>NC_133845.1:1884053-2512071 GCF_047830755.1 Zonotrichia albicollis | reverse complement strand
TTGGCTGTGAACCTCCAGCACCTTCCTCCCTTTGGGGCCCGAGGGGAGGCCCAGGGCAGGGCTGGGAGCAGGTAACGGCAGCTGCAGGCACGGGAGCTCCCCTGGGCCAGGGCAGGAATCACACTTGCAAATCTCAAGTGGATGTTTGGATGTTTTCACAGCCTCGAAACAGGGTCAGCCCCCGAGCAAACGGAACGAAAAACACAGGAAGGGTGACTGGCTGCAAAAGAGAGAGTCCCTTCCGAAGTTGGCTTGAACAGCTGCAAGGATGGATGGTTTCTTACCTATCTCTGGCCTAAACACAAAAACAAAAAGCAAAACAAACTAAGAAACACATTGAGGGTGATGGAAAATGATCAAAGCTCCGGAGCCCGCTTGCGTAACTGATTTGTGGAAGGTGTTTCATAAACATTTCATAAGAAGGAGAATTATGAAGAAAACATCTCCCAACCTGCCTGCAATTACTGCACAAACTCTTCCTTACCAGTAGGAAGAAGGGGAGAGGAAAAAAAAAAAAAAAAAAAAAGAGAAAGGTACATCTGTTTTGTAACTGATCTGTGAACTTCTGGCAAACGCTTGGCTCGTGAAAACATCCTGCAGACATCTTGGAGAGCTGGGCAAAACTGGGAAATTGGGAAGAGCAGCTCTGCTTGAATTCCCTTCAGATTCCATGGGCTGGTGGCTGGATCCCACTGGCTGGGCTGGAGCCCTCCATGGGGAATCCCAGTTTAGGGATAATCTCAATGTCTTCCCCATCTATCAAAGCCCAGAACCCTCCTTGGGATGAGCTGGTGTGACACACACAGTGCTCCATCATCCTCCTCACTCAGCCACCAATTCAGAGCCTCCAATGCTCTCCCAAATCCAGGTCTGGATCTCTCCTACCCAAGCCCTGGCAGCCCTCTCCTCACCAGTTATCAGGCAGGAACCACATCAGTGGGAGATGCAGACACCCCCATTTGTTGTGAAGCTCCTATTTAGCCAGTGACCTCTTTGAAACGCACTTATCTGCCTCCACATCTGCCTTATCTCGCAGTCAGAGCCGAGTTTGGGAGTTTGACTCACTCTCAGCCCTGCAGAGCAGAGGAGAGAGGAGGATCAGGTGCACACAGAGGGTCTGGAGCACCCAGAGAAGGAACAGCTCTGAGTCACCCCAAAACGCTTTGAGTCACCCCAAAGTGCTCCTGAGCACGGCAGGGCTGCCTCAAGCTGCCCCAAAACCCTTTGCCTGGGGCTCAGGGAGGAGGATTTAAGCTGGAAACAGGAATTAAGCTGGATCTGAGGCTCCTGCAGCTCCCTGAGCCTTCCCACCTTGGGATGGCGTAAGCACTCCGCCGTGAATTACCCGCACACGTGGGCCCCATAAAATAAAAAACACACTAATAATAAATTATGGCAATAATAATAGTAGTAATAATGGGGTTGCAATTACTATTTCCACATGTACTATCCTGCACATACAGCAGGGATTAACAGCCACCTGGAAAGAAGGCAGGAAACCTTTATGTCAGTGCCACGATATTCACCCTGCAACGTTTATATCCCGCTGAAAGCTGGGAATTTTTGGAAGCTGTCAGCGTGACAGAAGGGAATTCAGCGTGGGATCAACTCCCAAACTGTCCTAAAGCTCAGCCATGGCAAATTCAAATGCAACCCCAAACCTCAGCACACCTGCATCGCCCTCCACGAGGCCTTTGAGTTTATTAATTGAGCTGGGATCTGATAGGGTTTGTCCTCAGCTTCAGCTTGGGGTGGAAATGGCTGAGCTGGAGTCAAGGTAAGGGTGGGAAGGCAAAACTTTGGGAGCAGACAAGCTGCACGCTCGACAGGAGAAAACAAACACAACCACAGGCTGCTCTTGTGGGCTCTCTGATACAGCTCTTCCCTGGAATTTTTGCTTCCAAACAAACAGGGAAGAGAGAGAAGTCATCCCCGCTTTGCTGTGCTGAACCTCAAATGCTCACCTGTGGCACAGGAGAGGAGAAGCACAGCAGAGGTGGGAAGAGCACCTGCCCTGCCTGGCCACGCGCAGGGTGACACCTGCTCAGGTGGGAGGCTCCTGGCCAGGACCCCACTGAGCCTCTGGGTGCTCTCAGGAGCACACAACTGCTGGAAAAACATGGAAAAATCAACTTACAGCACCTTCCCTCTCAGCAGGGATACCCAGGCACGTGGTACCTTCCCTGTGGGCATCCCAAACTGGGAGCATTTAACAGGAGATGCCTTTTCTTGATCACAGTGGGCAGAACCTCCACTCAGAGCATGGGAAATGGGATCTGCCCATGGATCCAGCCCGTCCAGATCCCTCTGCAGAGCCTTCCTGCCCTCCAGCAGATGAACACTCCCACCCAGCTTGGTGACATCTCCCAACTTGATCACTGATCATTTATCAGATCACTGATAAAGACATTGATAAGAGCTGCCCCCAGTACTGAGCTCTGGGGAACTCCACTCATGACTGGATGCCAGGAAGGCACAACTGTTCCCCATCACTCCATGGTCCACCCATAACTTCATTGAACATGATGCAATACACATTTAAAACTCGACCTAAAATTTTGGGAATTTATTTGGTTTGTGTGTCATTCTTTAAAAATAACTTGTGGAACCTGATGTCCGAAAAAGCAACTATTCAATCACTGTAAAATTGAAAAAATGTTTGAGGCATCTTAATTTGAATATTTTACGATGAAGCATCATTTCCCACCATCAAGGCTGGGATTTCTGCCCTGTCTCCCTGCCAGGGCTCCCCCAGCCCTCTGTGGGTTGCAGCACTGCTCCCTGCACCTCTCTCTCTCTCCACATTTCACTTGCCCAACTCCCAAACCTCTCCAGAACTCCACCTCTGCCTACACCTCCGTGCTTATCTGCTCTGCTCCCACCCTGGGCTGCATCCCTGCCCCTTTCCTTATCACCCTGATTTCACACACACCACTCCATGGCTGCTCCCCTGCCCTCCTGCAAGCTCACACAGGTCCCCTGGAGCCTGAGCACGTTCCTGCTCCTCTCCAAATTTGCCTTATTGGGATTTTCTGGGCTGAGAATCTGCCCTGTATGAAAAATATTTTTTTAATTTTAATTTTTTTTTTCCATGCATCCCTTGCCCATGGGGAGAAATCTCTGCCTTCTGCAAACACCTGGCTCTGTGTGGGTGTCCCTGGATTAATCACCTATGGGGACAGTGCCCACGCTGCCCTTGGGTGGGGACACAGTCCCCAGCACATTTTAGGGGGAATTCGCTCAGAATCAGGCTGGGGCTGGCTCCATCCCAGTTCCACAGCCTCTCCTGCTGGTCCCTGGCACTGTTTGGCACTGGGAGCTGTCACAGGAGAAGAGCAGAAGATTGCAATAATAACCACACCAAGAAGTGCAATTAAGAGAGAAAGGGAGAGTGAGGAAGAAGATGGGAAAGTGACGAAGATGGGAGAGTGAGGAAGAAGACAGCAGAGCATCACACAGGGTTTCATTTTGTCTGTAGGGATGAAATCCAAGGTTTGGGGGAGCTCAGAGCCAGCTCTCAGCTCCCAACCCCATGAATTCCATGGGCTGGGGAAGCAGCCAGGAGGGTCCCTGGTGGATAAACCAATTGATCCAACAGGGAACACCTCTGAGGAGGGAGAAAATGCTGGATAAACCCACAGGGAGCATCTATGAGGAGGGAGAAAGTGCTGGATAAACCCACAGGGAGCATCTATGAGGAGGGAGAAAATGCTGGATAAACCATTGATCCAGGAGGGTCCCTGCTGGATAAACCCATTGATCCCACAGGGAGAACATCTGGGGAGGGAGAAAATGCCCTTGGATGTCCAAAATTAGAGGTCTTGCTGGGATCACATCACCTTCCCCTCACTGTGCTGGTGCAGGACAGGTACAGAGCCCCACCCTGGCTGGCTGGTGCAGGTTTGGGGGGAATTCTTGGAGCTCAGCAGATGAAAGGGCTCCAAGGACTCCGAGTCCTTCTCCTCATTAGTGGTGACTCCCTGGGAGTCACATCCAGCACAGCATTTTGTGCCACCCAACCCTCAAAAAAGGTGCTGGGCCACCTGGGTTGTGACAGCCCTGCCCTGGGCTGAGTTTCTGCCGTGGAAAACAAGTTTTGTGACCCTTCAGAGAGATCCATGACACCGGGGCTTGTCCCTGGTGAGCACAGAAAGCGTTTCCTGAAGGATGAGCAGGGAATTTGCACAAAGACCTCTGACAGAGCTGGAGCAGGGAATTTGCACAAAGCTCTCTGGCTCTCCCTCTCAGGCAGATCTGGAGCAGCTGTTCCAGGTGTTTTGCCAAGCAAACAGGTGCAGGAACCACGTTGTAAATGGAGTTTGCCCTTTAAAAGCAGGAGTTTGGGAACTGACTGCAGCTGGATGTTAAGGAACAGATAAAATGCAGCCAGCTCTGGGCTGCTGTCAACAAATTAATTCAGTGGTTTCAGTCCATCTCCTGAGAAAAACAATTAAAACAGCCAAATCCTCGCTCCTAATTGCATCCCCCTTTCCCTCACAATTCCCCTGGCCTGTTTGGGAGTTCATTCCCAGCAAACTCAGAACAAACCCAGCCTGAAGAAGGGGTTCCTCTGCATATCTGTCCTAAGCAAAGCAGGGCCAGATTTAGGCACAGAGGACTTTCCCTGGAGCCAGGGCTTTCTCTCTGATGCTTTCCCAAAGGGCTGCATCTCAATGAGGAGCCTGCACACAAACAAATTTATGCAATCAGCCTGTCCCTAGGACAGAGCAGGGAGACTTCAAAAGGGAAAGGCCAGGGCAGAGCTGAGCTTAGATCCAGTGTCAGGCCCTGATTTCCAGCCAGGGGAGGCTCAAGAGATGAAAAGCAGATGCAAGAACTTAGGCTGATGCCCTGGGGCAACGGGGAGAAGAGAGAGTGAAATCTGAATTGATCCCCAGAGGGGAGAAGGAAGCAGGATGTGAACCTCCCCTTGAGAGGAGGGCAAAACAGGGCTGGGATGGAAATGTGGAGGGCAGACTGAAACCTGAGCTACCCAAGCAGGAACAGCAATGACATCCAGGGAGCACATGGGAGCAGGGGGAGGTGGGAATGAGAAACGATGAGAGAGATCCCCGGCGGGGAGGGAAGCCCTGGTGCAGTGAAATTAAATGTGCAGGGAGTTTTGCATCCCAGATATTAATAACAAACTACCCAGCGAGCTGGGCCCTCCTGTGCACCTTCAAAAGGATGGAGGGGAGGAAGAACTTGTCTGTGGTTGAGCACAAGACGATGAATCAGAGGATGGGAGTCCAGAACCCAGCTCTGAGCAGGGCCCTGGGTTTCAATGCAGCCCAATGTCCAGGGGCAAGTGGCCCACGAAGCATCCCCTGATCCCAGGTGCAATGACAGAGCTCAGCATCCCTGGGAAAGGCCAGGCTGTGTCTGCAGGACTCCTCCCCACCTCGCACCGGCACCCGGGATGCTGAGCCCATTAGCAAAGAGCCCTCAGACGTGTGGGTGGAAGGTACCAAACGAGGTCAGGGCGCTCATTAATGGCACTGAAAAGGGATTTTCACATCTCAGTTTGCCCACTTTGAATCCCTCACATCACATGTGTGCCTACAGGACATCAGCTGTGGAGCCCTGAGATAACTCACCCTGCTGCCTCAAAGCTGGAAACCCCACACAAAGCTCCAAAATTAAAGTTTCTTTGGGCAAGGACTGTCAGATGTGAAGAGAAGAGGGAGAAGAGTTAGACAAGGAGGTCCTGAGGGGAAGGAATTCCTTCAGCACTTCCTGTAAAAACTCACACAAAGCTCCAAAATTAAAGGTTTTTTGGGCAAGGACTGTCAGATGTGAACAGGGAAAGGAGCTTTAGACAGGGAATTCCTTCAGCACCTCCCGTGAAACCTCACACAAAGCTCCAAAATTAAAGTTTCTTTAGGCCAGGATTGTCAGATGTGAACAGAGCAGGGAGAGAGTTAGACAGGGAGGTTCTGAGGGGAGAGAATCCCTTCAGCACCTCCTGTGAAATCTCACACAAAGCTCCAAAATTAAAGTTTTTTTGGGCAAGGACTGTCAGATATGAACAGAGGGAGAGGAGTTAGACAGGGAACCCCTTCAGCACCTCCTGAGAGAGCAGGGCAGGAACACACAGGAGGCTTAACCTGCTTTTAGAAAGGAAGAATTTTCACCAGACCCAGCTGGAAAGGCTTTCTAGGAAGCCTGTTGGAAATCCATATCCTCACTCCATCCCCTGACTGGGGTGAACCAAAGGCAGCAAAGAACAGGAATAAAGAACCACCACTAAAACCGAAGCTGGGCCCTGCTCAGGCACCTCAGAACCTGCCTGTCTGTCCTAAACTCTGTCAGATCTCCCAGCCAGATCAGCTTCAGATTGATGTGATTGATGATAATGACAGGTTTGACAAACAAATGACAGCCTGTCCTGCAGGGTCAGCCTTTTGCTGGCATGAAAAGTGCCTGGCACATTTGGGTAGGGAGCAGGGGCAGACCCTGCCCAGCTCTGCTCACACAAAAACCTGTGAGCTTCATTTCAAGATGGACAAAAATCTGTCAGCTTCATTTCAAGGGGTACAAAAATGTGTGAGCATTATTTCAACGGGGACATTTCCCCTCCCAGCTCTAGAGAGCGGGGAATATGGAAACCCAGGGCACTACAGGGAATATTTCTGCAGCACTGATTTTGACCCTCATCCATGGAGAAAGTTTCCTAAAGACTTCAAGTTATACCAGAATCTACAAAATTGTGAAATTTAGAGATTATAGAGAGAAATTTAGACTATAGAGAGTAGCGTAGGTGTATCACTCGGTGAGAAATTGAAGTTTTGGGATTTTTAGTGTGCTGTGGATGGAAGCAAGATGGAGGGCACAGGGTGTTGTCCTGGGTTTCTTCTTCATGGGTTTGGTGGGATTTGTAATTAGGCAAAAAAGTCCACATTGCAGCTCTTTGGGATCAGTTATTGGGTTAAAAGGGAAAATAATCCAGGTGTCAGTTCTTAATTCGATATTTTAGTCTTAAAAGACCTTGGAACAAGAGATTGTTGCCATTTTGTGCCTTGCTGCAGAACTCATGGCCGTGAGACTGTTTCGCTGATAAGAAATAATAAATAAACACCTGAGTCCAAACATGAATTACTGTCCCAAGAGCCTTCAATGCAGAGAAACCCACAACAAGGGAGAGCTTGAGGAGCTCTCATTCCCTCCCTGGAAGGAGGAGAGCTGATGCTGCATTCCTCCCTGGACCAGCAAGGGGCTGCCATCGCTTCCCTGCTGGAAAGTGCATTGTCCTGCATTGCCCCAATTCTCGGCATAGAATGCAGCTGTGCATTGTCCTGCAGCAGTGCATGGATGCAGCTGTGCATTGTCCTCATTCCCTGCACAGAAGGCAGCTGTGCATTCTACTCATTCTCTGTACAGAATGTAGCTGTGCATTGCCCTCCTGCAGCTGTGAATTCTCCTAATTCCCTGCACAGAATGCAGCTGTGCATCGCCCTCATTCCCTGCACAGAATGCAGCTGTGCATCGCCCTCATTCCCTGCACAGAATGCAGCTGTGCATTGCCCTCGTGCAGTTGTGAATTCTCCTCATTCCCTGCACAGAATGCAGCTGTGCATTGCCCTCATTCCCTGCACAGAATGCAGCTGTGCATTGCCCTCCTGCAGCAGTGCATTGTGCCCAATCCCTGCACAGAATGCAGCTGTGCATTGTCCCCATTCTCTGCACAGAATGCAGCTGTGCATTGCCCTCCTGCAGCTGTGCATGGATGCAGCTGTGCATTGTCCTCATTCCCTGCACAGAATGCAGCTGTGCATTGCCCTCCTGCAGCTGTGCATTGTCCCCATTCCCTGCACAGAATGCAGCTGTGCATCGCCCTCCTGCAGCAGTGCATGGCTGCAGCTGTGCATTGTCCTGCAGCATGGCTGCACAGCTCCCTGAGCCGGGCTCAGCCCTCACACCACTCACACAAGCCCTGGCACCTCCCAAAACCATCAGCCCTGCATCCCTGTGCGCTCCCCAGCCCGATCCCAGGGCTCAGCTCCAGACACCTGGCTCTGCACAGCAGCTACAGAAACAAACACAAACAATCCTGAATTTCCTACAGGGGAATCCAACCCCAGCAGAGACCGCAGCACCTGGGCAGGATCAGCTCCCGTTGCAGCACTCCCAGCCCTCATCCTGCTCCCAATTTGAGGCAATTTTCCCCATTTTCACTCAGATCTGTCCCTGGCCACCATCCCAGCCCGTCAGGAGGCAGATGATGTCCCCGTGCAGGCTGCCAGCAGCGAAGGTGAAAGTTTATTGCTGCGCCTTTGCATTTCCCTGGCCATAAACAGGAAACAAGCAGCATTAGACTCGCTAAATAAAAAAAAAAGCCAAACCAGATAGGCAAGGCTGAAGATGCTGCTTTTTCCATCCACACCCTTTCCCCTCTCATTCACATACAAATTACTGTTGCATCCAGGTGGGAGGAGAGTTTGAAGAAGGGGAGGGAAAGGGGGGGAGAGCAGAGATGTTTGCCAAATAGGCTGAGGGATCAGAGGCAGCTTTCTCATAAAGCACAGGGCTGACCCACAAACTGCTCGAAAAACCTCAAAATCCACAAGAGTTTCCCTCCCTGCCCCGTTTGCAGGGTGAGAGCAGCCCCAGCAGGGAATTGGGAGGCAGGTTTGGGGTCTAACCAGGTCACTCCACCCTTCCCATCCCGCCTGGAGCGCAACTCGGCAGGGAGGGAGGGAGGGAAGCAGACCTGAAATGTAGGCCATCTACAAAGGCTGGGGGAGAGGCTTAAACGATGTGAGATTTATGATCTTCAAAGTGATTAGAGCCCAGCACTCCAAATAAAGGCAAAGAGAGCTCCTGCAGTCAGTTTGGAGTTGGGTTTCAAACCATCCTGCCCTGGCTTCGGTTTGAAAACTTGAATTGCAAGCTAACGAAAAAGAAAAACCCATCCAAAACCAACCTCAAACCCCAAACCAAATTAAAAAACCCACCAACCTCCACCCCTAATGAAAGAGCGCAGCACCTGATTTTACATGAAAACACTTTGATATTTCCAGCTCTCCTCTCTTCCTTTTTTCTCATCATTTGAAATCTATTTGCTGAATTGAGGATGAATTCAGCAACAGCTGAGGTCAACCCTAAATGTGAGTGTGGAGCCCGTGTGCATTTGGGCTCCTGCTCGTTTAGGAGAACAATTTAAAATAATAATTATTATTTTAAATAACAATACTTTCAAATAGCAATTATTATTTTAAATAATAACGATTTAAAATCACTCTGCCCATGGCCTTGGGAGGGCCAAGAGAGGGAGACAAAGAGCCTTGCATGGCTCTGTGTCCACTCAGGGATTGTTCCATCCCATCCCTGGCATCACTGCAAACCCCTGGGTGGGCTCTGGGCAGTCAGAGCAGATTAGAAATAAAATAAAATAATAAAACCATCTCATTCAGAACCTTTTGCTTTTTAAGCCCTAAATCCCCAGCTAAATTGGCTACTTAGTTACAGAGACAAGCTGGAATAAATTAATTGGATTTTATGGCGGAGTTTTGGTGGAAGGAGGAAAATAAAAATGGAAATGCTGCAAAAAATAAAAAACAAACAAAAAACCCAAAAAAACCAAACAAAACCAAACCCCCCAAAAAACCCAACAAACCACCTCAAAAAAACCAAAGAAACACAAAAAAACCCAAAAAAGCCCCAAAAATAACACCAAAAAAAAAACCCAAAAAACTCAAAACAACAACAACAAAAAAATCCTCCCCAAAAACACTAAAATAAAACTGAATGTAAACCCAAAATTTCTTTTCAGGAGGAGGATATTTCTACTGCCTGCAAACCTGACTGCCCCCACAACTTCCCCAGCATCCCTGGCTCAGACCAGCAATGGCTGTAACTCAGCCCTGCTCCATCACCTTTCCTCAAAAGGAAATTATTATTATAAACTAAATTATATCATAAATATAAATAATAAAGTTTGGATCCTGGCTGGAGCCTTCTCCCTGCTCTGGGCTGCAGACACACAGAGCTTTTTGTTTGCAGCTGGGGATTCCAAACTCCTGGAAGATGGCTGAGCGTGTCAGGACACCTTTGGTAGGAAAAGGGAGACCCACCCAGAGCTGCAGCAGCCAAAGCAAACAAACAAACAGAGCTGGGGCTGACATTTGTCACTGCACTGCCACCAAGGCAAGCTGAAGGCACAAAAAGCCACGTGGGGAAGGTGCTGCTGCTCACAGGGAGCTTTTGGGAAGGGTTGGAGCCCTGGGATTTGGGGGAGATGCAGAAGGGAAGAGGATGGGAGGCTGTGCCAGCATCAGCCTCGAGTCTGCATGGAGCTGCAGCCCCTTGTGCATCCCAGCTCTCATCCTGCAGCAGGGCAGGGCTGGGTCTCCAGGCTCCTCTTGGCCTTTCAGAGAGCATTTTCCTAAAATTTCAGGATGATTTGGACTGGAAGGAGCCTTAAATCTCCTTGTCAAAGCTCATCCCATCCCAGCCCTGCCATGGCAGGGACACCTCCCACTGCCCCAGGCTGCTCCAAACCCAATGTCCAACCTGGATTTGGGCACTGCCAGGGATGCAGGGGCAGCCACAGCTCTGCTCCCCCCAAGGGCTCCAGAGAGCTGTCACCTCCTGATGTGACACTCAGGGATTTTCAGAGCCACACAGGCACTCAGGGAGCCAGGGAATTCTTTCATCTGGACAAAGCAGCACCCACAGCAGGGCCACGGCCCCTCAGCTGCTCTTTCTGCAATTGGGGTTTGCTTGCCCCATATTTTATCTGCTGCCTTGCAGACAGGAATTTGACTCCAAAACCTCCCACCAGCTCATTTTTGGTGCTGGCTGACACTCCTGAGGCAGCCCCCTGCCTTTGTCTCTGCCCACCATGGTGCTGCCACTGTCCCAGCACTTTGGGGATGGATTTGTACCCTTGCCACCATCACTGAGGTGCTTTTTGTTTCTAAATAATGATCTAAAGAACTGTAAAATCCAGGAAACCCCTCGAGCAAATGGTCATTTTTAGGAACTCCATAATTAGCTGAGCTTGTATAAATTAGGGAGAGGGAAAGCAGAGGTGCAATCTGTCATTGTATCCCACAAGGGGAACTGGGAAAAAATTCTGTGGGTTTTTTTACTGACCTAACAGTTTTTATCTCTTTGCAGCATGATGAGCAAATAAAAAAACAGCCATTCCAGAAAGGGGGAAAATGAAAATAAATAAAAAATTAAAAACAGACATGGAGCACCTTACCTGCCTGTTAAAGTCCAGCCCATTCTGTTCATTCCCTAGAAGGAAACAAAGAGAAAAACACCTCAGTGTTAATGACAGCACTGGTGGGAGCTTTCCAGAACTTGGGACACACATAAGCAAAAAATTGGCCCTGGAAGAGCAGGGAGAGGAGGAGGAGGGTGCAGAAATGGAAGGATGAAGGCTCCTGCAGCATTTAGGTGGTGCCAGCCTTTTTGCTGAGAGATAATGAAAGTGTTCCTGCCTGGGAGATAGCTGGCCAAGGGTGGGGGAAATCACGAGGGAGATTCCAGCAGAGGTGAGCTGGAGGACATCACAAAGGCACAGGGGAGCCCAGGGCTACGTGTGGGAAAGGCCAGCAGGGAGGTGGCCAGGGCTGCTCACCCAGGACCTTCAGGAACTGGGTAATTGTGGCTACCTGGAGGAACACAGGGTGCCGTGGGGTTGCGCTCCAGAGGCGTCTCCTTGATTCCAAAAGAGATTGGCAGGCACAGGGGGGAAAAAAAAAAATCAGACAGGTCCCAGCCTGAAGGTACCGCACAGGCCCTCACTCATTCCCCTTTGATGATAAACATCCCCCCCCCTCCCCATCACACCTGCCAAATTCATCAAGAACATCACAGAGCAAAGGTTGTGCTCCCCACAGATCCTGCTGAATGCTGGAAGGGATTCCACGAAGCTCTGGAGCTGCAGAGGCAACCCCAAGACACCCCTTCATTCCCCAGGCCTTTCCTTTCGTTCCCCAGGCCTTTCCCTTCGTTCCCCAGGCCTTTCCCTTCACAATCCCCAGGCCTTTCCCTTCACAATCCCCAGGCCTTTCCCTGCCAGTCCAGCCCAGCTTGTGATAAAGGGCCTGGAATTGTTCACATCCCACTGGCACAAGCCCCCAGGCCTCCTGCTTTTTTTCCAGGATAACCTTCCCCACAAAGCAGAGCCCTGGGATCTGATCAAGCTCCAACACATTTTCCAGCAGTTCAGGGCTCCTGCAAAGAGCTGTGCAGGCAGGAGGGCAAATCCAGCTCTGCAATGGACTTTCCTCAGCTGAACAAGCCCTTTTTCCTTTCCCAGCACACATTTTTCCATGCACAGAGCATTCCCAGGTGAATCAGCCTGGATCCTGAGGGGGAGTGTGCTTGGTACAATTATCCACGGACACATTGGAGAGTCAGGGATAACAGAGCTTGGTGGCTGCTCTCTAGAAACAGCCCTGGAGATTTAATCTGGGACATTTAAAAAGCACTGGCTGTGGAAACAGAGCTGTGGGACTGTGCTGTGGAGCAGGGCCATGGCACAATGAGCTGCTGCCCCCTGAGCTTGACATCTGCTCACCCTCTGCACTTCAACCAGCTCTGAGCTTCCCCCAATCTGAAATCTCCTCACCATCCACACCCCAAACAGATCTGAGCTTCTCCCCCAGTTTGAGATCTCCATTTCCTCACCCCCTGCACCCCAACCCTCAATTTGAAATCTCACCATCCACACCTCAACCAGTTCTGATCTTCTCCCCAGTCTGAAATCTCGTCACCATCCACACCCCAACCAGCTCTCAGCTGCCCCCCCAGTTTGAGATCTCCATCTCCTCCCCCTCTGCACCTCAACCAGCTCTGAGGTGCCTCCCCAATGCTAAAATCTTCTCCATCTCCTCAATCCCTGCACCCCATCCAGCTCTGAGCTTTCTCCTCAATTTGAGATCTCCATTTCCTCACCCCCTGCTCCCCAACCCTCAATTTGAAATCTCCTCACCATCCACATCCCATCCAGCTCTGAGCTTCTCCCCAAGTTTGAAATCTCCCTGTCCTCATCCTCCGCTCCCCAACCTTCAATTTGAAATCTCCTCACCATCCACATCCCAACTGGATCTGACCTGCCCCGTCAATTTGAAATCTCCCTCTCGTCACCCTTTGCACCCCATCCCCTCTGAGCTCTCCCCAGCCTGACTGCATTTCTGCCCTGCTCTTCCTGCCTTCCCCTCCCCGCCCTGCTGTCTCCCTCCCCAATCCCAGCCCCTTTATCTCTTTTCCCCGTGTAATTCCCTCGCTCCAACCCCCTCTGCTCCCTGTCCAGCTCTCTCCAGCTGCTCCCTCCCCAGGAATGGGGCTCATTCATTGCCTTCCAGCTCCATTCCAGCCCCAAAAGCCAAGGAGGGCACATCCAGCGATGGGAATGCTGATAGCGTTAATGGGTGATCACAATCAGCATCCACACACCTGAGCAGGACCGCGGGAGCATCTTCAAGGCCCGCAGTTTCTACCTTTGAAACCCCCACGGGGTGTGTGTGTGGGGGGGGGGTGTTTGATTCCATCTGCAGGCAGCAGCTGAAGGGGAGCAAAGCCAGCAGGGAAGGAGGAAATAAAAGTTCCCAGCTGCTAAAATAGAACAGGAAGGAAAAGGTAATCTCCGGGTTTCTTGGAGACAGGAGTTTCACTCACGTTCAGCGGTGATGAGGCAAGATTCAAAGAGCTGCAGGGGAATCCCTGGTCCCAGTGAGTCACCAGCACTCACCCCAAAACTTGGAACCTGAGAGGAGCAGCTGGAATGGAGCTTCCTGCTCAGCCCCACATCCTCCTGCACAGCCTTTCCCTGCACAGAATTTCCCTGCACAACTTTTCTTCCCTGCCCAGCCCCACATCCTCCTGCACAGCCTTTCCCTGTCACAGACATCTTTTCTGAAAAATCCTTTCCTTAGGATTTTTCCTCCTGAGAAGCTGGGAGGCCTCAGGAACAAAATGTAAACATTGATTATCTGCTGCTGTGGAATGCAACAGGTGCATCTGGGATTGGTCTCATGTGGTTGTTTCTAATTAATGGCCAATCACAGTCAGCTGGCTTGGACTGTCAGTCCAAGTCACAAACCTTTGTTATCTGATGAAACCTTTCCTTCTATTCTTTTAGTATAGTTTTAATGTAATATATTTCATAAAATAATAAATCAAGCCTTCTGAAACATGGAGTCAGATCCTCGTCTCTTCCCTCATCCTAAAACCCCTGTGAACACGGTCACATTTCCCTGCACAGAATTTCCCTACACAGCCCCAAATCGTCCAGCACAGCATTTCCCCCCTCTCCTGCTTTTCCCTCCTTCCAGTTCAACCATGACACACTCAAGACTTTTGCTTGTCCTCTACAAAAGTCACCTACAGCATCCTCCAAATTCCTGCAGATCAACATAAAGGGGATTTATGAGCCTTCCACCAGGAATTCTGTGCCAGATGGGCAAATACTCCAGAGCCTGGCACTCACTGGGGTGTCAGGGACAGACAGAAGGAGCAAGAGGCAGCTCCAGAGGCCGTTCCTGCCCTATCTGAGCCACCCATCTCCCTGGCACCAGTGGCCCTCTGGAGATGGCAATTCCTCCTGGCTGACTCCAAAGGGACCCAGGGGCAACCAGTTCAGCCTTAGATGTCCAAGAGGGAGAGATTGAAATCTGGGAGGGGTGATTTGTGCTGCCAGTGGTTATGTAAATGGGAGCTGGATACACAAATCACCAGTGTTTGGGCACAGATTTATTTCCAAACAAATCTGGTCTCTTTTTTTTTTCCTTTTCTGTTTCAGTAAATGTAAGAGTCAAGTGATCGCAGTTCTGAGCCAAGGTTTGGGTGTGATAGGGATAACAACTCTCCTCTTTCAGTTGAGCTGTAACTTTCCTACAAATGCTTTATAAAAATAGCCTCAGCTTCCTCCCAGTTTCTGTCAACATCAGGACTCACACTGCAGCACTCATTCCTCTCCTTAAAGGAACGAGCTGTTCAAACAATCTGCACTTAAGATTTAATCTTTTCTAGCTCCAGGAGATAAAAAGAAAGAAAAGTGTAAGTGGCAGCAGATTCTCTCTGCTGCTGCAAACTGCCAGAACTCCACTCATTTTCATGGAGCTTCAGCCCAGCCAACAACTTGAATTTTTTTTTTTTTTTTTTTGCTGCACCAGCCAGACACAATGGCATCCAGAATCTGCTAGATCAGCCCTCCCCTTGCTGAAATTCCACAAGGCTGGGGAATAAATCCCTGTGTCGCAGACTTTTTTTATGGAAAATCCTTTCCTTAGGATTTTTCCTCCTGAGAAGCTGAAAGGCCTCAGGAACAAAATGTAAACATTGATTATCTCCTGCTGTGGAATGCAACAGGTGCATCTGGGATTGGTCTTATGTGGTTGTTTCTAATTAATGGCCAATCACAGACAGCTGGCTCAGACAGAGAGCCGAGACACAAACCTTTGTTATTGTTCCTTCCTATTTTATTCTTAGCCAGCCTTCTGTTGAAATCTTTCCTTCTATTCTTTTCGTATAATTTTAATGTAATATATTTCATAAAATAACAAATCAAGCCTTCTGAAACATGGAGTCAGATCCTCGTCTCTTCCCTCACCCAAGAACCCCCGGGAACACCATCACATCCCTGGGACTTCAATGGGGAAAGGCAGCAATCCCCATCCCCAAGGCTTCACCCTGCTGCTCTGAGTGCCTGGAAAAGCAGAGATAAGCTCAGCTGGCTCCCCAAGCCAGCAGCCCAGGGTTGTGCAGCTCTCCTTGGTTCACCTGGCAGCTGTTTTGCATAGCCCTGGCATCAGATCTGCTGCGAGTTTGCCTGGGGAGGTTTCTCTGGGGATGGGCAGTTCCCCCCACCCCGCTGCCATTCCCTGGAAAAGGCAGGCACAGGGATGGATCCACGGGGAGCTGCAGAGCCAGTCCGGCCCTGCAGGATGAAAACAACCTCGTGGGGGAGAAGGAAAATCAGGGTGGCCTTCATCTTCACATGGGTCACCTGCAGGGAGTGACAGCAGCAGGGCTGATCCTGCACTCTGAGCTCAGCCTGGGCTCTGCAGGGACAGGGGGATGAGGAGGTGATTCCAGGAGGGATGAGGAGAGGATCCCTGCAAGGACAGGGGGATGAGGAGGTGATCCCTGCAGGGATGAGGAGAGGATCCCTGCAAGGACAGGGGGATGAGGAGGTGATCCCTGCAGGGATGAGGAGAGGATCCCTGCAAGGACAGGGGGATGAGGAGGTGGTTTCTGGAAGGACAGGAGGATGAGGAGAGGATCCTTGGAAGGACAGGAGGATGAGGAGGGGATTGATCCCTGGAGGTTCAGAGGATGAGGAGGGGATCCCTGCAATGACAGGGGAATGAGGAGTTGATCCCTGGAGGTTCAGAGGATGAGGAGGTGATCCCTGCAGGGATGAGGAGAGGATCCCTGCAAGGACAGGAGGATGAGGAGGTGATTTCTGGAAGGACAGGAGGATGAGGAGAGGATTCTTGGAAGGACAGGGGATGAGGAGGGGATTGATCCCTGGAGGTTCAGAGGATGAGGAGGGGATCCCTGGAGGGATATGGGATGAGGAGGTGATCCTTGGAAGGACAGAGGGATGAGGAGGTGATCCCTGCAGGGACAGGGGAATGAGGATGAGGATGAGACCCCTGGAGGGATGAGGAGGGGATCCCTGCAGGAATAGGGGGATGAGGAGGTGATCCCAGCCTGCAGCAGGTGTTGGGGAATTCCTGCAGGGATATTTGGGAGGAATATGGGAACAGCTGGGGAAGCAGGGCCAGGCAGACACCAGGCAGGGGGTTCAGCTGCCTGGGCTGAGATTCTGGAACTCTCAGGTGCCAATTGCTGCAGGCTCCCCTTGCAGCCCTGCAGAGGCAGCAGCAGCTTCCAGAGGGCAATTCTGGCCCTGAGATAGATGGCACAGGGATGAATCACCCTCTGCAGGTCCCTGCTCCTGCCTGGGGTGAGCAGCCTCAGAGCATCCAATATCTAAAATTCAGATTAATCTCACCTATCCTGGAGATTTTAGCACCCTGTCTGAAGGAGCAGAATCCATGGGAGATTGGCAGAGCAGGCTGGGTGCAGGGGGCATTTCTGATAAACTCATTCATTCCAATCTTTCACCTCAGACAAGGTGTGAATTTCAGAGATTGCCCAAGTGCTGGTAGAGAGAAGAGTGGTAATTACTGTAACTACAACCAGTACTTGTCCCACAAGCTGTAAATGAAGCCAAATGCTCACCTGCACTGAAGGAATGAGCAAAACAAGACATTCAGCATGAAATACTCCTCAGGATTTCCACTGATTTTGGAAATTCAGGCTAAACCCAAGGCAGTGCCCTCACACTGCTGTTCCCAGCAGACACACCGGTGATTTCCCCAGTGCAGGGGGCATTTCAAGGGATATTTCTGATAAATTCACTGGTCCCAATCTCTCACCTCAAACAAGGTGTGAAGTTCAGAGACTGCCCAAGTGCTGGTAGAGAGAAGAGTGGTAATTACTGTAACTATAACCAGTACTCTAAATGAAGCCCAATGCTCACCTGCACTGAAGGAATGAGCAAACCAAGACATTCAGCACAAAATACTCCTCAGGATTTCCACTGATTTTGGAAATTCAGGCAAAAACCAAGGCAGTGCCTTCAAGCTGCTGCTCCCAGCAGCCACACCAGTGATCTCCCCAGAGCCAGCAGGCAGCCCTGAGCTCTGGGACCTCCCTTAAATCACCCCCATGGATTGGCCACCCTGATTCCCTCCAGCTGCTGAGCAGGCACCAGGCAATTCCCTGGATTCCCACATGCCCTGCTGGGATGCTTGATGCTCCCAAGGCATCTCAAAAACTGCTTTTTAAAGTGTGAGCAGGATAGGGAGTTTCTGAGGCAGCCAGCTAGGGCTGCAGTTTTAATTTGCTCCAAAAACACAAAAACCTCCAAATCACCAGAGCATCTCCATGGGAAAGCCAGGGCTGGGGAGCAAAAGTGAATCTTGTGCTGACTCAGACAGCTCCAGACTCCAGGGGAAGCTTTCACTGAATACCCAAGAGCTTCATTTGGCTGCAAAGCCCTGGGTTACAGAAATGCCTTCCCTTTGTCAGCAGCGCCCCAGAGCAGCCCCTGTGCAGCCCCTTCGTGTGGGGCAGGCGAGGGGAGAGCAGGACAGCCAGTGTGGGAGACTTGGGCACCTTCCAGGAGGAAACCCGAGGGCAGCAGTTGTTCCCACGGAAAACATTTCACCTGCAGGTGCTGGGTGAGGGCAAGTCTCTTCTGCTAGACCAGAGGCAAGAGGCAGATCAGACCAGCTCTTCCTTTGCCCCTCTAATTCAAGTCAAACCAGCCTTTTGTTCCCCTTTCCCCTCCCCATCCTTTTTTATCCTCTTCCATAATGGGATGTTTAAGAAAAAAAAAAAAAAAAAAAAAAGAAGAAATAAAATAACCCAACCTCAAACCCTAATCACCTTCATTTGAATTTCAAATATCCCCCTCCTGGCCTCCCCCACGCCCCAACTGACTCGGAGCTGGGAATATGGAAATTTCTCCTGCTCGCCTTAAATGTGGCTGTGCTATGAAAATCATCAGCCCTATGCAAATCCCGAGCAGCCCCAATTGCCATGGCAACCAGCTGTTTCCAGCCCAACTGCTGCAGCTTTCATTTGCCAGGGACTTGTCCTGGGGCTGTGCATGGCTGCAGGGGGAAGAGAGCACAGGGATCCTGGAGGCTTTGAGGAAAGTTTCACGAGGGAGAGGGAGAGCCAGCCTTGGGGAGCAAAGGCGTAGCCCAGCGCTGAGCTCAGCGTGGGGCTGGGAGAGGCCAAGTTTCCTCAAAAGACTTTGGCCTGGCAAGCTGCTTCCAGCCTGACGTGAGGAGGGAACTGCAAACGGCAGGAGGAGTGAAAGCTCCCAGGAAAAATATAAAACATGAAAAACAGCGGCCAAGGTGGGAGAGAGCATGGGCTGAGCAGCCCAATGTGCCATCCCTCACCTGTGCTGGTCCTCTCACCTGAGCTGGGGCTGACACAGAGGCCGGGACCTCCAAACCTATCCCAGCTTGATCCATCCTCTGGAAGGATCTGAGCTTGGAAGGATCTTTCCTTTGGGAGGATCCATCCTCTGGAAGGAGCCATCCTTTGGAAATATCCATCATTTGAAAGGATCCATCCTTTGGAAGGAGCCATCCTTTGAGAAGATCCGTCCTTTGGGAGGATTCATCCTCTGGAAAGATCCATCCTTTGGAAAGATTCATCCTTTGGAAGGAGCAATCCTTTGGAAGGAGCCGTCCTTTGGAAGGATCAGTCCTTTGAAAGGAGCCATCCTTTGGAAGGATCCATCCTCTGGGAGGATCCATCCTTTGGAAGGATCCATGCCCTTCCCCTCCAGCTCCCAGGCTCAGCCACAGAATTCACAAAATTCACAGAATCACAGAATTTACAGAACTCACAGAATTCACAGAATCACTGAGTTGGAAGAGACTTTCAAGATCATCAAGTTCAACCCAGCCCCAGCACCTCACCCAAACCCTGGCACCCAGTGCCACATCCAGGCTTTGTTAAACACACCCAGGGATGGAGACTCCATCACCTCCCTGGGCAGAACATTCCAGAACTTTATCACCCTTTCTGTAAAAAACTTTTTCCTGATATCCAACCTAAATTTCCCTTGGCACAGCCAATCCCCCCATCCCAGGTGATGCCTCAGGTTTGGCTTTTCCATTTTTCAGGTTCTGTGCTGCTTTAGTGTGTGGGTCCGGGTTCACATTAGGGGATGGTGAGCTCTGAGCACAGAGCAGGGAGACAAAACAATTCCTGCTCCAGCTGGGCACCAAGGACAAATGATCCAAATCTCAGCCCCAAGAACACAAACAATGGTGAATTTGAGAGAGAAAAACAAGCAGGGTGGGACTGGATGGGCTAAAGCTGGAATGGGACAATGAACTGCAAGGTGCAAATGGAGCAGAACTGATCCAAGGGAGAGACCCCGGGAGCGCTCGTGCATTTTGGGGCCATTTTGGGTTCACCTTGGTTCCTTTTGTGACCATTTTGGGTTCATTTTGTGACCATTTTGGTTCATCTTGGGTGCATTTTGGGACAATTTTGGGTTCGCCTTGGGTTCCTTTTGTGACCATTTTGGGTTCATTTTGGGTTCATTTTGTGACCATCTTGGGTTACTTTTGGGACCATTTTGGGTTCATTTTGGGACCATTTTGGTTCATGTTGGGTGCAGCCCTGGCTGGGCCCTTGCACTGCCCAAGGTGGATCTATTGAGAATATCCTTTAAATAAATCCCTGCTTTATTCTTTAACTCTGCCTCTCCAAGACGCCCCAGAAGCCACCCAACCCTCCCCACACGTGTCCCACAGGGCACCCCACATCCCCCCAGAGCTGGGGTGCCCAGCACAGCCTGCCCTGCTGGCAGAGCCCAGCTCCTGGGGTTACAGGGTGGGGAGGGAAGATGCTGGGGCTGCCTGCAGCTATTCCCTTCCCCGTGGTTGTGTTTGAAGCGCTTCCCTATCGCCCTTTTTGTAAAAGCTTTGGCTTCCCCCCCATAGCCTCAACAGATGAAATCAAAGGGAAGTAGCTCTGCTTGGTGTAACCTGTTTTGATGGAGGAGATAACCGGGGAACAAGTGTCTGACACAAACAAACAGACAGACAGGGGCAAGTCCCACCTCAGCGTTCTGTTGCATCAGATATCAGCGCTTAGATAAACCACAAGAAGGGGGAGATCTCTGCCCTGGGGCTGCAGGACCAGGGGCGACACTCAGGCACTGCCAAGCCCCCACAGTTCCCATCAAAAAAATCAGCGAGAGGAGCTCGCTGGCATGGCTTTCATCAGTTGGGAAAAAAAAAAAAATAAAAAATAAAAAAGATGAAAAGAGCTCCCAGCCAAGCAGAAAACTCGCTGCTCTTCGTTACCCCCCATGGAGGCTCAGCAGCGGTGCCAAGGCTTGGGATCAGGCAGGGAAAGGGGAAAAGGAGCCGAAAACAGAGGGGTAATCCCTGCTCAGCCTGCCCTGCATCCCTGGGGTGATGGGGATGGCAAACCAACCCTCATGGGGGCAACTGGTGCCTGTCCCCCCTTGCATGATTTAAAAAATTCAGAGCTGAAGTTAAGGGAGGATTAATAGTAATATACCCTTAGAAATTATGATTTTTTAAAATAATAGTTTGTAAAATGGCAACATTTCACTGTAACTGGTAGATGTGGTATCAAAAACTAATGAATTTCTGGAAAATGTCCTTTTTTAGAAGCCCTGAAACAGCCCCAGTGCGAAGGCTTGGGATCAGGCAGGGAAAAGGGAAAATGAGCCTAAAACCAGAGGGATAATCCCTGCTCAGGCTGCCCTGCATCCCTGGGGTGATGGGGATGGCAAACCAACCCTTGTTAGGGCAACTGGTGCCCATTCCCCCTCACACACATGATCAAAAAAATTCAGAGCTGAAGTTAAGAGAGGATTAATAGTAATATACCCTTAGAAATGATGATTTTTTAAAATAATAGTTTGTAAAATGGCAACATTTCATTGTAACTGGTAGATTTGGGATCAAAAATTAATGAATTTCTGGAAAATGTCCTTTTTTAGAAGCCCTGAAACAGCCCCAATGCCAAGGCTTGGAATCAGGAAGCGAAAAGGGAAAATGAGCCTAAAACCAGAGGGGTAATCCCTGCTCAGCCTGCCCTGCATCCCTGGGGTGATGGGGAAGGGACTGGTGCCCATTCCCCCTCACACACATGATCAAAAAAATTCAGAGCTGAGCAGTTAAGGGAGAGTAAATATTCACAGGGCTGGGCAGTGAGAACCCTTAGAAATTCTATTTTTGAAAATAATTTCTGGAAAATAAAATATTTTCTTTTTTTTAAAAGCCCTGCAACAGCCCCAGTGCCAAGGCTTGGGATCAGGCAGGGAAAAGGGAAAATGAGCCTAAAAACCAGAGGGGTAATCCCTGCCCAGCCTGCCCGGCATCCCTGGGGTGATGGGGAAGGGAAACCAACCCTTGTTAGGGCAACTGGTGCCCATTCCCCCTCACACACGTGATCAAAAAAATTCAGAGCTGAGCAGTTAAGAGAGAGTTAATATTCACAGGGCTGGGCAGTGAGAACCCTTAGAAATTCTATTTTTGAAAATAAAATATTTTCTTTTTTTAAAAGCCCTGCAACAGCCCCAGTGCCAAGGCTTGGGATCAGGCAGGGAAAAGGGAAAATGAGCCTAAAACCAGAGGGGTAATCCCTGCTCAGCCTGCCCTGCATCCCTGGGGTGATGGGGATGGCAAACCAACTCTTGTGGGGGCAACTGGTTCTCCATTGCACATATGATTAAAAAATTCGGAGCAGAAGTTAAGGGAGGATTAATATCTGGGCAGTGAGAACCCTTAGAAATTCTATTTTTTAAAATAATAGTTTGTAAAACGGCAACATTTCACGGTAACTGGTAGATTTGGGATCAAAAACTAACGAATTTCTGGAAAATGTCCTTTTTTAGAAGCCCTGAAACTGCCAAGGCTTGGGATCAGGCAGGGAAAGGGGAAAAGAAGCCTAAAAGCAGAGGGGTAATCCTCTGATTAAATGATTAAAAAATTATTAAAAATGATGAATGCTTTAAAATTTCAGAGCTGAAGTAAAGGGAAGGTTAATATTCACAGGGCTGGGCAGTGAGAACCCTTAGAAATTCTATTTTTTAAAATAATACTTTGTAAAATGGCCAAATTTCACTGTAACTAGTAGATTTGGGATCAAAACCCCACAAATTTCTAGAAAACATTTTTTTAAAGCCCTGAAATATTTTCTGTGGAATTGGTATGGATTAAAAGAATTTCAAAAAAAAAAGAAAAAAACAGCACTGAGCTCTTCAAACCTCCTACGAAAGGCGAACGATTTTAACAATTTTCTCAAAAAAGAAAACCCCCCACAATTATTTCAAACACTTTCAAAGTAGAACAATGCCCCAAATTACCCTTTTTATTTTTTTTTTCCCTTCTTCTAAGCCTGGAATTGGCGAGGATATGAAAGGATGAGATTATGCCTCTGCTGCTGCCACTTCCCATCAGATCTTTGGGCATCACTTTTAGATCAAGGGCTTGGTTTACAAAAGAATTTTGGTATTTAATTCCTTAATTTTTTTTCTTTTTATTTTTTTTTTTTTTTTTCAACTTCTTGCAGCCAGCCTGCATCTTTTAGTATGAAAAACCTTTTGGATATCTACACCTAGGAGGATTTCTAGGTGTAACATTAATTTCTAGGTGTAATATTAATTTCTAGGTGTAATATTAATTTGGTAAGAGATCTTTCCTTTTTGGGGAGGATTGAGCTGTGTGGATTGGCTTAATTCGGTCGGAAATGTGAAATTTAATTAATGAGTCATCAGCAACCACTCTGAGCCTTTTCCCACATGAAGCAGGGAACCCAAAGACAACGTTATTTGTAAATATTCCTCTAACAATGCCTGCAAAGGAGCCCAAAACCTTTTTTTTTCTTTTTTATTCCGTTTTTTTCAAGTTTAATTTTCTTTTTTTTCAACTTCTTGCAGCCAGCCTGCATCTTTTAGTATGAAAAACCTTTTGGATATCTACACCTAGGAGGATTTCTGGGTGTAACATTAATTTCTAGGTGTAATATTATTTTAGTAAGAGATCTTTCCTTTTTGGGGGGGAATGAGCTGTGTGGATTGGCTTAATTCGGTAGGAAATGTGAAATTTAATTAATGAATCATCAGCAACCACTCTGAGCCTTTTCCCACATGAAGCAGGGAACCCAAACACAACGTTATTTGTAAATATTCCTCTAACAATGCCTGCAAAGGAGCACAAAAACTTCCCGGGGAGCTCGGCACAAAGGGAGTTTTGTTGTTTATAAACAGAAATGGCTGAGAAAACAACGTGGGAAATTATTATTAATTAAAAAATTAAAAAATCACTGGGACAGCCTCAGAAAAAATAATAATAAAAAATTAAAATATCACTGGGATAGGCTCAGAATAAATTTTTAAAAAATCAAAAAATATTAAAAAATCACCAGGACAACCTAAGAAAAAAAATTAAAAAATTTAAAAATCACTGGTACAGCCTCAGAAAAAATAAAAAAAAAAAATTAAAATATCACTGGGATAGGCTCAGAAAAAATAGAAAAAAATAAAAAAAAATCAAAAAATATAAAAAAAATCATCGGGATTGCCTCAGGAAAAAAAAAAAATTAAAAAATCACCTGGACAATCTCAGAAAATAATCAAAAAATATCAACAAATATCCAAAAAATCATTAGGACAGCCTCAGGGGAAAAAAACATCAAAAAATCATCACCGGCACAGACTCAGAAAAAAATTATAAAATGAAAAGTCATCACTGGGACAGCCTCAAAAAAAATCAAAAAATATAAAAAAAGTCACCAGGACAGCCTAAGAAAAAATTTTAAAAAAAATTTAAAAATCACTGAGACAGCCTCAGGGAAAAAATCAAAACAAAAAATCATTGGGACAGTCTCAGAAGAAAATTTAAAAATATCAAAAAAATATGAAAAAAATAATCAGGACAGGCTCAGGAGTAAAAAAAAAATAAAAATCATCACTGGGACAGCCTAAGAAAAAAGTAAAAAAATTTTAAAAATCATTGGGACAGCCTCAGAAAAAAATTTAAAAATCAAAAAATCACCAAGGCAGACTCAGGAAACAAAATCAAAAAAATAAAAAAAAATTATCACCAGGACTGCCTCAGAAATAGAGTTTAAAAATGTAATAAATCACTGGGATAGCCTCAGCAAAAAAAAGTGATTTAAACAGGTTCTTTGCAAATGAAGGAGATTTACTCGCCCTGATTTCCCTGCTTGATTTGAAGGCTCTGAGCCACCAACGCTGCCGCGAATATTTTTTGTTATTTTCAAACAAATTGACTTCGCTGTTCTGCTTTCTTTTCTCAATTACCACTAGAAAGAGGCGCTGCAGCTCTCGCTAATGCCTGTCTGGGATGCATAAACTGAAAAAAAAAATCTGAATTTTATCCAACCAAATGTGCTGCCAATTCTGGTTTAACACTTCTGACTCCCACTATTTTTAATAACAAAATTAAATCCCCATTTTCTTCAATCTTGATTAATCCTGCCACCCATTAATGAGCACCAAATATTTCAGGGGGTTCCAGTTCCTGATTTAAGGCCCTGTAAGAGCTCTCAGGGGTTTTTGGAGGAGCTTGGGGTGTTTGGGGTGTGTTTGGTGCTGGTTTTATCCCCAAACCCCAAATTTGGGGTGATTTGAGAGCCATGAGCAGAGGCTGGACTGGCCAAAGCCAATCAGAGTTCATGGATGTGAACAGAACCAGATTTGATCTCTGGTTTAGATTTTGTCAATTATTTGGATTTCTCAATCAAGGGGTGGGGTTCATCCCTTTAAAACCTGGAGTTCTCTTGCTTACCCATAATCTCTTTTTTTTTCCCTAAGTTATCTCAAATTTTATAAGAGGAAAAAATCTCTTTTTTTTTTCCTAAATTATCTCAAATTTTATAAGAAGAAAACCATTCCATGCAAAGTTTCCCCATTCCCTTGGCCCAGGCTTAGGGCTCTTCATCACTCAGAGAATTTTTGATTCCTCTACATTTTCTCCACCAGATTTTGTTTCAAAATGTGTTGATTTCTATTGCTCACCCAAAATCTCATTTTTTTTTCCTAAATTATCTCAAATTTTATAAGAAGAAAACCATTCCATGCAAAGTTTCCACATTCCCTTGGCCCAGGCTTAGGGCTCTTCATCACTCAGAGAATTTTTGATTCCTCTACATTTTCTCCACCAGTTTTTGTTTCAAAATGTGTTGATTTCTCTTGACTTACCCAAAATCTCATTTTTTTCCCCTAAGTTATCTCAAATTTACTTGTGTTCTCTTGCTTACCCAAAATCTCATTTTTTTTCCTAAATGATCTCAAATTTTATAAGAGGAAAATCATTCCATGCAAAGTTTTCACCTGCTCTTCCACATCCTCCTGCCCAAGCTTAGGGCTCTTCATCACTCAGAGAATTTTTGATTCCTCTACATTTTCTCCACCAGTTTTTGCTTCGAAAGGTGTTGATTTCTAAGCCTTTTAATAATCTTAATTTGCTGCACCTAGTGGGTGCTAAGATGATTTCTCAGTGTTGCTCATTTGCCTACAAAGGGATGTGACCACGGCCCTTTGGGAAATTACAGGGCCTTGTAAATGGGATTCAAATCTCAGCGATCCAAATCTCACCTCCGGCAGCCCCAAAGCACAAACCTGATTTTTCGGGTGCCTGTTACACCTGGTGGTGGGCAAAGCTGGCACAAATTGGTGCTCACAGCATCACTGGCACCTTCAAAGGATCCCCCTGAGCCTCGGATTTCCAGATCCAAGGGATTTGGGGGCTCCATGAGGAGCTGGGGGTGAAAAACCAAATCACACCTCTGCACCTTGCTGCTGCTGGAACTCCCAAACTGGATTTGGTTAGTCCCAAAGTCACTCCCATTATTCTCCACACACACACACACAGAGCCCAAAAAAAGCTGGTTTTCCTTCTGGAAAAGCTCCTGGCACAACCCTGTGGATACAGAGCTGAGTGCACCGGGATGGTTCCAAAGCCATCCCTGCTGTGGCAGCAAATTTCTGATTCCATTTCAGACCCACCGTGGACACTGGGGAGGCACTCTTTGAGCAAATTTCAACCTCAAACTCACTTGGGGACATTGGGGAAGCACTCTGTGACCTGGGGACATCGGAGAGGCACCCTGTGAGCAAATTTCAAACTCAAACCCACTGAGAACACTGGCGAGGCACTCTGTGAACATATATCCATGTCAGACCCACAGAGGATATTGGAGAGGCACTCTGTGAGCAAATTTCCATGTCAGACCCACTGGGGACATTGGGGAAGCACCCTGTGAGCAAATTTCAACCTCAAAACCTACAGAGGACATGGGGCAGGCACTCTGTGAGTGGATTTCCACCTCAGACCCACACAGGACATTGAAGAGGCACTCTGTAAGCAAATTTCCATGTCAGACCCACTGGGGGACATTGGGGAGGCACCCCGTGAGCAAATTTCAACCTCAAAACCTACAGAGGACATGGGGGAGGCACTCTGTGAACATATTTCCATGTCAGACCCACTGAGGACGTGGGGCAGGCACTCTGTGAGCAAATTTCAAACTCAAACCCACTGGGGACATTGGGGAGGCACCCTGTGAGCTGGAGAACATTGAGGAAGCATCTTGTGAGTGAATTTCCCTGTCAGACCTGCTGAGGACATTGGGCAGGCACTCTGTGAGTGGATTTCCACCTCAGACCCACACAGGACATTGGGGAGGCACTCTGTAAGCAAAATTCCGTGTCAGACCTGCTGGGGACATGGGGCAGGCACTCTGTGAGCAAATTTCAGCCTCAAAACCTACAGAGGACATGGGGGAGGCACTCTGTGAACATATTTCCATGTCAGACCCACAGAGGACATGGGGCAGGCACTCTGTGAGCGAATTTCAAACTCAAACCCACTGGGGACATTGGGGAGGCACCCTGTGAGTGAATTTCCATGTCAGACCCGCTGGGCACATGGGGGAGGCACTCAGTGAACAAATTTGAGGACATGGGGGAGGCACTCTGTGAGCAAATTTCCACCTCAGACCCACAGAGAACATTGGAGAGGTATTCTCTGGGCAAATTTCCACCTCAGACCTACTGAGGACATGGGGGAGGCCCTCTGTGAGCGAATTTCCATCTGAAACCCACTGGGGACATTGCAGAGGCACTCTGTGAGCGAATTTCAAACTCAAACCTGCTGGGGACATGGAGGAGGCACTCAGTGAACAAATTTCCACCTCAGACCCACAGAGAATATTGGAGAGGTATTGTCTGAGCAAATTTCCATGTCAGACCCACTGAGGACATGGGGGAGGCCCTCTGTGAGTGAATTTCCATGTCAGACCCACAGAGAACATTGGAGAGGTGTTCTCTGAGCAAATTTCTATGTCAGACCTACTGAAGACATGGGGGAGGCCCTCTGTGAGCAAATTTCCATCTCAGACCCACTGAAGACATGGGGGAGGCCCTCTGTGAGCAAATTTCCATCTCAGACCCACTGAGGACATGGAGGAGGCACTCTGTGAGTGAATTTCTACCTCAGACCCACTGAGGACATGGGGAGGCCCTCTGTGAGAAAATTTCTATGTCAGACCCACAGAGAACATGGGGGAGGCACTCTGTGAGTGAATTTCCATCTCAGACCCGCTGGGCACATGGAGGAGGCACTCTGTGAGCAAATTTCCACCTCAGACCCACAGAGAACATTGGAGAGGTATTCTCTGGGCAAATTTCCATCTCAGACCCACTGAGGACATGGGGGAGGCACCCTGTGAGCAAATTTCCACCTCAGACCCACAGAGAACATTGGAGAGGTATTCTCTGGGCAAATTTCCATCTCAGACCCACTGAGGACATGGGGGAGGCACCCTGTGAGCAAATTTCCATCTCAGACCCACAGAGAACATTGGAGAGGTATTCTCTGAGCAAATTTCTATGTCAGACCTACTGAAGACATGGGGGAGGCCCTCTGTGAGCAAATTTCCACCTCAGACCCACAGAGAATATTGGAGAGGTATTCTCTGAGCAAATTTCTATGTCAGACCCACTGAGGACATGGGGGAGGCACTCTGTGAGTGAATTTCCATCTCAGACCCACTGAGGACATGGGGGAGGCCCTCTGTGAACAAATTTCCTCCTCAGACCCACTGAGGACATTGGAGAGGTATTCTCTGGGCAAATTTCCATGTCAGATCGCTGGGGACACGGGGGAGGCACTCTGGGATTCGCTGCTGTCACACAGGAGGGATCTTGCACGGCTGATCAAGATACCAACGCAATCGTAGCCCTGAGCACATTCCTGATCAACTGCCAGGCTGCAAGAGCAGCAACAGGAGCCCGGAAAAAGCACGGGGGAGAAACTTCCAGCACCCACATTCCCCTTTTTTTTTTTTTTGTTTTCTTTTGTTTCTCCTCCCTCTCCTGGCCCTGCCACCCCAGACCCTCTTACCTGGCTCCACCTGGTCAGGCTCGTGCCGGGTGTCTGTGGAATCTGCAGCATCCCCGCTCATCTTGATCTCTGGAAAAGGAGGCACAACTGATTTTAATAACAGGTCACAGTCCCAGGCAACAGGCACATGTGGCTTCCACTAAACAGCACAAATGAATGTGTGTAATTATAATAAACCATCAGACTTTCAAATTTCTGATTCCTCAACATCCAGGCGCTGGAATATTCATCAGCTCTGAGGATGCACTTTCCCTCCTGTTGCTCTTCGCAGCCCCCCTCACTCCTGTGCCCCCTCCCCAGTTTGCTGGGGGGGTTTTTTGGGGTTTTCACCCTTCTCATCCCTCCTCACCCACGGGACAGAGGGGTGGATTCAGCACTGGGAGCTTCCCAAACCTGCTGTGGTGCTCTGGCTGGGACAGCACCTCCCACACCTGCAGAGATGGGGATCCCTCCAGCTTTCTCCCAAATCCTTCAAGATGGCTCAGACCCAACTTGGTTTTCCCTCTGCCTCTCTCTGCGCTTCATTTCTCCTCTTTTTGTCACTTGCAGGTGTCCACAACCCTCAAAAGCCACCCAAGATCTGCCTTGCCCCAAAGCCTGTCCCCTGCATTTCCCCCTATCTTCACCCAGGCCAAGAAATTTGTCATTTACCCTTGAAGTGATGGCTGCCACCACACCCGGGGCCACTTTCTCCTTCGGGAACAGCTGCAAGAAAAGGTGGGAATGGTCAACTCCACATTAACAGAGGCCAAGGGCACAACAGTGAGAGAAGGGGAGATCTCCATTCAAACCCAGATGGACACCCCTCAGCTTTGCTTTTCCCTTTCCACTGGAATTTTAACTGTTTCCAGACTCGTTGCAAAAAAAAAAAAAAAAAAAAAAAAAAAAAGGTAAAAATGAGATAATTTTTTATTATTTGAGTGATTTGCATGTGCTTCCTGCAGCCAATCCCGGCCACAGACTCTCCCCATTTGCATGGGGGAATAACAACAGCGGGGAAGCTGGGCCAGTGTTTGCTGTGGTTTTCTGGGCTAGGGAAGGCAGGTGGAAGCCACCTAAAAGCACCATGCAAACCCTTTTCCTCTTCCCCAGATCCACCTTTTGTTATTCCCAAACAGATGAGAGCAGCCCCGTTGGATTTTTATCCCCGTTTCCCTCTTTAGCTCCCACCAAAACAGGCAGGGCTTTGTGTGTGTGTGTGTGGTGTGTGCAGGTTTTCTTCTCCCATATTCAAAGCTGCCCTCGTGTGCAAACAGCAGATAATCTGCTTTTCTGGCCAAGATTTCAGAGCTTTGATCAAGTTGAAAGTCTGTAACTTTCTCCAGCAAATGAATAAAGGTAGGAAAAAAAAAAAAATCAGGATTTTATAGGAGAGCACAGAAACTTTCACATACTTCAGAAACTTCCTTTCCTTAAATTATATTAAGGATTGAGCGGGGAGAAAAGAGTTGTGGGATTTTTTCTTTTTTTCCCCCCTTCAAATAAACCCTCTGCAATTAAGACATGAACGTTTAGTGGGGCTTTTAAGCATTTCTACTGCAGGAAGAGTAATTACCATCAGCTATAAACATCTTCTTGTCTTGTACCACTGCCAAGGGACCCTAACTTAGGCAATCTACAAAGCACAAAGTTTTGCTGGCTGCCAAAAAGTATTTAAAAAAAAAAAAAAAAGAAAGGCAAGTTCTCATAAAATAGAGGAAGAAAAAAAAAATCTAAAAGCCTGCAGAAATTTGGGTGCTTCCTTTGGTGAGAAAGCTTGTTAAAAAAAATAAAATTAGGGAAAGCAAATATTTAATTCCCAAGAGAGAGAGAGAAAAGCAGAGCATGAAAATCTCTGTCCCCCCTGCAGGAGTGACCCCCACACCCCTCTGCCATTAAAAACTGGGCTGGGTGGGGAGGGAAGGAGGAATTGCTGCTGCTGCACCTTGATTGCATATCACACGTTATCCACCAGGTAAATCCCCTCCTCCTGCAGCTGGGAGATAAGAGATGCCCTGGGATTCCCATGCACAGGAATTTCATTTTCAGTGAGATTCAAAAACCCCCTATAAATGTGCACAAGTTATTACAGTTTGAATATCTTGGATTTTATTTTCAGTGAGATTCAAATTCCCCCTGTAAATGTGCACAAATTGTTACAGTTTGAATACCTTGAATTTTATTTTCAGTGAGATTCAAAAAATCCCCTATAAATGTGCACAAGTTATTATAGTTTGAATATCTTGAATTTTATTTTCAGTGAGATTCAAAAAAAAAAACCCTATAAATGTGCACAAGTAATTGCACTTCAAATATTTTGTCAGGAACAAGAAAATAAAAAGGGAAAAATAAGCAGAAAGAAAAGGAAAACTGCTGATCTGAGAGGTTTAAGGTTTAGGACAGATTTTGTATTCTGGATCTGTATTTAGGATTTTTGTAATTAATACAGATTTTGTGTCCCTGTGGGTGACAGGGCAACCCCAGCACCCTCCAAGGGATCCTTGGGAACAAGGAGCAGACACATAGAGCAATTATTTTCTAATCTAATTGCACCCAAACCCCTTCCAGTGCAACCAGAGCCATTCAAACCCATCTTTTACCCCTGCTCCATCCTAAAATCCACCTTCAGACAGGGCAGCTCCTTCCACACAGCTCTGCCAGCTTAGCAATACATACAGGATAATCAGGCTTGGAGAAAAAAAAATTTAAAAAAATAAATAAAAAATAAATAAATTAAAATAAATAAATAAATAAATAAATAAAACCTCTCTGGGAAAAATAACCCGGCTTAGGACAGCCTAACTGCAAACCACAGCCCTATTAGGAGCCGCCAGTGTGGCCTGGGCCATATTAAAAATGTGCTGCAAACAGAGCAGGGGCAGGGGCAGGCGGGGCGGTTGAGCCAGACCAAAGGAGCTCTGCCCGTGCAGACACTTCTCCAGGACATATCTGCATCTCTATTTGTGCTGAAACAAACGCTGTCAGCAAACCAAGCCTTTCCCAAGCTGCTGCCTGAGCCGGCCCGATGGCTGCAAAAGGGAATCTGCTCCTGGAGCAGGGGGAGCTGGGCTGGCCTGGGAGCATCACCCCGGGGTTTGAGGTGTCTGAGCCCCTCTGGAGGCTGCAGGGAGCTGAAATACCCAAAATTTTTAAATGTCCAGGGAGGTGAATTATCCAAAATTTCCAAATATCCAAGGAGGTGAAATATCCCAAATTTCCAAATATCCAGGGAGGTGAAATATCCCAAATTTCCAAATATCCAGGGAGGTGAAATATCTAAAATGCCCTGGGAAAGGGTGGTGGCACCAGCAGGGAAGTGTGTCAGCAGAGAGGAGGGTGTGAGGGGCATGGGAGTCCCCCTGTGGGCTGAGTCTTCTCCTAAAGTCATTAAAGTTGGAGAAAAAGCCTCCAAGATAAAAACTGGGGTTAAAGCTGAGCTCAGCCCTGCATAAAGGTTACAGAGGGGCCTCAAAGCCCCTCAAGTCTTCTCCTAAAATCAGTAAAGTTGGAGAAAAACCCTCCAAGATAAAAACTGGGGTTAAAGCTGAGCTCAGCTCTGTTACAGAGGGGTCTCAAAGCTGCTCTGGGACCCCAAAACTGAACGGCTTTTGTGGAGGGGTGGAAAAATCCCCTCCCATTGTGCTGGGCTCCAAAAGAGTCCTGAAAGCTCCAGCTTTTCTGTCAGCACAGGGGGATGATCAGGGGCAGTGGGGGCACAGCCCCAGCTCCAAACCCAGCCCTGAGAGAGGGCACAGGATCCAGCTGGGGAATGTCCCTGTGAGGAAAGAGTCACCTGGAGGGCTGGATGGGCCATTTTTTACCTTTCCTTTTTGCCCCCCTCAACGAGTCTGGAAGCAGTTAAAATTACTATGGAAAGGGAAAAGCTGAGAGGGAGTCCATCTGTATTTGATGGATGGGTGGAGGGATGGATGGATGGATCATTTTTTACCTTTTCTTTTTGCCCCCCCAAACAAGTCTGGAAGCAGTTACAATTCCCATTAAAATGGAAAAGCTGAGGGGTTGTCCATCTGAATTTGATGCCTGGATGGGTGGATAGGTGGGTGGGTCGGTTTTTTTACCTTTTCTTTTTGCCCTCCCCAACGAGTCTGGAAACAGTTAGAATTCTCATTAAAAGGGAAAAGCTGAGGGGTTGTCCATCTGAATTTGATGGCTGGGTGGATGGCTGGGTGGGTGGGTTGGAGCCTGTGGGGCATTTGTCCCCCAGAGACACCAACCCCAGCACACCCAGAGCAGTTCTCCAACCAGCCAGGCTCACACCCTGAGCCAATTCCCCCCTTGGCAGCCTCTCCTGGTGTCCAGGGCTCCCCAGCCCACCGAGGCTGCCCACAGAGCCACCCCAGAGCCCTGCAGAGGTTGGGGCTGTGGAGCAAAGGCTTTGGCCACCTTTGAGCCTGGCTGGGTGGTGGCATTGCTGCAGCTGCCCTGCAGGCCTGTCTGTGAGCCCACGGGCAGGCAGGGCTCGTGGAGGGGCTGCAAACCCCCAGGTATCCCCCAAAGAGCAGCGCTCCCACAGGGGTACCCCAGGGATGGATGCATCCTCCCCTCCAGCAGTTTTGTGCTGCACAAAGCCCAGGACAAAAGTCACCAAAGTGGCTCCTGTACCCCAAAATCACTGCCTGCCCAGCCAGGACGGGGCTATCGGGGTCTGGCTGCTCAGCTCCAGCATCTCCCCCAGCTCTGTGCGCGGGGATGGAGCTCGGGCAGGGTGAGCCGGGCTCGGCACAGCCCCGGCGGCCGGGCAGGGATCGCTCCGGCTCCCAGCTCGCTGCAGGGCAGGGGCTGCGCAGGGCGGGTGTGAGGAGCTCATCCATCCCTTCGGAAGCAGCTCCTGAGCCTCGCTGCTCATTCATTCCTGACCCAACCCAGCCTCCCTCAGCGCCCTCCTCATTCATTTCTCCCTCCTTTGTCACGAACTTTTCTCCTTTCAGCGCGTGTCCCATCTCTCTCTCGCACACCTCCCTCCAGCTTTGCCGCATCCCTCCGCGGGTTTATCCCTTCTCCCTCCTCCCAATGACAGGAGGCAAGGGTCAGGCACTGAATTCTCATTTTCCAGGCACCCGAAAAGTCTCATTTTCCAGCACTCTGAGCCAGCGCTGCTCCCACGTTGTGGGCATGGCTTGGCAGCCCCCTAAACAGATCCGGGCAGCATCCATCCATCCATCCCCCGGCAGGAATGTGGGCACCTCACCAGCGGGAGAACAGAGGAGGGAAAAGAGCGAGGAAAGGTCACGGCGATGGGATCAAACCCCATTTCCTGCCCGAGCCCACGGCCCCGCTGCCCCGCGCTGCGCTCCGTGCCCTTTACCTGCGTGCACGGACTCCAGGTTCACCATCCTGCCGGCGGGGGCAAATCCGCGGTGTGCCCAGCCTGCTGCCGTCAGCCCCAGGTTGCCAGGGGCTGCCAGTTTGCCCTCCCTCCTCTGCCACCCGCTGCCTCTGGAAGCGGCCGTGGGTCCGCAGCCCAAGGCACCTAGAGCTCCATTGCCTGTTGCCATGCAGGGCCAGGTGAGCATGCGGCGCTGCCACGCCTCGCCCCACCTCCGGCTCCCTCGGGTGCCCTGACACCCAGCAGCCTGGCGTCAGGCCCATGCAAACGCTGCCATTTGCATATTAGTAACTGGGGGAATGGATGAGTCCCTGCAGCGCTGCCAGGCTGCGGGGTGGGGTGGGAAGGAGGGCAGGAAGGAAAGAGCAGCGCTCCGCCCTCGGCACAGCTCGGGAAGCACCCGCAGCACCTGCCCCAAAGCCCTGCCCGAGCCCTCTTTGGGCTCTGAGCTGCTCCGGGTGGGCATTGCCCCAAGGGCAGATGGGTGAGTGAAGGAACAGAGGTTTGAGGTCACTCTGTGCCGTTGTGCCCTCTCAGGCTGGGTGGGATTGGCCCTGAGTTCCTCTGGGGGGGCATCACACCCAGGAAAAGTGTGTGAGTGAAGGAACAGAGATTTGGGGTCATTCTGTGCCGTTGTGTCCTCCCTGGATCCTCCCTAAGCACCTCTGGGTGGGCATTGCCCCAAGGGCAGGTGGGTGAGAGAAGGAACAGAGGTTTGGGGTCATTCTATGGTGTTGTGTCTTCTCAGGCTGGGTTGGATCAGCCCTAAGCACCTGTGGGTCCCCAGGGAAGGTGTGTGAGTGAAGGAACAGAGGTTTGAGGTCACTCTGTGCCGTTGTGCCCTCTCAGGCTGGGTGGGATTGGCCCTGAGCACCTCTGGGTGGGCATTGCCCCAAGGGCAGGTGGGTGAGAGAAGGAACAGAGATTTGGGGTCATTCTGTAGCATTGTGTCCTGTCAGGTTGGGCTGGATCGGCCCTGAGCTCCTCCGGGTGGGGAGTGCCCCCAGAGAAGTGGCCCAGAGAAGGTGTGCCCGTGAAGAAACAGAGATTTGGGGTCATTTTGTGTCGTTGTGTCCTCTCATGCTGGGTTGGATTGGCCCCAAGCCCCTCCAGGTGGGCATTGCCCTGAGGGAAGGTGGGCCAGTGAAGGGACAGAGGTTTGGGGTCATTTTGTGGCTTTGTGTCCTCTCAGGTTTGGCTGGATCCTCCTTAAGCACCTCCAGGTGAGCATCACCCCAAGGGAAGGTGTGCTAGTAAGGAACAGAAATTGAATCACAGAATCTCAGAATGATGAGGTTGGAAGAGACCTCCAAGATCATCGAGCCCAACCTGTGCCCTCACACCTCAACCAGACCACAGCACCGAGTGCCATGTCCAGTCCTTTTTCCAGAGATGGTGATTCCACCACCTCCCTGGGAAGAGCATTCCAGTGCTTTATTATTATTCTTTCAGTAATTTTTTTTTTCCTAATATCCAACCTATCCCTTCCCTGCTGTAGCTGGAGACTGTGTCCTCTGCTTCTGTCAGAGACCAACCCCACCTCTGCAACCTCCCTTCAGGAAGGTGTAGAGAGCAATAAGGTCACCTCTGAGCCTCCTCTTCTCCAGGCCAAACAACCCCAGCTCCTTGGGTTGGTAATTCTGTGTCCGTGTGTCCTCTCAGGCTGGGTTGGACCTGCCCTGAGCACCTCTGGGTGGGCATCACCCCCAGGAAAGATGTGTGAGTGAAGGAACAGAGGTTTGGGGTCATACTGTGGTGTTGTGTCCTCTCAGGCTGGGCTGGGCCTCGATGCTGAGCGAAACAGCACGAAAAGGAAAGACAAAAGCATCAAAGAAACCCGTGCTGGCTGGAGATAAAGAGCCTGGTTAAATAATAAATAATAAAGATAAAGGCTGGCACATGGAGAGCCTGCTCTCCTGACATGTGCTCCATCTCTGTCCCCTAAGGAGAGGACAGAAGTGGCAGCCAGCCTCTTCCTCCTCATCCCTGCTGCTCCAAGCTGTATTTACCAACTTCCAGGGAAGCCAGGCAAGAAAAAAATCCCCTAAAAATCCCCCTCCGATGGCTTCTTCTGCAGAAAGAGCCAGAGGCCAGAGCCTGGGCTGTGACAGGGACCGAGCTGCTCCCTGTCCCTGCCATGTGCCACCCTGGTGACCCGGGCAGCCCTGGGGACACCGGTGTGACAGCGCCGAGCTGCCGAAAGCGTTAACGCTCAATTAGTAGCTGCCAGGTACGAGCTATCGCACATTCATCTCTCCCTGGCTGGGTAATTCGCGTTCCAGGGCTCTCGGCTTTCCCACACGCTGCTCTCCCTCCCTGGAAATTCAGGTTTCTCCCAGGGGATGGGTGGGCGGGCAGCATCTCCAGCCTCACCTGCAGCCCGGCCCCGCGGCATGGGCAGCGAGGACATCCCCGGGACAGGGCGGGGAGCTCAGTGAAACCCTAACGAGGGAAATCTGCAGGAAAACTGGGGGTTCCCGGCTCGCCCTGGCGTTTCTTTCCAGGGCAGGGATGGGATTTCAGCCTCCAGGAAGCAGCGAGGTGGCACCAGCTTGGCACGGGCAGCGGCTGGACTGCTGCCACCGCTGCAGCCACCGAGCCCTGCGGCTTTCCTGGGCAGCTGCCGCCCTCTTCTCGTGCGTTTTTCTCTGGGTTTTCCCCATCCTGAAAGCCTGACGCGATCGGGTGTCTTCACTGCGTCAAACACGAATGTATTTGCTGGTGGCTCCCGGCCAGTTTGAGAGGCTGGAGGCCACGGGAGCTCTGCTTCCCCCACATCAGAGCGGCTTTTGTTCACCAAGCAGGAGTTTCTCATCTCTCCCTGCTCTTCCTGGCGCTTTTCCCGTTCTCCTGAGCCCACCGGGAGGGTTCTGCCGGTGGCATCTTCAGCCGGGCAGGAATAGGAATCCCGGCCGTCCTTTGGGCAGGGATGCTGTCCCGGGCACGGGCAGGGCACCAGTGCCCTCTCCTGGCCCCAGACACGGCCGGGAATTGCTTTTTCTGGCTGTTATTTTGTGCTCAGCGGGAAAATTTGAATATTTAGGTGGTTTTCTCCCCAAGCCCATCCCCTTAAATGCCTTGAGCTTTGAGAGAACACACCATCCCTATGAAAATCAGAGGATGGATCACAGCATCACCACTTCTTTCTGCTGTGGAAATGAGATGATCAGGCAAGGCAGGGTTGGTTTTACTCTGATCACTGCTAAAGTCACTCCCAGACACATCAAACACTCTGCTCTCTTTCTTTTCCGTGTGCTCACCGTGACCTGTCCACTCCCCTCCTCACTGCAGGCTCCGTGCTCTTCCTCTCCTGCTGCTCCAGGTGCCTCTGGAGGGAGATGAGCTCTGCAGGCAGCACCCGATTTATGGGATATGGCCTTGAAAGCACAAACTGCAGCGACACGCTACAAAACTCCCCAATTTAATTTTTTTATTTTTATTTTTGGGAGGGCTGGGGGCATCCCGCGATCCCGCAGGGACCGCGAGCATCCCTGTCCCGACATCGCGGAGCGCAGCCGCGCTCCGCCAGCACCCACTGCTGGAGGCCGGGGAACTGCACCGGCTACGGCCGCTCCAGAGCCCCGGAATTCCAAACTAAAACCCAAGGAGGCTCCTGGAGATGGGCCCCGGTGCTCCCAGAGAGATCCCGTGTCCGTCCCGACATCCCCGACACGCGGGAAGGGACAGCAGTGCCTGGAATCCATCCCCATCCTGCTGACAGCCCGCCCCAGAGCTGGCTTTAATTCCCGGGAAATAAAACCCCACAGAGAGCACAGAACAATCCCCTGCTCCCCCTGCCCCGGCAAAGGGTGAATTGTTGGTGGGTGAGGCGGAGAAAAGTTGGAGGTGCTGGTGCCATCCCTGCATTCCCCACACTAGAGGGAAGCAGAGCTCCACATTTCATTTCTCCCTCCAGCAGCTCCGGGCTGGCCCCAAAGCGCTGCCCTCTTCAGCTGGAGCTATGTTAAATTTAAATTTTCTCTATTTTAAATTTAAATTTTCCTGGAAGAATTCACCAGGAATATTTTCTCTATTCACCAGGAATATCTTCTCTATTCACCAGGAATATTGTCTATATTCACCAGGAGTATTTTCTCTATTCACCAGGAATATTTTCTCTATTCATCAGGAATATCTTCTCTATTCACCAGGAATATTTTCTATATTCACCAGGAATATTTTCTCTATTCACCAGGAAAATTTTCTCTATTCACCACTGAACCCAAAATTCCTGCATGTTCTCCCCCAGTCCATGGCTCTTCACCAGGTGCAGGTTTCAGATTTACACATAAAGGAACAAATCTGAATTCACACACAGAGCATCATGCACAGAGAGACTTCTACGCCAAGGATGCTTTAAAAAATCAGTTTATTTTACCTTACAAATGATAAATAATTTGTCTTTTTTAAAAAAAAAAATTATTTCAAGTGTGTTTTACTTCATGTTCCAATATTAAAATACCTTTCCCTTCTCCCCCCACCCCCTTAAGTGATCAATACAAAAATAATTGTAACCAATTTTTTTTTCTTCTTTTGCAAAAAAATTCCTGTATTTTAGGCAAAAAGGCACATTGTGAAGGCTTTTCACCAGGAGGCACAGGGGCTCCTCAAGACCCCAAGAGCTTCTCTCCCCTCTGTGCTTGTCCTAATTTAGTAGAAGAGGACACAGACCCAAGCAGCACTTGCAGTGCTTTTTGTCTGGTCCCTTCTGGAACATTCCAGGACCAAGGACAACTTCAGAGTCACCCTTGTTTAACATATGGGGAAAACCAAGGCACAGCAAAGCAGTACAGTTATTTAAGAGCTTCTTGTGAATAGCTGGCAGAGCAGGACAGAAAACTGGATGTGGATGTAGAATCCTGTCTTCTTCAGAACCCACCTGGGATCCTCCTCTCCCTTTCCATCACAGGGTTATGGTGGCAGTCATGAGTCTCTAGATGTTTCTCTCTTAGTGGAACAGTCACAAGGCCAACACAAAAAGTTAGGCCTTCACTAGTCTAGAGAGGGATTAATTAAAGCCCTAATTACCAGCCCTTTAGGGGCATGAGATGCTGGGTTATTCCCCCGGTGTCTCTTCCATCCACAGGGGGATATAACAGCCAGTCAGGCACTAGGAAAAGCTACAGGCAGGCTCTTGCTTTGGGTGGGCTTCAAAGCCTCCTTGTTCAGGGGCCGTGGTCCCAAAAATCAGCTGTTTCCCCGTGGATGTGTCACCAGGAGGTGGCGAAGGCAGCGAAGGAGGTTCTTCAGCAGCAGAGATGTCAGGTCAGCAAATCCTCGCCCTGCCCGCTCAGCTGAAGGCTGGGAAATGCCCTTGTGAGCTGCAGAGCAGGGCAGCACCCCATTTCCCTGCGCTTCACCCCAAAACCTGCATCTCCTGCTCCAGGGAGCCAGAGCAGGGCCCCGTGGGGAGGGAGGCCAGGACAGGCCACGAGGAAAGGCACAGAGCACAAGGCACCTCTGTGAACATCATCCCTTCTCCAGAGCAGCCAGCTCCTCGCTGGGGCAGACAAACCACCCCTGGCAGGCCCGGCCTGGCTCTAAGTTTCCTCATCCCAGAGGCAGAGCTGCTTTTGAGGCACGTAGAAGTGGAAGGTGTAGCCCTTCTGGCAGCTGCGGATGCCGCACTTGTAGGAGCTGAGCCTGCCCGCGGCGTCGCGGCTCTTGCAGTACTTGAGCATGCAGGGGTACCACTCGATGCTGAGCGAGTAGCTGCACATGCACGGCCTCCAGCGCTCGGGGCACTGCCGGCAGCGCTGCAGCTCCGGCAGGTCTGAGCCCTGGGGGAGAACCTCGAACATGGAGCCGTCCACTCCTGTGGGGGCAAACACACACGGGATCAGGGTGGAGGGAAGGGACACCAAAGTCATCCCCACATGGCTCCCAGGTTAAGGAGAAGGTTCAACAATGTTTCCAGAGGTTATTGGGACTTAAATCTAGATGGGAACCACAGGAGGAATAAAAGACCCCAAGGAAAATAAGGTCCAGCAGGTCTGAGCCCTGGGGGAGAACCTCGAACATGGAGCCGTCCACTCCTGTGGGGGCAAACACACACGGGATCAGGGTAGAGGGAACCGCCACCAAAGCCATCCCCACACAGCCTGAGGAGGAGGTTGGACAATGTTTCCAGAGGTTATTGGGACTTAAATCTGAATGGGAACCACGGGAGAAATAAAAAACCCCAAGGAAAGCAAAGTACAGCAGGTCTGAGCTCTGGGGTAGCACCTCAAACATGGAGCCGTCCACCACTGTGGGAGCAAGGACAGACAGAGCTCAGGGTGGAAGGAACAGCCACCAAAGCCATCCCCAACATGGTTCCCAGGGTGAGGAAGAGGTTGGACAATGCTTCCAGGAGTTGCTGGGATTTAAATCTGAATGGGAGCCACAGGAGAGGAAAGGACTCCAAAGAAAGCAAGGTCTGGGAGCACCTTGAACAGACACCCCTCAGGGTGAACAGAGATCCCTGAGGGTGAACAGAGATCCCTCAGGGTGAACAGAGATCCCTGAGGGTGAACAGAGATCCCTCAGGGTGAACAGAGATCCCTCAGGGTGAATAGAGATCCCTGAAGGTGAACAGAGATCCCTGAGGGTGAACAGAGATCCCTGAGGGTGAACAGGCATCACTCAGGGTGCTGCCATGAGGTAAAGCCAAAGGAAGCAGCCACCAAAGCCAGCTCTGGTATCTCTGCACAGACCCCAGGTCAAGGAGGAGGTTGGACAGAGAATCTCCAGGGACTGAAATCTGAATAGGAACCACAGGAGAACAAAAGATCCTGGGGACAGTAAGCCAAAAGACACATACCAATGTCTCTCCTCTGGGTTTGTGGAGGAGGTGAAAAGGTTACTTTTAAAATCCCAAATTAGGTTCACTCAGGGAGCGCCAGCAGGAGGAGCGAGACCTGCTCACACACAGGCAGGGTGACACACGCGCCTCAGAGCCAAAACAATCAGTGCTGATCCCCAGGAACCTGGCAGGAGCCAGCAGGGCACCGTGCCAGCCCACTGACAGCAGCAGCTCCAGGGAAATCACCTTTCTCCAGCCAGAACTTGACATCTTCCTCCCGCGTGTAAATGGCCTCCCTGGCCTCCGCGCAGACGTTGTGGATGTGGGAGCTCAGCTGGGCTGCCTTGCTGAAGTTCACGGCCACGTCCATGCTGAGGTGCTCCAGGCCTCGCACCTCCTCCGCCTGCCTCACTGTCCGCGGGTTTTTCTGCAGAGGAAATCAGCACAACTTCAACCCTGGGTGCATCTCATCCCTTAGAGCACAGTGTGATGTGGTAACACCACCAGATGTGAGAACAGATGTGCACCTGCATCCTACCTGGGTGAGAGGCACCTTAAATTAACCTGTTGGTGCTGAAACCACGATGTTTTACCCTTCCCTGTGGTTGTTTCTCCAGGTTTTGTCCTCATAAAGGTCCCAGATCAGTCCTGGCTTCATTGGGGCAGGGATTTGCACACCCCAACACAAATTAGGCTCAACTAAATCTGGCTCAATACCACTGATAAACTCAGTTTAACACCAAACCCCTCAAGCAGGTGCTTGCTGAGGTGCTCCAGGCCTTGCATGTCCTCTGCCTGCCTCACTGTCTGGGGGTTTTTCTGCAGAGGAAATCATCACAACTTCAATCCTGGGCGCATCTCATCCCTTACAGATGTGGTGCAAATGCCAGATGTGAGAAAAAGATGTGCACCTGCATCCTATAACCTGTTGGTACTGAAACCACAATGTTTTACCCTTGCCTGTGATGGTTTCTCCAGGAATGGTCCCAGATCAGTCCTGGCTTCATTGGGGCAGGGATTTTCACACCCCAACACAAATTAGGCTCAACTAAACCACGACACCAATGAGGCTCAACTAAATCTGGCTCAATACCACTGACAAACTCAGTTTAACACCAAACCCCTCAAGCAGGAGGGGTGGTCAGGGGTGGGTTGAAGGGCTGAGCAGCCAGGGAACAGCCTGGGGAGGGCATCCAGGCAGGAAAACTCTGAGGATTCGTGGCTGGAGGGGAGGAGGGAGCCGGTACCTGGCGCAGCTTGGCCATGGACTCGCTGGGGATGATCTCGTTGCGGTGCAGCCGGGTCACAAAGCACAGGGCCTGGAACTGGCTCTGGCCCCTCTCCAGCTCCCCCAGGATTAAGGCACGGAAAATCTTCACCTCCTGACACAGAGAGAGAAATAACAACAGTGAGAGCCATCATCCTCACGCCTTACTGAGTAAGCAGCCCCAGATTTCCTCTGCTGTCTCCCCTCACTTGCTCCTTGACGAGTGGAGAAAAAGTTACTCATCCCTGAGTGTGTGGAACCGATGTGAAAATGGAATTATTAAAGGCAGAAGGAGATATGATCAGCTGCAGCTGACTTCCTTTTCTGTCCAGGTCACTAATTTTGTCACTTTATATAACATGGATTGCAGTCCTTTCCAGAACCAGCTTGGAAATCAGTCACAGTTACTTCATGTAGAGCCACAGAACAGCAGGACCCTGTGTGCTGCTCTGGCACCAAACCCTGATTGCTTTGCAGGGATCAATCCCTCCCTCTTTAGGGGCATCAGTGCCCTCTGTGGGAATCTGCCATCCCTTGGTGCCATCCCATCCCACTCCAAGGGATGGAACAGGGAAATCAACCCCTGCCTTTGGCACCTCCTGCAGCCAAACCCCTGCACAGAGAGCTGGGCAGGGCTGGGGAGCAGAACCAGAGATCAGATCCCTCTCCTCCTGAGCTGTTCCTGCTGGATGCCTCAGTGCCCTGGCCTCTGCCAGCCTCCCTCTGCCCCAGAGGAGAGCATTTCCCTTTTCCAGCTCATCCTCTGCCCAAAAGGGAGCATTTCCCTTTTCCAGCTCATCCTCTGCCCCAAAAGGGAGCATTTCCCTTTTCCAGCTGATCCTCTGCCCCAAAAGGGAGCATTTCCCTTTTCCAGCCTCCCTCTGCCCCAGAAAGGAGCATTTCTCTTTTCCAGCCCCAGAATGGAGCATTTCTCTTTTCCAGCCTCCCTCTACCCCATGAGGGAGCATTTCTCTTTTCCTGCTCACTGAGCCCCCTGTTTATTTCCTGCCTTCTCTCCCATGCCCAGAAGAACAGCGGGAATGCCATTCAGTGCACATCTGGACAGCTGCAAAACCAGCATTTTTACACCCAGGACGGGAGGAATCATCTTGCTGCTGCAATTCTTGACTGCACAATGGCACTGAGAAGAAAGAGATTCCAAAAATTCTTGTGAAATTGCTGTGGAATTTTTACTTTTTTTCCGAGAGATTTAACGGGGAGGTGTCCCACTGAGTCACTGGAACAATCCACATTCCCCATCCACATTTGGTCCAGCTGGGAGCTCCCCCAGCATGCAGGGCCCATGGATGAGTGGACTAAAACCAGCAGCTGACTCTGGCATATTCCTCAGCTGAGGGTTTAATTCCAATTCCCTTTGAACAGGCTGGGAAAAGCAAGCAGCGAGAGCCACGCTTTGCATTCAGGCCGAAAACCTCCACGGGCAGGAGATTAAAAACAGCGCAGCACTTCCCAGGTTGGAGGCGATTTTTGTAAAATGAGAACATGCTGAGCAGCTGATTAATCCTCCTGATCCATCCATTTAAGAATTAGCCTTCAGCCAGGCAGCTCTTTCCTCCTCAGGGCTGATGCAGATGAAGAATTCACAACTCCCCGTGCCCAAACTCCCAGAGGCGACACCAAGGGAGATGCATTGGGACAGGCTGGGTTGCCAGCATTGACACAGCTTTAAAAAGCTGCTTTTTCAAGGATATATTTATTTTCAAGGATATATTTTCTGGCTCCTGTAGCATTCTGAGGGGGGAAATCCCACCTTTAGCAGTGACCACTCTGTCCCAAACAAAACCAATTTCTTCTTTTCCCTGCTCTGTCCCAAATCTTTGCCTGGCTTTGGTCCCTCCGTCCCTGCAGCCCCAGGTGGAGCAAGAACCAAACCAGGCTGCTTCAAAAATATTTCAGAGAGAGAAAAAAGCTTTACTAAGCAGAGAGGACTCAGTTTCTTCATGCACAAAAGCCCCTTCTTTAGTCACAAAGCTCATATTTATGGGAAATATCAGAAGGAATGTGTAAGACTTAATTGGCTAACAATACACTTATTTATTTGTGTGTGTTGGTCAGTAAATGGCCAGGCTGTACCTCTGTCAAATCTCTCTATTTGGTTATAGAGAGTTAGTTTATATTTTTTAAAATTTTAAAGTTTATAATATATATTTGAAGTTATTATATATTATATATTATATATTTGAAGGCATAGGTTATTATTTATATATTTATATAAATACATAATTAATTATAATTATTTATACTGATATAAAATTTATATATACAATATACTATATACTATATACTATATACTATATACTATATACTATATACTATATACTACATACTACATAATATATAATATATAATATATAATATATAATATATAATATATAATATATAATATATAATATATAATATATAATAATGTGTATAGTTATATTTATATATTACTTTATCTGTTTATATTGATATTGTTATTTTCTTTGTAAAGTTTATCTATTTAAAAGTTTATATATTATATATTTTAAAGAGTTAGGTTGGTTAGTTTATATATTTATTCGCTGATTCTCATAGGACAGATTTATTGTTTATGCAGGTGTAAAGTTATTTTTCTTACTATAACAGGTTGTTAACTGCCTTTATTCTTATGATTTTTCCTTATGGGAACTTATAGGGAACTTATAAGCTAAAGCTAGATTAGCTAGAATAGCAGGGCCGAAACCATATTTCATAAACATAAAATATTTATAAAAGAAATATATAAATATAAACACGTATAAATATACACTATATTTATAAAATATATAAAAAAAAATATAAATAAACATATAAATATACAACTATATAAATATATCTATATTAATAAAATATATTTATATAAATAATGATATAAATTATATATTAATTAAAATATAAAAATTAAAATTATAAAATATAAAATATTATTTCTACTTGTATGTAACAAAGAGCCACCAAAGCTTCTCCCAAAGCTTTCCCCTCCTGTTCCCAGCAGGAAAATCAGTGAATCGATGCCAAGGTGGGTACCCAGCCAAGGCAGCAAACAGCACCTTCAATTCCAGGTTCCTGCAGGATTTCCCAGCAGGGAACAAGTCCCAGCAGAGCAGGGACTCTCCAGATAACTCAGGGTGAGGAATCCTCAGCCCTGAGTGCGGCAGTGACAGCTGGGCTTGGGGTTTGGGTGACAGAAATGGGGTTTGGGGACAGCCAGCCCTGCAGCAAGGCCACAGCAGCTCCTCAAGGCAGCGGGGAAATCAGTGCTCCAGAATCCTACTGTTACAGCAGGGAAACCAGTGAGAGATAGCCCAGGGAAATCAGTGCTCCAGAATCCTGCTGTTACAGCAGGGAAACCAGTGAGAGATAGCCCAGGGATATCAGTGCTCCAAAATCCTGCTGTTACAGCAGGGAAACCAGTGAGAGATAGCCCAGGGATATCAGGGCTCCCACTTCCAAAATCATGCAGTTATAGCACAGAAATCAGTGCTCCCACGCCAAAAATCCCATTGTTACAGCAGGGGAAATCAGTGCTCCCAAAATCCCACTGCTGAAGCAGGGATATCAGTGCTCCCACGCCAAAAATCCCATTATGTCAGCACAGAAATCAGTGCTCCCACTCTCAAAATCCCATTGTTACACCATGAAAATCAGTGCTCCCAAAATCCCATTGTTTCAGCACAGAAATCAGTGCTCCCACTCCCAAAACACCATGGAAATCAGTGCTCCCAAAATCCCATTATTTCAGCACAGAAATCAGTGCTCCCACTCCCAAAATCCCATAATTTCAGCACAGAAATCAGTGCTCCCATTCCAAAATCCCATTGTTACACCATGGAAATCAGTGCTACCAAAATCCCATTATTTCAGCACATAAATCAGTGCTCCCATTCCAAAATCCCATTGTTTCAGCACAGAAATCAGTGCTCCCATTCCAAAATCCCATTGTTACACCATGAAAATCAGTGCTCCCAAAATCCCATTATTTCAGCACAGAAATCAGTGCTCCCACTCCCAAAATCCCATTATTTCAACACAGAAATCAGTGCTCCCAAAATCCCATAATTTCAGCACAGAAATCAGTGCTCCCACTCCCAAAATCCCATTATTTCAGCACAGAAATCAGTGCTCCCATTCCAAAATCCCATTGTTTCACCATGGAAATCAGTGCTCCCATTCCAAAATCCCATTGTTACACCATGGAAATCAGTGCTACCAAAATCCCATAATTTCAGCACAGAAATCAGTGCTCCCATTCCAAAATCCCATAATTTCAGCACAGAAATCAGTGCTCCCATTCCAAAATCCCATTGTTACACCATGAAAATCAGTGCTCCCAAAATCCCATTATTTCAGCACATAAATCAGTGCTCCCATTCCAAAATCCCATTGTTTCAGCACAGAAATCAGTGCTCCCACTCCCAAAATCCCGTTATTTCAGCACAGAAATCAGTGCTCCCACTCCCAAAATCCCATTGTTTCAACACAGAAATCAGTGCTCCCACTCCCAAAATCCCATAATTTCAGCACAGAAATCAGTGCTCCCACTCCCAAAATCCCATAATTTCAGCACAGAAATCAGTGCTCCCACTCCCAAAATCCCATTATTTCAGCACAGAAATCAGTGCTCCCATTCCAAAATCCCATTATTTCAGCCCAGAAACCCCTCTGCTGCCTGTCCCTGCCCACGGCACTCCCCAGGAGGAGCAGGGAAATCCTCCAGCTCCTTCCCTCCCATCCATCTGCGGGGTGAGAGCAGCTCAGCCCCCCCTGAAAGCCCGGGGTTTTTTTTTTTCCAGCAGGGATTTACAATCCTGTGTGGTCCAGCTCCCAGCCCAGCAACCATTCCCAGGGAAATAAATCACTTCAATAAATCCTGCAGCCCTCCTGCCAAATTTCTCTCCCCTAAGGACATCGGGGCTGCCGTGGGGACCCAGTTTTGTGTTTGCAGTGGCACAGGGAAAAAAGGAGAATGTGCTGCTGGGGACAGGGGGTGAGACCAGCACTGCTGGGGCCGATTCTGCACTGCTGTCAGCAGCCAGGGATGCAGAATTCCCGGGGTTTGCACAGCACAGGGAACTCGGTGCTGCATCCACGCCCGGGGTCCAGCCAGCTGAGCTGCCCTGAATGGGTGGGGATTATGGATTTTAACCCCTCCGTGCCTGGAAATGGCTGGGATGGAGAATTTGGGTGTGCTGCCTTTTATATTCATGTATCTGGAAAGGCAAATCAAGGATGTGCTGGGAGAGGGGGAATAAAAAGCAAATTTTCTGAGTAAAAAACACCAGGGTATTTTAATGACCCCTCCCAAAGGCAGCTGAATGTCCCTCATTTCCCACTTTTGGTATCAGTTCAGAGAAGAAGCTGCTTTCCAAACCACACCGATGAAATCTGAGCTCAGGTGCTTTCCGTGCCACCTGGTGATTTGTCACCCAACACGCGTTCCCCCCTGGCATGAGGAAATTCTGACACCACCAGCCCAAAACCATCACTCAGCAGTCTCATCCACACGGGAAGGACTGGCAGTGCAAGGGTTAAAGCACTCCCCAGGCTGCCCCGCTTGTGTTTCCAAGCCCAACTTTTCCAGCAATGGGAAGGGAAGAGAAACTTCTCCCTATCTTTGTGCTGACCTTGAAATAAACCCACCCACTTTGTTCCCAGGCCGTGTTTAACAACTGGCAACCTCACTCCACTCCAATCAGACACAGCAGTCAAGGTTGCTGAGCCCCCTCATTATTTTTTTTTCATACAAAATTTGATTTTTTGCAATACGAAATCTGATTTTTTGCAACACAAAATTTGATTTTTTGCAATACATTTTATGCCTGACCACAGGAAAAGAAGAAGTGTTTTCATTCCCTTCTTTCAAGCTGCAGGAAAATAAAGGTTCACCCCTGTTCTGCTCAGAAAATGAGCCCCAGTTTGAGCTCGCACTGCCCAGTTTGTGCTGCACCAAGGAGAAAATAACCTGGTGTGCTCAGAGGACACAGCTCCAGCTCTGGAGGCAGGCAGAGATGGAAGAGAAAAGAAAATCCCAGAAAAGAAAATCCCAGAAAAGAAAATCCCAGCCCTGTGGAAGCCCCAGGCACTGCTCAAGTCCCACCAAAGCAACGAACAATGATCTCATTTAGCTCCTTTCTTCTCCAGCCCCTGGTCTGGCAACCACAAATTGCCAGTAGAGAGAGAAAAAAAAATAATAAAAAAATAGCAAATAAACCCCTGACTTTGGACAAACCCCCTGCAGTTTAAGCCAGAGGAATGGAAAACTCATTTGTGGAAAAACCCCAGCATCCTGGCCACATCATCAGGCTCAAGGGCAGCAGACAACAACCCCAGCTGCTGCTGGGAACGCTCAGAGCCCCACGACCTCCAGAGCAGGCAGAAATTGTGTAATTTGGGTAATTTGGGCAGAACTGGGAACTGTCTGGGTGCAGCTGCAGCAGGTCAGGCAGGGGGGAAGCCCGGCCAGGCTGCTGCCTGCTCACACATTACTCACCTCGCCACAAAGCACCTCCTGCTCCTTTATGTTCCCCTGGCTTTTCCCAGCTATTTTCCAGCAAATCCACGGAGCAGACAGAGTCAGGCCCCAGCTGCCCCAAAACTGAGGATCAGGAATGCATTTCTGCAAACTGGATGCTTGCAAAGCCCTCCAGGGACCATCACTTCCAGCAGGGGTTCAGGATTTAACACATGGACCCAAAACACCTCCAAAAAATCCCAATCCAGAATAAACTCAGCCCTAAAACTGAGCATTAGGAATGCATTTCTGCAAACTGGATGCTTGCAAAGCCCTCCAGGGACCATCACTTCCAGCAGGGGCTGCAGAGCTCATTATTTAATTTATGGACCCAAAACACTTCCAGAGAGCCCCAACCCAGAATAAACTCAGCTCTAATAAGGATGGGAGGGAGAGAAGATGTAACACACACTCAGTTGGGTTTGTGGGTGAGCCCTGAGCTCTCAGGAAGAGCTGAAGCAAATGAAAAATGCTGAAAAAAACCACCAGGTCACATAACAGGACCTGCCCAGAGGATCTGTAGTGAGTTTGGATTTCCCTGGCCTGGGAATGTGCAAGTTTGCAATCCACAGCTTCAGAGCCTTTCCTAACCTCCCATGGCTTGCAATTGTTGAATATTTTCTTTAATAGGAGTCACACAGGGCTGCTTCCTTGCACATGTGCTGGAGTATTTAAAACATGCCAGATTTGAAACATGCCACATTTGAAACATGCCACCACTTCCAAAATCACCACGGCTTCTGCTGGCACCTCAGGGAGGAAAAGGGACGTGAGGGAGACTGGGATTGAACAGGGAAGAGGCACCAGAACAATCCCTGGCAAAAAGGCTCCAAGGTTCACAGCACCTTCCCATCTCATGGCTCTGGGCTTCCTCCTGCTGCAAAGCAAAGTCCACCTGAGCAAAGAGCCAGGATGGGGGTTGGAATGAAGATAACACAGCCATGGCAGCCTGGGCAAACTGTGCTTCCCTGGGCTGTGGGAGTTCTCTGCATCCAGCCAGGATTGGCATCTCCATCTCATGGGATGTGTGGGATTTGGGGCTTCAGCTCAGAACTGACACCTGGCAGTCCCACACGAGCCCCCAAAGACAGGAGGAGCCCACCTGAGGAATCACCTGCACCCTATGGCATCGTGGAGAGAGATATCCCAGAGCGACAGCACAGCATGGACACCTCCACACCAGGAACCCAAAACCTCCCCAGCCCTGACCCTGCTCCCTGCCTGGCCGAGCTGAGCCTGCCACGCAAAACTCTGAGGAATTGGGCAAAACTGTGAGGAATTTGTGCAAAACTCTGAGGAATTGTGCAAACGGTGCTGCTCACAACTCAGGCAGGAGCACCAGAGCTGCTGCCCGTCCCCACCGGGATATTCCAGCTGTTTCCAGCACGGAGGCAGCCCCGGGCACAGCTGTGACAGCGGTGGGGACAGCGAGCCTGCTCACTGTGCTGGAGCTGTGCCGGAGAGCTCAAACAAAGCCCCCGACGGTGCGAGAGGATGGATGGGCTTTTCCCTCTGCATTCCCAGGGTCCTTCAATGCCTCTGGAACAGTTCTGGCTCCCGGACCCCCAGTCAAGATTCTCCAGCTTCCGAGCAGGGATGGACTCGGATGTGGAAGGAGGACGGGAACCAGCGCTCATCCCACAAGAAGCACTCATGGAGTGCACGAAAAACCCTGACCAGACCCTCCCGAAAGGGCCAGCGCTCCCATCCCGCAGCCTTCACCCTCCTCCGGCCCCGCCGGGACCACGCGGCACCCGGGGATGCTCTTATCCGAAACCCTCGGGGATGGACCCAGCTCGGTCCTTGCCGAAACCCTCCGGGAATGCTCTCCCGATTTCGCTCCTCGCCCGAAACGCCCGGGGATGCTCTCCCCAGCTCCACACCGGTCTGAACCCCCCGGGAATGCTCTCCCAGTCCTGCTCTTATCCGAAAATCCCGGGGATGCTCTCCCCAGCTCCATACAGGTCTGAACTCCCTGGGGATGCTCTCCCCACCTCGCTCCCAGGCCGAACCCCCCGGGGATGCTCTCATCACCTCTCTGCCTGTCCGAACCCCCCTGGGAATGCTCTCCCAGCTCCGTTCTTATCCAAAACGCCCGGGGATGCTCTCCCTGGCTCTCTCCCTTCCCAAACTCCCCGGGGATGCTCTCTCCACCACGCTCCCTTCCCAAACCCCCGGGGATGTTTTCCCCAGCTCCATACCGGTCTGAACCCCCCAGGGACGCTCTCCCACGCCCCGTACCTGTCTGAAATCCGCCGTGAGCGTGACGAGGGCGCCGTCGGCCGCCCTTAGCTCCAGGCTGACGCAGTCGGCGCCGCTGTCGGCCTGCAGGCTCTCCTCCGTCACCTGCCCGCCGGGCAGCCGCACCCGCACCCGCAGCTCAGCGCGGGCAGCGGGGCCGGGCAGCGGGGCCAGCGCCAGCCAGAGCAGCGCGGGCAGCGCCGGCAGCCGCGGGCCGCGCATCCCCCCGGGCCGGGCTCAGCGCATCGGGCGGGGGGCGCGGCCGGAGCGCGGAAGGCGGCGGGGAAAGGCGGCCCCGCCGCGCCCCCGGCCCCGCGGCGCTGCCTCGCTCGCCGCGCTCATTCAGCGGCCCCCGCTCCGTCCCTCCCTCCCTCCCTCGCCGAGCGGGCTCGGCCCTCGCCCCCCGCCCGTCACTTCCCCCACCGGAGCCGGGACGGCCCCGCCGAGCAGCGCCCGCCCCGGCGTTAAAGGAACAGCGCCGGGCACGGAGGGGGAGCGGCGAGAGGCGGCCGAGACCGGGATGAGCACATGGAGCCATTAAACAGACCGGGATGTGCGCATGGATCCGTCAAACACAGCCCAGGATGCACATGGATCCAGAGCCCAGGCTGCACACCATGGATCCATCACCCAGAGCAGTGGATGTGCACATGGATCCATCAAACAGACCTGGATGGGCACATGGATCCAACAAACAGACATGGATGCTCATGGATCCAGAACCCAGAACCCTGGATGTGCACATGGATCCATCAAACAGACCTGGGTGGGCACATGGATCCATCACAAACAGACCTGGATGCACATGGATCCAGAACCCAGAGCCCTGAATGAGCACATGGATCCAGAGCCCAGGCTGTGCACATGGATCCATCAAAGAGAGCCATGAATGAGCTCATGGATCCATCAAACAGACCTGGATGTGCACATGGATCCAGAACCCAGAGCCCTGGATGGGCACATGGATCCATTAAACACAGCCCTGGATGCACATGGATCTGTCAAAGAGAGCCCAGGATGAACACAGATCCATCATCCAGAGCTCAGGCTGTGCACATGGATCCATCACCCAAAGCAGTGGATGTGCACATGGATCCATCAAACAGCCCAGGCTGTGCACATGGATCCACCAAACACAGCTCTGGGTGCACACATGGATCCATCAAACACAGCCCTGACCCCACAGATCCACCATCCAGAGCTCCAGCCTTGTACACCTCCAGGGATGGGGCAGCCACAGTGAAATAAGCTCAGAGTTTTCTGAACGTGTTCTTGCTGCAAGTAAATCGATATCGATGTGATTCCTCAGGCTCCCAGTGCCACAGGACTGGTGTGAGCCACTCTGGCGGCATCCCTGTCCCTGAGGATGTCACTGGGACACCTTCAGGGTCTCTCTCCCAGAAATGAGGGACCTGTGTGGCTTCAGAGCCTGCACTCACTCCCCAAACGCCCCCAATCTGCCCTTCACCTTCCCGGGTCTGTGATCATTTCCAGATGGGCAGATGCTGCTGAAGGGCCCCTTTGATTTCAAAAGGTCTCTCTGCAAACACAAAGGTCACTGTGGCAGCAGGATCAGGAGAAAGAGCTTTGTGAGGAGGAGCACGGAAATAAATGGAAACAACCATTTAAAGCCACGCTTCCAGGCAGGGAGATCACTCTTGTCCAAATAGTGCTTTTTGTGTGACCCTAACACAAGATTTAACCCTAAATTTTCACAGCTCCTCTCAAGTGAAATTGGCTCCTTGAAACGTTTTTCAGGACAATAGCAGCGCTGAAAATAAGAGCAGGAAAAGTTAAGAGGTGGAAAGGAGGGAGGAAAGCAATGGGTACAAAAAGAGAGGGAGGGCCCACAAGGTAGGAAAGGCACAGAAAGATCTTCAGGACAAAAGCTGCAAAAGGAGAAGGCCCCACTCACACAGTGGATTTATTCAGAGGAGATTATGCAAAAAACCAGGAGGATCCCAGCAGGGGCTGGAGGGAAGAGCCATGAGGTCAGTGGGCACAAAAAACCCTTAGAGAGCATTCCCTCATCCCAAATCTGGAATCCACATCCCTGTGGCAAATTCAGATTTATCTGAGCCCTGGATCCCAGGGTGTGAGAGGTGATTTGGGACCATCCCTCTCTGCGCTGCTGCAGCCTGAGAGTACAGGGTGTTCTTTTCCTCCTGGTAGCTCCTGGAGCAGAGGAAATCATCAGTTTGGCTCAGCAGCTTGCCAGGAATGCTGGAGTGCTCCTGCAGATCGCAGCTCTGACCTGGGAGCTGTGGGTTTGAGCCCAGTCCCAGAAATAAACGGACACACAGATAAGAAATGCAGACAGGAGATTAAAAATGCTGGCAGGAAACAGAATTAAAGAGCAAGGAGCTGCTTGGGAGCAGAAAAACAATCAGGGAGCACAGGAGGGACAACTCTGCTGAGGTTTGAAAGGGGCTGGAAGGTGCCAAGGGACAGAATGGTCAGCAGGTGACAGTGAAGGGAATTCCTGAAGAGCAAGTGCATCTGCACGGCTTTGGGACAGGTCTAAATGGACAAACCAAGGTTTTTCTGCCTTGCTACCCTTGCTGTTTGCTGCTGTGTGGATGGAAGCTGCTCTGCAGCCCAGGGAAGATGAAACATTCCCCGCAGCTCAGTGTGGATCAGCCTGACTGCGTGTTAATGACCTGCGCCAGGATTTTCTGGTATGTGAGCACACTGCAGCTTTTTCACCGGGAGAAAACTTCCATTAAAATACCTCAGCCACGAGGCTGAGGGGGGAAAAATGTGCTGCTAAAATCCCGGCTGGGCTCTGCTGGGAAGCTGCAGTGCGTGGGAGCAGGGAGGTGCAATCTGACCCAGCGCTTGCCTTGGTGCCTCTGTCATCCCTGGGGAAAACCACGGGGATTTGGCCAAGCTCCAAATCCTCGCTGCCTCTTCCTCACTCAGAGCTGGGTGTGCAGAAACTCCTTCCAGCCCGGGTAACTGCTTGCACAGATGGAGTTCAGGGCGGGAATGTGAAGGCAAGGGGAAGGAAAGCCAGAGTTTTGGTTGTGCTCTGCAAACCCCACTCGGATCTGAAGTCTTCCAAATGAAAATCCACCCAGAACAAGCTTTTACTGCCTGCTCAGCGCCTGAATTTCTCATTTTGTTTGCTCTGCTGTTAATCCCAACTCCAGCTGCTGTAACTGAGGTCAGGGGTCGGGCCCAAACGTTCTGCCTTGAGCTCTTTAATCTCCCACCCTTCATTTTTGGTGCCAAACCACTTTTAAAGCTACACGAAAGCCCCATCAGTGCTTTTTGAAGGATTCAATCAGGGCAAGTATTTTGGGGAGCTGAACACACAAAACCCAGCTATTTGCCATTGTTCCCAGCACTACAGAACTGAAAGAGCTCAGGGAGAGTTAATTGGATTTTTTTTTTCACTCTCCTGGTCCCCCAACTTGTAGATTAAATCCCAGCTATTATCAGGAATATTATTACCAAGGACCTGTGGCTTGATCTGAAGCCCTGGGAAAGGATTTGTGTTGTGGTGTTCAGCGGAGACCTTACTGTTGCAGAAAGGAATCAGCCTTCGAGTCATTCCTCATTAATTAAAAGCAATTCCACATCCCTTCCGAGAGTTCCCTGCTGCCCCTCCTGAATGCCCTCCTTTCCTTGGCAATTACATAAACCAAGCTCCTGAAAGGGGGGTGAAAAACAGCTTTGGTGGCTTAGAACAATGGCCAGCATCTCCTGGCTCTGACCTGGTTACCACCCCATTCTCTGTCCTGGGCAATTAAGGGCTTGAGCGGTGCAGCAGCCTGGGTGTAATTAAACGAGCAGAGCGCTGGGAAGTCGATGGAGCGCTTTAAAGCTGCTGCAGATGCCGGTGCAGAGATGCTGTCCTGATTAGAGTCGCGTTAATTGGGATTCCACGCTCTTTGATGCAGCTGCAGGGAGGCTGGGGAGGGGAAGGGCGGCAGTGGGGGGAGGTTTTTGGGGTGTGCAGGGGGGGGGTTCTGCCCCTTTTCTGTGCTGCTCCCGCAGCCCTGCTCCTTCCCTGCACATCTGGATCCAACTAGGCAGCAGCAGGATCTGTGCAGCGCATTCCTCCCTCCCTCCTCCCTCCTGCCTCTGTGCTGCTCACAAACACAAAGAGGGGGAGGTCAGACAGAGAAAAAGGAGAGCAGGGCATGATGGAGAGGTTGGGAGATGGAATCACTTTTGCTTTTCCTTTCCTGGATTCAGCTCTCGGCCTGTGTGGCTCTCACATGCTGCAGGAATTCAGGAGTCCCATTAAACCCCACTGGAAAAAGCTTCTGAAACTGCCCCCATGCCTGGAAGTGTTCAAAGCCAAGGTTTGGAGCAGCCTGGTTTGGTGGAAATGGGACAAAATGAGTTTTAATGTCACTAGCAACCCAAACTGTTCTGGGATCCCATTAAACCCCACTGGAAAAAGTCTTCTGAAGCTGCCCCCATTGCCTGGAAATGTTCAAAGCCAAGGTTTGGAGCAGCTTGGTTTGGTAAAAATGGACAAAATAAATTACTTTTAATGTCCCTTGTAACCCAAACTGTTCTAGGATCCCATTAAACCCCACTGGAAAAAGCTTCTGAAGCTGCCCCCATCCCTGGAAATGTTCAAAGCCAAGGTTTGGAGCAGCCTGGTTTGGTGAAAATGGACAAAATAAATGACTTTTAATGTCCCTTGTAACCCAAACTGTTCTGGGATCCCATTAAACCCCACTGGTAAAAGTCTTCTGAAGCTGCCCCCATTGCCTGGAAATGTTCAAAGCCAAGGTTTGGAGCAGCTTGGTTTGGTGAAAATGGACAAAATAAATGACTTTTAATGTCCCTTGTAACCCAAACTGTTCTGGGATCCTATGAAAGCTGCCCTCAATGGGCACAGGGAAAACCTGGCAGGCATTTGCAGGGATGGGGAGGTTTGGGAAGGTTTTGGGAAGGTTTTGGGAAGGTTTTGGGAAGGTTTTGGGAAGGTGGAAAGCTCTGCAGGGATCTCCCACAGCCCCAGTGCCCCACTGGGGGAGTGCAGAGCCCTGGGCACACACAAAGCTCCGTGCTGGTTTTGCGAATGAAGCAATCCAGGAATTCAAAGTCCATTAAAGTCCATCAGTGCCCTCGGTGTTTCTGGAGATAAAAACAGGCAAGGTCTGGGAGCAGGAACTGCTCAGAGCCCTGGATCACACGTTCCCATGAAAGCAGCCACATCTCCTGCTGGGAACATCTGAGCCCACAGCCCCAGGACAGCCTGCCCGGGGGAAGGAGCTTTCCTGGCTCCTGCAACCCAAACCCTGCCAGCATTAACGAGCTGCCTCTCCAGGCGTCCCTGCACTCCTGAGGAACCCACGCAGGACATTGGTATTACTGTCAGATTTTATGGAAAATCCTTTTGCCAGGATATTTTCTCCTGAGAGGATGGGAAGCTTCAGCTTCTCCATGTTTTGCTGCTTTGGAATGTGATTTGGAGAATTATTAAATTGTTTTTACTCGATGACCAATGACAGCCACCTGTGTCGTGGCTGTGAGCAGTCACAAGATTTTATTATCATTCCTTTCTATTCCTTTCAAGCCTCCTGATGAAATCCTTTCTTCTATTATTTTAGTATAGTTTTAATATATAATTTTCTTTTAATATATATAATAAATAGAATATATATATTTATATATATAATAAAATAATATACATAATATACAATATACTATGTACAATATACTATATACTATATATATGATACTTATAATATAATATATATCATATATTATATATTATATATTATATATTATATATTATATATTATATATTATATATTATATATTATATATTATATATTATATAATAATATATAATATATAATAATGTATAATATATACAATATAATAATATGTAATAAAATACATATATTTTATATAATGTAATAGATAATAGATAATAAATAATAGATAATATATAATGAATAATAAATAATAAATAATAAATAATAAATAATAAATAATAAATAAGCCTTCTGAAACATGGATTCAAGATTCTCTCCCCTCATCCTGGGACCCTCAAACATCATCACAGGAGATTCTCCCCACCAAATCCCTGCTGCTGCTGGCATGGGAGGGGTTAATTTAAACCAGCACAGTGGAGGTTGGAATGATTCCTGTGGAAATTAAAGGGGAAAAAACCCAAAAAACCTCCAAGTGGTGAATTTTTAATTGGGAGGCTGACCAAAGAGCAGATAAAGCCAATGTGGAGTTAAAATCCTTTAAAACAAAAATTATGTGAATTTTCTGTGCCTGGTGTGAGAGAGATTATAAATCTCAGTGAAGCCTTCAAATTCTAAAAGGATATAAATCCAATTAAAGTGATATAAATCTAACGGGAGAAATAAACTGTAAATCCAGCCAAAGTGATATCCATCTAAGGAAAGCAATGCAAATGCACCAGAAACACCATAAATAAAATCAAAGCCGTATAGGAGATGTAACGGGAGCAATCTGAACCCTAAATCAAGTGCTATAAATACAGCAGGATGATCTAAAACTAATTAAAGTGATTTATAAAATGGACATTTGGAGAAGAATCACGACCCACAGAAGAGGAGAGGAGCAGGAGAGGTTTATGAGCAATAAAAACACAAAGAACCAGCCAAGGTTAATGAGGTGCTGTGCTCCAGCTGCAAAAAGGGTCCGGGAAGCTCCTCTGCCCACAACTCTGAATCCCATTGTGAGCCACATATTATTTTTCCAATAATATTTTGGAAATGATATTTATTCTATAATTTTTCCAATAATATCCCATATACTGAGCCACATTTCACAGGTCAAGGCAGCGAAATGGGGAAGGTTTAGTGAGGTAAATGGTGACAATAATGCCATTTTTTGCATTTTTTTGCATGCAGGAGAAGCCAGAACATTCCAGCCCAAAGTCCTGGGAGCTGTGGGGGATCCTGAGCCAAGCAGGGATTTTTTGGAGGTCAGGAGAACTCAGCCAGCACAGCCCTGACATTTCCCCCTGCTCATTCCCAACCCACATTTTCCTGTGTACAGTGAAACAACAAAAAGAAAATGAAGGATTTGGGGATTTTCTCCACCCCCCTTCCCCTCCTGTGTTAAAAGTCAGAATTATCCCAAATCTGCTGTCACAGTGGGGACTATTTTTGCCTCCTTAAACTGGAAAAATCTCATTTGTAGTTTCCATTTTCCTTCACTTGCACATAAGTTCCTAAAGGTCCTAAGGTCCTTTTCTTTTTTATTTTCTTTCACTGAAGTGATGCAATAATTGACCTAGTCCAGCCACAATCCAAATAATCACAATCAATAATGCTGTTTGTCTTTGGGGGAGGAAAAAATCAATTCCAGAAAATAATCAGGTCTGCTTAAAATTCTTGCTGCCTTTAGCAAAAAGAAAGCATTTTCATTCTGAATAATAAAACACCCTCAGTTCAGCTTTGCAATTGTGCTTTTCCCTTCCAGTCTTCCTCCAAAGTGCCATATGTTTTATTCTTGCAATTCCAACATTTTTTCGTGCTTGAAATTCATTTGGCATTTGAGCATCTGCAGTGGCCTGAATTTCTTTTTTTTTTTTTTTTTTTTTTTTTTTTTTTAAGAGCAAAAGAAAATATCTATGTTGTGGAAACTCACTGGGAGGCAGCAACCCTGAACCCCCAAATCCAACAATTTATGTTCAAAAATCCCAATTACCTGCTGTAATCCCAAAACCTTTTTCCAGCTCCCAAACCCCTTCCCAGCTCCCAAACCCTGCTGTAACTCCAAACCCTGCCGTAATCCCAAATTCTTTTAAAACTCCCAAACCCTGCTGTAATCCCTAACCCTGCTCCAGCTCCCAAACCATTTTCCATCTCCCAAACCCTTTTAAAGCTCCTAAACCCTTTTCCAGTCCCCAAACCCTTTCCCAGCTCCCAAACCCTTTCTCAGCTCCCAATCCTTCTCCTGTTCCCAAACCCTCCTGCAGCTCCCAAATCCTTTCCCAGCTCCCAGATCCTTTCTTTTTCAGCTCCCAAATCCCTTTCCAGCTCCCAAACCCTGCTATAACTCCAAACCCTGCTGTAATCCTAACCCTGCTCCAACTCCCAAACCATTTTCCATCTTCCAAACCCTGCTGTAATCCCAAATTCTTTTAAAACTCCCAAACCCTGCTGTAATCCTAAACCCATTTCCAGTTCCCAAACCCTTTTCCAGATCCCAATCCTGCTCTAACTCCCAAACCCTGCTGTAATCATAACCCTTTTCCAGCTCCCAAACCCTTTTCCAGATCCTAATCCTGCTCCAGCTCCCAAACCCTGCTGTAATCTTAACCCTTTTCTAGATCCCAAACCCTGTTCCAGCTCCTAAACCCTTTTCCAGTCCCCAAACCCTGCTGTAATCCCAAACCCTTTTCCAGTCCCCAAACCTGCTGTAATCCCAAACCCATTTCCAGCTCCCAAAACCTTTCTCAGCTCCCAATCCTTCTCCTGTTCCCAAACCCTCCTGCAGCTCCCAAATCCTTTCCCAGCTCCCAGATCCTTTCTTTTTCAGCTCCCAAATCCCTTTCCAGCTCCCAAACCCTGCTATAACTCCAAACCCTGCTGTAATCCTAAACCCATTTCCAGCTCCCAAACCATTTCCAGATCCCAATCCTACTCCAGCTCCCAAACCCTGCTGTAATCCCAAACCCTTTTCCAGCTCCCAAACCCTTTTTCAGTCCCCAAACCCTGCTGTAATCCCAAACCCTTTTCCAGCTCCCAAACCCTTTTCCAGCTCCCAATCCTTCTCCTGTTCCCAAACCCTCCTGCAGCTCCCAAATCCTTTCCCAGCTCCCAAACCCTGCTCTAACTCCAAACCCTGCTCTAATCCTAACCCTGCTCCAGCTCCCAAACCCTTTTCCAGATCCCAATCCTGCTCCAGCTCCCAAACCCTGCTGTAATCTTAACCCTTTTCCAGCTCCCAAACCCTGTTCCAGCTCCTAAACCCATTTCCAGCTCCCAAACCCTTTTCCAGTCCCCAAGCCCTGCTGTAATCCCAAACCTTTTTCCATCTCCCAAACCCTTTTAAAACTCCTAAACCCTTTTCCAGTCCCCAAACCCTTTTTCAGTCCCCAAACCCTGCTGTAATCCCAAACCCTTTCTCAGCTCCCAAACCCTTTTCCAGCTCCCAAACCCTTTCTCAGCTCCCAACCCTTCTCCTGTTCCCAAACCCTCCTGCAGCTCCCAAATCCTTTCCCAGCTCCCAAACCCTTTCTTTTCCAGCTCCCAGCTCCCTGCTGGCATTTTCCCAACTCGTGCCTCGTGTCCCCAGCCCAGCCTCGCCGTGTCCCTGTCCCCAGCCCAGGGCTGGTGTCCCCAGGGGCAGGACATGGAGGCAGGCCAGGCACAATCTGTTCCTCACTGAGCTCATCCTGCTCTTCGCTGCTGATGTGGCGTTTGGGGGATGGAACGAAGCAGAACCGAATAAATAAATGAATAAATCATCCCTTGCTCAGATAAAGCAGGGGAAGCGCGAGGGCAGCCAAGGGAACCAAAACTGTTCCAGGTGACCCCCTAACCCTGCTCCCACAGCACGGGGGGAAACCACAGCAGACTTTACAGGGATAATTTTCATATCTCCAGTCAATCTTTACGGAGGGTTCTTTTTCTTTTTTTTAAATTTTTAATATTTTTAGTTTTGATTTTTTTTGGTGGTTTTTTTTTTTTTTTTTTGCTTTTTGGGTTTTTTGGGGTTGTTTTTTAGTTTTGATCTGGCTTTTTGTTGTTTATGTTAGTTTGTTTTGGGGGGTTTTGTTTGGTTTTTTTTGGCTTTTTTTTTTCTTTGGGGTTTTTGTTGAATTTTTTTTTTACTTTGTGTATTTTTGTTTTTTGTTTTGCTTTGGGTTTTTGAGGTTTTTTTGCTTTGTTTTTTTTTTTGTGTGTTTTTTTTTTTATTTTACTTTGTTTTTTTATTTTACTTTGGGTTTTTTTGGTTTTTTTTCCTTTGTGTTTTTTATTTTGGTTTTTGTTTTTTTTTGCTTTGTGCTTTTTTGCTTTGCTTTGGGTTTTTTGGGTTTGTTTTACTTTGGGGTTTTATGTTTTGCTTTGAGTTTTTTTTTTTGTTTGTTTTCTGCTTTGTGTTTTTATTTTATTTTGCTTTGAGTTTTTTTCTTTCATTCTTGCTTTGTGTTTTTTTGTTTTGCTTTGGGTTTTTTGGGTTGTTTTGCTTTGTGATTTTTTTGTTTTGCTTTGCGTTTTTGAAGGTTTTTTGTATGCTTTTTTTTTATTTTGCTTTGTGAGGGTTTTTTGGTTTTATTTTCCTTCGTGGTTGTTTTTTTTTTGCCTTTTTTTTTGTGGGTTTTTCTGTTTCAATTTTTTTTTTAATTATTTTTTGTCTCTCCCCCAGCCCTGCTCTCCAGGCTCTCCCTGCTCCCCTGCAGCCCAGCCCAGCTGCTGCTGTGTCATTTCCACCACCCACCTCAAAGCTCAGGCGTTCTGTCGGGTTCTGGTGAAAAATCCCAGCTGCTGAGAATTTCCTGTTCCCCCCCCTCACCTCCCCCTTGAAGGAGCTGGGGGAAGCAGGAATGCAAATTCCAGAGCTGGAAATATTTTTCTTCCCTTTCCAAGGCAGGTGAGAGAAATCAGCAGCGCCTTTTGAGAAGCCACCCCAAAAAATGGAGACTCAAATCCCAGAGATCCCAACCCTCCCTCAGGAAAGGCCCAAACTCGGAATTTCGGATGCTCCAGAGGCTGGAGGGGTTTGGCTGTGACTCTGGAATTTGGGATGTGTTTTTCTGCAGGGTAAAACCAGTGGGGCTCCACAATCTGCTGGTGACTCAGGGAAGCAGAAAAAGAAGAAAGGAGAAAACAAGGGGGCTCAAGAGCTGGAATCAGACCAAGCTGCCAGTGGGAATCTGTGACCGTGTTCACAGGGGTCTGAGGATGAGGGAAGAGACGAGGATCTGACTCCATGTTTCAGAAGGCTGATTTATTATTTTATGATATATATTACATTAAAACTATACTAAATGAATAGAAGAAGGGATTTCATCAGCAGGCTGGCTAAGAATAGAATAGGAAAGAATGATAACAAAGGTTTGTGGCTTGGACTCTCTGTGTCCAAGCCAGCTGGGCTGTGATTGGCCATTAATTAGAAACAACCACATGAGACCAATCACAGATGCACCTGTTGCATTCCACAGCAGCAGATAACCATTGTTTACATTTTGTTCCTGAGGCTTCTCAGCTTCTCAGGAGGAAAAATCCTAAGGAAAGGATTTTTCATGAAAGGATGTCTGTGACAGGAATCCTCCTTGGTTTGCCCAAAGCACCGTGGCAGGAGCTCAGGGCTGGATTAGGGACAAGGCAGGATGCTCCTGCCTGGGGCTGCCAACACGGCCAGGCCAGGCAGAGCTGCCACTGCCAGGCTTGAATCCTCCTGAGAATCCTCCTGAGAATCCTCCTGCTGCTGGTGGGTGAGGAATTTCCTCCTGGCTCTGAGGAGTTCTGCAGCCCAGGATTAGCTGAGAGGAGAAATCACATCAAATTCCCTTCACAGCTCAGGGCCAGGAGTGGCAGAGAATTCCTGGCTGGGGTGGAGGCAGAAGGGTCAGGGCGCTCCTGTCAAGGAAAGAGAGACCTTCTGCTGGAGATAAGAGGCATCAAACACAGCAGGAGGGAGGCAGAGCCTGGAGCACTGGGCTTTGCTCACAGCAAAGACAGAGGAGGGAAAACGCTCCTGAGGCTCATGGAAGAGAAACCCCCCCTTCCCTGCTTCCCACCACACCCCTGAATCTGCTTCTGGGACCATCTGGGATTCCCTGGCCCTGCCCAAAAGCTGCTCCAGGAGATGAGGAAGGAATGATCCCATTGTCCAGCTGCAGGACACCACCCCAGCAAGCCCTGAGGAAGGAATGACCCCATTGTCCAGCTCCAGCATCTCCTGAGGAATGACCCCATTGTCCAGCTCCAGCATCTCCTGAGGGAGGAATGACCCCATTGTCCAGCTCCAGCAACCCCTGAGGAAGGAATGACCCCATTGTCCAGCTCCAGCATCTCCTGAGGAATGACCCCATTGTCCAGCTCCAGCATCTCCTGAGGGAGGAGTGACCCCATTGTCCAGCTCCAGCAACCCCTGAGGAAAGAATGACCCCATTGTCCAGCTCCAGCATCTCCTGAGGAAGGAATGACCCCATTGTCCAGCTCCAGCATCTCCTGAGGAAGGAATGACCCCATTGTCCAGCTCCAGCAAGCCCTGAGGAAGGAATGACCCCATTGTCCACCCCCAAAATCCCCTGAGGGAGGAGTGACCCCATTGTCCACCCCCAACATCCCCTGAGGGAGGAGTGACCCCATTGTCCACCCCCAAAATCCCCAGAGGGAGGAGTGGCCCCATTGTCCAGCTCCAGGACACCACCCCAGTACCCCCTGAGGATGGAATGGCCCCACTGTCCATCTCCAGGACACCGCCCCAGCCCAGCAGCCCCTGAGTCAGGATTTTGGCACTGTGGGGGCTGCCCCGTGCCTGCTGTGCTCATCCCAGCCAGGATGGGGCTGGGGGAGGCGGGAGGGGATGGATTCCCATCCCTGGCTCCAGGCAGGCTCTGATTCAGCCCTGGAACCACGTGCAGGACAGGAGCCAGAGCCCTTCCCCAGCAGCACGTGGGGAACGTGGCTCCGTTTCAAGGGACAAAGTGCAGGAGTTTCTCATTAACAGGGAATGAAAAGTTCCTGCTGGGATCCAGCTGGGCCAGATCCCAAGGAGGGAGGGAGGGAAAGAGGGGGAAGAAAGAGGTGGAAAAGGAAATTAGAGCAGCACAACTGCACTCAGAGCTCTGAGCCTCACTGTGCTGTCCCTGCTGGACCCACGCTGAGCCCAGCCTGTCCTGCTCCCCAAACCTTCTGGGGGATTGTCACCCTGATTTCTTTAAGCTTTTCTAAGCCTTCTGATGTTTACATTCTTGTGACCAACTTTCTCACACACTTTCTGTAAATAACTGATTGTTTTGCATTCTTTTCTGGAGGAGGAGGAATTTGATGGACTATTGGTTTGTCCAGTGTCATCGGAGAGGTGGCACTGTCACCCTCCAACCCACTATCACTTTTGGAAATCTATAAATGTTATAGAGTCAGAAATTAAAATTTCTCCTTTTATCTTGGGAGAGCTGCATGTCTGTGCTGTGCTATTTTGTGTCCTACAGGGGATCACATCTGAAACAGCCCCAGGAAAACCTCTCTGCACAGGAAACATCCACCAGGCACCCAGAACCTGCCCAGGGTGTTTAGGAGCAGAGGAAAGGATGGAGAGGAGCAGTCCCGCATTGTTTCACTATTTACATCGCCTCCAAAAAGAAGCAGCTCCCAAGGAATTTTACCAACATTTCAAGAAAAAAATCCCTCTTTTTATTTTTCTTTTTTTCCCCCCCCACCTACAGAGTTGGCTGCAAAAGCTCATTCTCATTGCACAAGAGGAAAAAAAAAAACATTTTGTTGGGGAGAGCCCAGTCCTGCCAAAGAGCCCGGCCCACGTGGGCCAGGCTGGGAGCAGGAGTGGGACAGGAGGGAATAAAGTGGCTCTTGATGTGGTGGGGCTGGGGGTGATGCACAGGCAGCAGAAATGGAAAGGTCAAGTTTCCCAACAGCCCCAAGAGAGGGATCTCCCTTCTGGGGGAGCTGGAGGGGGAATAAGGAGGAGAATCTGAGCAGCAAACAGGGAGATGGTCCCTGGGAGCACGGGAGAACCTCCTTGGGCAGCAGCAGCACATTGCCAAGCCATGGAGGAGGCCACATTACCTTCTTGGAGGCGAAGGAGCAGAGATGGGGATGGCTGTGGGAGAGATGAGGAGAAAGAAGGGAAAAAGCTGGGTTTGGATACAGCAGGAGCCTTTCCCTTTTCTCCCTCATTTTTTCTCCACCAGAGAACCCCAGCCCCAGTAAAACTCAGTTTTGTTCATGGTGGAGGAAGATCTGCTTTGCTTTCACCCCACCAACACCCACCCTCAGCTCCTGCAGCCCTGCAGGGTCCTGCCTGCCCTGGGGAAGCTCCAGGAGCAGAACAAGCTCTTCCTGCCCTTGGTTCTGCCCATCAGGTGCTGGTGCTGCTGCCCAGGGTGCCCTGCCCATCCCTGTCCATCCATCCCTGCTCACCCCTGCCCATCCATCCCATCCCTGCCCACCTCCCCGTGCTCAGGGTGCAGGGCAGGTTGCAGAGACACAAAGCCCCAGTCCCATCACCATGGAGATGCTCACTCAAGCCGAGTTCAAAGGAAATTGTTCCAGCTAAAGCCAAGGCTGGCAGGGGAGCCTGGCTGGCAGCTGAGAGGGGCCAGCTCCTGGTGAAAGGGGGAAGGAGGTGGGGTCAGAAAGGGGCTCTGCTCCAAAGAGCAGCTCCAGAGAGCCCTGGAGAGCTCCCTTGGAGCAGAGCCTCCCCCAGCAGCACAGGAGGCCAGGCAGCGTCCCCAGAACACCCTGGACAGAGAGAGAGGGGCAAGACAGAATGCAGGACAGAATGAAGGACAGAGAATGCAGGACAGACAGAAAGGCAGGACAGAGAGAGGGGCTGGACAGAGAAGGGCAGGACAGAATGCAGGACAGAATGAAGGACAGAGAATGCAGGACAGTGTAGGGCAAGACAGAGAGGACAGGACAGAATGCAGGATAGAAGTGTCTGGACAGAATGCAGGACAGAGCAGGGCAAGACAGAGAATGCAGGATAGAGAATTCAGGAAAGATCAGGGCAGGACAGAGAGAAGGACAGAGAAGAGCAAGACAGGGAGAAAGGCAGGACAGAGAATGCATGACAGAGAAGGGAATTGATAGGGGTTTTTTAGGGTCCTTTCAAGCATGACAGGCTGGGGGCAGCTCGAGGGGCACTTTGGGGGCTTGAGGGTGGCGGAGGCTGGGAGCTGAGGGAGGAACAGGGAGAGGGGACAGTGGGTGGCACACTGAAATGCTGAGGGTGGCAGGGGCAGCTGGAGGGTGGCACTGAGAAGCTGAGGAGCAAAGGAGAGGGATTCAGGGTGACACACAGGAGCTGAGGGGCAGCTGAGAGGGGGCTTGAGGGGCATAGGGGGGGCTTGAGGGTGACAGACAGGGCCTGAGGGCTGGGGGGCAAAAAGAAAAGGGCCAGTGTAGGTGTTCAGGGCTCTGTGGCCTGCAGTGGCCAGCTGCCACTGGCACTGATGTGTTTGATGAAAATCCTTTCACTGGGATTTTTCTCCTGAGAAGCCTCAGAACAGAAATGGAACCAATAAAGATCTGCTGGCTGTGGAGTGTGGGCTGGAAATGGTGTAGCAACAGGGGCATTTTAGATTGGTCTCCTGTGCATTGTTTCTACTTGATGACCAATCACGGGGCTGTGAGCAGTCCCAGGTTTTTATTATTCATTCCTTTCCAGCTTTCTGATGTCTCCTTGTTCTTTTAGTATAGTTCTAATATCTCATTTTCTCTTAATATAATAGAGCTCATAGAACAATAAATCAGCCTTCTGAAAGGTGGAGTCAAGATTCTCATCTCTTCCCTCGCCTGCCTGGGGACCCTCAAACACCACCACAATCACCGGCTTGAGCTGGACTGGGCAGCACCAAATAAAATGAAACAACAAAAAAAAAGCGTTAAAAATAGAAAAATTTAAAATGGAAATAAAATAAATTGAAGTTAAAAAAATTTATTAAAAATAAATGAAAAACGAAAAAAAAAATAATTAAAAATAAATGAAAAACGAAAAAAAAAAGGGAAACTGTCGTAAAACGCGACTGTCGTAAAAACTGCCATAAAGCGCCACTGTCGTAAAAGGTGCCGTAAAGCGCGACTGTCGTAAAACTGTGGTAAAGCGCGTCTGCCATAAAACTGTCGTAACAGGTGCCGTAAAGCGCCTCTCTTCTCTCTCTCTCTCTTCTCTCTCTTTCTCTTTTTTCTCTTTTCTCTCTCTTTCTAACTTTATTTTCCTTTCTAGCTTTAGTTTAAAAAAGCAGCAGTAGAAACTTTCAGGCTCCCTGGGACGAAAGGAAAAAAATAAAAAATTTAAAAATACAAAACAAACCCTTTACTCCCCGGGAGCCTGAAATTTCCTACTGCTGCACTGGACATATAGTTTTTATTCTTTTTACTATATACACTAATAGGAACCCCACCCTCTCCTAATCAGGACCCCCAGCGGACACCAATCAAGCCTAATCAGTCTCACCTACCACTAGACACCACCCCTATACCCAAGCACCCACCCCGTCACCAAGCCCCGCCCCTAGGTCCCACCCCCCAAACGGCAGCCCCGCCCTTAGCCAAGCCCGCGCCGCCCCGGCCCCAGCCGCCCCCAGGCACCGCCCCCCGTCGGCCACCCCCGCCCCCAGACACCACCCCTCCCCAGGGGCCGCCCCACCCCTACCCGAGCCCCCGCCCCCGGGTACCGCCCCCGGCACCGACCCCCGCCCCCGGGCACCGCCCCCCGTGGCCAAACCCACGCCCCCGGGCAGCGCCCCTCCCCTAGCCGCGCCCGCCCCCAGGCACCGCCCCTTCGTCCCCGGGCCGCCCCGACGCCTTAGATTCCCCTCCCCGCGACGCCGCCGGCCTCACGCGAACCGGAATATCATTCCGGCCACCGGGGACCCGCGGAAAGCGCAAAAATCCCGGGAAAAATCGAGAAAAAAAATCCGGTCATGGGGGCCGCCATCTTGCCGGAAGTGACGTCATACGGTTGGGCGCCGCCATCTTGTCCCCAAACCACGTGTTCGCCTGGGCGCCGCCATTTTGCCAGAAATCACGTGTCGGCATAGGCGCCGCCATCTTGCCAGAAACCACGTGTCGGCATGGGCGCCGCCATTTTGCCAGAAATCACGTGTCGGCATAGGCGCCGCCATCTTGCCAGAAACCACGTGTCGGCATGGGCGCCGCCATGTTGCCGGAAACCACGTGTCGGCATAGGCGCCGCCATCTTCCCGGAAACCACGTGTCGGCACGGGCGCCGCCATTTTGCCTAAAACCACGTGTCGCCATAGGCGCCGCCATGTTGCCGGAAACCACGTGTCAGCATGGGCGCCGCCAGGTTGCCGGAAACCACGTGTCGGCATGCGCGCCGCCATGTTGCCGGAAACCACGTGTCGGCAAGGGCGCCGCCATTTTACCGGAAACCACGTGTCGGCATGCGCGCCGCCATGTTGCCAGAAACCACGTGTCGGAATGGGCGCCGCCATTTTACCGGAAACAACGTGTCGGCACGGGCGCCGCCATTTTGCCGGAAACCACGTGTCGGCATAGGCGCCGCCATGTTGCCGGAAACCACGTGTCGGCATGGGCGCCGCCATGTTGCCGGAAACCACGTGTCGGCATGCGCGCCGCCATCTTGCCGGAAACCACGTGTCGGCATAGGCGCCGCCATTTTACCGGAAACCAGGTGTCGGCATGCGCGCCGCCATCTTGCCAGAAACCACGTGTCGGCATGGGCGCCGCCATGTTGCCAGAAACCAGGTGTCGGCATGCGCGCCGCCATCTTGCCAGAAACCACGTGTCGCCATAGGCGCCGCCATGTTGCCGGAAACCACGTGTCAGCATGGGCGCCGCCAGGTTGCCGGAAACCACGTGTCGGCATGCGCGCCGCCATGTTGCCGGAAACCACGTGTCGGCAAGGGCGCCGCCATTTTACCGGAAACCACGTGTCGGCATGCGCGCCGCCATGTTGCCAGAAACCACGTGTCGGAATGGGCGCCGCCATTTTACCGGAAACAACGTGTCGGCACGGGCGCCGCCATTTTGCCGGAAACCACGTGTCGGCATAGGCGCCGCCATGTTGCCGGAAACCACGTGTCGGCATGGGCGCCGCCATGTTGCCGGAAACCACGTGTCGGCATGCGCGCCGCCATCTTGCCGGAAACCACGTGTCGGCATAGGCGCCGCCATTTTACCGGAAACCACGTGTCGGCATGGGCGCCGCCATGTTGCCAGAAACCACGTGTCGGCATGGGCGCCGCCATTTTACCAGAAACCACGTGCTCGCCTGGGCACCGCCATGTTGCCGGAAACCACGTGTCGGCATGGGCGCCGCCATTTTACCGGAAACCACGTGTTGGCACGGGCGCCGCCATTTTACCGGAAACCACGTGTCGGCATGGGCGCCGCCATGTTGCCGGAAACCACGTGTCGGCATGCGCGCCGCCATGTTGCCGGAAACCACGTGTCGGCATGCGCGCCGCCATGTTGCCGGAAACCACGTGTCGGCATGCGCGCCGCCATGTTGCCGGAAACCACGTGTCGGCATGCGCGCCGCCATTTTACCGGAAACCACGTGTCGGCACGGGCGCCGCCATGTTGCCAGAAACCACGTGTCGGCATGGGCGCCGCCATTTTGCCGGAAACCACGTGTCGGCATGGGCGCCGCCATTTTACCGGAAACCACGTGTCGGCATAGGCGCCGCCATCTTGCCGGAAACCACGTGTCGGCACGGGCGCCGCCATTTTGCCGGAAACCACGTGTCGGCAAGGGCGCCGCCATCTTGCCGGAAACCACGTGTCGGCAAGGGCGCCGCCATTTTGCCGGTAACCACGTGACATCATAGGCGCAGCCATCTTGCTCCCAATCACGTGACCACCGCCATCTTAGAAATCAAACACGTGACCAAGTGGGGGCCGCCATCTTGGATTAGGGTTAGTTTTAATCGGTAATTTTAACAATTAGGGTTAATTTTAAAGCTTATTTAGGATTATTTAAGGATTTTTTAAAGGTTCTTGGGAGATTTTTACTGTCGTAAAAGGTGCCGTAAAGCGCGACTGTCGTAAAGACTGCCGTAAAGCGCGACTGTCGTAAAAGGTGCCGTAAAGCGCGACTGTCGTAAAACTGCCGTAAAGCGCGACTGTCGTAAAAGGTGCCGTAAAGCGCGACTGTCGTAAAAGGCGCCGTAAAGCGCGACTGTCGTAAAACTGCCGTAAAGCGCGACTGTCGTAAAAGGCGCCGTAAAGCGCGACTGTCGTAAAAGGTGCCGTAAAGCGCGACTGTCGTAAAAAGCGCCGTAAAGCGCGACTGTCGTAAAAGGCGCCGTAAAGCGCGGCTGTCGTAAAAGGCGCCGTAAAGCGCGACTGTCGTAAAAAGCGCCGTAAAGCGCGACTGTCGTAAAAGGCGCCGTAAAGCGCGGCTGTCGTAAAAGGTGCCGTAAAGCGCGACTGTCGTAAAAGGCGCCGTAAAGCGCGACTGTCGTAAAAGGCGCCGTAAAGCGCGGCTGTCGTAAAACTGCCGTAAAGCGCGACTGTCGTAAAAGGTGCCGTAAAGTGCGACTGCCGTAAAGAGGGGGGGGGTGCCGTAAAACGCGAGTTTCGTAAAAGCAGGTCTCTGAGACGTTTTGGACACAGTTTTTTAAAGTACTTTATTGTATCTCCCGCCGGGCCATGGAGCCGGTCCCGGCTCTCCGGGCGCTGCTGCAGCTGTTTGCTGCACAGGGGATTCCCGCAGCAGCCGCCCCGCTAAGCTCCGCCCATTCTGCCACCCCACCCCTTGCCGCCGCGAGTTTACAACGGGACACGCCCCCATCTCCCCTTGTCCCCGCCCCCCGGCCCCTCCCACCGCCCCCGCCCTTGCCATCCCGTTGGTCCCTGCTGTCCCGGCAACCGCGGGCTCCGCCCCTCAATCCCGCTCGCCAGCGTCACCGCGGCCCCGCCCCCTCCTGTTCCCGCCGCTTTTCCCTCCGCGCTCCCTGCGAGTGCGGCCGCTCCTGCCGCCCGCCCAAGTCCCCCTCGCCCCCGCGGACACAGCGCCGCTGCTGGCCCGAGTCCCGTTGCGGCCGCGTTTCTGCAGCGCCCCGCGGCTCCCGGCTCTGCGGTGCCGAGCCCGCCGGGCGCGGCCGCGCTGCGTCCCCAGTGCCCCCTGTGCACGCTGCCGCGGGAACCTTGCCCCTCTCCTCCCGCGGCGCTCCCGAGCTCCCCACGGGCCCTGCGGCAGCGCAGACACCCACGGCAAACGCTGTCCCTGCCGCCGTTTCCGCGCAATCCCCCGGGCCCGGCACAGCGCCGCTTGCGCAGGCACCGGGGCGTCCCAGCCCGTCCCGTGCCGCCGCCGCTCCAGCCGAGCCTCCCGCGCCGCTCCTGCCCGCCGGGCCGGAAGCCACCGCAGCTCCCAGCGGCCGCACGCCGCGCTGCAGCCGCCGCCATAGCCCCGCCGCAGCACCTCCCGCGATCATCTCCCGCTGACGCCGCCGCCCCTGGTCGCCCTCCCGCTCCTGCCGCCGCCGCTCGGCACCGCGGCCCCGTGCCGAGCCGTGCCGTGCCCCACCGCAGCCCCTCCGCTTCAGAGCTGCCGGATGGCGCGGCTCCGCCACCTCCCGCCCGCCATGGCTCCCCACGCTGATCGAGTGACCCAAGCTACGCGTGCGCAGATGCTACAACCCCCCCGCACCAGCGATATCACTGCGCGCCGCCTCATCTAACCACGGCGCTGCTTCCGGGATCAGCCGCACGCATGCGCAGTTCTATCCCCATAGCCCCGCCGCCGCTACCCCCCCACTGCTTTGGCCGCAGTTTTGGTGCAGCCCGGTCCCGGTTCTGAGCCCGATTCCGGTCTCGAGCCGCTGCACGCCGCTGTCCGCTCACAGCCGGCATCCCTGTGCCCTGTCCCGCCGCTCCCGCCGCCACCGGGTCTATACACGGCGGCACAGCAGGCGAAAACGGCTGCGCCTTGCATGTATCCTTCCGCGTCTCTCCCTCTGCCGGAACTTGAGGAGCCGGGCACGGACGCATCACCGAGAGATCCATCCGCACCGCGAAACTCTTCACAACCGACCCCTGATATCCCTCCGCGTTTTCGCCTTCCGCACTCCCAGCACCGAGCGGGACTACTTTGTGTCACGACTCGTCCGCACAGCCACATCCACGCACACAAACCGTGCCACGGGGAGGGGGGAATACGACAGCTGCTTTAATAAATACAGCACAGACAGAGAATTATTTTGCCCCTGCAAATGCCAACCCTTGGATCCCAACACAAAAGAATTTCAAAAAAGAGCTGTTCCCAAATAGCTCTGTGAAAAATCCCTGTATTTTATGATTGGCTTTTCGCAAATATTAAAATGAATACTGTATGTGTTGTGTTAGAATGTAATGCTGTATTAATTCTCTTTAAGTACTGTGCTAAATATAGGTTTAGGTTATAAAAATTGTTTAAATAGTAAGCTTTATAGATTCTTTTTACAGCATGCCAGGACTTGGAGGATTCTCAATCTAAAGCTCTGCATTGCTCCCTTTACTGCACATCCCTTAGGGGAATTGTGATTATTTCAGATCTGCTCTGGGGGCTCCTGCACTTCATCAGAGAGGTGGACTGCCTTTGGAGCAGTGTTAGTTTTTTGTACTAATAACTACGTATACTTTATTTACAATAATTCCCCAATGTTAGACAATAATTCACCTATGTTAGACAGTCTGTCTCTACTAGAAACTAATTTAGAAGTGTCACCATCACAGCAGAAGATGGAGGACAAGAAGAAGGAGAAGAAGGATGAGACACACTCAGATTTCTCCATCTTGCTTCTTGAACCTCCATTCTAAAACCCCAAAATTCTACATTTTCACCCTGTGATAAATTCACTAACATTCTGCTCAGACTCTTGTGGCTCACACAAAGTTGGGAATTATTTCCATGGGTTGAAATCAAAGGCTCAGGTGGTTTTGCCTCCATGCCAAGGTCTCTGAGCCCCTTGCCAAGGTCTGGAGCCCTCCAGGGCAGCCAGAGGATTGTCCTGGGTTCTGACAGAGCCGGGCTTGGACAGGCTCCTGGAATTGCTGCCACCAGCTGGGAGACTAATTTATTTTCTGTTCTTTGCCCCTCTCTGCCCGTCCTCGCTCTTTCTGTGTCCCAGTGAGGGAGGAAGGCAGCCAAGGGCTCTGCTCCAGCCAGGCTGGGGCGTTCAGAGGAGGAGGAAACTCCAGGGAAAGCTGGAAGGGCTTCCCAAGCTGGGCTGAGGATGAGGAGCTTAAAATCTATATATAATTTTCCATTTAACCCCTTTTACAATATAATAACCAATCTAACAGCACATGCTTAACGATCTATCAACTATTTTAGAACAGTTTTTAACCTATTTTTAACACCAGCACAAGGAACCCCTTCCCCACCCATCCCTGGCATCCCTGGTGGGATCTGCTATGCCAGTGGAGGTGCCACCTCTGGAACAAGACATCAGAGTGTAAAATCCCTCCCTTGGAGTGTTTTGTTGTCCCTTTTGGATTGGTTTCTGGATTTTGTCCCTTTGGATTGGTTTCTTTTTGGATCCTTCATTTCCATGAAGGTTTAATGGGCTTGATTGTCCCATGACAGTTCCGTCCAGGCTGGCTCATTTCTCTGGGGGTGTGATGCATTTTACTGAGCGGTGTTTCCTATTTCCTATAACTGCTCATTTCACCCCTTTTTTCACCCCATTTTTCACCCCTTTTACAATATAATAACCAATCTACATGCTTAAAGATCCATCAACGATTTTAGAACAATTTTTAACACCAGCACAAGGAACCCCTTCCACACTCATCCCCGGCATCCCTGCTGTAGCACTGGAGGTGCCATCCTCTGGAACAAGATATCAGAGTGTAAAATCCCTCCCTTGGCAGCTCCTGCCCGCCTTATCTCCCTCCCTCAGCCAAATTCCAGCTCACAGCAGCCCTGATGAGCTGCCAGGATTTTAATGAGCAGCTCCCACAGACACCTTCAGTGATGGAACTCCGAGCAGGTGCAGGAAAAGGAGCTCTGTTTGCTCCTGGCTTGTCCAAACAGCAGCAGGTACAGGAATTCTCCCTCTCGAGCATCACTCGAGCCGGGAAGTGGATTTGTTTGGCGAGGAAATTGTCGTGGAGAGCGGTGTGCTACGGGGATGTTTACACGGTGCTTCGGAGGGGATAATGGGTGTGCTGATAAGATAAGGGAGCAGCCGGGGATTTCAGCAGGGAGGGAAAACCGGCATGGGAACTGCCGGGTTGTGGCTGTAACTCTCTTTGATTTATTAAAAATATGGATATTGATCAAGTACCGATATCCAACTGTGATGGGCAAAAACTCTCAAACAGTTTAAAGTTAGAAAGTGTGTGTTTATTGTGGGATAACTCCCAAATACACACCACAATTTACAGAGCCCTTTTATCTATACAAGTATTGAATACCCAAAATACAAATGCATATTCATGACTTTGGTACATCCCATTCCCAATATGGATATTGATTTAGTACCAATAGCCAAAAACTCTCTAACTAAAAAGTTTAGAGTTAGAAAGTGTGTGTTTATTGTGGGATGGCTCCCAAATACACACCACAATTTAGAGGTGATCACAGAGCCCTTTTATCTGTACAAGTATTGAATACCCAAAATACAAATGCATGTTCATGACTTTGGTACATCCCATTCCCAATATGGATATTGATCTAGTACCAATATCCAAAAACTCTCTAACAGTTAAAGTTAGAAAGTGTGTGCTTATTCTGTGATAGCTCCCAAATACACACCACAATTTACATGTGATTACAGAGTCCTTTTGTCTATACAATACTGAATACCCAAAATACAAATATGTGTTCATAATTTTGGTACATCCTATTGTCAATATGGATATTGATCTGGTACCAATATCCAAAAACTCTCTAACTCTCTCTAAGTTTAAAGTTAGAAAGTGTGTGTTAATTGTGGGATAGCTCCCAAATACACCTCAATTTACAGGTGATTACAGAGTCCTTTATCTGTACAAGTATTGAATACCCAAAATACAATTACATGTTCATAACTTTGGTACATCCCATTCCCAATATGGATATTGATCTAGTACCAATAGCCAAAAACTCTTTTAACAGTTTAAAGTTACAAAGTGTGTGTTTATTGTGGGATAGCTCCCAAATACACACTGTGATTTACAGGTGATTACAGAGTCCTTTTGTCTATACAGTACTGAATACCCAAAATACAAATGCAGATTCATAACTTTGGTACATCCCGTTCCCGGCTCCTATGGTAATTAGTTCAAAAGCTATTAAGCATGATAATTAGTTCAAAAGCTGTTAAGTATGGTAATTAGTTCAAAAGCCATTAAGCATGCACAGTTTGTTCCTTGAAATGGGTCCGTGGTCCCTTTCATGGGGAGGGGTCCCAAAATGAGAAGTAAATGCAGTCTTCCTCATTCTGACCTTTCTACCTTTTCAATGCAAATCTGACAAATGAACCCTTGGTAGAACTCCCATTCCCATCTTCGATTGGTTTCAGAGCAGAGGAGGCCACAATTATCTGATGTTCCTAAAAGCTCTTTATCAGTTTCTGTATTCTTCATTATAAACCCAGCTAACCAAGCATTGTGCTGACAAACAATCAATTATTAGTTTACTACTAACTCTTAACTTCATCAAGGCCAACCCATTGATTTTAATTAACTCCAATAAAGCTTATCTCTCTAACTAAAACCTCAGCTCCTCTAAAATCCCTAAATCCCTTAAAGTTTATGTCTCATCTTCACAGAGAGCAGCAGACACAAAGTTCCCAGGTTTTCTCCTGGGGAAGGCAGTGAGAAAGCTCAGTGCAGTGCTACAGAAATAATTACAGAAAAAATGTTTTTCTCTTTCTCTGAGCTCTCTTTCTCTGACCTGCCGGGTTCTGGAGGGATTTCCCAACACACCCAGATGTTTTTGGGGCCCCTGACACCCGTGTGTGGGCCAGGGAGGACACCTAGTGGTTGGTACCTGTGCGGGGTGCCAGCCCCACAGCACCTCCTGTGCTGGCACAGCTCTCCAGCCTCTCCCCTCGGCATCCTCGGCATCCTCATCTCCTCCCTCCATGTCCTTTTCTGCTCTTCATCTCCCCTTCCTATCCTCATCTTCCTCTCCGTGTCCTTCTTCCATGTCCATTTCCTCTCTCCATCCTCACCTCCCCTCTCCATCTCAATTTGTCCATCTCCCTCTTCATCCTCATCTCCCCTCTCTCCATCCTATCACCTCCATCTCCATCTCCCCTCTCCATCCTCATCGTCCCTCTCCATGTCCTTTCTCCATCTCTCCTCTCCGTGCCTTCCTCCACCTCCATTTCCTCCCTCCATCTCCATCTCATTTCTCCATCTCCATTTCCTCTTCCATCTCCCCTCTCCCATTTCCATCTCCCCTCTCATTCCTCCATTTCCATCTCCTCCTCAATCTCACCTCTCCATCTCCCATCTCCATGATTTCACCATCTCCATTTCCATCTTCCCTCTCCTTTCTCCATCTCCATCTCCATCTCCATCTCCATCTCCATCTCCATCTCCATCTCCATCTCCATCTCCATCATTTCACCACCTCCATTTCCATCTCCCCTCTCCATCTCCCCCTCTCATTTCCATCTCCCCTCTCCTTTCTCCATTTCCATCTCCCTTCTCCATCTCCATCATTTCACCATTTCCATCTCCCCTCTCCTTTCTCCATCTCCATTTCCCCTCTCCATCCTCATCTTTCATCTCCACCTGCCCTCCCCAGTGTGTCCCCAATGTGTCCCCAGTGTGTCCCCCTGGAATGCAGGGCCAGGCCATTCCCTGCTCCAGGAGGGAGCTGCAGTTTCCTCTCCCAACCTTCCCCACCCCTCCCTGGGTGCCAGCCAGCCCCAGGGCGCCACTCAGGGCTGAGCTGGGACTCCATGGAGCCTCCAAGCTGAGTATAATTAATGTAATGAGGGCTGGGCAGGAGGGCAGGCCGGGCTCCCTGCCTTGCCCTGCTTCAGGTGCTCCCTGCTCATGCTCAGCATGGACAGGGGTGGACAGCAGGGATGGACAGGGATGGACAGGGATGGACAGACAGAGATGGACAGGGATGCACAGACAGGGGTGGACAGGGATGGACAGGGATGGACAGACAGAGATGGACAGGGATTGACAGACAGGGATGGATAGGGATGGACAGACAAGGGATGGACAGGGATGGACAACCAGGGATGGACAACCAGGGATGGACAGGGGTGGACAGGAGAGATGGACAGGGATGGACAGACAGGAATGGACAGCAGGGATGGACAGACAGGGATGGACAGGGATTGACAGACAGGGGTGGACAGGAGAGATGGACAGACAGGGATGGACAGACAGGGATGGACAGGGATGGACAGGAGAGATAGACAGACAGAGATGGGCAGGGATGGACAGCAGGGATGGATGGACAAGGATGGACAGACAGGGATGGACAGCAGGGATGGACAGACAGAGATGGACAGGGATGGACAGCAGGGATGGATGGACAAGGATGGACAGACAGGGATGGACAGCAGGGATGCACAGACAAGGATGGACAGACAGGGGTGCAGCAGGTGGTCACTGCTGTCCCACCCTCAGCCTCACTGCCTGCCCTCACTCGGAGCCAGCTCCTGCTGGGGGTTCCTGGAGCTGGGGAACGTTCACAGTTTGGTTTTGCTGGGTGAGAACAGCTTTGTCTGCCAGCAGAGCAGGCAGCAGGGAGGCAAAGAACCCTCAGGATGGTGGAGGCTGCTGAGGGGACTCTGGGCTGCAGGATGGAGCCCCTGGGGCAGGCTGAGAGCTGAAGGCCCTGCCACACCGTGGTGGGGCTGGAAGAGGCACAAACAGGTGCTGAAGGAACCATGAGCTCAGTGCCACTGACGTCAGAGCCGTGCTCAGCTCCCTTCCAAGGCAAACATCAGACATTTTCCATCCTGCTTCCCTCAGACGCCAAATTTCCCTCCCACCCCTGCAAGCCAGGGCTGGTGTCCACACGCTGCTGCTGGCTTGCAGATCCCTTCCTGTCACTGTAGGACACGAAACAACACGAGCACACACATCTCTGCTCTCAGGGTGAGAAAAGGGAAGTTTAATTTCTGATCCAACATTTAGAGATTTCCAAAAGTGCCAGTGGATTGGAGGGTGACAGTGCCACCTCTCTGATGACACTGGACAAACCGACAGCCCATCAAATTTCTCCTCCTCCAGAAAAGAATGCAAAACAATGAGTTATTTACATGACACAGACACGCAGCTCTCTCAAGGTAATAAGAGAATTTTAAATTTCTGACTCCAGCATTTATAGATTTATAGGTAACATTTATAGATTTCCAAAAGTGACAGTGGATTGGAGGGTGACAGTGCCACCTCTCCTGTGACACTGGGCAAACCAACAGCCCATCAAATTTCTCTTCTTCCATAAAAGAATGCAAAACAATGAGTTATTTACAGAAAGTGTGTGAGAAAGTTTGTCACAAAAATGTAAACATCAGAAAAAAAAACATTTAGAAAAACTTAAAAAATCAGGGTGCAAAACAATAAGTGATTTACAGGAAGTGTGTGAGAAAGTTCATTACAAGAATGTAAACATCAGAAGGCTCAGAAAAACTTAAAAAATCAGGGTGACACCTTCCCAAGCCTCCACCACAGAGCAGGCAGGGCAGATGAGGGAGCTGGGAAGAGGAGCTGTGTCAAGGACTGCCTGCTCCCATTTCCAGCTAAATTCCAGCCACCAAACCCCCTCTGTGCGCTGCTGCCTGCAGGAAAGCAGCCTGGCTGGGCTGGCCTGCTGATCCTGCTGCATTTCCCTGCAAAAGGGGAATTACACACTCAGAGCTGCTTCCCAGGCAGCTGCCACCACCCCGAAGCCAGAGGGTGGGATGGGGCTGCAGAGGGATAATGCTGACCCAGGGCTGCAAGCCCAGACACGGCAGCTCAGAGCGGCTGCTGCTGAGTAAGAGTGGAGGATGCAAAACCCTCCCCGAGGTCTGGCCCTGACCCTCACCTGCCTCAGCTCCTGTCACCGTAGCCTCAATTTATTGCCATGAGTAAGGCAGCTTCAGGCCCAAGTTCATGCTCTTATCTAGAGTTTGGATTTATATTTATATCCACATCAATATTTATATTTTTAATTTAATTTAATTATAATTTTTATTGTTAATTTAATCTTTCTTTTTAGGTATATTTATATTTATATTCACATCAATATTTATATTTTTAATTTAATTTAATTTTTATTTTTATCGTTAATTTTATCTTTATTTTCATTTTAGGTATATTTACATTTATATTTACATTTATATTTATATTTATATTTATATTTACATTTATATTTACATTTATATTTATATTTATATTTATATTTAGTATTTATATTTTTAATTTAATTTAATTTTTTTATTGTTAATTTAATCTTTATTTATAGATATAATAATATTTACATTTATATTCTTATTTATATTTATATTAAAATTCATATTTATATTTTTAATTTAATTTTATTTCTATTGTTAATTTAATATTTTTTTTTATTTTTAGGTATATTTATATTTAATTTTCCTTTTACAATTATATTTATATTTATCTCTGATTTTTTCAGTCATTTTCCCCAGTGTTTTCTCTCTTCCTTCTCTCTTCCCCCTCACCCCTGTCTCGTATTTCTCTTGCTGCCCCATTTTTTCATTCTGTATTTACAGTGGGAAGGGAGAGAAGGATAAATCAAGAGCCACACGTGCAGGCTCACACATGGGCTGGATGTTTGTCTTGCTCAGTCACAGGGTGAATAAGTGTCCTTGTTCCAACACGTTTTCCCATTTCACTTCCCAGGGCTCTGCAGAGCCACAATTCCTCTGCACAGCCACACACCAGGCTCAGCTCACTCTGCTTTGCTGCTGGCCTCGCTCCTCAGGGTTTTCCCCTCCTTTTGCTGATTTCCAGGCACCCAAAGCCCACCCAAAGCCTTCCTGGATAACAAGAAAAAGTTTTTTACAGCAGGGGTGATAAAGTTCTGGAATGTTCTGCCTGGGGAGGTGGTGGAGTCCCCATCCCTGGGTGTGTTTAACAAAGCTTGAATGTGGCACTGGGTGCCAGGGTTGAGTTGAGGTGCTGGGGCTGGGTTGGATTCGATGATCTTGAAGGTCTCTTCCAACCTGATCATTCTGTGAGTCTGTGATTCTGTAAAGGTTCTCCCTTCCCTTCACGGTTCCCTGTGTGCCTTTGCTGCTCCCCAAGTCCCTAAAGCCCAACCCAGCTCCCTGGTGAGGTCAGGGAGTGCAGCCAGGGGAGAAAGGAGCAGGGCAAGCAGCAGAAAGGGCAGCAGGGCAGGCTAGAAAGGAGGGGGAAAAGGGCAGCCAGGTGTTAGCAGAGCCTCCTGTGAAATCCTGTGAAATCCTCTGGCTTTGGCAATCCCAAGCCAAGCATCCCTGCAGGCCCTGCTCCAGCCAGAGAGCTGAGCAGGCCGCACTCCCTGCCCTGGGGACAGAAACTGAGCCTGTGTCCCTCCTGAGCACCCAGGGTCACTGGGCAGCCTGGCACGGGGCAGGGACACAGCAGAGGTGAGGATGAGGAAGGGGCAGTGCTTCCTCCCCTCCCTGTGCTCCCAAGTTGGAGTGGCAGAACTTGGAATGCAATCCATGATATCCCTGATAGCAGCTACACCTCAGGACCAAACGTTTTTGTGGAAATAAAACTTCTTTTTGAGCAGCCAGATCTCAATCAGTCGGTTCTGCCAGCTGCAGGATAAATAAAGAACAAATCACCAATTAAAAGAGCAGAATGTTTTGTAAGATTTCTACAGCCCCCACAAAGCAGGAGTTTCTATAAACTATCAATTTCACATAAATGATCTCCCTCTCTTGCAGCCTGCTTTGTTCCCAAAGATCCCACAGCCTTTCAGCCAGGCTGAGCAGGGCAGAGTCTCCATCTCCCAAGCTGGCGTGGCAGAACTTGGAATGAAATCCATGAAATCCATGAAATCCCAGCTCCAGAGTCAGAGCCTGGAAAATGCCACAGGCCCAAGAAGCCAAAGGAGATGGCAGGAAACCTCCAGTGCTCCTTTTCCAGCCCAGAGGAGGAATGTCCCAGCTGAGCCCAGCTTTGGAGCTGGTTTTAGTGTTGAGCAGACCCTGAGAGGAGCTGGGGATGTTGGATGTTGGCAAAGTTGTGGATTTTGGGGCCAGCTCTGGGGTTTTACAGTGCCTTCCCTGCTCAGAGCACATCTGGTGTCCCCCAAATGTTCTTCCCCTCTTGGAAAAGCCTCCAGTGGGATCAGAGGGGTGGGAGGTAGGGCTGGGCAATCCCAGCAGAGAAAATCCTTCACAGAAACCGCCAGCAGTGGCTTTGGCCCTGCTTTGGAGCCAGCTCAGCACCTGGGCAGGCTTTGGGTGGGCTTTGGGTGCCTGGAAATCAGGAAAAGGAGGGGAAAACCCTGAGGAGCGAGGCCAGCAGCAAAGCAGAGTGAGCTGAGCCTGGTGTGTGGCTGTGCAGAGGAATTCTGGCTCTGCAGAGCCCTGGGAAGTGAAATGGGAAAACGTGTTGGAACAAGGACACTTATTCACCCTGTGACTGAGCAATGTCCCAGCTGAGCCCAGCTTTGGAGCTGGTTTTAGAGCTTAGCCCAGCTTTGGAGCTGGTTTTAGAGCTGAGCAGACCCTGAGAGGAGCTGGGGATGTTGGATGTTGGATTTCAGGGTCAGCTCTGGGGTTTTCTGCTGTCCCCCAAATGTTCTTTCACTTCTTGGAAAAGCCTCCAGTGGGATCTGACTGCTGAGAGCTGGATTTGGGGTTTCAGTGCTGAGCTGATTTTGGGGTTTTAGTGCCGAGCAAACACCTGAGAGGAGCTGGGGATGTTGGGTGTTGGATTTTGGGCCTAGCTTTGGGGTTTTACAGTGCCTTCCCTGCTCAGAGCACAGCTGGTGTTCCCCAAATATTCTTCACCTTTTGGAAAAGCCTTCAGTGGGATCTGACTGCTGAGAGGGCTCAGAGAGGTGGGCTGGATTTGGGGTTTTAGTGCTGAGCAGACACCTGAGAGGAGCTGGGGGTGTTGGATGTTGGATTTGGGGTTTCAGTGCTGAGCTGGATTTGGGGTTTCAGTGCTGAGCAGACACCTGAGAGGAGCAGCCAGCCCCACCCAGCCTCCCCCTGTGCACCAGGCCAAGCTCCAGTGAGAACCAGGTGGGAAAGAAAACAAAAAGCTCCAAACCCAATGACACAGAAACCAAATTAATCATCAAAGTGTGTGGGGGGGATCCTTCCTGGCCCCAGCAGGCAGCCAGCAGAAGCCTTGAAATGCAGCTTTAATTAATTAATTCTAAACAATGCCAGCGTGGTGCAACAAGCCCTGTGAGCACGTGGAAGGCATGCAGGATCCCTGCACAGTTATGCAACTAAAAACAAAAAAGATTATAAAGTTGTAAAAAAAAAAATAAAATCGCCATTCTCAAAACCCCTCAGCCCCAAAAAGTAAATTCAAAAAAAACAGTGAAATTTTAAAAAAAGAGCGTTCCAAAACTAAAAAACTATTACTTTTTTAAAATAAAAATAAATTTAAATAAACAAAACATCCTTAAAAAAATCCTAAAAGCAGCTCTAATCCATGCACAATAATAAAAGCACTATACATTAAAAAAATCACAATAACAAATATTCTCCAAGCAGTGCCACGTGTGACATAAAACCACAAAATTTTCAACTATGTTTCCTAAAAAACAATACCAAATATAAATAAATATTAAAAAAATACAAAATACCTATAATACAAAAAAACCTCCTCTCTGCTTAATAAACTAAAAATTAATTATCTAAAAAAGAATAACTGAATTGAAAATCCAGTTTTATCTCGCTATGCTATATTAAAAATTAAAACTATAAAACACATCTATTTAAAATACGTAATAAAATATATAACATATATTTAATATATATAATATATATAAAAATATATATTAAAAATATATATTAAATAAATAAATAAATATTTATATATAAAAGGTGGGAAGAAGAAGAATGTTTTAGAGAAATTTCATTCTAAATTATGTGTGTATTCCTTTCTCCACAGCAGTTTTGCCACGTATTGATGGCTGCAGAATCCTGGGGTTTGGGGTCTCAGGCTGCTCCACAGCTTGGCCTCTGCTCCTGGGGTGCTTCCCTAATTCCCAGATTAAGATTTTTAATTAGTAATATCTAGATTTTAATGGCTAAAATCTAAATTTTAATGAGTAAAATCTAGATTTTAAATGAATAAATTCCCCCTTTTTGATCTGGCATTGCCCTTTAGCTCAGATTCCCCTCTGTCTGTGCTCTGATTTAATGCTGAGCTGTGTTTTTTCCCTTTTCCAGACTCAGCAGAAGCCCTGGGAAGGGGTTGTCCCCCAGGCTGCACAAATCCTCTGTGCTGTCACACCCTGGCACTGCTGGGCCTCACCCAGTATCGCTCTTACACAACAGGGCACCGTGTCCTGCTGCCACTTCTGCCAATAATTAACGTTCCCCATGGTCCTGCTCATAGCCTGCAGGCCTGGTTTAAGCCCTGCCAAGGTGTTTGGCCTCTGTGGTACCCTGGAGGAGCTCCTTGGATGCTCACAGAACCCTAAAAGTGCAAATTTTGGTGTAGGAAGCCAAATCCTGAGCAGGACTTGAGCAGAGCTGAACCAAATTAATGCCCTAAATTACAGAATCTTGTTGGTTCAGCTTTCCTTCACTTCATCCCTCAATCTAGGACACACAGCTGGTGGGCAAATCATCACAAACATCTGACCTTCACTTTTTGAGTCTGTCTCATCTAAATGGAGTCAATCTCCTCTAAGGTGAGTCCATCTCATCTAAGTTGAGTCCATTTCAGATAAATTGAATCCATCTCATCTAAATTGAGTCCATCTTGTCTAAGTTGAGTCTATCTCACCTAAGCTGAGTCCATCTCATCTGGGTCCATCTCATCTGAGTCCATTTCCTCTGAGTCCATCTCATTTAAATTGAGTCCACCTCATCTAAGTTGAGTCCATTTCAGATAAATTGAATCCATCTCATCTAAATTGAGTCCATCTTGTCTAAGTTGAGTCTATCTCACCTAAGCTGAGTCCATCTCCTCTAAGCTGAGCCCATCTCATCTGAGTCCATCTCCTTTAAATTGAGTCCATCACATCTAAATTGAGTCCATCTTGTCTAAGTTGAGTCCATCTCACACCAACTCTGCATGAAGGTTCCAGGAACGCCTCCCTGTGGCTTCCCAGTGTCAAGGGGGTTTATAAAAGTGCAGAACGGGACTTTTTAGACGGGTAGATAACAACAGGACAGTGGTTTTACACTAAATAAAGGAGGGCAGGGCTGGAACAGATGTTTGGAAGAAATTCTTCACTCAGAGGGTGATGAGCCACTCAGCTGTGGCTGCCCCATCCCTGGAAGTGTCCAAGGTCACAGCCTGGGATAGTGGAAGTGTTCTGAACATGTCAGGGCTGGAATGAGATGGGATTTAAGGTCCCTTCCACCCCAAACGGTGAAATCACAGCCCAGAGTGTGCACAGAGCTGCTCTTTGTGCCAGGAGAGCTGGATGTGCTGCTGCCTGGATGTGATCAGCAGGGAGCCCTGGACTCGTTCTGCCAGCTCTGCTTTTGTGCCCTGCCATTGCCCAACGCTCCCCAGATGGGATCTGGGCTCATCTCTGAGCTCCCCAGCAGCAGCAACACCCCGGCTGCACCTCGGCGTCGCATTTTCTGGGCCGGGGATTTATTCCATGTGAAGGTGGAAGAAGTGAGAAAGGGCTGGAAATATGCAGGATGTGCAAGGCTGTGTGGATTAGTGGGCAGAGCACGGAGCAGCAATTACCAGGCAGGTTCTGTGCTCCTGCTTGGCTCAGAGTTGTTGTGAGAAGCAGGGCCAGTGAATCATGGGCTGGTTGAGCTAATTCTCCCTGACTCCCCATGACTTCATCACTCGCTGCTGTTTGAAAACCTGCTCTGGAGCCTGTCTAAAGGAGTGCCCCGGGGTTGGCTTAACTGTTTCTGTTCTATTTAGTTTGAAGTGGACCCAGTTTCTTTCACTTTTTCGTCCTGGGGAGATTGGTTTTCTGTCACTATAGGACACGAAACAAAATGACGCGAACTCGCTGCTCTTTTCAAGGTAAAAAAAGAACTTTTAATTTCTGACTCCAACATTTATAGATTTCCAAAAGTGACAGTGGAATGACAATGACACTGGACAAACCAACAGCCCATCAAATTTCTCCTCCTCCATAAAGAATGCCAAACAATCAGTTATTTACATAAAGAGTGAGAAAGTTTGTTACAAGAATGTAAACAGCAGAATGCTTAGAAAAACTTAAAAAATCAGGGCGGCAGGTTTTCCAACACCAACCATGTGCAGGGATGTTGCAGAGTGGAAATGTTTTGATAAAACATCCAAACTTTCTGGTACAGAGACAACAAAATCAAATTCTAAACAACCAACAGCAGCATCATGAGGTATTCATAAAAAAGAGCAAGGATTTTAAGGGGTCACAACCATGAAAAATAAGAAGATGTGAAAGATGAAAAATAAGAGAAAGCCAAAAGGCTGCACAGAGATTTCAGGGAGAAAAAAACTTTCATTTTGCTGAAAAATTTGCCAGCTCCCCAGTGCATGCCTCAGTTTCCCTAATTGCTACCTGGGGTTACCAGCCCAGACCTATTTTGCAAAGGTGTTGTCAGGTTTAATTTGCGAACCTTTGAAAAGCTCTGCCGAGTCCTGGAGATGAAAGGCCCTGCAGATGCCACCCGTGGGTGTGTGCTCTGAGTCACAGGCAGGCAGAGCCAGGGCCCTGGCTGCTGGGACAGGGGACACTTGTCCTGAGCAAAAATCCCAAGGGATGCTCCTGCAAAAAATGAACTCATGCTGGAGGCAGCAGGAGCCACCTCTGGGAGGGGCAGAGATAACGAGATGGCCAGGCTGGGCTGTGTTTTTGGCTCCTAAATTGCCTGGAAAATGTGTATGTGCAGAAATTGGCACCTGGAATATGAGGTCCCCAACACATGGAGGATGTGGAAGTGTTGGAGCAGGACCAGCGTGAAGAATTTCTTCCAAACATCTGTTCCAGCCCTGCCTTCCTTTATTTAGTGTAAAAACACTGTCCTGTTGTTATCTACCCATCTAAAAACCCCTTTCTCCTCTTTTTATAAACCCCCTTAACTCTGGAAAGCCACAGGGAGGTGTCCCTGGAGCCTTCATGCAGAGTTGGTGTGAGATGGTTGATAAAGGGGCTGGAGACGGGCTGAGAGGTGGGAATGTTGGGAATGGAGAAGAGAAGGTTGTATGGAGACCTCAGGGCACGTGGAATATGAGGTCCCCAACACAAGGAGGACGTGGAAGTGTTGGAGCAGGTCCAGAAGAGGCCACGAGGTTGGTAAAAGGGCTGGAGACAGGCAGAGAGGTGGGAATGCTCAGGCTGGAGAAGAAAAGGTTGTGTGGAAACCTCAGAGCACCTCCCAGGATCTGCAGGGGAAGCTGGAGAGGGACTCTGGATCAGGAGCTGGAAGAGGGGAAATGGATTCAAATTGAAAGAGGGGAAATTTGAGTTGGATGTTGGGCAGGAATTGTTCCCTGGGAGGGTGGGCAGGCCCTGGCACAGGCGCCCAGAGCAGCTGTGGTGGATCCCTGGCAGTGCCCAAAGCCAGGTTGGAGCACCTGGGACAGTGGGAGATGTCCCTGCCCATGGCACTGGATGGGCTTCAAGGTCCCTTCCAACCCATCCCATGGTTCTGGGATCTATCTGCATTTGCATCAGTAAAACCAAGATCTAAAAACTCAAACCTTTTATCTGCCTTACCCACCCCAAAATCTTACCAAAGCATCAGGAAAACAAACCAAGGCCACCTTTGTGGCCAGACCTCTTCCTTGGGATGTTTTCTGCTCCTCAAGGACTAACCTTGGCTGGAGCAGCTCTGCTGAGTCTCCTCAGCACACGTGAGAACAGGAGCCTCCACCCTGCAGTATTTTTAATTACTTGGAGACTTACAGGAGTGTTGATGTTCTAAAGAACAGCTCAGCCCAGCAAGCTAGGGGGAAAGAAATGCATTGATGTCAGTCAAATTCTTCCTTTATGAAATCGGGTCTTAAAAAACGGCATTGCCCTTTCCTGGGCTGGGGAATGAATTCTGACTCATGAAAGGCTGTGGGCCTGTTAATAAAAAATTATTAATGAAAGAAATGTCCTTTCCCAACGACTACTACCCAAAAAAATGCAGAATGCCAAGGCATTTCTCATAAAGAGAGAGTTGTGAAGAAATGTCTTTGAGCATGTCTATGAGCCAAGAAAAAGAATTTCACTTTCTTTTTCTCTCATTTTGCACAGAAAAGACCTTGAAAAATTACATTTGTAAGACAGGTTCTTTCCTTCTCCTATCAGACCCAGAATTTATGCTGTTCCTGCTTTGCCTCTGCTTCCTCCACACCTCAAAAAAAGCTGGAAAATGCAGAGCTGGATTTTTACTCAAATCCTTTCCAACAGGGGGTTCCTGGTGGATGTTCAAGGAGATTTTTTACAGGTAAAAATCACCTCCAGCAGCGCCACCAGGGCGTTCTGAGAAAACTCAATTACACACAAATCTCTGGCGTGGTTAATTCGCACCCTGGGCATTCATCTCAGAGAAATCTCACTGAAATTCCGAGTACAATCTGAAGGGATGTGAAAGGAAGATCAGCCTCATCCTTCGGAAGTCGCTGGAATCCACCAGTGCTCATAAAGAGATTTTTTTCTCCTGAAATCATCTGTGATTCCGACAAGTGAACATTTCCCAGGAATTCAGCTGCTGAAAACAGATAATTTTTAATTCTTTTGTCACTTATTTTCTCTGGCAAGAGATATTTTGACCATCTGAGCTGCACCATGGTTCCTCTTCCAGGTGTGTTCCAGTTCTGAGGGCATTTATGGGAAGAGCTACATGGGATACACCTATCTCAGAGCACACAGTGGAGGTTTTATTTCACCACTCATCTTTTGGAGGTTGCCTGGCCTGTGGGAAAAGCAGGCCCAGCCAATTTTGACCTGTTCTCATCCGTGGCTGGGTTATTTCCAGGTCTAGATGGACAGACCTTGCACAAACCCAAAATAAAACCAAAATAAAGATAATAGGGCAGTTTAAACCCAGCATTAACCATGAATTTCTCCTCCCTCCTGAACACAGCAAGCCCCGGGGGGAGCCTGCTTGAAGAATGCTTTATTCTAGGCGTTCATTTTAATTACAACCCTAATTATTTTGGTGCACGGCTATGACCCAGTTAACAAACCCACCTTGGGCATCTTGTGGACTCCCCGACCCTGCCCATCTCTGCAAGGAAGGAACCAAATTATTTTTGAAACAAGTGGTGGAACTGGTTGCTACATCTTAATGAAAATGACTTTTTTTTTTCTTTCTTTTCTCTTCTTTATTTTTTTTTTTTTCTGAAGGAGACATTTCTATGTATATAAACAGCCCTTCCTCCCCAACCTGGTTAGACAAGAATGTTCCTGGGTGTGGACTGCCTTGTATAATTAACTGCACAGCTGGAGCTCTTCTGATCCCTCCACGTCTGCTCCTTCCTTTCCTCCTTCCTTTCTTTCCCCCTTGCATCCACCTGGGCGCGATCCGGGCGCGCTGCTCCTCCTCGGGGAGCGTCACTGGGGCAGGAAGGTTCCCTGAATTCTGCATTCCAGAGCCATTCCTGGCTGGGAGCAGCACCAGGCAGAGCCTGCCTGCCTTGGAGGGGGCTGAGAGCCGGGAGCTGGAGCAGAGAGCGAGCAGAGAAACCCCTACAAACCCGTTTAGGCCATGGAAACGGGGAGTGCAGCCAGGACAAACGGCACCGCCAGCAAGCCCGAGGACGTGAAGAGCCCAACTACCCCCAAAAAAGAAGAGGAGGCCAAGAAGGCCACGAGCCCTGGCGGAGGCGAGAAAGAAGCTATAAAAGGCACGGGCGGCGCTGCGTTGGAGACAGGGCAGATCAAGAGCTCCCTCTTCTCTGGGAGTGACTGGAAGAGGCCCATCATTCAGTTTGTGGAGTCATCCGACGAGAAGAGGTCAACCTACTTCAGCATGGACTCGGCCGACTCCAAGAAGATGCAGTTCAACAGCGGCCAGATCGGAGACATGAGGAGACCAGGCCTCAACTTCCCGGAGAAGGGCGACCTCAGGAAGTCCCTGTTCTCCTTGGATTCCAAAAAGAGCTTCCTGCCCGCTGACGGGGAAGGGAGGAAGTCCCTGTTCTCCACGGGGGACCTGAAGAAATCCTCCCTGCCCCTGGTGGAGACGGGGGACCTGAGGAGACCCTTCAACAAGGCCGAGCGCGCGGCGGGCTCGCGGCCCCGCGTGAAGCTGGAGGACGTTCTCTGCGACTCCTGCATCGACAACAAGCAGAAGGCTGTCAAGTCCTGCCTGGTGTGCCAGGCCTCCTTCTGTGAGCTGCACCTCAAGCCCCACCTGGAGGGAGCGGCGTTCCGGGACCACCAGCTGCTGGACCCCATCAGGGACTTCGAGGCCAGAAAGTGCCCCGTGCATGGCAAGACCATGGAGCTGTTCTGCCAGACAGACCAGATGTGCATCTGCTACCTCTGCATGTTCCAGGAGCACAAGAACCACAGCACGGTGACAGTGGAGATCGAGAAGGCGGGCAAAGAGGTAATTTTATTCTCCTTTCATTCCTCCTGTCATTCCTTAAGTTCCTAGCAGCCTGCAGGTGTCACAGCACAGCCTTTGCTGCCCTGCTCCCAGGTCATTTTTGGGGTGGAATCCTGGATGCAGTGGTGCTAGTGGGAAGTGTTTAGTGGAAACTGATATTTCCTGGCTGCTGTTTCCATGGGATTGGTGTTCTCCTGATCCTGGCTGCAGCAGCACAGCTCTGCAAGCTGCATTTAGGGATGGAGAACCTGGCTGCCAGCACACCTGACTTCCAGCACAGGCTGAATCAAAGCCCTAAATGCCAAGTTTTTAAAAATATTCTTGCGTTTTGGCAGTGTTTGTGTGGTGTTGCCCACAGAAAGTCAGGATCAGCACCTCCAGAATACAAATTGTCAAATCAGTGGCTGCTAAAGTTACTCATGGCTGCTAATGACTATTGAAAATTGCTATCTCAGCTCATTAGAGTGAGATTAGGTTTTGTTGGCTTTTTTTTTTCTTTTCTGTTGAGCCACACCTATGGAAAAAATCTTTTGAAGTTTAGATGGAAAAAAAAAAAACAAACCCTGGTGCAAGCACGAAACTTGATCATTTCCCCTGAAGTGTTGCTGTGACAGGTTCAGAGGATGGACATCCAGGGAGATTTCACTTTTGTTTGCTCAAAGCCTCCTGTTGTTTGCTTTCTGGGTGGATGAGGAGGATTTCACTTGTTCTAGCAAAAAATCAGGGTCTCACCACGTTCGTTGCTGCACATCCCCGTGGTAAAAGGAAGAAACTTTCTAAGCAGACAGGACAGGAGAGACGCCAATAAAGAGAGCTGTAAAATATTAATTATATAAAACAAGGTGCCTGGAGTCACACAGTCAGGAGCAGGAAGGGCTCTAAGATCTCCTAAACCCCAAACCAGTGCTGTGATGTGGTGACCAGGCAGAGAGAGGTTCCTGCTGTGAGAAATCCTTGAGTTCCCTTCATGGGAAGGACAACTTTGCTCTTCCCAAGGAGCTGGGAAGATTCACCTCATCAGGCTGAGAGAGCATCCTGTGCAGAGCTTATCTCTGGCTCCTCTGGTCTTTTCTTGCCTTGTCATCTCCAGTTTGCAGCCCTGCTGAAACCAGACAAAGCCTTTTCCACGTCTCAGACAGCCTTTCCCAAATTCCTGCAGGGCCTGCCAGCCTTGCTGTTTGTTCCATAATTGCCTGAACTCGTGGTTTTGATGTCAGCCCTGACATAAAGCTGTGCCTGGTGTCTGCCAAGGTGTCCAATTCCTGCCTGGAACGAGGTGAGCAGATGCTTCCTGAGGAAGCAAAGCTGCTCAGATCCTTCCTCCTGTGCTGGAGACACCTCCAGCACCTTGGTTTTAAAGGCACAGCCATGCATGAGCAGAGAATGGGATTTAAATGCTGTTTGATTCCTTGTCTCTGAGTCTTTTTGCCACCTTCAGCTTTGCTGCTGCTCAGCCTAGAGGATTTAGGATTTATCAACATGAATCATGCCCATGTGTGAGTTTCTCCTGACAGAGTTTGATCGTGTTGTAACTCGAGCGAGCATTCACTCAGACAAAAACAATTAGCAGCAAAGCTGTTGCCTACAAATGCTTGTTCCCAGCCCTGATTTATTCACCAGAGGTGGAGCCTCAGCAGGAGCCACAAAGAGCAATGAATATTTCCAAGCCCCTGGTGTTTAACACCTCTCCTTATCACATCAGCCCAGCTGGAATTTGTGACCACAAACTGGGAGGGTGCCTGGTGCTGCTGCCCTTTCGGGAGGGATAAATCACAACCTCACACCAGGTCACCCTATCCCTGCCCTGTTCTCCCAACTTGGCATCCCAGCAGCTCCAGAGGGGCTTGAAAACCTCAAAAATCCATCCTGCCACTGGGATAAAGCTGTGTCCTGGCAGAGCTTTTCATCCAGATCCATCCTGCCACTGGAACAAAGCTGTGTCCTGACAGAACTTTTCACTTTAAAACTCCAAATCTTGTGCCACTGGAGTGGTGACCAGCACAAAGCTGTGTCCTGACAGAGCCTTTCACACCTTGCTGGATGTCCAGGGTTTATCTGCAAGGATTTCCTCACCCCTGGCTGCTCTGTGGCTCCAGAACCGGGGAGGGTTCCAGAGCTGGGGTTTGCTTTGCTGCACTGCCAACCTGGGGGCTCAGCGATTTGGTGGCACAAAAGTGTCACAGAATAAGCTTGGTTTAGGTGCATCTGCCCTTCAGACCTGCAGAATTAATGCAGATTTCAGCCTGGCTTTGCTGCGGGGAGGAGAGGGGCTGTGCTGTAGAGAAAGGAATTAGGAAACGCTGTTTGTCTCACGGAGCAGACAGAGCAGAGGAATGCAAACAAGCCAGAACAGACACCTATAGTTAGGGCAGTGCAAACCTGATATCTCTGTCCCAGACAGAGAGCACAGCCCCATCTTCCACTTTTCAGCAGCCTGGGGTGAGAGTCACTCACCCCCTGTTCCTGCTGGGCAGACACAAGTGAGAGAAAGGCACAGGGACTCAGACACAGACATTTGTCCTGACTTCCCACCCAGTGCTATTTGCCTATTTTACCCAGCAAACCTTTAATGCTCTCCCCAGATCCACTTTGCATTCATTTCCTGCTGCAGCTTTAGAGGAAAAGTAACAGTTTGCACCAGAACCAGCACAAAAAAACCAGCCAGGAAAAAAAATCGGTGAGGCTGGAGAATAACAACTCACACCTGAAAAGTGAGAACGCTCCACAGCAGCTTGTCCAGGCCAATAAAACCCTGATTTATCAGCAGAGCCCCCCTTGGAGCCAGCATCCTTCATCCTGAAAGGGGATCCTTCATCCCAAACCTGTTTTACAGGGCTGCTCTCCAAAGGAGACAACTTCACCTCTGCCTGCCAGTCCCAGAGCTGGAAACAACCTGGCATCGCATTCCAGCTCCAGCCCTGGTGCTCAGCATGCCAGGTCAGCTCTGCTGAAAACCACTTTGATCTGGTTGTTTTTTTTTTTGCTCTAATTCTTTATCTTTTAAAGCAAAGTTCGCTGTGGGTACAGGAAGGGGAGCTGGGTGTTCCTCCTTCCCACAGAGCTGCTTTGAAAAGGGTTTTTTTACAAAGGCTTTGAAGAAAACCATCCACAGAGATGGATCCAGAGGGGTTCCCATCTCTGCATCACTCTGTCAGTGAACAGAGAGCAAACAAAATTAAATTTTGGAAGAGTTTGGGGGCTTTTCTCAGTGCTGCAGCGTGGCTGGGAGGTTTTACCTGCACCAGCTGTGGCTGCTCTGTGGGCACAGCTCAAAATAAATTTGTCTGTTTGCCTGAATTCTGCATTAATCCTCCACACTGAGGGCAGAATCCAGGCAAAATCTACTTGTTTTGAAAGCAAGGAATTCCACTCTTGGAGAGAATTCCTTGCCTTCAAACACGTGGAATTCCAACAAATTCCACTTGTTTGCAAGCAAAGAATTCTCTCCAAGCTGTGCAGACTCAGCTTTTCCAGGGGCATTTCAGGGGATGCTGGCAGAGTTTTCAGGGGTTCCAGCCCTCTCTGCTTAACAGAAAATGAGATGGGAAAATGCAGTTGTGCACCCAGAGATGGATCCAGAGGGGTTCCATCCCTGCATCGCTGTCACTGAGCAGAGAGCAAACAAAATTAAACCTTGGAAGGTTTAATTCTATTTAATTCCAACAAAGTCCACTTGTTTGAAAGCAAGCTGTGCAGACTCAGCTTTTCCAGTGGCATTTTATGGGATGCTGGCAGAGTTTTCAGGGGTTTCTGCTTAACAGAAACTGAGATGGGAACATGCAGTTGTGCACCCTGCAGGAATCACGTCCCAAATATCCCCCTGACTTTCCAGCCTGGCCCTGCACTGGGAACAACGAGCTGGAGCAGCACTTTGTGCAGCTTTCCCTTGGTTAATGAGCAGAGCTGGGGACACAGGGCTGTGCCCAGGGTGTTCAGGGCATGATGCTGCTTGTGCTGCTGCTGCCTCCTTGCACAAAGCGCTTGCATCATCGTGCAGGGCTCTGTAATCTCCCATCTGCAGCTCCTCCACAGCACCAGGGCTGGGTTCAGCTCCTTGGATGTACACTCTGAACTTTCACTGAAGCCTCTCAACTGCCCTAATTAGCTGAGGCTCTAATAGGGGATCCATTCTGAGCGCGAAGGTTCTCAGTGCCTTCGGTTCTCAGCCTGCTGTGCTCAAAAAATTGTATAAATCTGGATTTTCTGGCATTTCCCACACTATTCCTGTTATTTCTGCTCTGGGGGGACCCCCACCATGGGGGCGTTGCTGTTTTATCTCTCATTAGGATCTTCTGAACCCCAAATCCTCCAATGGATTTGTTCTAGAGGGTCCATCAAGGATTTCTGAGCCTGGAAAATCTGAGAAATGTGAAGACAGATGGGAGTTTTCTCTTGGGGAGTGAAGCTGAGGCACTGCCTGTCCCCAACCCCTGTGGCCCCCATATTGTGATTGTATTTCTGTCATACACATGGGCAGCCAAAGCAACCTCCCAGACAGAAAAAAGGCATTAAAACCATCAGGAAATCACCTATTGAACCCTTGGTGTTGTGCTTCACCTCCAGAGAACCCTTCTGCCCGTGCCACCACTGCTTCCACTATTCCAGACTCTCCCTGCACCTCTATTTAACATTTTTTTCCCTATGTTTAGGGTAATTTTTTTTTGTAGTATTTATTTAATTTCATGCAGCACGCCACAACCCCACCTCCCCTCACCTCCCCTGCCCCTGCTGCACACGGTGCTGGCGTTTCCCCTTTGCCAGATCTGGCTGAGTGTGGGATTTGCATCCTGGCCATTGGGGCCACCTCTGTAATTTCCATTTGCAAGTCATAAACCTGCTCCAAATTGTTGTGTGCCTCTGCTCCTAAGTGGCTGTTCCACCCCACACCACCTTTCTGGGGGGTGTTTGAACTGCTGGGAGTCACGAGCACTTCTACAAATAATAGTTCCCAAAATTCCTTGGAGACCCATCTTAATTAAAAAGGAACCATAAAAGCATAATATTGTTATCACCACCTTCCCGCCATCACCTGATTTTTTTTTTCCTGTCCTTTTCTCTGTAAATCCCTTGAGTTTTGGAGTGTCTGTGTGGCTGTGAAAGTTCTGCTCTTCCCAAAAAATTCCTTCCAATCCTTCTCTGTAGGACTTCACATCTTTAAAAAAGGATGTTGCATCATTTTTTAAAAGGATGTCCTGATTTTTGGAGATGAGGAGGGAAATAATTGCTCTGGAGATGAGCTTTTCACTTCACAAGCAATCAATGCCTGCTGGATGCGGCTCAAGGAAATCCCTGGAATTTGGGTGTAATTTCTCACATTGGTTAATGCAGTGGATAAAAGGATCTAAACCATTTTCATCTCATTGCGTTTCCCTGCTGTGCAGAGTCCCCATGCACAGGACATCTCCCCCTGCACGTGGCAGTGGAAACCAGCAGGAGTTCCTCCAAGTCACTGTCTTGAAAATGTGAAAATTACGGGATCAAACTCCTCTCTTTGTTCTTTCCATCAGTAGCAGGGCAGATTTTCTCATCTGGAAGCCAATGTGGGTTCCCTGGTGAAGCTGTGCCACAAAATCCTTCCCTGTGTGCCCTGAATCCCTGCAGAGGGTGAGAATCAGCTCGTGGCAGCATTCAGGCCATTGCTGAGGGTGTGTGGGTGATATTTACAAATCCAGTGCTCTCCTAACTCCTAAAAACAATCTGAGGATGCACTGAGACACCTCTGAGCACGCTTCCCTTTTCTCTGCCCCCTTTTCCTGTGTTTTATAAGGCAACCAAACCACCATCCAGTCCTTGTCCCTCCACAAACAGAGATGTTCTGGGTTGGAGCAGCTGGGGCTGCTGGCTCTCAGAGCAGCTGTGCTGGATTCCAGCACCAGAGGCTGCTCAGACACTTGGCTGGCATCAGGACAGCAGCTCCTGTCTGGGCTGGTTCACAGCTCCTTCCCTGCTCTTCATTTCCAGTGCAGAACTGGAAACCCTCAAACTCTGATCAATAAAAACCCAGATTTTCATGTTCCACCGCATTCTTGGATGGACAGCCGGAGTGTGAGAGTGGATTTATCCATCCATGCCTCTAATTGTTGGCCTGAATTTCAGTGGTTTGGGCGAATTTAATGATTTTGCAGAAGATCCCACGCGACCAGCAGGTTCTCAGGACTCTCCTGACATGACAGAACACGGAATTTCTGCCAGTTCTGGAATTCCTCAACAGCTCTGGGCTGGGTGTCCCACAGCCAGATTGCCTCCAGCCATGGCTGAGACCAACCTGCACACACATGAAATGCAGAAATGCCCCAGCAAAGGCTGGGGAAGGATCTGTGGGGCAGGGATGGAGAATGGGAACAACCCAGGGAGGGATTGCTGGAGTTAATGGGGCAAAGATTTGACAACATCCAAGTCCAGGGCTGATCCAGGGAAAAAATGATGCAGGGAAACAGTGCCACCAATTCCTGTGCAGGTCCCAGCTCTGAGCTTCTCTGGGAATCCACTGCACAACAAAATGCAAATAATCCCAGTGAAATTGCTGATCTCAGCCCAGCAGGTTGACTACACCTCTTCCCTCCTCCTTTTGTGGCTTTTTCTTTTTTTCCTTTTCAATTTTTTTTTTCCAAGCATTCCCCAGCTCCATCGCTACATGAAAGCTCTCAATTCAGAGCAAATTAATCCACAATCCTGTCTAAACAGAATTCCTGCCGGAGGCATCGTCCTCTTGTTGCAACACTCGTCCAACGTCATTCCGTAATTACACGAAAACTGTTATTGCTGCACAGGCACACCCTGGGCTGGGCCCTGCTCTGCACACACAGCTGAATTTTGAAACAGCTCCTTTCCCCTGCAGCTCATGACTCCCATGTGATTAAAGGCAGCCTGGGAGGTGGGTGCTGCTGCTTTGCTGAATCTGCTGGGTCGGTGCCCGCTGGCAGCACGTGATGCCAGCTGGACCTCCCTGCTGCTCTGCTCAGCACAGCAGTGAGGATTTGTGTCCTGGTTTAGGGCAAATTGGGGAGAAAAACTCCCAAAAGGGGGCCCCTCCAGAAAGCAAACTCACACCAACCAGTTTGGGAGGGATTCCTCAGAGAGAAGTGGAAAGAACCTGCTTATTTAACAGGAAAACACTCCCCAGCACACAGAATGAACAATACTGGGTGGCACCGCTCTGTCACCACTCTGAAAAAGATGACAACTTCAGAAAGTCTCTCTTGGGGGTGGTCTCTCTGTTCTCAGTCCCTCCGGTGCTGGGGCAGCTGCTGCAGCCACAAGGTGCAAACTCTCGCTGTTCCCAGGTCCCAGACTGGAGCAGGTTCAAGTTGGTCCAACAAAGGGAAAGGAGAAACAGTCCAGGGAAAAATTGGGCTGCTGAGCTAAAGTAACTGATAAGCAGAAGCAAGAGCAAAGCAAAAAGCAAAGCAAAAAGCAAAGCAGCACCATGTACTGCCCCATCTCTGTGTCCCACCAGCTGTGGGGGAGCGGCTGATAGCAAAACAAAAACAAAACTTCACTTTTCAGAGCCAGTTTTGAAGGCACAGAATATGATATTCAGCATAAACAGCACACACAAATGGGGGTACAAGCATCATAACATCACCCCAGGACAGGATGCTGTGGGACAGAGAGAAACAGCAAGGGTTTCTCACAGTGGCTTGTGAGAACTTTCAGGGAGTTGTGAGGATGTGAGAACTCGTTAAGCACAATCAATCTGCAGGTGGTGTTGTTCTACTTTGTCTTTCTGTTCTTCTCAAGGACGGTGTGTGAGAAAGGTGCTTTTGTTAAGCAGCCAATCAAACAGAATCTATCCTATCACTCTGTAAAAACCATGTGGCTCTCTTGAATAAACCCTTCTTTGCTCTTTCTGCAATCCTGCCTCTCCCCTGTTCCTGTGTCATTCTCTGTGCAAGAGTGACACAGCAGGGCAGGCTGGGGCTGGTGGAAGGGACCACCAGCTCACCAGGCTCCCTCCCCTCTCATCTCCTCTCCTCTGCTCTCCCCACAGACCGAGCTGTCTCTGCAGAAGGAGCAGCTGCAGCTGAAGATCATCGAGGTGGAGGATGAGGTGGACAAGTGGCAGAAGGAGAGGGACCGCATCAAGGTGCGTTCGAGGGGCTCCCCTCTCCCTCCTGTGAACCCCAATTCCTGCTCCCCTCCTCTCCCTCATCCCTCCATCCCTTCCTCACTCCATCCTTCCCCAGCCCTTATCTCATCCCCAAACTCCCAGCCAAATCTTGGAAACAACAACTCCCACTGAAGTCATCTTGCGACATTCCCTGCGGGGAGATGCAGCCCTGATACAAAACCAAGGCACCTCCCTGCTCTGGCTCCTTTTTTAGGTCCTTTGTGGCCCTTCCATCACCAGTAGCCAGGCAGATTTAGAAACAAAATCCACAAATAAGCTGCAGGAGGGCTTTGGGTTGCCCAAACTGAGATAAGACAGCAGGAGCAGATGAATTTACCCACACAAACATCTTATTTATGGTGGAACAGCTTATTTCCATGCTGAGAGAGGGCTCCTTTGTAATTCTTGCACCGTGGTAAGGGTTGGAATAGAGTCATGGTATTATTTTTTTCATTTATAGCCTAACTGAATAAAGCAGTGAAAGCACAAGTTGGAGACACCCCAGAAAATTTGCATAATATTAACAGGCAAAGCCATTCTTCTCCCTTTTATGTGGTGCAAGCACATTGGCTCACCAGCTCTGCTTTTCATCTGCTTTATTATTACTATTATTATTATTATTATTATTATTATTGGAAACCTGACCTAGAAATTCTGACTCTCAATATAGTTACATCCCCAGTCTTTCTGAGGAATATTTCAGAGGCACCTCGAGGTCAGGCTTGTAAAAAGAGTTTCAGCACCTTTCATCCTTTGAAATGGTGGGAATTTGGTCCTCAAATAATCCAGGAGCCAGAGCCCTGATTTAGAAGGTGACAGAGTGTTTTTAAATGTCACCTGTGAGTGCATGAATTGAAATTGGAGATGTGCTCTTACCTCTGGGAAGGCAGTGGCCCTTTTGGACTGCATCCATGTGAATATTGCAGGAACAGGTATTGCTTCTCTTGGCACAACTTTCCTGCAGCTGAGACTTGCCTAGCTGGAGTTTCCATACCCTAAATGCTGAATCCTTGGATTTATCCCCCTCTGTGTCTCTCTGTTAGCAAAGAACTCGGTGGAATTTTAATATTTTCTTGCTCCTCTTTCCCGCTGCCTCCTCTCTCTGTGCCCCTTCCCCACCCAGAATTACACCACCAACGAGAAAGCCACGGTGGACCAGCACTTCAAGGAGCTGATCCGTGACCTGGAGAGGCAGAGGGATGAGGTGAAGGCTGCCCTGGACCAGAGGGAGAAGATTGCCTCGGAGAACGTGAAGGAAATCGTGGATGAGCTGGAGGAGAGGGCGAAGCTGCTGCGGGAGGACAAGGAGAACAGGGAGCAGATCCACCAGATCAGCGACTCCGTGCTCTTCCTGCAGGTGACACAGACCTCATTTCCCTTCCCTTTGTCCTTGTGAGGACAAGATTTGTCCCAAAGACAATCCCAAGGAAGTGTGAGATGTGTGAACTCTCATGGTGAGGGAGATGGAGAGACTGAGTGGTGATCAGAATCCAAATTTACTGTGGCCTACACGTGCTTATATGCTATTATATACCCTGTGCTTATATACTATTATATACCCTCATTTCCCTTTCCTTTGTCCTTGTGAGGACAGGATTTGTCCCAAAGACAAGCCCAAAAAGGTGTGAGATGTGTGAACTCTGTGTATAAACTGCCGGTGTCAAGAAGGCTTGTAAGGAAAGAGTGGAATGGAATGATAATAAAATCCTGTGACTCTCAGACAGTCTGAGCCAGCTGGATTGTGATTGGCCATTAATTAGAAACAACCACATGAGACCAATCCCAGATGCACCTGTTGCATTCCACAGCAGTAGATAACCATTGTTTACATTTTGTTCCTGAGGCCTCCCAGCTTCTCAGGAGGAAAAAATCCTAAATAAAGGATTTTTCATGAAAAAAACTGTAACACCTTTCCACTTTTGGATTCCAACACCAACCAGCTCCCTCCAATTCAGCCTCCACACCTTTATGCTCCTCATTAATGCCATCCCTTTCTCTGGCAGGAATTTGGGGCTCTGATGAGGAATTATGTGCCCCCTCCATCCCTCCCAACCTACAGCGTGCTGCTGGAAGGGGAGAGCATGAGCCCATCCATGGGGCTGCTCAGGGATGATCTCCTCAACGTCTGCATGAGGCACGTGGAGAAGATCTGCAAGGCAGACCTGGGCCGCAACTTCATCGAGAGGAACCACATGGAGAACGGTAAAACATCCCCAAAATTCCCCTCCCTGCTTCCCCAGAGGGCAGGCTCAGGGGTGGTGAGGGTGGTGAGCACTCCTGGTGAGGAAGAAAGCAAGCAAAGACCTGGGGGGAAAATGGGAGAAGCCACTCCTGAAGCTGGAATGAATTCTGGAAGGTGAGAGTTGTTAGAATGTGAGTTCTGGAATATCAGAGTTATTCTGCCACTCCTGTGTGGGCATGGAATCAGCTGAACTGCCAGATTTAGGTTATCCCATACAGGACAACAAACTGGCCCCACTTCCCTGGGTTTTGGTTCATTTTAGGGTTTCACGTTTAGCATTTAACGTGTGGAGTCAAGAGCAGCCACCCTTCCCTCCTGCCCTGTGCCAGGGCCCATCCACCTCCTGGAAGTTTAGCAGGACATTTTCCAGGAGGGGAAACTCTGCAGATCTGCAGAGGCAGCTCAGTGAAGGGTGAATTCACACAGGTGAAATGTGGGATGGCACGTTTGGAACCCCATTTGTACACTCAGTTAGCAGCTGGAGGGTGCTGGTGTGACATCAAATGTTACAAGTGCAGGGTTCCAGCACTGAAATACCCTGCAAGCACCTGCCACTGAGAAGGAAATATTTGAAAATCTAATTTTCCAAGTAAAAAAGGGTTTAATTTGAGTGTTCAGCTACAACTTGAGCTGGAATGATTCTGATAATATTCCCTGTTCCACCTGGGGACAGCTTTCCTGCCTGCCCTGACCCAGGCTGTTCCCCACACCTCAGTGGTGTTTAAGGTGAACAGAGAGCTCACAGCCACCACCACATCAGCAACACCAATCTTTGAACTTTAGAACCCACTTCCTCACAATTAGCTGTGAATAAAGGACTTGTCTTGCTCAGGACATCCTGCTCACTCACACCTGAGATCAGGACAGGGCACCACAACAGGGCTGTGCTCTCTGCACTTCCCAGACCTTTGTAACCCTGGGCACGTAGCCTAATCCCAGGGGATGACCTCTGGCAGCAGGGATGGGAATCAGTGGTGACCTCACCTGGATGGTTGTCCAGGAGAGCAGGGATGAGTGGTTACCTCACCTGGATGGTTATAGAGGGAGAGCAGGGATGGGAGTGAGTGGTTATCTCACCTGGATGGTTGTCCAGGAGAACAGGGATGCGTGGTTATCTCACCTGGATGGTTGTCCAGGAGAGCAGGGATGGAAATCACTGGTTATCTCACCTGGATGGTTGTCCAGGAGAGCAGGGATGGAAATCACTGGTTATCTCACCTGGATGGTTGTCCAGGAGAACAGGGATGAGTGGTTATCTCACCTGGATGGTTGTCCAGGAGAGCAGAGATGAGTGGTTATCTCACCTGGATGGTTGTCCAGGAGAGCAGGGATGGCAATGAGAGGTTATCTCACCTGGAAGGTTAGCCAGGGGCAGCAGGAATGAGTGGTGATCTCACCTGGATGGTTATCAGCAGAGCAGGGATGGGAATCAGTGGTTACCTCACCTGGATGGCTATCCAGGGAGTGCAAAGATGCCAAGGAGTGGTTACCTCACCTGGATGGTTGTCCAGGAGTGCAGGGATGGCAATGAGTGGTGATCTCACCTGGTTATCTCACCTGGATGTAATCTCCCAGCCACTGAGGAAGCCCAATACCAGGGCAGCAGTGGGTGATATCAGGATAAGTGGCACCCTGCTCTTCCAGGAGGATGTGGGAGGCCAAAAGGTGCAGGAATAACCTCAAGGACAGCTCAGGCAACACAGGAGATGAGGAACTCTGCTGCAGATCTGCAAAATCGCTGATAATCCACTCAAACTCACAATATTTAATGGAGACCCCTCCTGTATCAATAATTACAGAGCCATCATTCTTCATCGGACATGAATTAAATGGACCAGATCCTTCTGGACCAACCTTTCAGGAAGGTCAGGGATCCCAAAGTGCCCAGGATGCACAGCTAGATGCAGGTTTTAAAACTCCCCCTGCCTTTAAAGTAGCACCAAAAATTGAACATTACTCATCTTCCATCACTGCAACACTCCTATTAAAATTCCCAACACTCCACATGCTCCAGAATTACCGAGAAATTTGACAATACCTCAATACCAAAAGATGACAAACAGATGCAAAAATCACTTCTGTGTATTTTTCTTTCTTTGTTCACCTGAAGCTGTGCAGAATTCCCATCTGCTGGGTTTTGCCAGTCCTGGAGCATTTACCTTGGACATTTTTAAAACTCAACAAGGTTCTGCAGCTGCTCGGTTCTGGTAGCTCAGGATAAAGCCTGATTACTTCTTGATTATTTTAATTGGGGTTTCCTCCATGTTATTGATGCCAGAAGCCGTTGTTTTTATTTGAAATCCATAAAATCCAAGTGCCAAAATAGTTTTTAACTCCTGCCAGGAACCTAGGTGCTTCCAGGTGCTTTACCAGGGACTCAGCTTGGATCCTGCCCTAATGAAAAGTTGGGAAATGTTATTTATGGCCAGTCCCAGGAGCTTCAGAGCTCTCCATTCTCCAAGCCATGGTTGCAGATGAAAGAGGGCAGCACTCTGCATCCAGTGGCTGCCAGGGAATTAAATCCATTAAGGAACTGTGGAGTTATTAACTCAGACTCCCCCTGAGTCACTGCAACAAATTCATTTGCAGCTGGCTTGATCTTCCACTGTAAAAAAAAACTTCCCAGGAAGAAATATTATATTAATGGAATGAAAGCTGCTTAATAGCAGACTCCAAAGGGAATCCATGTCCTTTTAGTTGTCATAACAGGTACCTGTGTGGTGAGGAGACAAATAATCAGGGAGCTTAAATAGCACTGAAAGAAATGGGAGAAATAAAAGAAAAGTTTGTTCAGTGACTTGAGAATCAAAGAATGGAGCTATTTAAACACAAAAACCGAATTTACTTCCTTGCAGAGAACAATAGGTTTGTAGAGGCCTCCAAAGAATGTTTTCATGAGCAAGTGTGGTGATAAAGCCTCATTGCCTTTATCAGTGTCAGAAACCCAAACCCAGGCTGTTTGATCCATGAAACCTGAACCAGCCACCCCTGCCCAAGAGTTTAGAGCTGTTTGCAGCTCAGCTTTAGCATCTCTCTCTGAAAACTGGAGAAGCCAACCCATTTAACCCCCCAGAAGTGATTTCTGGGGCTTTCAAGAGTGGCAGTTCTCCATCAGCCAGGCTGTGCTCAGGTGAATACAGTTAAGGAGCCAAACTCAAACTTTTGGAGTCATTTTTTACCACACAACATCATTTTGGTAAAAATGCCTCAACCCTCAGGTCTCCCTATGGATTTTAGAAGATCCTGTGTCTGCTGGGAGGTTGAATGCCTTACCTGGGCTTTGTCTCAGAAGAAATCTTTTATTTTAGACCCTGGCCAGCTCCAGAACTGCTTTAGCTCCCAGACAGAGATGCCCCAGGGGGATTAAAGACCCCCAAAGTGCATCCTGTGCTCCCTGGACCTGGGGGTGCCGGTTGAAATGAGCCAGCAGAGTGCCCTGGCGGCCAGGGAGGCCAATGGCTCTGCCTGGGTCAGGAATGGTGTGGCAGCAGGAGCAGGGAGCTCATTCTGCCCCCATGCCTGGCACTGGTGAGGGCAAACCCTGAATGCTGTGTCCAGCTGTGGCCCCTCAGTTTGGGAAGGGTGTTGAGATGCTCAAACACAAGGCTGGTGAGGGGCTGGGAACACAAACCCTGTGAGGAACCACTGAGGGAGCTGGGGGTGTTTAGCCTGGAGAAGAGGAGGCTCAGAGGTGACCTTACTGCTCTCTAAACCTTCCTGAAGAGAGGCTGCAGAGAGCTGGGGCTGGTCTCTGACAGAGGCAGAGGACACAGTCTCCAGCTATGGCAGAGAAGGGATAGGTTGGTTATTAGGAAAAATATTTTCACCAAAAGAATAATAAAGCACTGGAATGCTCTTCCCATGGAGGTGGTGGAATCACCATCTCTGGATGTGTTTAACAAAGACTGGACATGAAACTTGGTGCTATGGTTGAGGTGTTATGGCACAGGTTGGACTCGATGATCTTAGAGGTCTCTTCCAACCTCATCATTCTGAGATTCTGTGATTCAATTTCTGTGTCTCTGAGATTCTGTGATTCTGCAATTCTGTGACTCTGATTCAGTGATTCTGTGATTCTGTGTCTCTGAGATTCAGTGACTCTGTGATTCTGCAGTTCTGTGATTCTGCAGTTCTATGATTCTGCAATTCTGTGACTTTGTGATTCTGCAATTCTGTGATTCTCTGACTCTGTGATTCTGCAATTCTGTGACTCTGTGATTCAGTGATTCTGCAATTCTGTGATTCTATGTCTCTGTCTCTGAGATTCTGTGATTCAGTGATTAATTCAGTGATTAATTCAGTGATTCTGTGATTCATGCCCTGCTCTCCCTCCCCAGGGGATCACCGGTTCATGATGAACAACTACGAGTGGAACCAGCCTGACAACCTGAAGAGATTCTCCATGTTCCTGTCTCCCAAAGGTAAGGATGGCATCCCACAGCTGGCCAGGCTCCCTTCCACCTCAGGAAAGCAACTTCACTCATGATCCAGCCCAAAATTTGCACTTTTCCACATCAGATCCATCCCTCTGCACGTTTTCTCGCCAGTTACAGAGCTTTTGTCTCAAAGCAGGCAGAAAAGGTTCTCAGTTTTATGGGGAAGAGCTGAAATAGCTGAACTCTATCCAAGAGTGAGTATAGGGGAGTTTTGACATGGGTTTCCAGGTTAAAATCAGTGTTTTTCTCCACCCAAAGCTTATCTCTCTGTGCTATCAAGTGAAAGCTGCATTTTACTTTCACCACCAAACATATTTTTTCCTAACAGTGAGAGGACAGAAGAAGTAAGGAATATGTACTAAAAAAAGCCCAAACCCAGGAGTTTGGAGCTCCTCTGTCAGCTCTGACAAGAGCCCTGGTGATTTGTTTATGTCCCGTTTGTAGTGTGGCCACTGCAGGGAGAATCTTTGGAGTGAACCAATGTTTCCAACACACCCAGCTCTAAAATCACAGCTGGCATTCCCAAACTGGCATCCAGAGCAAGGAGCTGAGAGTGCTGAAAGCCCAGGCAGGGTGAGGAATAAAAGAACAGGAAAGGTGGCACCAAACCACCCTGAAAAAGTGACCAAATTTCAGCCCTGCTGGGTTTGCCAGGTGTTTCCAGCTGCTGCTCTGGGCAGGGACAGGGCCATGGCAGCAGGGACAGGGCCATGGCATCAGGGACAGCCCCTGAGGGCACATTCCTGCCCTGTGCTGGTGTTTCCTGAGGATAACCCAGACCCCAACACTGAGCCCTTTGTCTGCATTGCCAATTTGCCCTTTTCTGCCCTCAGCCCACGCCTGGCAGCTCCCTGAGGATGTTTGGAGCAGGGCTGGCATTCCCATTTCAACTTGGCTCTTCCCAAGTTCAGGGGCACCGTGGCATATTTTAGACTTGGGTTTGTTTTTCTGCTCTCCTTCCCCAGGATTTCCAGGCCCTGTGCTTTCAGGTGATTTTTTTAGAGCTGTGTTTGTTTTTCTGCTCTCCTTTCCCAGAGTTTGCAGGCCCTGTGCTGAGACCACAGGCTCAGCCCTGCACCCAAAACTTTCCAACCCTGAGGGAAGCTTGAAAATCAATTTTAACCCAGCACAATCTGAGCTTATCTCTACCCAAAATCTGGAGCTTTCAGGTGGAAACAGCCCCAAAGGCTTTAAAGGGATGTGGCAATGAGGAACACCAGGCAGTGTCATCCCCTGGGGTGGGGACAGTGCCCAGCCTGGCAAAAAGGAAGGGAAAAAAGAAGGGATCCAGCTGATCCAGGATTGCACCCAGAGCCTGTGCTGGGTGGGGATGGAGCAGAGAAAGGGTTCAGGAAGGATCCAGATGATCCAAGATTGCACCCAGAGCCCATCAGGGCCAGGGTTCAGCAGGATCCAGCTGCTGGAGCCATTCTAGGAGGGAATTCAGGAGCAGGGTGAATCAGTAGGCAAAGCAGGAGACGTGACCCACTTGGCTTGCAGGCTGGCTGGCCAAGGATCACCTCATGAATAATGCACCATCCTCATCCTCACTGAACCCTCCTGAGCTCTCTGTGCCCTGTCCCTGTGGCAGCCAAGTCCAGCAGTGCAGCTGATTGCATCTCTGCTCAAGAATCCCAAAAAACAGGAGGGAGAAAAAACGAGGACCACCCTTTGTATTGTGTCACACCCTTGGAATCTCCAATATCTCATGGCAGCTTTGCTACACACCCTGTTCTCAGGCTGGGTCACTGCAGAGTCTGCCCCAGGCCACAGTGGAAATTCTGTTTGCTGGATTGAGGAATGCTCTGTGCTAATTACAGCAGCCCAGACTGGGGAACTGCTTGGATTCCAGCTGAACCTTCTGGGTTTAAACCCTGCTTAAATTTAAGACTCCTGAATTTCATAATAAATGGCTTCAAACTGAAAGAGAGGAGGTTTAGATGGGATATTAGGAAGAAATTCTTCCTGTGAGGGTGGCGAGGCCCTGGCACAGAGCAGCTGGGGCTGCCTCTGGATCCCTGGAAGTGCCCAAGACCAGGCTGGACAGGGCTTGGAGCAACCTGGGATAGTGGAATCTGTCCCTGCCCATGGCAGAGGCTGGAATTAGATGATTTTTAAGGTTCTTTCCAACCCAAACCATTTTATGCTCCAATATTTCACTGCAGGGATGACAGGATGAGGCAGAGGGGCATAAAACACTTCAAACACTGCCCCAAAGACAGAGAGGAACAATCTGTTGAGCTGCTCCACACTCAAACACTGCCCCAAAGACAGAGGGACAATCTGTCCAGCTGCTCCACACTCCTTTCTGTCCTCTCCCACTGAGATTTCTTCTCCTGGTGTGTCAAACAGTTTGGCCAAAACCAGGAGGAGGCTGGAAAAATCATCTTGGAATGAAGAGTAGAAGGGACTCAGACACGTAAGAGAGAGAATTGTGTGCACAGAAACACATCTTAAACAGAACTGTGCACACAGAAACACAAATAGAGAAGCAGCCCACAGGATGGCAGCAGAGCAGCTCCAAGGATCCTTCTTTTTGCTTTACTCGGTGTTCAAAGGGCTTTACTGCCTTCCCCTACACACCAGTCTGTGTCCTGGTGGGAGCCTGGAGCACTCACCTGGCACAGGGCTGGGAATGTTCCTGTCCTGGGAAATGTTCCTGTCCTGGGAAATGTTCCTGTTCTGGTGCACACACCTGGCACAGGGCTGGGAAATGTTTCTGTTCTGGGGAACACAGCGGGCAGGGAAATGTTCCTGTTCTTATGCACACACAGGGCAGGGAAATGTTCCTGTTCTGGGACAGGCACAGGGCTGGGAAATGTTCCTGTCCTGGAGAACACACAGGGCAGGGAAATGTTCCTGTCCTGGGACACATAGAGCAGGGAAATGTTCCTGTCCTGGTGCACACACCTGGCACAGGGCAGGGAAAAGTTCCTATTCTGGTGCACACAGGGCAGGGAAATGTTCCTGTGATGGGAAATGTTCCTGTCCTGGGAAATGTTCTGTCCTGAGACACACACCAAGCACAGGGCAGGGAAATGTTCCTGTCCTGGGAAATGTTCTGTCCTGGGACACACACCAGGCACAGGTCAGGGAAATGTTCCTGTCCTGGGACAGACACAGGGCTTGGAAATGCTCCTGTCCCGGTGCCTGTGGAGCTCTGAACCCCAAGCTCTGCCTGCAGAGCTCTCATCTGAGTACCCAAACCCAAACCTGCAGCTCTGTGGCACTGGCAGCTCTGCTCAGTGCAGGAGAAGTTTTTCTCTCTCTGTTCCCCACTCCCCATCACCCATTGGTAAAACCCAGGCTCTCCTCTGCTGCCTGGGCCCAGATTTCTGCTCTGGGGCTGCTCGCAGCTCGGTGGGCACCTTTCCTAGAGCAGTGCCAGGCACAGCCTCGTCAGGAGCCCGCTGCTGAACTGGATGCTCTTGTTTTTACAGCCAATTTCAACCCACGGTCATGGGAATTTTCCTCCTTCCAAGCGACCGAGGAAACACTTGGTACGGGTAATTCTGCCTGCAGCCTGAGAGGATCTAACCCCCCGTGCCACAGCTTCCTGCCTCACTAACCCACCTCTCCTGCTGCCCTCTCAGCTGCCCTGGCACCTACAAACCCCAGAGCCAGCTCCTGCTGGGCTATCACACACTGCCCAGCCAGGGAAAGGCGCCCCTGGTTCTGCTTGGTCACAGAAAAATGAGGTGCAAAACTCCTTTTTTTGTGTGTGTTTGTAAAGGAGGCAGTTTGTAAAGATCCCCAGAAGACTCAGAGCACCCCGAGGAGGTGGTGGCAGAAGCAGGAGGAGACTCCAAGTACTCCCAGCCAGTCTCAGAAGCACGAGGTGCTTCTTTCTATCACACCTTTTATTAATAAAAGGTGTTAATACCTCTTAAGTATCCTTATTCTCTATTGAGGATATTCCTAACTTTACATTAAAATCCCCATTTTTTTCCCCTGAATTCCATGGTTATTCCTTCACTGATGGGGGGACATTAAAACCCCCATTTTTTTCCTGAATTCTTTCAGTGATGGGGGGATATTCCCAACTGGACACTAAAACCTTCTTTTTTACCTGAATTCCATGGCTATTCCTTCACTGATGGGGAAATATTAAAACCCTCATTTTTTTTCCCTGAATTCAGTGGTTATTCCTTCAATGATGAGGGGATATTCCCAGCCAGGCTGGAGATTAAAACCCCCATTTTTTTCCTGAATTCTGTGGTTATTTCTTCACTGATGGGGGGGATATTAAAATACCCATTTTTTTCCTGAATCCCATGGTTATTCCTTCAGCAATAGGGGAATATTAAACCGCCATTTTTTTTTCCCGAATCCCATGGTTATTCCTTCAGCGATGGGGGAATATTAAACCGCCATTTTTTTTTTCCTGAATTCAGTGGTTATTCCTTCAAGAACAGGGGGATATTCCCAACTGGAGTATCCTGTGTTCTCAAGGACACAGCCTGGCCCATGTTCATGCCTTTTCTTCTCAGATGCCCATCTTCCTTTCCCTTCCCATTTTCCTCTTTTGCTTTGTTCCTACAAGGTCCTACAAGGTCCTACAAGGTCCTACAAGGTCCATTCTTTGCTGCTCCCTGGAATCAGCCAGGGCCAGCCTGCCTGGGGAGCTCTGGTGACTCAGAGCCACACCTGAGCCAGGGCTGGCTCCCTCTCATCTCGCTGCTCTCAGGAGGGCAGCAGGGGAAGCTTTGATGGTTTTTGGAGGAAGCCTGCAGTGCTGGGAGGAAGGGCAGTGCTGGAGTCATCCCTCCTGCCCCAGGGAGCTGCTCTGCAGCCACACCTGCACTCTGGGGCTCTCAGGAGCAAGGCTGGGCCCTGCCTGGAGGCTGGCATCACCTCACACCCACACAGAGCTCACAGGGGTCCCAGGGCGAGGGAAGAGATGAGGATCTGACTCCATGGTTCAGAAGGCTTGATATATTATTTTATATATAAATATATATTTATATATATTTATGTATTTTATATATTTTTATATATTTTATATATATTTTATATATTATACATATTTATATATTATACATATTTATATATTATACATATTTATATATTTAATATCTATTTATATATTTAATATCTATTTATATATTTAATATATTTATATATTTTTTTATATATCTATTTATATATATATTTATTATATTATGTTAAAACGATACTAAAAAAATAGAAGAAAGGATTTCATCAGAAGGCAGCTAAGAATAGAAAAGGAATGAAATGGCTCTCGGACAGAGAGTCTGAGCCAGCTGACTGTGATTGGCCATTAATTAGAAACAATCACATGAGACCAATCACAGATGCATCTGTTGCATTCCACAGCAGCAGATAATCAATGTTTGCATTTTTTTCCTGAGGCCTCTCAGCTTCTCAGGAGGAAAAATCCTAAATAAAGGATTTTTCAGAGAATATCGTGGCTACACAGAGCTGCCTGCCCTCACCTGCCTCTGTCCCTGAGAGAAAAGGGACAAGAGGCACAAGGGACTCGTGGCAGTGTCACAGGGGTGTTTGGAGCTGCCCCCTGCAGCCCTGGAATAACAAAAACCTCTTTATCTTCCAGTAGGCAATGGCACTAAGCTGCCTTTTCAGTTCTCCTCGGTGGGACAGAATCCGCCCGGTGACTTCAGCAAACAGTCTGATGGGAGCCTCTTCACTAAGACCGGTACTAGGAACTGACTGTCCCCCCTCCTCCTGTGCCCTTTGGGGTGCCAAACCCCCCTAATCTGCCTTCCTGCCCCATCTGAGGTGCCAGACTCCTCTAAAATGCCTTCCTGCCCCATTTGAGGTGCCAAACTCCTCTAAAATTCCTTCCTGCCCCATTTTGGGTCTCAAACCCCCTCATCCTGCTCTGCCTTCCTCCCACCCCTCTGAGGTGCCAAACCCCCCTAATCTGCCTTCCTGGTAATAAGAGGTATTAATACCTCTTGGGTACCCTTATCCTCTAAGGAGGATACTCCCAACTGGAAATGAAAACCCCCATTTTTTTTCCTGAATTCCATGGTTATTCCTTCAGTGATGGAGGACATTAAAATCCCCATTTTTGTCCTGAATTCCATGGTTATCCCTTCAGTGATGGAGGACATTAAAATCCCCATTTTTGTCCTGAATTCCGTGGTTATTCCTTCAGTGATGGGGGGATATTCCCAACTGGGCACCTTTTGGCATCTTTGAGGTGCCAAATCCCCTCATCCTGCTCTGTCTTCCTGCCCCATTTGGGGTCCCAAACCCCCTAATCCTGCTCTGCCTTCCCGGAGCAGTCCCACACCTTGGTCTCACTTTCAGTTTCACCTGCACAGGAGAGACTCAGCTGAAGCAGGGCAGCAAGGAGCGTTAAAAACCATTCAAGTTTTATCTAAGGAACAGGTGGAGGGATTTTAAATTCTGTTTGTAATGGGCAGGGATAAATTTTAGATGATTCTTGAGGAAGACACCATTTGCTCCTCTGGTTTCATCGCTGAAAAATAACACAAAAAAGGTAAAAAAAAAAAAAGCAGGAGCTGCCTCACCAGAACCAAACCCTCATTCACTGTGTCATCTCCCTGCTGTCACTTCCCACCAGAGGCAGGATCCAGGATTTTAAATTTTGTGTGTAATGGGCAGGGATAAATTTTAGATGATTCTTGAGGAAGACACCATTTGCCCCTCTAGTTTCATTAGTGAAAAATAACACCAAAAAAAAAATAAAAAAGAAAAATATGCAGGAGCTGCCTCACCAGAACCAAACCCTCATTCACCATCTCATCACCCTGCTGTCACTTCCCACCAAGGGTGGGATCCAGGAGCTCCAGAACCTGCCAAGCAGAGTCAGGTGTGATTAACTGGGGGTGCTGGGCCATGGTGACATTGGCTGTGACATTTCTGGGGGGCTGCAGGGGGCTCAGGGCTTCTCAGGCTGCCAGAGGAGCTGCAGGAGGGCCAGGCTCAGCTCTGTGCACTAATTAACCAGCCTGCAGTGCTCTCTGCGAGAGCCACAACGCTGACTCTGGGACTCGGCCTGAATTTAATTGGGCTGATTGCATTCCACCTCTCTGCATTCCTCAGACGTTTTAATTAGCCAGCCCTCCTCTCCTGCCTTTTCCTGCCTGATGGGGTGGTGGCAGAGGCATCTGTCTGACGGCTGTCTGTGTGTCCCACCCGGGGCACGGCTGCATTTCCATGTTGAGCAATGCAAAACTAATGGGGTGGCACTTCCAGTCCTGCTGCTGCTCCTGGGGACACCACGGCGGTGGCAGTGGCAGGGGCTGCCACCAGTGTGACTGTGTTTTGTGTTGTCACAGCCTACCCTTCCATAGTGAGGCACCAGTCTGCAAAGGTGACGCCACAGACGTGGAAATCCTCCTCCAAGCAGTCTGTATTGGTAAGGAAAAGAAGAATTTTTTTTTCTTGGGGGAGCTTCAGGAAGAAGGACGGGAGCATGGAAATAAAAGTTTCGGTCCCACTGCTCCTGTGTGGGATCATGGAAATAAAAGTTTCAGCCCCACTGCTCCTGTTCAGGATGCAGATTAACCCCCAGCACTGATCAATGCTGCAAAAATGATGTTTTGAGAAGGTTTTGGTCTAAAATATGATGCAGAAACAGGGACAGTGCAAATGCTGTAAAATGGTACTGATAGCACTTTTCCCTGTCACCCACTTTGTCACCCACCTTGTCCTTTGGGAATGTGGAAATAAAATTTCAGCCCCACTGCTCCTGTTCAGGATGCAGATTAACCCCCAGTGCTGATCAATGCTGCAAAAATGATGTTTTGAGAAGGTTTTGGTCTAAAATATGATGCAGGAGATAGGGATAGTGCAAATGCTGTAAAATGATACTGATAGCACTTTTCCCTGTCACCCACTCTGTGTCACTCTGTGGCACCCACAGAGTGTCAGTGACACCAGAAACAACCACAGCAAAGTGATCCTGTCCTGCAGGATGCCAGATGAGGGCTCAGAAATCCCCAGAGCATCTCTGAGCCCCTGGTTTCACACTGACCATGATAAGGGGCACAGGGCAGTGACCTTTCAGGGCTTGTAGTCTCAAATAAACTGCCCTAGGATCACTGAATTAATCCGGTTTTATTCACACTGTGCTGCATTAAGGCCTTGCGTGATCTGAATTAAGATTGTGGAGCTTTTTGTCAACAGAAGTGAAACAATTTTTTAATTTATTTTTTTGTCATTCCGACGTTTTGTGAGAGCTGATTTAGTGTTTGGTGGAAGTGAGCAGAGATCATTCCCACACTGAGGGAAACCACAGCAGGTAGAAATTGAGGACTGCAGCTGGATCTGCCCCATTCTCAAGGCTCCCCAGGAGATTTCCTGTGGAAGGGATGTTCCTTGGAAATCCAGCCTGGAGCCTTTGAAGGTGCTGCAGCAAACCAGCAAAACTCTGCCATCCCTTCTGCCTTGGGTTTGATCTAAAACATCATCACCATGGTGTTCCCAGTGATTTTTCTTTAATCCCCACTGAGAAAATCTGAGTAACTTCACCCACCACCCCTTCCCTGTGTCCCTTCCTCTCCTTTTTACACATTTATAATGACCATTTCCTTTTTATAGCCAATATTCACCACACAGCCCTGAACCCAACAACTGAGCTGATAAATATAAGCATTTCAAAGCACCAAAATAGAAATACATACTGCAGTATCTCTGCAGGAGCTTTTATGGTCTGTTGGGCCAATAATCTGGCTTTTAAACCAGCCTTTAAATGTGTACTTAAGTAATCTACACCCTAAAAGGTCTGTAAATATGAATTTTCACAAAGGACTGGGCTGTTTAAGGAGGAAGGTCTTTTTCACACCCAGGGAGCTGTTTTAAATGAAGCCCCCCCTCTTTTATATTTTAATTCTGCTGGAAATGAGAGCCATAAAATGAAAAGCATCTCGACAAAAGGGAACATTGAGCAGGGAGATGGGCTGGGCTTGCTCTGCGGTTTCCTGCTCTTCAATGGGGCTGCACCAAATTGGCCTGGGGGGTTTTCCCACCTTCTGCACCTGAGAACAAACCCAAGGCAGACTGGGCTTTAAAACATCAATTTTCCCCTGAATCCCATGGTTATTCCTTCAGTGGTTGGGGGATATTTCCAAATGGACATTAAAACCCCTTTTTTTTCCTGAATTCCTTCAGTGGTGGGAGGATATTCACAGCCAGGCTGGAGATTGTGCAGCCAGGGATAATATTTATATATATCTATCTATTTATATGTATACTATTTATATATATTTATATATGTATATTATATATATTTATATATATTATTTATATATTATAACATAATGAATTAAAATTATAGTATAATGTAAATATATAACATAAAATATTTTAAAAATTAAGTTAAAATAGAAACATTTTATTATATAGTATTATATTAATCAACACGTATTTTTAAATTCTTATAGTTAAAAGTGTAGTGTTAAGTTAGTAGAATTTAATTAATTAATTATATTTAATTTAAATTAATTTCAAATTTAAATTGATTTAAAATTTTTTAAAATTAAATTATTAAAATACAGATTAGACTATATAAAAATAAAATAAGTAAATAAAATTATTTATTATTAGTCTATATAAAAATAAAATAAAATAAATAAACCACATACAGATTAGACTATATAAAAATAAAATAAATAAATTATCAAAACCAATTCAAAAATCCAATTCCTTGCAGCACTGAGACGGGAATTAGTGAGCTGAGGGTGGAAGGGAGGGGAAAAGGAGGGGTCAGACTGACGTGCCCCGAATTGTCCCTTGCAGTCCCATTATCGGCCCTTCTACGTCAACAAAGGCAACGGAGCCACCTCCAACGAGGCGCCCTGAGCTGCTGCGTGCGAGGAGAGCTCCGCGGAGGGATTGTCGCCGATGTCCCCGCTCCTGCCCACCCTGCTGCTCCCCCGGGCAGGGCAGGCATGGCCCTGCCCTCAGCACACCAGGGCTTCTCCCTCCTTGTCCCCTCCCTGTCCCCTCCCTGTCCCCTCCTTGTCACCCCCAGCTGCTCTGCCCCTCTGCGAATTGTGGATGCTTGGGTGGCACCCCCTGCTAGGCAGCTGTCCCTTTGTCCCCAGTGCTTTTAAACACTGCTGGATGCCCCAAAGCTCTTCCCAGGCTCCAGATTTCCTCTCCACCCTTGTGTCACATCCCCTGGTGGCATCAGAGTCCCGTAAGCTCAGCTCTGCTCCTCACCTGCCCAAAATCTCAGTGGGATTTTCCCAGAGCTGGAATTGTGTCACCACCCCCTGCTAGGCAGCTGTCCCCTTGTCCCCAGACCTGTCAAACCCTGCTGGACACCCTAAAACCCTTCCCAGGCTCCAGATTTCCTCTCCATGCTGGGGTCACATCCCCTGATGGCATCAGGGTCCTCCAAGCTCAGTTCTGCTCCTCATCTCCCAAAAAAACCAGCAGGATTTACCCAGAGCTGGAACTGTGTCACCCCTGCTAGGCAGCTGTCCCCTTGTCCCCAGAGCTGGACACTCCAAAGCTCTTCCCAAGCTCCAGATTTTCCTCTCCATAGTGGGGTCACATCCCCTGGTGAGATGGGACCTCCTTCAGCTCAGCTCTGCTCCTCACCTGCCCAAAATCTCAGTGGGATTTTCCCAGAGCTGGAATTGTGTCACCACCCCCTGCTAGGCAGCTGTCCCCTTGTCCCCAGACCTGTCAAACCCTGCTGGATACCCCAAAGCTCTTCCCAGGCTCCAGATTTCCTCTCCGCCCTTGTGTCACATCCCCTGGTGGCATCAGGGTGCTCCATCAGCTCAGCTCTGCTCCTCATCTCCCAAAAAAACCCCAGCGGGATTTTCCTAGAGATGTGGAATGTGGCACCCCTGCTAGGCAGCTGTCCCCTTGTCCCCAGAGCTGTCAAACCCTGCTGGACACCCTAAAACCCTTCCCAGGCTCCAGATTTCCTCTCCATGCTGGGGTCACATCCCCTGATGGCGTCGGGGTCCTCCAAGCTCAGTTCTGCTCCTCATCTCCCAAAAAACCCCAGCAGGATTTACCCAGAGCTGGAACTGTGTCACCCCTGCTAGGCAGCTGTCCCCTTGTCCCCAGAGCTGGACACTCCAAAGCTCTTCCCAAGCTCCAGATTTTCCTCTCCATGGTGGGGTCACATCCCCTGGTGAGATGGGACCTCCATCACCTCAGCTCTGCTCCTCATATCCCAAAATCTCAGCAGGATTTTCCCAGAGCTGGAATTGTGGCACCCCTGCTAGGCAGCTGTCCCCTTGTCCCCAGAGCTGTTAAACCCTGCTGGATGCCCCAAAGCTCTTCCCAGGCTCCAGATTTCCTCTCCATGCTTGTGTCACATCCCCTGGTGACACCCCATGTCCCCAGAGTCCTCCATCAGCTCAGTTCTGTTCCCCATCTGCCAAAACCCCCCAGCAGGATTTTCCCAGAGCTCGGAATTGTGGCACCTCATGTCCCCAAGGTCCTCCATCAGCTCAGCCCTGCTCCTCATATCCCAAAAAACCCCATCAGGATTTTTCCAGAGCTGAGGAATTTGGCACCCCCTGCTAGGCAGCTGTCCCCTTGTCCCCAGAGCTGTCAAACCCTTCTGGATAACCCAAAGCCCTTCCCTCTCCACCCTGGGGACACTCCTCTCCTGCTTGTGTCACATCCCCTGGTGGCATCTCATGTCCCCAGGGTCCCCAAGCTCAGTTTTGCTCCTCACCTCCCCAAAAACCCCACCAGGATTTTCCCAGAGCTGCTGGAGGTTTCCCAGCCCGTTCAAGTGCCCCTCCAGCCACTTTTTGGAATTAAGAAATAAAAAGCAAATCCATCCTAGTGATACAAGATTGATTAGATGCCATAGGTGCTGGGTGCTTTTCTAGCTTGTGGTGGTTTTTCTTAATTCCCTTAAACCAAAATTGATTTATATGCTGTAGTTCATGTATTTTATATATTTTTTTTCCCCCGCAGTGAGAATTACTGCTACAGCTTTTTTTTTTGCTCAGGATAATATTTTTAATATTTGCCTCCTGGACAGATGGATCACATCCAGGGCTGGAGAACCATTCCATGATCTCCCTGAGGGGATTTTCCCTCTCCATGGACAAGCTGAGGGGTTCAGTCCATGCAGTGCAGGGGGAGAAATGGAAATAAGAGCCCTCAAATGCTGAAAACCAAGACCCAACAGCTCCTTTTCACAATTTGCTCTATTCAAGCAGCTTTGGAATGGCTTCCCCCCACTTTTCCCTGCTTGCAGCCCCTTGCTGAGGGAGGTCCCACCTCAAAACTCCTTCCTGGCCCATCCCTTTGCAAAGATACCCTGGCTTTTAACCCGCACCTCACCCAAAGCTCCTGGGGCTGAATGTTGGTTGTCCAGAGCACTTAAAATGTCACTTTATGATGATTTTTAATTTTTTTTCCCCCATAAAGACCAGAGGGGGAATGGGCAGGCATGGTGAGGCAGGATGTGACAAAAAGGATGTGAAAAATGGGATGGAATTGCTGGGAAAAGCACTGAGGGCTTTGAGGATGTGTGTGAGATGATAAAATCAGCCCCCTCCAGGTCTCACTGTTTTGCCATTGAGCAAGTCCAGTAAAACCTTGCACCACCTCCTTTTTATGCTCCAAAACATGGAAATATTTTCCTTTTCCTCCTCAGCTTGGATGTTAAATCCCCCCCACCCCTGTGTGGTGCCAGCTGGACCCTGCTGAGGCCACCCCTGTCCCCTCCTTGCTCCCCTTGCCCTCCCAGCCCAAATTCCCACAGGAATGGAGCTGCTCCCTGCTTGCCCCAGCCCTGGAGGCACCAGAACCCCCTTGGGATCCCCATTTCCCCCCCAGGATGGGGCTCAGAGGGTTCTGGAACCTTCCCTGTGCTTCTCAAGGGGTTCCAGCCAGGCTTTGGGGTGTGCAGGAACTGTTTGGGTCCAGTCTTGGTCAGCAAAGCCCCAGGGATTATGATGATGATGATGATGATGATGGTGATGATGATGATGATGGTGATTCCTCCTCAAACAGGACAGGTGATGTAAACGAGGCCCCTCACGTGTGCACCACGCTGCAGAAATAAAAAATAAAGGAGAAAGCTCCATGTCTGACCAAACCCAACGGGCTCTGCTCTGTCTTTGGTGTTTCTGTGCTCTCACTGAGGCTGAGCCTCTCCAAATTATCCTTGATTATCCTTCATACCCTTGAATATCCAAGTTATCCTTGGGCAGCAGGCTTGGAGAAGCCATTTTCACAGCTCTCTGAGGCTGTTTCACTGCCTTTTTGGATATTTGAATTATTTGAATATTGGAATTTCCTTTGGTCAGAGAAAATTCCCACGTCCTCGAGAGTCAAACGCTGATGTACATTTCTAGTTTTGCTGCTTTTTGGATATTTAAGGGCAGAGGAAATTCCCACATTCTTTAGAGTAAAAAACTGATGTACATTTCTAGTTTTGCTGCTTTTTGGATGTTTAAGGTCAGAGGAAAGTCCCACACCCTTGAGGGCCAAAAGCTGACGTACATCTCCAGTACCACACCCCAAAATTACCCAGTTAGATCCAACTCCCAAGCACTGGTGCCACAAAAGTCCTTCCCTGCAAGGGCATTTCTGAAAAACCCCTCAGCCTGTGCCAGAGTTGAACCTCCCTAGTTCCCTCTGGAGGGAAATGCTTGTTCCTGTAGTTATTGGCCAAAATCAGATTATTTTGGCCCAGCCTGGGCCTGGATCTCTCCATGAGGTTGGTTCTGGGACCCTCCACCCTCTTGAGCCCTTCTGGTTGTGCTCAGCTCAAAGCTCTTGGGTCCATCCCAGCTCCTCCTTTCCCTCAAGGAAACACAAAACCCCTGTGGGGTGCTGAAAATGCAGATTCAAGGCTGAAAACGAGTAGGTTGTTGCTGAAAGGAGCACTTGTACATCCCTCTGTGTGGACAAGGGTTTTCCACAGATTTCCAGAGGATTCCTGGCATATTTTTTACTCCCAGGCATTAAATACCAGCTATTTTTCCCCACCACTCATTATGAAGAGTCAGGATGACACCAATCCACTGGAGGAGCTGGCAAATCCTTTTTGTTTACCCCACAAGGGAGCCAGCAGAGGAGAGAGCTCAGCTCTTTGCCATCAATTCCACTCACTGCCTGCGTTGCTGTTATTACTGTGATTAAAAAGCAATCAAAGAGAAATCTCCTGCCCATCCTGGAGCTGCTGCACAACGCCTCAGTTCCACCACTGGAGCAGCAGAAGGGAGAATTTCCAGCACCCCCCGAGCTCCTGGGCTCGGTGACAGCTGGAAATGATGATGGAGCTCCTGGCCTGAGCAGGGAGCAGGGCTGGAATGGAGAAATGAATGTTTTTCATGCAGGGGGTTGGATTAAATGAGGTTTTTTTGGTCTCTTCTCACCCAGATTATTCCATGATCCCCTAAGGAATAGGGGTGATGGGTTATGGGTTTTCCTGGCCCACTCAGGGGGTGCAGGGGACATTGGGACACCCAAAGGGGCTGTCAGAGCAGGGCTCAGTGACACCCACAGGGTGGCACCAGCAGCTGTGACAGCTCTCTGGGGGCCTGGATCAGGGAATCACAGCATGGTTTGGGCTGGAATGGACATTAAAGGTCACCCTGGGGACAGGAGGTGGCTCTGGGGCTGCTCCTGGGGCAGGAGGTGGCTCCAGGATTGGTCCTGGGGCTGGAGGTGGCTCCGTGGACAGTGCCAGGGTGGATCCTGGGGACAGGAGGTGGCTCAGATGGGTCAGTCCCAGGGACAGGAGGTGGGTCTGAGGCTGCTCCTGGGGCAGGAGGTGGCTCCAGGATGGATGTGGGGACAGGAGGTGGCTCCAGGATTGGTCCTTGAGTAGAAGGTGGCTCCATGCACAATTCCAGGGTGGATCCCAGGGGCTGGTGGCAGCTCTGGGGTCATTCCGGGGTCCAGTCCATAGGAGGAGGTGGCTCCAAGGACAGTCCCAGGATGGACCCTGGGGACAGCAGGTGGCTCAGGGCCAGTCCCTGTGTTGTCCTGTGGACAGGAGGTGGCTCAGATGGGTCAGTCCTGTGGACAGGAGGTGGCTCAGATTCATGGGTCAGTCTTGGGGACAGGAGATGGCTCAGGGCTGGTCCATGGGTCAGTCCTGGGGACAGGAAGGTCCCGGGGCTGATCCCAGAGTGGATCCTGGGGCAGGAGCCAGCTTGGCACGGGTGACAGGGACAATCCTGGGGCTGTGCTGGGTCCCTGGACAATGGCAGGGACAGTCCCGAGGACAGGAGGTGGCTCAGGGCTGGTCCATGGGTCAATCCTGGGGACAGGAAGGTCCCGGGGCTGATCCCAGAATGGATCCTGGGGAAGAAGCCAGCTCAGCGCCAGTGACAGGGACAATCCTGGGGCTGTGCTGGGTCCCTGGACAATGGCAGGAACAGTCCCAGGGGCTGTGCTGGGTCCCTGGACAATGTGAGGGACAATCCCGGGGACAGGAGGTGGCTCAGGTGCATGGGACAGTCCCGAGGACAGGAGGTGGCCCTGCCCCAGGTCGCCACTGCCAGCAGGTGTCACCGCTCTCCTGCTCTGCATGCAGAATCCCGGCTGCCCGCACCGCATCCTTCCCTTTCCACCCCAAAACCAACAACCCCCGGCTCCATCCTGCTCCCTGATGGGGACAATGCCAAGGAAATTGTCACTACCCGGGCACAGAGCCTCTGCTCGGGGTAAATTCCCTGGAATATCCAGCTGAGGATCAAGGCAGCCACTTCCAAAGCTTTTTTCTCTCCTAATCCATTCAGCTCACTCAGCCACTTGACTTCAGTCACCGGAGCAACGCAGGGCACTGTTTTATCTCGGTACATATTAACTATAAAGTTTTAAAATGAACAATCCTTCAGAGGCATAAACAAGAATTACAAAATCTAATTGCCTGCAAACCTTTAAATTCTCGCAATATTTTATAATGCCATAAATTTGCCACTCTCTTGCACAAAGATAACACGGAGATAAAGTGTTTGAATTTGCTAATTAGCAAACATAAAACGCAGGGACGAGGCCTTAATGAAACTATTGGGATGTTCAATCAAAGGCTATGATAGCTCCTGAATTTTCATTGCCAGGACTCACATCTTTGGGCTTTTAGCTCTTCAGGCTACAGACCTGGATAGAGCTTCCTACAGGTTAATATTTCCCTTAACCCGGAAAAAACCAGCCCAGCATTTAAGCCAGCTAAAGCATGCTTGGGTGGTTATGGTAATTAATTTGCACATTTTAGTGCTTTTAAACGAATAATCTTACACTCTTCGTATCTAGACCTGGAGCAGTAAAGCTTCTTATATATGAGAGCAATGAAGGATGAATATTTTGTCCTTTCTGTTTGTTAATACCGGGTCTTCAGTGTTTTGTAAATAAGAGTTTTAATGTTGTTGTGACTGGGATTTTCAATGCCCGCCCCCTGAGAGGCCAGGCAGCACCAAGAGGAGCAGTGCTGATCCTGAACCCCCTGCTCTGGGATGTGTTTTGGGGAGGTTTTACAGCAAATTCTGTCAAACTCTGCCCCAGAGGGTTTGCTTACCCTGATAGGACCCGATCCCAGTCAGTCTTTCCATCAGAAATCCAGTGAAATAATCACTGGCTAATTTATTATTTTATGATACTATATTATATTAAAGAATACTAAACTACATCATACTAAAGATACTTACAGAAGGCTAAAAAGATAATAATGAAAACTCGTGACTCCTTCCAGAGTTCCAACACAGCTTGGCCCTGATTGGCCAAAGAGTCAAAACACAACAGAATCCAATGAAACAATCACCAGCTAATTTATTATTTTATGATACTATATTATATTAAAGAATACTAAACTGTACTAAAGAATACAGAAAGGATACTTACAGAAAGTAAGAAAGATTATAATGAAAACTCATGACTCTCTCCAGAGTCTGGCAGCTTGGCATTGATTGGCCAATGAGTCAAAGTAATTCACAATCACCAGTTAATTTATTATTTTATGATACTGTATTATATTACAGGGTAGTAAACAATACTAAAGAATACAGAAGGGATACTTACTGAATGGTAAAAGATAATAATGAAAACTTGTGACTCCTTCAGAGTCCCAACACAGCTTGGCACTGATTGGCCAAAGAGTGAAAATAATTCACATCAGAACCCAATGGAACAATCACCTGTGGATAAACATTCTCCAAACACATTCCAAAGCAGAAAAAACACAGGAGAATCAATCAGATAATTATTTCTTTTTTTTTTTTTTTTTTTTCTCTGAGGCTTCTCAGCTTCCCAGGAGAAAAATCCTGGGTGAAGAGATTTTTCGGAAAATGTGACTGCCGCATGCAGGGTCACTGCAGGGGTGTTTTTGTGGGATCCTTGGCCCCAAACCCCAGCAGGATCTCTGGCACTCCGCACCCAGCTCTGCTCCAGCAGTCTGACCCACCCCATCACCCTTTCCCTGCCCTTGGCCCCTGTCAGGAGCAGGAAATCTCCTTAACAGGGACGCCTTTAAAAGCCACAGCCTGCCCATGGTGCTTTTAGGCAAGATTTTCTTCCCATCTCCTCCTCCTGGCTCCTCCAGGGGGTGACAGCTCCACAGCCCTGCTCTCCCTGCTGCTTGTGGATTCTGGGAGTGCTTTTGCCATTGCAAATCCTGCAGGATTTAATATCCACTCTGTAATCTACTGGCACCAACAAGCATTATCTAACTAAAGCTTAAATTGAAAATGCTCCTGTGCTCATTCTCCCCCGGCCACGCTGAGCAGGACGGGCTCGCTGAGTCTCACTCTAATTAAAATCCAGCAGCTCTGCCCAGTGTGACACTCAGCTGGTGCCACCAGTGTCACAGGAGTGCCAGGGGCTGGGACAGCAGTGCCAGACCTCCAGCCTGACCCTGCTTTACCTCACCTGCCCCTGTCCCATCTCCCACACAGTATGGGCTGAATTCTGGGCTTTATTTCCCTCTGCTCAGTCACTTTGGGGGCCAGTTTGTCATTGAGGGCATCCAACTCCTTGTCCCAAGATATCACCAGACCTCAGTGACCAGGGCCATCCTGTTTGGGCCATAGTTTGGCACTGAGAGTATCCAATTCCTTGTCCCAAGCCATCACCAGATTTTAGTGATCAGAACCATTCTGTTTGAGCCACAGTTTGTCATTGAGGGTGTCCACTTCCTTGTCCCAAGCCTTTACCAGATTTTAGTGATTCTGTTTGGGCCAGTTTGTCATTGAGGGCATCCAACTCCTTGTCCCAAGATATCACCAGACCTTAGTGACCAGGGCCATTCTGTTTGGGTCATAGTTTGGCACTGAGAGTGACAATTCCTTGTCCCAAGCCTTTACCAGATTTTAGTGATTCTGTTTGGACCAGTTTGTCACTGAGGGTGTCCAGCTCTTTGTCCCAAGCCATCACCAGATTTTAGTGATCAGAACCATTCTATTTGAGCCACAGTTTGTCATTGAGGGCATCCAACTCCTTGTCCCAAGATATCACCAGACCTTAGTGACCAGGGCCATCCTGTTTGGGTCATAGTTTGGCACTGAGAGTGACAATTCCTTGTCCCAAGCCTTTACCAGACTCTGATGATTCTGTTTGGACCACTTTGTCACTGAGGGTGTCCAACTCCTCATCCCAAGCCTTTACCAGGCTTTAGTGATCAGCCAGGACATTTTTCAGAGTCCTGGCTGGTTCCATAAGGAAAGGGAACTGAGCAGCATCCTCAGATCCTCCCTCCAGCCCAACAACCTGGCTGGGCTAGAAAATCTCCCAGCTGAGCTGGCAGAGGTGAGCAATGTTTAGGATTTTTGGTTTTATTAGGGGGAAGAAAAGGATCTCAGTCCCAAGCATGACTGCTGTGTGTATCAGATGGATTGGTCCCCACTGACACTCTGCAAATGGAAAATGGGAAAATTCTGGAGGGTGAAAATCAATCAGGAGGTGCAAGAACAGAGCAGGGGGAGGCAGAGCAAGGGCAGCTGCTTGAGGAGCACATCTGGAGGAGCAGCTGCTCCTGAACCCCCCAGATGTGGGGGAACTGCTCTGAGGAGGGTCCCATCAGTGAGCACTTGGCTTGTGGCCCTAATTAATGCCACTTTTAGCACTTTCAATGGAATATTTAGCACTTTTAAATCCTCTTAACCGCACATCAGAGGTGGCTGCCCCTTGGCAGAATCAGCATCTCCACTGGATTGATTTCCCAGCAAATGTGAGTCCCCATTTTACCACCAAACACAGAAAAGATGGGAATTGGGAGTTTTATCTCAATTTCCCCTGTTTCCCTGGCAGGTGGAAGGAGGATAACATCTCCTGGTTCATCAGAGTGTGCAAATCCCTCTGCCATTGTTACCCTGAGCCTTTATCAGGTTCTCTGCCACTTTCTGAAATTCCCTTTTTGCCCACAGCAGGGTGAGGAGCCACCCGTGGGGCTGAGATTTGTGCTGCTGGCACAGAGATCCCACCCTGGCATTTCGCTGTTCCAGAAATAAACTTCAGCTTAGGATTTAGCTGCTCTTGGTGAATGCCTCAGGAAAGCAGCCAAGGAAGAGCCTTGAAGTGCTGTGGACTGGCCCAAAGGGAGCTGGTAGCTAAAAACCAGAGAAATTCTGCCTCCTGAGCCCTGTCCTGTTTGTTTTGTGAAATTTGGAACCCAAATCACTTTGATTTTTGAGCTCAGAGATGCCCCAGGGATTGCATTGCCTCAGTTTCCACCTTGGAGTCACCACTGGCATGTGAAGTTTGGGCTGCAGCGACCCAGAGCTGGAATTTGGTGAAATCTGCCCAAAAAATCTGCTCAGGAAACTCTCAGCCCTGGGGGGATTGTGGTGGGCAGAGAAAACCTCTCAGTTCCTGCTTTTCCTGCCAATTTAAAGTTCACTTTCTGCCCCCGAAGCCTCTCTGAATTGTTATTCTCCCTGACCAGGGAGGGATGGGATGATCCTTGCTCAATCTTTGCCACCTTTTGTCTGTGCTGGGAATTCTCTTCCCAATTATCCACCTTGTCCCCATAAATTGGGATCTTGCTGACCGCTAAACAAGGGGAAAAATTTAGTAATGTAGGAATCCTCGTGTATTTTTGGGATTTTGAGGGCTTCAAGGAACACAAAGCAGCGAAATCCTGACCTCCTCTCCCACCGAGGGGGATTGCAAAGGAGACAGCAGCATTAATTATTGATCCCAAATGGAATTAATAAAGGAAGAACATTTCCTGCAGCTGATAAAATGCTCTGTGCCAGATCCTTATCCCCGGGTGAGCGGCAGGAATGAGACAACAGTGACAAATAAGATGTGAATCCTCATTTTTCCCAAAGGAGAGAAAAACCCAGGAGCTGCTGAGGACACAGAGTTTCAAAGTTTGGGATCAGGAAAAGCTCTTCAGGTCCTGTTAATGCTGGGACAACCATCCCCAAATCCTGTGGGAATTTGGGATTTTGGGGTGTGCTTTGCTGAGCTCTGGGACAACCATCCCCAAATCCTGTGGGATTTTGGGATTTTGGGTGTGCTTTGCTGAGCTCTGGGACAACCCTCCCCAAATCCTGTGGGAATTTGGGATTTTGGGATTTTGGGGTGTGCTTTGCTGAGCTCTGGGACAACCATCCCCAAATCCCGTGGGATTTTGGGATTTTGGGGTTTTGGGTGTGCTTTGCTGAGCTCTGGGACAACCATCCCCAAATCCTGTGGGAATTTGGGATTTTGGGGTTTTGGGTGTGCTTTGCTGAGCTCTGGGACAACCATCCCCAAATCCTGTGGGAATTTGGGGTTTTGGGTGTGCTTTGCAGAGCTCTGGGACAACCATCCCCAAATCCTGTGGGAATTTGGGATTTTGGGTGTGCTTTGCTGAGCTCTGGGACAACCATCCCCAAATCCTGTCGGAATTTGGGATTTTGGGGTTTTGGGGTGTGCTTTGCAGAGCTCTGGGACAACCATCCCCAAATCCTGTGGGAATTTGGGATTTTGGGGTTTTGGGTTGTGCTTTGCTGAGCTCTGGGACAACCATCCCCAAATCCTGTGGGAATTTGGGATTTTGGGATTTTGGGGTGTGCTTTGCTGAGCTCTGGGACAACCATCCCCAAATCCTGTGGGAATTTGGAAATTTGGGATTTTGGGGTTTTGGGTGTGCTTTGCTGAGCTCTGGGACAACCATCCTCAAATCCTGTAGGAATTTGGGGTTCTGGGGTTTTGGGTGTGCTTTGCTGAGCTCTGGGACAACCCTTCCCAAATCCTGTGGGAATTTGGTATTTTGGGGTTTGGGGTGTGCTTTGCTGAGCTCTGGGACAACCATCCCCAAATCCTGTGGGAATTTGGGATTTTGGGATTTTGGGGTTTTGGGGTGTGCTTTGCTGAGCTTTGGGACAACCCTCCCCAAATCCTGTGGGATTTTGGGGTTTTGGGATTTTGGGGTGTGCTTTGCTGAGCTCTGGGACAACCATCCCCAAATCCTATGGGAATTTGGGGTTTTGGGTGTGCTTTGCTGAGCTCTGGGACAACCATCCCCAAATCCTGTGGGAATTTGGGAATTTGGGGTTTTGGGGTTTGGGGTGTGCTTTGCTGAGCTCTGGGACAACCATCCCTAAATCCTGTGGGAATTTGGGATTTTGGGGTTTTGGGTGTGCTTTGCTGAGCTCTGGGACAACCATCCCCAAATCCTGTGGGAATTTGGGATTTTGGGATGTGCTTTGCTGAGCTCTGGGACAACCATCCCCAAATCCTGTGGGATTTTGGGGTTTTGGAATTTTGGGGTGTGCTTTGCTGAGCTCTGGGACAACCATCCCCAAATCCTGTGGGAATTTGGGGTTTTGGGATTTTGGGGTGTTCTTTGCTGAGCTCTGGGACAACCATCCCCAAATCCTGTGGGAATTTGGGGTTTTGGGTGTGCTTTGCTGAGCTCTGGGACAACCATCCCCAAATCCTGTGGGAATTTGGGAATTTGAGATTTTGGGAATTTGGGATTTTGGGATTTTGGGAATTTGGGATTTTGGGGTGTGCTTTGCTGAGCTCTGGGACAACCATCCCCAAATCCTGTGGGAATTTGGGATTTTGGGATTTTGGGGTGTGCTTTGCTGAGCTCTGGGACAACCATCCCCAAATCCTGTGGGAATTTGGGATTTTGGGATTTTGGGATTTTGGGGTGTGCTTTGCTGAGCTCTGGGACAACCATCCCCAAATCCTGTGGGAATTTGGGATTTTGGGGTTTTGGGTGTGCTTTGCTGAGCTCTGGGACAACCATCCCCAAATCCTGTGGGAATTTGGGATTTTGGGATTTTGGGGTGTGCTTTGCTGAGCTCTGGGACAACCATCCCCAAATCCTGTGGTAATTTGGGGTTTTGGGGTTTTGGGGTGTGCTTTGCAGAGCTCTGGGACAACCATCCCCAAATCCTGTGGGAATTTGGGATTTTGGGACTTTGGGGTGTGCTTTGCTGAGCTCTGGGACAACCATCCCCAAATCCTGTGGGAATTTGGGATTTTGGGGTTTTGGGGTGTGCTTTGCTGAGCTCTGGGACAACCATCCCCAAATCCTGTGGGATTTTGGGGTTTTGGGATTTTGGGGTTTTGGGTGTGCTTTGCTGAGCTCTGGGACAACCATCCCCAAATCCTGTGGGAATTTGGGATTTTGGGGTGTGCTTTGCTGAGCTCTGGGACAACCATCCCCAAATCCTGTGGGAATTTGGGGTTTTGGGGTGTGCTTTGCTGAGCTCTGGGACAACCATCCCCAAATCCTGTGGGAATTTGGGATTTTGGGATTTTGGGGTGTGCTTTGCTGAGCTCTGGGACAACCATCCCCAAATCCTGTGGGAATTTGGGATTTTGGGGTTTTGGGTGTGCTTTGCTGAGCTCTGGGACAACCATCCCCAAATCCTGTGGGAATTTGGGATTTTGGGGTTTTGGGTGTGCTTTGCTGAGCTCCCAGGAGGAGCTGCCTCTCCCCTTGCTCTTGGAATTATCACAATTCAAGGCTTCTCTGATTTTCTCCCTGTTGAGGTTAAAATGGTTCCTCATGTCCAGAATTAGGGAATTTAGCTGAGCCCCTCCAAATGCTGCCCTCACTCTGGACATCTCTGAAAATGACACAATTTCCCCCTTTTTTCATAATAAATACTGCCAGGGTGCATAAATCTGCATCAATTAACACCCCTCAATATTAGGAAAGCTCTAATCAGCACAAAGAAAACAGATTAAAGATAAAGGACTCGCAGCAAGTCTGTGCAAGCCCTGGGATTTTGTCACACGTGATGGAAGAACACAAAAGCACAGGATGGCCCAGGTATAAACTGAATTTTAATTTTAATTAAATTCATACCACAGTCAGGATGTTTTATGACCTACTTGCATTTATTTGCACCCCCAAACTCACCTGCAACACAAATTATTGGCAATGAGAGAGGGATTTTTTGTTGTTGATTGTGATTCCATAAATAATCAGAGGTAGTGCTGAGATGCAGAAGAAATACACTAAAATTATGCTAACGAACAGGATTTGGGGAAATTTTAACCCAAATTGTGATTGGGAGTCACAAACAGCAAAAAAATTGCTGGATTTAAATAATAAAATATTTGGATTCTGTGATCACAAACCCCCTAAAAACAGAGAGAAGTGGAAGGTTCAAAGGTTGAGTGCTGGAAATTAAGGGCAGGGCACTTTTCTCCTCTAAATATTCTGAATTTGCATTGCCAGCAGCAGCATCAGAGCAGTAAAATGTGATTTTTTTTAACAGTAAAGTGTGATTTTCTTAAACAGTAAAGTGTAATGTTTTTAAACAGTAAAGTGTAATTTTTAAACAATAAAATGTGATTTTAAACTGCCCATTGGGAGGAGGGAGCTCAGGACAGGATAAAGGTTTGGGTTTGAGGTTTGTAACAATGAAGGCACAGCCAGGAGCAGCAGCAGCTCCTGGTTTGGGCTTTTCCCCTTTAGTCTGGAGGCCCAAAAATCAGCTCAGTGCCAACCCATCCTTCCCAAAACCAGTTTCTCCCAGTTTGTCCCCAGCAAAAAAATCCTGCACCCAGTGAGGTGGGAAAACACCAGAATTATGAGTGGGTTTGCAAACAATTCCCCTGCTCAAAATCTGGGATTTTGAGACCATTTTAAGGCCATTTTAAGGCCATTTTAAGGCCATTTTGAGGCCATTTTAAGGCCATTTTCCTGCCACTCCTGCTCCCAGGGCTCCTCTCAGACCCATTTGAGGAATTTCACGGAGCAGGGAAATGAGGAGGGAGAGGAGCTGGAAATTCTCAGCAGGAACTGAGAGGATTTCTCTGCCCACCACAATCCCCCCAGGGCTGAGAGTTTCCTGAGCAGATTTTTGGGCAGATTTCACCAAATTCCTGCTCTGGGTCAGTGCAGCCCAAACTTCACGTGCTGGTGGTGACTCCAATGTGGAAACTGAGGCAATGCACATCCCTGGAGCATCTCTGGGCTCAAAAATCAAAGTGATTTGGGTTCCAAATTCCACAAAACAAACAGGGCAGGGCTCAGGAGCCAGAATTTCAGCTGGAAATTCTCAATATTCCACAGCACCCTCAAGGAAAATATTCCAATCCTCCAGTGGGGATCCTGCGCCAGCTCCCAACTTTCTGAATCCCATTCCAGAAAATTCCAAACTGGCCCAGTTATTCCTGCTCCCAGCCCATCAAATCTCCCCAAACTGCCCTTTCTACCTGTCCTTATTTCACTTTTCTTCTGGAATTGCTCTTCCCTCCCTTCTCCAGCACATGGAGAGCGCCACTGGAGGGCCCACAAGTTGTTTGAAGGAACCTCTCCTATATTTGCCACCCCCTGGAGTTAAAATATAATGAGCTCTATAAATAATAAATAAATCAGCAATTCTTTTTCATGTCTTTGGAAAGGCTATTCTCTAAGGCTACAGAGCTTTTCGAATTTTTAATGGCACTGCAAGGCTGGGGGGAGCCAGAGAGTTTTTCTTTTTTGATTTTTCAAGATAAACACATGATTCATGGAGGTGAAGATTTAAGAAAAGCCGCCCCCAAAAAAAAAGAAGGAAATCTGATGAAATCATCTTTTTTTTTTTTTTCAGTTCAGTGGAAAGACTGGGGAAAAGTGGACTAAGTTTTGCTTGGAACCTCCTAAGAGAAAACATTTCCTCCCACCAGACAAACAGATCAAGCTTTTTTAATGCATCTACACATGGTATTTTGAACAACTCCTCTACATGAGCTCGGTGCTTGAAAGGATGAGCTCAGTGTCTGACACATCCCCAAAAAGGGAGACAACAAAAGGGGAAGAGGAGACTGAGCTGTGCTTGTTTATTTGGGATTTTTTTGTTGGTGTTGTGACAACATTTCAGATTGTTTTTAGGGTATCGATAAGAGAAACCCCTCAAATCTGGGGGATTTCTGTTATTAATGATCTAATATCCTATATTACCTTATCCTTAATACCCTAAATATCATATATTGGGAAAATTCAACACAAAAGTCCTTGGTGAAAACTAAGTTTCACAACCACAGCTGAGCAAAAATAAAAAATAAAAAATAAAAAATAAAAAATAAAAAATAAAAAATAAAAAATAAAAAATAAAAAATAAAAAATAAAAAATAAAAATAGATAAATATTCCCCTGCTAGGTCCTGCCTCAGCAAAGCCTTCCCTGCCTGTTTTTCCTTCCTAATGAGGCATTTTCCAGCCCTGAGGAGAGAATTCCCTGTGGAATGGGAGCACCAGGATGAGAATGTGCTGGAATTTACAGCAGGGCTGCAGGGAAGGGGGCGAAGGGATGGGAATCAAAATAAATCACACAGATTTGGATATTTCCACTCTCTCTGTTTCTATCTCTGCCCCAGAGAAGATCCCAAACCCAAAACTTGTGGTGGAAAACATCCCCAAACTCCTCAGCTACCCCTGGTCCAGCAGGGTTTTATTTTGCTTCTGTTTCCCCAAGAATCAGAGCAAAACCCTCCAGAGCAATATCAAAATAATCAATGTGAATAAAGACCCAGGGGAGCATGGCCAAAGGGAGCCAGGGATGGAACAAAAGCAAGGCCAGGGGATTATTCTGGGATTTGTTTTGTCCTTCTGTCATTCCCTATCCATTTCCCCCCACGGAAAATAGAAGTGGAACAGAATTCTTGGGCACTGCCAAGGAAAAAACAGATTTTAGCTGAGCCTAAAATACCCTGGGTAAAAATCTCTTTTCTTGAGGCAGTGGGAAATACATCCCAAAGTTATGACCCCAGGAAGGGGTGCTCAAATTTCCTGTCAGTCAAGAGTTTGGCTGCTTAATTACCTGTCTAATTACCTGTCTAATTACTTGGACACTGCCTGTCTAATTAGCTGTAGCACTGTGGCAAGGGAGGATGTGTGGGCAGCAATTTTGCTGTCCCAGGAAAAGCTTTTCCAGGTGGGAATCACAGAGCGGAGGCTTCACCTGCATCTTTTCCATTTGAGGAGCCTCAAAAAACCAACACAGCACAAGCAGAGCACCTGAGACTTCCAAAACACTTCCCACAAAACCCTAATTAAGGCAGTTTTTTTTTTTTTTTTTTAGTGCTTTCTCATACCTGGATGAGAAGCTGAATATTTTTCCCAGTCTATATTTGTGGGATGAGTCATTTCCTGCCAATTTGGGAAAACCTGGGGCTCGCTTTGAAGGGGGGGAGGTTTTGTTTCTGCAGAGCTGGGAGCTGTGGGAGGGGGATTTGTCTCAAATCGAGCTGTGTCTGCATTTTGGGTTGCCAGGCAGGTTCTACCAGAGTGATCACAGCTCACCGCAGCAAACTTTGGGGGAAAATCCCCATTTTTTGGGGTCAGCATCTCCTGCTCTGCACCAGCAGCACCCTTGTCTCACCTTAAATCTCAAATAATTGTTCTAAAAGCTTCGAGATGGTCCCCAGAGGCCAGATGAGAAAATGGGAATTGAAGGAAGGTTAAAATGCTGATTTAGAGCTGCTGATGCCCCTCAGGAGTTCCACAAACATCCACTTGGAGCAGGGCCCATCTGGATAAGAGCAAGAATTGCTCAGGAGCAAACCCTGAAGGTTAATTAACACACCAGCCTCCTCTAGAGCTCAGAATTTCTTTATTTTCACCCATTCCCTGCCCTGGAGACCACTTCAGGTCTCTGAACCTGGATTTGGGATCCCTGGATTTGGGATTTTATCTTAATTTTATTTATTTGGGATTTTATGAGGCACTGATGGGGTGGGAGAGCTCCGGATGCTCTTGATGCAATTCCTGAGCTCCCTGAACCTGCCAGCGAAGGATGAAGGGAAGAATTCAGGGGAATTTTAAACATGTTGAGGTTCAGATGGTTCCTCATGTCCAGAATTATGGAATTGAGCTCAATAACCCATTTTTAGGAAGGGTTGGACCAAAACCTGACCTCCCTGAACATGCCAGTGAAGGATGAAGGGTGGAATTCAGGGGCATCTTCACCTGCTGAGGTTCAGATGGTTCCTCACGTCCAGAATTATGGAATTGAGCTCAATAACCCATTTTTAGGAAGGGTTGGACCAAAACCCTTCCTAAAACCTAAAAACCCTTGGATATCCTCAGTCACGGGGACACACAATCCTCAGCCTCCGAAATTTGGGTTTCCACACAGCCTGGAGTTTAATCCAGAGAAATTCTGGATCCCTGACCTCCCTGAACTTGTCAGTGAAGGATGAAGGGAAGAATTCAGGGGCATTTTAAACATGTTGAGGTTCAGATGGCTCCTCACGTCCAGAATTATGGAATTGAGCTCAATAACCCATTTTTAGAAAGCGTTGGACCAAAACCTGACCTCCCTGAGCCTGCCAGTGAAGGATGAAGGGTGGAATTCAGGGGCATCTTCACCTGTTGAGGTTAAGATGGTTCCTTACGTCCAGAATTATGGAATTGAGCTCAATAACCCATTTTTAGGAAGGGTTGGACCAAAACCACGCAGAAACAGGGAGAACCTCATCAGGAGAATGAGAAAATTTGGATTTCACCTTAAAGAGCACCAAAAATGAAGGGCAGGGTTCAGCTGGGATTGATTTACCCCGGCCCTGCGCTCATTGTTTCTGTTTCTCCAGGCTCCCTTTCAGGCAGGCAGGGCTGGGAACTGAAGAAAGCCTCGGATGCCTTGGCAACCTCTTTTATCTCCCCTTTGATCCCTCCCCGGCCCGTTGCAGCATCAATGCCCACTTTGATCTCAGCGTTTCTCGCCTCTCCCCATTATCTGCCCTTCCCTGGGCAGGAACGCGCTGATTTCCCACCAATTCCACCTCCCCACACCCTCCTGAATTTCCCCTTCTCTCCTTGGCCTGCCAGGCTCACCCTCCCCAGTGAACACTTCTGGTTCTTTACTTTTGTATTCTTCATTTTTGTATTCTTCATTTCTGTATTCTGTATTTTTGTATCACCCTCCCCAGTGAACACTTCTGGTTCTTTACTTTTGTATTCTTCATTTTTGTATTCTTCATTTCTGTATTCTTCATTTCCGTATTCTGTATTTTTGTATCCTGTGTTTTTGCATTCTTTATTTTTGTATTCTTCATTTCTGTATTCTTCATTTCTGTATTCTGTATTTTTGTATCACCCTCCCCAGTGAACACTTCTGGTTCTTTACTTTTGCATTCTTCATTTTTGTATTCTTCATTTCTGTATTCTTCATTTCCGTATTCTGTATTTTTGTATCCTGTGTTTTTGCATTCTTTATTTTTGTATTCTTTGTTTCTGTCTTCTTGATTCAATCTTGGATATCCTCAGTCATGGGGACACACAATCCTCATCCTCCAAAATTTGGGTTTGCAGAGCCTTGAGTTTAATTGATAAATTCTGGATTAAAAAAATCTTCTCAGCTGCCCGTTACTGCCAAGAGCATCACCAACACTCCCAGCACCAGCAGGAGGTGTTGAAGGCTAAAAATGTCATTTTTTTCCTAGGAAAGCAGGACCAGGAGGGGAGATTTCCTGGGAGGAATCTTTTTATTTTTTTCCTCTGATAAAAAATAACCGGTGGCCTAAGCCTGTCCTCCTTGGAAAGGTCAGGCTGCTTTCCAGAAAGGGACTTTTAGGTACTGAAAGGTGTGAGGAGAAGAACTGTCACCTCCTTTTGTTCTTGGCCTCACCTCCAGCTCTCTCAGAGTTGTTCTGCTCATCAATAGAATGAGGAATTTGGATTTGTGTTTCCAAACCAGCTGTGGTGCTGCTGGTGGATAAAACCAGCACGGGGAGAGAAAAGAAACAGCGGGAAGGATTCCACTGAGTGATGAATGGAAAAAGAGATTTGCTTACAAATCAACTTTAGGTTTGCTGAGAAATGAAATTGGACATTGAAAGATGAAAGAAACAACGGGGAAAAACCCCTAAATTCCATAAGAATTAAAAATTAAAAGGGAGGGTTATACATTAGAGGGGAATCTTTGGGATCAGGTGTATTGGGGAGTATGAACATCTCAGGTACCTCAGAAATGGGGAAAAACCCCTAAATTCAGTAAGAATTAAAAATTAAAAGGGAGGGTTATACATTAGAGGGGAATCTTTGGGATCAGGAGTTTTAGGGAGTCTGAACCTCTCAAGTCCCTCAGAAATGGGGTAAAAACCCTAATTTCAGTAAGAATTAAAAATTAAAAGGGAGGGTTATACATTAGAGGGGAATCTCTGGTATCAGGTGTTTTGGGAAGTCTGAACCCCTCAAGTAGCTCAGCAATGGGGAAAGAGAGAAGGGAAATGTGGCTGGAAATTGGGATAAAAAGGAGGCTGCACCCTCCAAAAATGGGAGAGATCCCAGGGGATGCCCCATGGCCTCTGCCTTGATGGGAATGAAGCCAAAGGACTCCTCTGTCTCCTTTTTGGACATCAACCTCTGGTGTTTGTGGGTTCATTTCCCTAACATCAGTTAAGGATGTTCTCAATATCTAAATTAAATTCTGTCTCAATCCCACCTGGACACAAGGATTTGAAAGCCAGCATGGTATTTTCTTGAAATATTTCCCTTTTCTTGCCCATTTCACAGGTGCCAATCCCAGTGAAATACTGAAATATTTCCCTTTTTATTGCCCCTTCCCAAGTGCAAATCCCAGTGAAATATTTCCCTTTTCTCCCCCCTTTTGCACAAGTGCCAATCCCAGTGAAATACTGAAATATTTCCCTTTTTATTGCCCCTTCACAAGTGCCAATCCCAGTGAAATATTGAAATATTTCCATTTTGTTCCCCCCTTCTCCACACTGAGAGCTCAGCTGGGTGCACAGGGAGCTGATTAAAGCAATCAGCTGGTGTGTAATTAGCGCCCAAAGCGGCTGCCGAAGGCCCCTGGGATCCAATAACCACCCATGGATCAAATCCAGGATTTCCCCACCCTTTATTTATGGTTAAGAGCCAGGAATGATCCTCCGAGCTCAGTTTTGCTGCTCTCTGAGGCCTTTTGAGGGCACACCAAGAGCTCGTTGCTCCCTGCCCTGTTTGGGTCACAAAGGCCACAGAAAAATGGAGAAACTGTTCCTCAAACCCACCCTGCAATTCCCACTCTTTTCATTTATTCCCATTATTTTCATTTATTCCCATTTTTATTTATTCTCATTATTTTCATTTATTCCCATTTTTTAATTTATTCCTATTATTTTTTTCATTTATTCCCTTTTTTTTTATTTATTCCCATTATTTTTTTTTCATTTATTCGCTTGGATTTTTTTCTTTTTTTTTTTTCATGGACAAGGGTTTCATTTGCTGGTGCCATGGGAATCAATACATAATGATAAATTCTCTGTGGCTCAGCAGCTGATTCCCAATCTTTTATCTGAATTACTGCATTGATCCTTGGGTAAAAAAAAAAAAAAAAAAAGAATTGCAAATAAAAATACAAGACAATTAAATGCTGGGCAATTAGCACTAAGCCTCAAGGTAAAAATGACTTAAATATAAAGGGGAGAGCTCAGTAATCTGCTTTTATTCCTATTTTTTTGGAGGACATCAGTCCTGATGTTAGGGAGAAGAAATAGCTTCTTGGAGAGAGAAGCTCAGGAAAGTTGCTCTGAAGGCTCATTTTTATTCCAGAGGGATTTTTCCTTGTCCACAGCAGATTTTTGATGTAAGGGAATGACCTGGAATCGTTTCTTGCCTGGCCAAAGTGGCACTGACAGCTCCAACTGCAGCCCGGGGTTGTGACACCCATCAGCGGCAATGTGGTGACAGAAACAGAGGGGAAAATGTCGTCAGCTCTGCTCTGGAATGAAAAGATCCAGCTTTACAGGAAAATAAAAATAAAAAATTAAAGATCATTTAAAACCATTAAAGACCATTCAAGGTATTTTTACCTTTTTCAAGTTGAGGAGCAGCAAGAGCAAGGCTCAGTTTGGGGAATCAGTGAGCCTTCCCCAACACATCCCCTACAAAAATTATTTCATAATAATTAATTTATTTTTTTTTAATGTCTTAAAGTCCCAGAATGGTTTGAGGTGGGAGAAACCCTAAAGTTCATCCAGTTCCAACCCTTCCACCACCCCAGGCTGATCCAACCTGGCCTTGGACACTTCCAGGGGTCTCTGGGCACCCTGTGCCAATCCCACCCCACTCTTATATTGAAAATATACTGAAATATTTAGGTGGGACATTTCTTCCCAATGTCCCGCCTAAATATTCCAGTATATTTCACTCAATATACTGAAATATTTCTTCCCAATGTCCCGCCTAAATATTCCAGTATATTTCACTCAATACACTGAAATATTTCTTCCCAATGTTTCACCTAAATATTCCAGTATATTTCACTCAATACACTGAAATATTTCTTTGCAATGTCCACCTAAATCTAATTTCTCCAGTACTGTTTATTAGCAGAACAAGCTCCTTTTATGCTGGAAATTTGTGTTCACATGGGGAGATAAATGCTGCTGAAAAGCCTCTGTGATCTCAACCAGAATTAAGCACGATTGGGATAAGTAACAAACAAATGGAGGCAATGAAAGAAAATGGATGAAAGCTCTCGAGATAAGAAGTGTCCAGAGGCTCTTCATGTTGGTTTGGGGTTTTTTGTAAAGAATCAAAGTAAATTGATTGCTTTAAAAAAAGTGTCTTTGACACCGTTTTAAGCAGAAAACCAAATCTGAGCTTGATAATCACAAAAGTTTCTACAGGAAATGATTTATGCTCATCCAATCAGAGATTTAAAACATGCCACAAACAAGAATCAAAGCTGCTCCAAATACTCTTCCCAGACACCCAGAAGTGACAAGCTTTAGGCCAAGATTTATCAGGAGAAACTCTTTTTTGGAAGCTGCTGTTGCCAACACACACACACGTCTGAGAAAGTTGCAATCACAGAGTATTCACAGAAAGCAAAGTGTGTGAAACTGCCACTAAAAAATTCATTTCCAATCAAATGAATGAGCAGCTGAATGGGGCCTGTTTTCCATTTGAAAATGTCATTCATCCCCAAGCAAATTATGTTGTGAAATTGTGCTAATTTTGACCAGAGGGGGATAAAAGAATATTGACAATGATGAGGTGTTCTGCTTTGGCAGTTTTGGAATAATTTCTCTGCTGCGGCTCTGGGAGATGATTTAAATTGCAATTTATCATCTGAGAGGTTACAAACACCAACACTGAAGCAAACCTGTTCCCTTTGGAAAGCTGACCAATTTTTACCTAAAACCAGTCGAGGGTTTGTTGGTTTTTTTTTTTTTTAAATCTGCTCCTGTTAAATCAGTGCTTATAAAAACCTCCTCGTGTCTGAGCTAAATGTATGCATGGACCCATCTGCTGGCTCCTTTTTTAGCTGCAAGGAGCTGACATGGACTGGGACCTGCAAAAAGTCATCTGCAGGATGAGCAGCACCTCACCAGGGCTGGCTGAAGGGGGGAATCCATCCTGGGAGAGCAGCTCAAAGCGATTTTGCTACCAAAATCCAAATATTTTGGGACTTTCATTCCCTTCGTCTCCCTTCCTCCACTTTGAAACACTGAGGTGGAATTCGAGGGATGCTTTGTGTGTTTGCTTTGCTTGTGCGGGGCTGTTCCTCCTTTTCACAGCCTTTAACCCACAAAATGTGATATTTACACTAAAAATACATGCTATTTTTCCTGACCTAAATAGCCAGTGTGGCCAAATGCTTCAGTAAAACGGGAAGGGATTGACTTGGCTCAGTCTTTAGTATTAAATAACTGCAGTTTGGGAATCCCACTCTCCCATTTTTCCCTTTTTTCCCCCTTATTTCTGAGCTGCTCCTTCCCCTCCTCCTGCCCTGGGGATGCACAGCCCCTTCAAAGGTACAGAGGGAGGGAAAAAAATCAAAAAAACCTTGAAAAGTGCCAAAAATGCTGAGCTAAATGGGATGTGGAAAGGGCAGAAGCAGCTCAGGAGAGATTCCCCCAGCAGATCTTGGGGCTGGTCCCATCCCAACTCTCTGAATTCATCCCTTGGGGCAGGGAGAAGGGAAAAGTTCCTGTCTGGTGACAATTCCTGTCCCTGGTGACAATTCCTGTCCCTGGCGCCATCTGTGGCCACCCAAAATTCGTGTTGCCTGTCTGGGAGGTGTCACAGTGTGGAATTTTTGGGGTCCCCAGGATGAAGGAGGAACTGAGAATGTGATTCCATATTCTTAGAAGGCTAATTTATTATTATATTATATTATATTATATTATATTATATTATATTATATTATATTATGCTATACTAAAACTATGCTAAAGAATACAGAAAGGATACAGACAAAGCTAAAAAGATAATAATGAAAACTCATTACTCCTTCCAGAGTCCCGACATATCTTGACCCTGATTGACCAATAAATCAAAACAATTCACATGAAAGCAATGAAACATTCACCTGTTGGATAAATAATGTCCAAACCACATTCCAAACCAGCAAAACACAGGAGAAGCAAATGAGATAAAATTGTTTTCATTTTTCTCTGAGGCTTCTCAGCTTCCCAGGAGAAGAAATCCTGGTGAAGGGATTTTTTCAGAAAATATCACAGTGACATCACAATGCCAGGAAATATTCCCAGGCCATAAACTCCAGAAGGAAAAGCTCTGCTGCCCTTGAACATCCAAATTAAAAGATGGAGATGTGCAGAGAGAAGTGTCCTGGATGTCCCTCCCTGTGTGACACCACCTTCAATCTTGCAGAGATCAGGACCATTTTTAGGGAAGAGAATAGAAAATCTCTGTTCTGCAGCACAGTGGGATTGGGAAAACAAGGAAATAAAAAAAAAAAAATGGAGTTGGGTTTTGAAAAGTAAGGCAAAACTTTGGCATTTATGGAGCAAATTATGTGTTGAGTGCCTGAATGTCTGTGAGGGATCCTGGAGAGGGATTGGGATGGTTGGGATGCTCCAAGGGACAGCAGGAAGGAGCCACACAAAGGTGTGAATTCAGCCCACACAGCCAGTCCTGCTCATCCCCTCCCAAAATAGGCTCTAAACGCCGTGAATCACCCAATTCCCAATTTAATTCACCAAGTCATTCAAGGGAGGGACAGCAACAGAGCAACGTCTGTGCTGGTGAGATACACCAGGCCCCAGATATTGAACAAGGATTTCGAGCAAATTAAACTTTTTTTCCCTCTCCTCACTGACAAGGATCTCCGAACAACAGAGTGGCAGGAAATAAAAGCATTTAGCAACACCTCAGTGGTTGTTTTTTCCCAGCCAGCTGCTCGAGCAGGGTTTTGATCTGCCCAGAGGTTACAGCTGACTGGTTGTGCTAATGTCATCTCCAAAAAAAAAAGAAAAAAATCCCATCAAAGCAGCTCTTCTGGAAAACACAAACCTCCATTTATCCCCTGCTGGTGTCAGGGAATGGCCTGGCTTGGAAATGACTTCAGAGATTTCCTTGTTGAAGGGACACCTTCCACTACCCAAGGCTGCTCCAAACCCTGTCCAACCTGGCCTTGGACATTTCCAGGGATGGGGAAAATCCATTCTGGGCCTCCCCAGCCTCTCAGGGAAGGATTCCTCCCCAGTATTCCACTTAAAACCCTCCAGTTTAGACAGTGGGGAACTGAGGGTGGGTGAGGGAAGGCTGGCTGCAGCTTTGGGATTCTGCTGGATCCCAATCCCACCCTGGCAGCTCCTCAGGACTGGGACAAGGCCTTGCCTTGCTGCCAGCACAGCCCAGGAGGATCTCTGTGCTAAAAAATGACTTTGTGGCAACAAATGCTGCTATGCCACCTAAAAACCTCCAGTTTGGATGGTGGGGAACTAAGAATGAGTGAGGGGATTCTTCCTCCCTCCATGAGGGAAGGTTGGCTGCAGCTTTGGGATTCTCCTGGATCCCAATCCCGCCCTGGCAGCTCCTCAGGACTGGGACAAGGCCTTGCCTTGCTGCCAGCACAGCCCAGGAGGATCTCTGTGCTAAAAAATGACTTTGTGGCCTTGACAAAGTGCCTGCCAAAAGCCAGGGATTCACACCCAGCAGCTGGATTTCCACAGGATTTGACTCAGACAAAATCCTTCTCAGGGAAGGATTCCTCTCCAATATCCCACCAAAAACCTCCAGTTTAGACAGTGGGGAACTGAGGATGAGTGAAGGAAGGCTGGCTGCAGCTTTGGGATTCTCCTGGATCCCAATCCCACCCTCAGGGCTGGGACAAGGCCCTGCTCAGCCCCGGAGGGTCTCTGTGCTAAAAAATGACTTTGTGGCAACCATGCCTTGACAAAGTGCCTGCCAAAAGCCAGGGATTCACACCCAGCAGCTGGATTTCCACAGGATTTCCCAGGATTTGACTCAGACAAAGTGCTGGGGAGGCCACATGGACTTGCTGCTACTCTGCATGGGCTCATTAATTAAGTGCTCATCTGAAAGCATCCCATGGATCTCTCCCATGGTGCCCGGGCTGTTCAGAGCTGCTGCTGCTCTTCCAGGGCTCTTTCTGAGCTCCCAGATCCATGAGCAGCTGCTGGGATGTGGGAGAGCAGATCCAGCACGTCCCAGCTCACAGTGCTGCAGCAAATTCTGCTTTTTTCACTGCCATCACTCCCCTCTGATTGATCAAACAGCAGCAGCTCTGAGCACTGCGGGGTTTTTTTGGGAATGTTTGGTTCATTCAGAGGCTGAGTCACGCTGGGGAGAGGCAGCTCTGCTGCTGGGGATGGGGAGGAATAAGGGGGAGGCAGATATATCCCCTTAAAAAGAGCATTTTGGGCCAAAAAAAGGGTAATTTTCCGTGATGGTGCTCCATTTAGGATTATATACTGAGGTAAAAATAAATCCCTAAATACCAGGCTGGGGCATTTACAGCCTGGGTTTGGAGATATAGATCCCCAGAGCAAGGCAAATCTTCATCTGCCACAATTCCAAGCACAAAATCTGCACAATCCTAGACTTTCCTCTCAGTGCTGCTCTTTTTTTTTCCAAGCCCTCTCACAAAAATCAGATTTTTAGTTGCAATTTTGGGGTAGTCAGGGATCCCTCCCTGCCCTCCTACAGCAGGGATGTAATTTTTTTTTGCCGCCTTCCCTCCCTTTTCTGCAGTAAAATTGGCTGCAAACCCAGAAGCAGCCGTGATGTCACCTGGGTGGGACTTCCAGGCATCAGGGTCTTGGACATTCCTTCCCTCCTGTCCTTAGCAAGAAATTTCCACTTATCCAGCATTTCCCAACTCTCTCCCCTCCAAATGTATCAGACAGATGCTGCTGGGAGTGAATTCCTAAAAAAAAAACCCAACCCAGCTCCTTCATTTTTGGAAGATTTGAACTTAATTAGGCTCGTTCTGCACCTGTCTTGATGACACGTGAGGGAAATTAATGGGACCAGCATCCATTCCAGACTTCCCTGTGGCCTGTGGGAGCTTCCAATGACTTCCAGGATTGGGCTGTGTCAGGGAGAAGAAGAAAGGCCTTTAATTATTGACCCTGCTGTGCTGGGGGATGGCAGGGAAATGGAGATTTGGCTGCGTGACACGACCAGCACTTGGAGAGGGACACGGCAAAGGCTCTCAGGAGCCTTCCAAAAAAATCAGAGCTGGAAAATGAGCCAAAGCAATTCAGGGGAGAGCTGGTGATGCAAAACCCAGCCCTAAAACAGAGCAGCCACAGCCACACCTATCCAGGTAAAACTCCTGGATTCCCTCCCCTTGGCTTTCATCCCACTGATTGTGGTGGATGCACGACCTTGAGGGTGAGAGGGAAGAGGGATGATGTGCAAGAAAGAGCACAGAAGTCGATATTTTTCCCATCAAAGATGCTTTCCTCCAGTAAAACCCTTTTTCATCAACGCGAGAAAAGAATGAGGTGAAAAATAAAAGCCAGAGGTTTGTTACTTTGGATTTTTATGGGTGTCTGGGGAAGTTGGATGGGAAGTGTTTGGCTGCTGATGCAGCAAGGCCGGAGAGGAGGGGATCAGTGAGATCTCAGCGCAGGCAGGTCTGTGTTCCAGCACACAGGTCCCTGAGCTGTTCCCCTGCAGGGCAGGGCTCAGGAGGGAGCTCTGGCTCCTCTGTCGTGCCTCACATCCCCGGGGCTGTCACAGCTCCCAGCCAGGCTGCGTGGGCTGGGCCATATGGAGCCAGGCACAAACATCCACCCAGGGCTGCACTGAGCAGGACTCAGCCTCTTCCTTCCCCCTCCCTGCCCCAGATCCTTCCCTGGGTCAGCTCATGGTGGCAAATACAAATATTGTGTTTGTGGGGTGCCCTGATGAAGGGAGGAATGATGAATCTGACTCCATGTTCTCAAAAGGCTCATTTATTATTTTATGATTCTCTATTTTGTTAAAAAATGCTATACTAAACCATACTAAAGAATACAGAAAGGATACTTATTGAAGGCTAAAAAAAAATAATGAAAACTCGTTACTCTTTCCTGAGTCCTGACACAAATTGGCACTGATTGGCCCAAGAGTGAAAACAATTCACATAAAACCAATGAAACAATCACAACGTCCAAACACATTCCATATATGAGCACAACACAGGAGAAGCAAATCAGATAATTATTGTTTTCCTTTTTCTCTGAGGCTTCCCAACTTCCCAGGAGAAAATCCAAGGGATTTTTCAGGAAATGTGACAGTGACAGTGTCCCAGCCAGCTTTCCCCACTCCCTTGGAGCACAGGAGAGTTAAAAACAAGACCAAGACTGAAGCTCTGTGGTCATGAGCATCACCTGCACCAGGAAGGCAACTTCACCCTGCACACCCAGAGATCCACGTTTTGTACCTTTAATTAATTACTGTTATTATCGTCAAATGTGGCCACCACCCTCTCTCGAGGCTCTGAAGGAAGGTGGAGATGAGTCCAATTCCCCTTTTCCCAAATCCCCGAATGGTTTGGCTTGGAAGGAACCTGGAAGTTTATCTCATTCCAAACCCCTTGCCATGATCAGGGACAACTAAACCAGGATTCTCCACCCCCTGTCCATGAACACCTCCAGGGATGGGGCAGATTCCCCATTGCAATATTAGATCCAAATTCTGCATATCCCAGTTCCCAGGTCCTCCCTTCCCTCCTGGAACAGAGAGAAAATGTTTCAATTTTTTTTGGCTTTTTTTGGCTGGAATGCGGTTGATTTTCTCTCAGCACATGGAGCTGGAGGGAGAAGAAGGAGAAGGAGGAGAAGGAGAAGAAGGAGAAGGAGGAGGAGGAGGAGAAGGAGAAGGAGAAGGAGAAGGAGAAGGAGAAGGAGAAGGAGAAGGAGAAGGAGAAGGAGAAGGAGAAGGAGAAGGAGAAGGAGAAGGAGAAGGAGAAGGAGAAGGAGAAGGAGAAGGAGGAGAAAGAAAAGGAGAAGGAGAAGAAGAAGAAAGAGAAGGACAAAGAGGAGAAGGAGAAGGAGAAGAACAAGGAGGAGAAGGAAAAGGAGGAGAAGAAAGAGAAGGAGGAGAAGGAGAAAGAGAAGAAGAAGAAAACAACAACTACACAGGGGATGTTCAGAGCCCATCCTGGCTGAACACCTGACGATGGAATGTGCAAAATTAATTCCTTGTTTTCCTTTGCTTTCCTGGCTTTTGCTGTACCTATTAAACCATCTCTAACTCATCCCACGAGTTTTCTCACCTCTCCTCCTCCAGCTCATCCCACCCTGGGGGCCGAGCTGAGCTTCTGCCTGGGGTTAAACCACGATGTGTTTTTTGGAGCCACACAAAAACAATGAAGGCTGGCAGGGTTTGTAGGTGGATGTGACATGTGAAGGACAATTTCACTCAATCCTCCAGCTGAATGATGGCTCTTTGGATAATTAGCAGCAGATATTTTTAACCAGATTGGTCCCTCTGGCTGAGGGCAACTCTGAGGTTGAAATCAATCCTGTACAAGCGTTATATTAATTTGTGAGATCTTTGTCTCTGTGGACAAAAGCCCCACTGTCTTCCTGTGAGCGTCGTGATGATGAGACCATTAATATTAGATAATTATGGCTTTGAAAGATTAAATGAAAAACGGTGGTGAGGAGGAAAAGGCATCATGTTAAATAAAACTGCTGCACATGTAGGCTGCTAATGCTCCTCTGTTGACAGATTCACAGTGAAAGAATCAAAGCAAGGAGAAGGGAGAGGTGGCTCCTGTGTCTGTCCAGAGAGACAGAGGTGCAGCTCTGAGGCAGGGACAACAGAGTTAATCACACAGAAAAGGCACTTCACTGATCCCCAGCAGAAATTCAGCCCCTTTTCCCCACTGCTGCTCATCCTCAGAGCCTGCTCTGGGTTTTGATTTGCAGGGCATGCTCAGGGTTTTGATTTGCACCAGACACAGAATCGTCCTCTGAAGGATCTGGGGGAACATCTGTGGTAGGGAATATCACAGAGATATGAGATGGGAGGGACGCCCAGGGACCATCAATCCAAAATCCCCCCTGTGCCTGGGAGTGGTGTCCAAACCCTCCTGGAGCTCTGGCAGCCCTGGGGTTGTGCAGAGAAATTTTTCCAACCTAATCCTCCCCTGGCACAGCTCTGTTCTCCCTCCAGCCCTGTCCTGGTCAGGCTGGGCAAGCCCTGGAACCAGAGCCCAGCACTGAATTTGAGATAAATGCAGCACCTGAAAATCCAAACAAAACCCTGACCAACCCCCAGCGCCGTGGGGATGAAGGGAGGATGGCAGAGGGGAGGATGAGGAGGTGGCTCTGGATGAGGCTGAGGCGAGAAGGAGAATTTTCACAGCAAGGAGCAGGAGCACAGCCCTGCCCACAGCTCCTCTCTTCAGCCAGAGCCTGGCAAAGGGAGAGCAAAGCTTAAAAAATAAAGCAAAATAAGAAAACCCCCAGGAATCAAATCCCAGATCATTCCAGGGGTGTCCCCCCTTGCTTTGAGTATCCTTCACCCCCTTTCTCTCCTGGCCAAATCTTGGGGCTTCTGCTGCACACAGTGACCCTGAGATGTGTTAAAAAGTCTCTTTTCCCAGTCCAGTGGTTGAAGAAGGAGTCAGAACTCTTCAGTTCTTGTTCTCAACGTTGTTTATTGTTTCTTATCTATAAAATTCTTTCTCCTGACCTGCTGAGGTCCGTTCAGGAAGACAGAGGCACTCTGGCCACCCTCAGGACAGTGTTATCTTTTTATAGTAAAAACTATGTGTACAATATTTACCATAACTTCTCAATACCTATCACCTGTGTTAGACAGTGAGCTTCTACTCTAAACCAATCCCAAAGTGCCACCATCACAGCAGAAGATGGAGGCCAAGAAGGAGAAGGAGAAAGGCTGGACATGCCCAGATCCCTCCATCTTGCCTCCTGAACCCCCATTCTAAAAACCCCAAAAATCTATTTTTTCACCCCAAGATAAATTCATTATCATTCTACTTAAACTTTTGTGGCTTGTAATTCTTCATATAAGGTTGGTAATTGTTTTTTCCAAGGTCTCAATCAAAGGCACAGGGGTCTGGGGCTCTGTGCCAGGGTCTCTGAGCCCCCTGGGCAGGGTCCTGAGCCCTCCAGGGCAGCCAGAGGGATTTCCTGGGTTCGGACACCAAACTGGCTCTGCTTCCTTGGATGGCTCCAAACACCCCAAACACCCCTGGCATGGCCTCGTTCCTTCCCTACAATTCCAGATTTGTTCAGGATTGTTGCCTGGCTCCCCCTGGATATGCCCAAACTCGGTAAAATCCTCACTTCAAAGAGGCCCAGCCCAACCTGTCCACACCTGTGTCTTTTGCCAGCACAGGGCAGGATTTTAATTGCCAGCCCAGCCCCATTCCAGGGCAGCTTTTCCTTTTCCCTCCCTCTATTTTTTTTTTATATTTTGTTTTGGCTCTCTCTGACGGAATTTTATGAATATAAAAACATTACCAGAGTGTAATAAGCAGAATCCTCTTAGAGCAAATCTGACAGGCACTGAAGGTGTCTTAATGGATGTATTATTTCAAATGCTGCCTTCTGTTTTGGAGCTGGCAAGCAGAGGGAAGCAGAATTACAGGGTGCTGGGGACACTGTGCAGCTGCCCTTCCTTCCCACCTCTCCTATGCAGATTATTTTCCCTCTGTGACTTTTATAATCTTGCTCTGGTCTGGATCTGAGCGAAAATTTGTGACCCTTTGATGAGCAAGGTAAAAGAGTTTGTGTGTGCTAAATTCATTTTCTTCTCCTTTAAAAAAAAAAAAAAAAAGTTCTTAAATAAGGCTCAACCAAATCCTTTAAGCCAGTTGCTTTTATCTATTTTTATATGGAATTTAAGGATTTGTGTCTTTTTTTTCCCCACCTCCCTGTCAGTTCCTTTTTGATTGAATTACATCAGGAGCTGGGAGCTGCAGCATTCACTGGAGCTGTAGTAAAACTCCAAAAATCACAGAAGCTGTGACAATTTCAGCGGGTGAGGATGCAAAATCCTCCTTCACCCTCCTCATCATTAATATTTCAGTGCACATTTGGCTTCCAGGCTGCATTTTTTCCAGCCAGGAATGCCCAGTCTACCCATGGTCAGTCGTTCCTTCACCCCTGGATGGAGGAAATTCTGTTTTGTAACAGATTTTGGAGCTTCATGAATTGGGCAAAGCTCCTCCCTTGAGGAACATTATGTCAACAGATTCTCATCAAGCCCCTTATTATAATAATTAGAGCAGGATGATTTGGAGTTAACAAGCATAGAGAAACCACTTCCTTCTCCTCATCCTCCTCACCCAGCAGCCCCCAGCAGAGAGGATTCCTCTCCTTGTCCTTCTTTCTCTTTCTTTCTCCTTCTCCTTCTCCTTCTCCTTCTCCTTCTCCTTCTCCTTCTCCTTCTCCTTCTCCTTCTCCTTCTCCTTCTCCTTCTCCTTCTCCTTCTCCTTCTCCTTCTCCTTCTCCTTCTCCTTCTCCTTCTCCTTCTCCTCCTCCCTCTCCTTCTCCTCCTCCTCCTCCTCCTCCTCCTCCTCCTCCTCCTCCTCCTCCTCCTCCTCCTCCTCCCTCCTTCTCCTTCTCCTTCTCCTTCTCCTTCTCCTTCTCCTTCTCCTTCTTCTCCTTCTCCTTCTCCTTCTCCTCCTTCTCCTTCTCCTTCTCCTCCTCCTCCTCCTCCTCCTCCTCCTCCTCCTCCTCCTCCTTCTCCTTCTCCTTCTCCTCCTCTCAAAAAAAGGGAAAAATCTCAAAACTAAAAAAAAAAATCACCTTTTCTCCATTAAGGTTATTGATGGTCTCAGACCACAGCAAGATCAAAAAGAGAGAGGAAAAAGCTTCAGCTAATTAAAGAAATGACCGAAGATGAGATAAGAATCAGGAAAGAAGACAAAAGCCTGACAGAGATGGGGACAAAGCCAAGCCCAGCTCACAGAGGGCAAAGCATTTGCAGGGAGCAAACACTGGGCTGAGAAAAAAATCTCAGCCTAAACCCTGTCCTAGGGTTAAGCTAAGCCCTAAATCCAAAATCCTGCACCAGGAAAAGCTTGGACTAGCAGGAAATGTGACAATTCCCAATCTAAATGCTGCTCCAGTGCTCACCAGTGATCACAATTTCAGCCTCCCCTGCCCTCAGAGCTGCTTTACCCATCCCTGCTTTGGGGTCAGACATTTCCAGGGAGGTTTGGGATGTGCCAGGAGAACCCCACTGCAAGGGAATTTTGCTTTTAGGGCCATTTCTTCAAGGTTTGGTTCTTTCAGAGGTGCCAAACAGCTCCTGCCACCTCAGAAAAAAAATCAGGACAAGGAACATTGTGTCCCTGCAGTGCTCTGGGGGCTGTGTGAGGATGAGCAGAACGAGATGAGGATGAGGGCAAGGCTGCTCCAAGGTGTTTGTAACTCCTGGCTATTGGCAAACACTGGCACGTCCCTCTTGAAATAAATCCATCTCACTCACAGCTGCTCTCACACATGGATAAACCTGCACAAATGCTCAGAGAAATTCAAATGAGGGGAAAGGCTTTATTGACATGACAGGCACTACAAGCGCTGCCAAAACACGAGGGGAGAAACCTGGCAGGGGGAGATAGGATTCAGCAAGCCAGGCTGAACGTGCAGCCCTTCACCTGCCTTGGGAACGGGGGAAAATGGTAAAAAAGGGGGGGAAATGGCAGAAAAAGGGGGGAAATGGCAGAAAAATTGGGGGGAAATGGCAGAAAAAGGGGGGAAATGGCAAAAAAGGGGGGAAATGGTAGAAAAGGGGGAAAATGGTAGAAGAAGTGGGGAAAATGGCAGAAAAAGGGGGGGGAATGGAAAAAAAGGGGAAAAATGGCAGAAAAAGGGGGAAATGGCAAAAAAGGGGGGAAATGGTAGAAAAGGGGGGAAATGGTAGAAAAGGGGAAAATGGCAGAAGGAGTGGGGAAAATGGCAGAAAAAGGGGGGGAATGGCAGAAAAGGGGGGAAATGGTAGAAAAGGGGGGAATGGCAGAAAAGGGGGGGAAATGGTACAAAAGGTGGAGGAAATGGCAGGAAGTGGGGAAATGGCAGAAAAGGGGGAAATGGCAGAAGAAGTGGGGAAAATGGCAGAAAATGGGAAAAATGGCAGAAAAAGGGAAAGATGGCAGAAAATGGGGAAAAATGGCAGAAAAAGGGGGGAAATGGTAGAAAAGGGGGGAAATGGGAGAAAAAGGGAGGAAATGGCAGAAAAAGGGGGGAAATGGTAGAAAAGGGGGGAAATGGTAGAAAAGGGGGGAAAATGGGAGAAAAGAGGGGGGAAATGGCAGAAGAAGTGGTGAAAATGGCAGAAAATGGGAAAAATGGCAGAAAAAGGGAGGAAATGGCAGAAAAAGTGGGAAAAGCAGCCCTGAGTCACCCTCTGTGCCAGGCTGAGCCAGAGCAGAGCCCTGCTCTCCTCATCCCTGGCACCCACCGGGTATCCCATGCCAAGAGCACCTTTCCTTGTTCTGGAATGCTCTTTTCTGCCTCCAGCACATCCCTCCCTGCCCTGAGGTGTGTTTGCTCCTCAGCTATCACACGTTCCTGTCTGATCCTGCTGCCTCTGCAGCCAGAGCAGCCCCAAACCTTGGCCAGAGCCTCTCCAAACCCTGACCAGAGCATCTCCAAACCCTGATCAGAGCATCTCCAAACCTTGGCCAGAGCCTCTCCAAACCCTGACCAGAGCATCTCCAAACCCTGATCAGAGCATCTCCAAACCCTGATCAGAGCATCTCCAAACCCTGACCAGAGCCTCTCCAAACCTTGGCCAGAGCATCTCCAAACCTTGGCCAGAGCATCTCCAAACCCTGATCAGAGCATCTCCAAACCTTGGCCAGAGCCTCTCCAAACCTTGGCCAGAGCATCTCCAAACCCTGATCAGAGCCTCTCCAAACCCTGACCAGAGCCTCTCCAAACCTTGGCCAGAGCATCTCCAAACCTTGGCCAGAGCATCTCCAAACCCTGATCAGAGCATCTCCAAACCTTGGCCAGAGCCTCTCCAAACCTTGGCCAGAGCATCTCCAAACCCTGATCAGAGCATCTCCAAACCCTGACCAGAGCCTCTCCAAACCTTGGCCAGAGCATCTCCAAACCTTGGCCAGAGCATCTCCAAACCCTGATCAGAGCATCTCCAAACCTTGGCCAGAGCATCTCCAAACCCTGATCAGAGCATCTCCAAACCTTGGCCAGAGCATCTCCAAACCTTGGCCAGAGCATCTCCAAACCTTTGCAGAGCATCTCCAAACCTTGGCCAGAGCATCTCCAAACCTTTGCAGAGCATCTCCAAACCTTGGCAGAGCCTTTCCACAGGGGCACCCATGGGTTCTGCTCTCTCTGCACCCACCTGAGAGCAACATTTTGGGAGGGTTGAGTGCTCCAGGCTGTGGGTGGGAGGAGCTGGGAAGAGTCCAGCAGCTCGGGAGTGAATCACCCAGGAATGGGATGGAATTTGCCCCCGGGATCTGAGGGTGCAGCTGAAGGAATCCTCCCCAAGGGGCCTTGGCAAGGGAAAGGAGGGCAAAGCCAGGAATTCAGGGAATGTGCTGGTGCTCGCCTTCATGGAAATATTCCCTCAGAGCAGTCCTGAGTCCCTACAAACACCAGCGCTGCCTCTTGACCATGTGAGCTCCAGAGATTCATGGATGGGCAGGGGAACCCTGAGGGTGCCTTTGCTGACCCCTCCAGCTCCACATCAACATGAAAATCCCTGCACTGGGTCAGGCTGTGAGCCCTTGGAGCCGTTTTTTCATCCCCAAATGCCACCAAGAACCGTGGAATAATAATTGTTCAACATGTGAACAATTATTCCATGGACTGTGGAGAGCCAGGAGATTTCATGTGGAGTGGAGTGGAAGGGGTCCCTGCCATGGTCCTTAAAGTCTCTTCCAACCCCAACCAGTTTGTGATTGTGATTCCATCCCAATTCCAGCTCAGCCCAGCACCACAAGGAGAGCATTTGATGTTGCAAGGAACAACATTCAGTCCTGTCTGCTCTGTTAAGGTAGAATTGAAATGGAATGTTGGATAAAAAGCCCTTGTAAGAGCTGAAATGAGAGATGTGAGACTCCAGGCAGGTTCCAAAATGCAGTTTATTGTATCCAAGATGTCACAGCAGTCCAGGGTGACAGAGCTGTGCCCACAGCTGTCAGCTCCAGCTGCAGGCAGGCCTGGAGACCCTGAGTTTAGGTTACAATGCATTATAGACTTTTCTTTTGCTGACATTTCATTATATACTTTTCTTTTGGTTACAAATGCATTCTATACTTTTCTTTGCTGCACACCTTCATACAACAGAACCAATCTATACCTTAACTTTTACCTGCAGCCTATCATAACTGCTATAATTACCATTTTCATGTTACTGTTCTCCAGTCACTAAAAGTCAGTGCATTACAGTTTAAGCTGGAAGTTGGTTTTCAGTTTTCTTGCAGTGGAAAATTCTTTTTTCTACTTGCCACATTTGCTGCCTTGTTTGCCTGTGCTCTCTTCCTGCTTGGTAAAAACATCTTGTTTGGGGTGGGTTTATCCTTTGCTCTAAGCCATAAAAACCCCTTATAACCAACACACTCTCGGCCTCCTTGGTTATCCAGCAAGACTGGCTCAGCAACTCTTTTCTTCTATATCAAAATCTGCTTTTATTTCTATTCCTTCTTCAGATTCTACACTTAAAAATCTTTCTGCCAAGCGCACAAAACTGTGAGACTCTCTTGTCAAACTCTCCTCCTTCCCAGCACCACCTCCATTCCCATGGGAAGGGTTGAGTTCGAGGAGTTTGTGTTGCCTTGGCTGATTGCAATTACACCATGTGCTGGCTGGCTGGAAATAAAATGAAATTGCAACAGAGTTCCAGCTTTAATTGAAATTTCCTGGGATCTGTTATTACACGGCAGTGATTGTTCTGCAGCACTAATGAGCCTTTGCTCAGATGATTATCCAAGTGTCTCTCCAGTCGCTATTTCATTATTGTATTATTAATGATCAGATAGGATTGTCACAGCTGAGATGAAACCTGAACATCAGACAGAGCCAGAGCACACAGACACTGCCTTGACACATCCCCTGCACTGCTGCTGCACCGGCACAACGTGAATACCAATTTTTTTGGGGGGGTGGGAGAAGGGTTGGATGTTTATTGGTGCTTTGCTGTGTTATTCTGCAGTAATTCTGCCAGCCTGATGGTGTTTTTGGATAGTTGGGAAGGTTGGTGCTCTCCAGGCTTTGTCTTTCATTCTTTGGTTATTTCTTGGTTTGGTCATTGAAAGTGAAGATTTTTATTTGGTCATTCAGTGGAACATGGGCTGTCACCTTCTCTTACCCTGTTGAAGGGTTTTTCTGGGTTTTTCTGGAAGGTTGGTGCTCTCCAGGCTTTGTCTTTCATTCTTTGGTTATTTCTTGGTTTGGTCACTGAAGGCTGAGGATTTTTATTTGGTCATTCAGTGGAACATGGGCTGTCACCTTCTCTTACCCTCTCAAAGGTTTTTTCTGGGGATCGTGGCTTTTTGTTTTGTGGTGTTCTGGGATGGGGAGACCCCACAGAGCACAGGGGTCACTGCTTTGCTTTGGGTCCCTCAGGGATGAGCAGGGGAAGCTGGAAGCAGCTCAAAGTGGTGACACAGCCCAGGTGTCACCGTGTCCTTCCAGCAGCAGCTCTGCCTCCAAAATCCACCCCTGGAGGCAGGGAAAAGCTGCTTCCAAAAGAATCCGGGGCTGCACCCAGCCAGCGTTTGCCCTGCCCTGAAAATCCTGGGATTCTCCCCAAAATGAGCAGCTCCAGCCCCATTCTGGGCCAGATCCTGCCTGATCCCACCCAAGGAGAGCTGCAGAATGTGGGCTGGGGAACAGCTCCTAAATATTAAAGTTCTGTCAGTGATGAATCCAGGAAGTTCAGACAATCAGGGGGAATCCTGGAGGCTCTGATATCCATAAGGGAATGGGAAGTTCTGCTTGTGTTGTCTTGGAATTATTTTTTTTTCTCCCTCATTTCACAGATTGCTGGCCGAAATCTCTTCTCTATTCCAGTGACTTCAGATGTAAAAAGGGAGCAAAAGTTCAGTGCTGGGGCTGGGTGACATTTCAGTTTTCTAGTGAAATGTATCCAGAACCAGAAAAGGAACAGTTTGAAACCAGCAGGGAGCAACTACAAAAATCAGAGTGAGTTGAGGGAAGCTTTGCAGTCAGCAGAAGAATCTGTAAAAAATTCAAGACTGCCAAAAATTTATTTATTTTTGTCACTGCAATCACTTTTAATTTCTTCTCTTAAATTATTTTTTTTTATTCTGCTGCTCCTGCTTAAGCCAAATGTGGTGTTAACCCATGAGTGAAAGATAACCTCTCCCTTGGGGCTGCCTGAGTGCTTCAGCCTCTATTAATTTTTTACTGGGGCTTTGCTGCCCAAGATCCTGAGCATGCATTGCTAATTGGACCAAAAAAAAAAAATTAAAAAGCTGATTTCCATAATATTTGGATTTATTTGAAATAAATATTCCAATATTTGGATAACCTTCTCCACCCAGCATTGAAGGAAGTTTTGGTGTCTTTATGGAGGAAAATCCACTGGGTAAGTGCTTGCTATTGTTCTTAGTGTTGGGAAAAGACAATCTAAATGTCCAGGAATCATTTCCATAAAATGCTTGCAGAAACTCCTGCTCCTCTTCCCCTCCTTTCTCACAATCACAGCACACACCATTAGATCATTATGGTCTATCAATTTGTCAGATTTCAGCAATTTCTTCCTTTAAGGCTCTGGGATGAGAAGCCACTAAAAAGGCCTAAAACTGGAGAGAAATCATTTCGCAAAAACAATTGCTCCATTTGGATGTCAAAACACACAATATTCCCCTGCTTGGAAAGAACATTTTCTAAAAAATCATCCCCCTCAGCAGCAATCATTCCCCCCTGTGATTCTGGCACTTTGTGGTCATGGATAACTTTCCTGGGAGTGATAACAGAGCTTTAATTTCTGTTGTTTGATTTTTCTGAGAGGCTCCAACTTAAATCCTCGCCCTTTTCAGAATATTACTGTAAATTTATTTATCCTGCATATATTATTATAACTTTTACATTTTTAACTTATTTTATACTGTTATATTACTATACTAGATTTTAAAATAATTATATTGATACAGTTTTTTATTTGTTTAATATATTAAGGATGATATTTTATTTAACGTGCATGCATTGCTGGGAGTTGGCTGAGATTGGACAAGGAGATTTCAGCAGCTCCTGCTTTCCCAACTTCCCACAAAATCCACATCCTGAGAGGAAAAAGGCTCCAAGGAGAGCTCAGAGCCCTTTCCAGAACCAGAAAAGAACCCTCAGCTTCTCCATGTTCTGCTCCTCTGGAATGTGATTTGGAGAATTCTTTACCAGCATGTGAATTGTTTTTAATTAATGACCAATCCCAGTCCAGCTGTGTCGGGATTCTGGTCTGCCATGAGTTTTTATTATTCATTCTTATTTTAGTCTGAGGTCTACTTTGTTTAGTATTGTTTTAGTATGTCATTTTCATACAATATAATTATAACACAGTACAATATCATATAATTAGAATACAAAATATAATACAATACAATGTAATATAATTATGATGCAATATATAATATAATACAATGTAATATAATTACAATACAAAATATAATACAAAATAGAATATAATACAATATAATACAATATAATACAATATAATTGTATTATATTTATTTATGTTATTGTATTATATAATATAATACAATTATTATATTATATTATATTATATTATATTATATTATATTATATTATAATATAATACAATTTATATTATTTTATTATATAATATAATACAATGCAATATAATATAAATCTCATTCTTGTTTTAGCCTTCTGATGTCTCCTTCCTTTAGTATAGTTTTAGTATATTATTTTCATATAATATAATACAATATAATTATAATACAATACAATTCAATGCAATATAATATAATGAAATATAATGCAATATGATATTATTGATACAATATTAATTGTTTTAATCATTGTATTAATACAATACAATGATAGTATTAATACAATACAATACAATATCAGACTTCTGAGAACCTGCATTCAATTCTCATCCCTCATCCCGGGGACCCTCACAACACCCCAAATATTGGCGACCAAGCCAATTTTGGGCTGGATTTGGGCTCCCAAACTCCCCTCTGAGCTGCAGGGCAGCTCCTGCCATGCCCAGGGGCTGTGGGATTCCTCCAGCACCAAATGAAGACGTGCTGAGGAGACAACCCTGAATTAAATCCTGGCCCGGGCTGACTCCCAGAGGAGCCAGAGCAGAGCAGCCCTGAGCCACGACAGAGCTCAATTTGCTTTCTCCGCCTTCTCCAGGCTATTCCCTGCAGCCCCAGGCCATTAACAAGCCGTGCTGGCAGCTCAGGGAAGACAAAAAGGTCCCTGCAGCTCCCATCTGCCCCAGCAGCCAGGATGAGCTGATTGTGTTCTACATTCAATCACCAGAAAGAATCAATCTGTAATTAAGAGACTCCTCTCCCACCCCTCTGTCAGGTTTTTGCCTCTTCTCCCCTTCCACCCCCAGCAAACCTTCCAGCGCCGAGTCAATTTAATGAGATTTCTCAGTAACAAATGACCAGTTTGTAATAATTATATTTTCTTCTGCAATTGCTGTGGAAATGATTTAAAGCAGAGAAGGCTCCAATTTATTAAGCATCAAATTTTCTGCAGTGAACTTTTAACTACGAGAAGAGCCTGGAGACGGAGGGAGCTCTCCTCCCCCTCGCTGGGCCCTGCAATATTGATGGTTTGGAGATCAAAATTTGGCTCCTTGATGAAAACAAATGGACCCTGTGTCAGGCAGGGCCCAGCTGCACTTTCTACCCTTTCATCAAGGCTCGTGGAGAGGGGAGAGTGGGGTAAGAAGTGGTGAAAGGAAAAATAAACCCATCCTTAAGCTCTTCCATCTTTTTCGTATTTGTAGGTGAAGGTTTCAGTGCTGGACCCCTCACAGGCTGTCAAGGAAAATCCAAAATAAAGGAGCTCAGCTGGGGAAGCCTCAGCATCTCCCAGGGATGCTGAGAACACAACTTTCATCCTGAAAAGCATCAAACTGTGGCTCCTAAACCTTGGAAAACAAAAACCCTCCTTCAGCCCTGAAATATTGATGGTTTGGAGATCAAGGTTTGGCTCCTTGATGAAAATAAATGAGGGAAAATCCAAAATAAAGGAGCCCAGCTGGGAAGCCTCAGCGTCTCCCAGGGATGCTGAGAACACAACTTTCATCCTGAAAAGCACCAAATCGTGGCTCCTAAACCTTGGAAAACCAAAATCCTCCTTCAGCCCTGAAATATTGATGGTTTGGAGATCAAGGTTTGGCTCCTTGATGAAAATAAATGAACCCCGTGTCAGGCAGAGCCCAGCTGCATTTTCTACCCCTGTGGAGATGGGAGTGGGGTAAGAAGCGGTGCAGGGAGCAACAAACCCATCCTTAAGCTCTTCCGTCTTTTCCTAGTTCGTATTTGTAGGTGAAGGTTTCACTGCTGTGCCCCTCACGGGCTGTCGGGGAAAATCCAAAAGAAAGGAGCTCAGCTGGGGAAGATGCCAAGATGGCACTTTGTGGTCATGGATAACTTGGGCTGGAGGGGATGCAGAGAACCCAGCTTTGATCCTGAAAAGCACCAAACTGTGGCTCCTAAACCTTGGAAAACCAAAACCCTCCTTCAGCCCTGAAATATTGATGGTTTGGAGATCAAGATTTGGCTCCTTGATGAAAATAAATGAGGGAAAATCCAAAATAAAGGAGCTCAGCTGGGGAAGCCTCAGCATCTCCCAGGGATGCTGAGAACACAACTTTCATCCTGAAAAGCACCAAACTGTGGCTCCTAAACCTTGGAAAACCAAAATCCTACTTCAGCTCTGCTCCCAGGTGTTTGCAGCTCATCATTTGACTGAATTTAGGGAGGAAGGAGAGGATTTATTTCTCTCAGGAACCTCCACAATGACAACGTTCCCACTGGTGTTTCACAATCTTGGCTTTCCACCCTGCCATTCCAATTAAACTAAATTAAATTAATTAAATTACACATTCCAATTAAGTGCCCAGGCAGAAAGGGGCCTCTGATAGGTCTGGAATCTCCTCAGTTTTTTTATTTTTATCTCACCAACCTGCCACCTGGACTTGAGAGAGAACATCTGGGGGAGTCTTGGAACATCTGGGGGAGGCTTAGAACAACATCCCAGCTCCAATCCTCCATTGGAAAATCTCTTTATTGCCTTTGATAAACCACAGCTCCCAAATCCTGCAGTCATTTCTGCTCTAGAAAGGCACCACAGCCAAATGAGCTCTTTAAAGCTCAGGAAGAAGTGAGAGTTCAAAACTTTTTTCAACTATTGCTCTGTCTCAGCAGCTCCCTAATTAATGGAAGTTTCATCCCATTTTGTACTATTTTTCTACAAAGCAGAGAGTACAGAAAGTTTAAAATACTCTGTAAAGTTTAAAATTTGAATTTTAAACTTTAACCAGGGTTCCAAAAGGCAAAATTTGATTTTTTTTTTTCTCGGATTAATACCAGTGAAAGGCACTGCCAGGAGTTTTAACCTGCACCTTGTTTACCCAGGGCTGTAGAAATCCAGCTTCCCTTTCAAAGCACACTTGTTACACCAACCTAAAAAGCCTGTTAATTTAATTAATTATCCCTGCTAAATGGGCCCCTGAGGGCTCCCAGAGGTAAAATTCATCTTGGCAGGGAAACAACAGAGCTGACAGGAGCATCTGCCAGGCAGAGAATGACGGTGCCCACCTCGAGATGCTCGATGGAGCAGCAGCCAGGTGTCCCTGCTCCTTCCCTCACTGCTCCCGTGGCAAAAATACCAAAAATTCCACTTTTGTGTGGTCACATCCACTCTTTGCCAGCTCTGTGTACATTCACAGGCTCAAAAAATCAGAGTTTTAGGTGTCTGGCTTGAAAATTTCTGCACAAAACCTGCTCAGGTAGGTTTGGGTGATTTAAAAAGCAAAATTGATTTTTGTTTTTAAATGAGATGAACTCAGTCCCATGCAGGAAAAAAGGGATTTGGGGTTCATCCAGCAGTTGGCAGGAGCTGAGGGATAAAAGTGATTCTTGTTTTGGCCAATTTGGGGGAATCTCAGCCCCTCCAGGGAAGCTTTGCCAATATTTGGGAGCTGAGGGTCCAGCTCAGAGCCCCTGGCAAGGACATTTCCACATTATCTGCAAAGATCTCGGTTCCTTTCCCTGGAGAAAGGTGCCAGAGGTGCCCCAAAGGCTCTATTTTATTGCTTTTCCTCACACTCCATCCCCACTTTAATCATTTAAATTAAATTAATTTTAAATTTAAATATCAATTAATGTTTTAAAATCTATTTTTATTTATTTATTTTTGAAATTTTTGTATTTATTTTTTATTTTATATTTATTTATTTTAAATAAAAAATGTAATATGATATTTTAAAATTTATATTTATTTATCTATTTTAAAATTTTATTTATTTTTATTTCATTTATTTTTATTTATTTTTATTATTATATTTTTATTAATCATTATTTAATATTGTTATATTTTGGTATGTCTTTTAATTTAATTTAATTTAATTTTAGTTCTTTTATTTTACTTATTAAAGAAAATTTTGATTATTTAATATTTTAAATTTTATTTATTTATTTATTTAAAATTTTATTGGTTTTCTATTTATTTATTTTTATTTCATTTTCTAAAATTTATTTTTACTATTATATTTTTGTTATTTATTATTTATTATTGTTATAGTTTATTATCTATTTTAATTTCTTTTATATTTATTTATTTATTTAATAAATTATTATGTATATAATAGTTTTAATTTAATTTATTTACTTTTTTTTTACTTCTGACGAAAGGAGACGCAAAATCCTCCAGCAATGCAAACTCCTGGCTCCCTGTTATCCTTTAAAACCCTAAAAATTTTCCTCTGAGATTTCCTCATTAATAATTTCATCTTTTTTAGCACCAACCCCTCCATGGCTGCAGTGGAATTTCCACTTTAGCCAGCCAGGAGCCCAAGTGCAAATGAGTGATTATCCCCAGCTTAACCAGCAAGAGGACAAACAATAAAAGAGCAAGGATAATGCATCGCCAAATGTACTTTGTTCATTTATTTGACAACTGCGGTTTAGTTGTAATTAATTATGATAATATTTCATGGCACACCAGTCCGTGTTCTGGAGGGTAATTTGTTCAAGTCTCAGGAACACCAGGCCTGCCCTCCAGCCTTGTGCTGCTAAATTTTGATTGTGGAGTGAAAGAAAAATCTGATTTTTTGGGGGGTGAGCACAGAGGACGCTGTGGAAGGAGGGCAAAAATTAAAAATTGCCCTGGGAAATCTGTCAGGGTTCCAAGGACAGCTTTGTGTTGGATATTTGAATTCAATGGGAGGGTTTATATGAAATAAATGTGAGGGTTTATATGAAAGAAATGTGAAGGTTTATATGAATTAAATGTGAGGATTTATTTGAATTAAATGTGAAGGTTTGCACAAATCTCTGTCACTGTAAAGCCAACACGAAGCCAGTGCTGCTGCCACTCTCGTGCCGTGCATTTGTAACTCAGGATTTGTGATTTGCCGCCCAAATCTGACTCCTGGCACAGCCCAAGGGCTCAACCTCATTTTCTTCTCTGTCCCAGAATTTTGTGGCTGTTGCCATTTGTTCTTTCAGGGTTTTTTTGGATTTTATCCCTGCACCATTCATGGATACAAAGGGAAAAAGAAATAAAAGTCTGAGGCAGAGCTGCCTTCAGAAAATGTGAATTAACTGCAGGTCTAAGAGAAATGGGAGGGATTTGCTGAGCAATCAGTTCAGGGTCCTTCTGTTTAATTATCAAACTCTTTAATGAGTTGCAGCAGCGTGGGTGTATCCTTCAGAAAGTCACCATGGATTGCACAGAAATCCTCTGCTCACAAAGCCCTGGGACACGCAGGGCAGCTCTGTTGTAGTGTGTTGTTAAGTTTCTTGTGTTATTCCCCCAATTTATGTATTGTTCCCCCCTATTATGTGTAAAATGGTTTCGTTCCCCCAGTTTTTCCCGCCACTGCTAGCCTGTCAGCTAAGTTGCCATAGCAACCGCTATTCATAGTTGCCGATATGTAATTGCTCCTCCCCTGGTTTCCCTTATAAGTGAAAGTTGTTTCCTCCCTGTCCAGTCAATCACTCCCTTCCTCCTCCCAGGTTTCGAGAACCTTCTCCTCTCTGGAGATGGTGGCTGGCTGGGGTCCCAGGACACCTCCTTTACCTTTTGATTATTGGTCTCCATGGAGTGTCAGTTCTGTGAAGTTCATCCCCTCACCTTTCCTGATTGGCTCTGTCTGTACCCACCTCCCTCCTTTATAATCCTGTTTCACCCCCTATGGAATAACTTTTTCCCGGTTGGTTTCCCCGCATTTGGATCCCGCAACACCTCCAATAAACCGATGTTTAACCCCCGGGAAATGGTCAGCTCCGTTCCTCCCCTATACCAGCGGTGTGAGCCAGTCCGCAGCCAGCACAGCCCGAGGCCCTCAGACGCCGAAGGGCGCTGGCCAGGAATTGCAGAGGGGCGTCGGCCTTTCGCCCTCAGCTAGTCGGGCTCTAAACTTCGGGCCACATATGCCCTCCTCTGCACAGCTCCACAGGACCTAAAAACACCAGAAACGCCAAAAGTGGTGCCTGGACTGAAACACCAGCTGGAATTTTCAGGATTTCTGCAGCAAGCAGGGCCCTGCCTCAAACTCTGCTGGAATTTTGGGGTGACCTTGATGAGCTCCTGATTTTCCTTTTCCCCTCAGCGCAATTCCTTCCCTTCACTTCTTCTGCCCAAATTTTCCTTTATGGTGGACCTGGGGAGCCCTGAGCTGTTCCCAAACCACAATTAATGAAAAATAGAGCCAGATTTTGGTAGAGCAGAATGATCAGGCTTCAGCAGGGATAACAATATCCAAATTATCAGGTGAAAGCCTTCTGGAAAAGCAATTAGATAATAACAAACCTGTGCCAGAGTCATCAAAGACTTTTCACGCTGGGCTGGAAAATCAGCACCCAAGAATGAATGGGATTGGATTGGATTGGATTAAATAAAAGAAATGTTCCAACCTCCTCACCAGCTCCTATGTGGGAACTGGAGCTTTACAGAGCTTTGAAAAAGCAATCACAGCGTTTTGTTTCACAATTTCCTTCGTTCCTCCCAGATTTTGGAATAAAAGCATGAAGTAGAAGTCACCTCAGTCCACCTTCTACCCTCCAAGAGTTTCTCCTTTGTCGCATTTTCCAGGAATTTATCTGAAGAAAAAGCAGAAATCAAAGGTAGAAGAGGCCACCAGAGGATTTTCCTATGAAAAGCACAGGAAAATTTTAAGAAAAATCATGGAAAATTGTCACTCAGGATGGGGACACAGATGAGAGACCAGGAAATAAATCCCACAAAGGCTGAAGGACAAACCCATCAACACTCAGTGCCTGCCCAGAGATTCCCAAAAAATACTGCAAATATTTAAAGGAAAACCAGAAAAATAGAGACAAAAACATTCCCAACCCTTCCTGTGCCTCCTGGAGATGTTCTGAGTCCTTCTCTGCCTCCCTGAGGATGGATTTGGGGTTAAAAATCAGGGTTTTGGGGAAAGGGAGAAGTCAGAGGACTGATTTGGGGTTAAAAATTGAGGGTTTGGGGAAAGGGAGGAGCTGTGCAAGGATCTCTCTTTTGATTTCCCAAGCAGCTGTGATGATTAATATCAAAGTTATTGCACTGCTGACATTCAAACCAGGCAATTTCAGTGGCTGGAATAAAGCTGGATAAAAGGAAGGGATCCCTGGGGATCAGAGTTCACCCTCCCTGATGGATCCAGGAGATCCTGGAATGGGGGAGGCTCCTGGAGGGCAGTACCAGCCAAAACGGGCTCATTTACAGCTTAATTAGTGCAGAACTTTGAATTTTTAATGGGGAAAAATCCTGAGATTTTGGTTCAGGCAGAATGAGCCAAATCCACCGTGGCTTTCTCCATTTCCAGTGACGAGGAAATTCTCTGGCATCTTAGTGCAACCTAAAGAAAACCCCAAATAAACGCAATAAACCATCCCAAACTCCCCAGCAGTGGAAGCAGGTTAAGAATGAAATGAGGATCGTGAGCAGGGCAGGGCTGGAGCTTTGATGCAGAACTTTGAATTTTTAATGGGACAAAATCCTGAGATTTTGATTCATCCACCGCGGCTTCCCCCATTTCAGTGACATCTCTTAGTGCAGCCTAAAAAAACCCCAAATAAACACAATAAACCATCCAGTGGGAAGCAGGTTAAGAATGAAATGAGGATCACGAGCAGGGCACTGCTGGAGTTTAGACCCAACCACCCAAGCCAAGCCCAAAATGTGAGCTCAGCTTAATTCTTCATTTGGCTCCGCCGCCGTCTCTCTTTTGATTTCCCAAGCAGCTGTGATGATTAATATCAAAGTTATTGCACTGCTGACATTCAAACCAGGCAATTTCAGTGCCTGGAATAAACCTGGATAAAAAAAGGAAGGTGGTGGGGTCAGCTCTGTGCCAGTCCAGGCTCTTTTGGTGTTTACACTCATCCAGAGCAGAGCTGAACGTGCAGAGAGCACACGGGAAATATCAGCTCTGCTCACAGGCTTTGGATTAAAGATAAAAGCTGAATATTTATCTTCCCTGCCAGGCTCTGAACTCCACAGGTCCATTAGCTCAGGGCAGGGAATAAGGAATGCTGTGGATTTAGGATCCCAACCCTTTTGGGTGCATCTCCCTTCCTCAAATAAACATCCTCCAGATCTGAGAATCAAAAGAAAAAAAAGAAGAATCAATGTTGTTTTTTCTTCGAGCTTGAAAGGGGGAAAAAAAACCCCAAGTAATTCAGCAAATATTACTTAAAATAAGGGTTTCATAAAACGAGTTGTGCTCTGCCTTTCTTCTTTTAAATTGTTTCTTCTCCCCTCCCTGACTGACAGCTCCCTGATAACAGATTCCCTCATTGCAGATATTTTTTATAATGTTTAATTCACGGCACTGCACGCTCCCTCTGGAGCTCCTGAACTTTCTCTCCCTTTTCCAATTGTTCCAGGAGGAAAAATTGTCCCAATCCCTTGGGAATGCCTCTGCTCACCCCCTTGTCCCTGTTTGGGTTTCCTAACCCCACAAACCCTCCAGTGACAGCAGAAACAGAGAGAAAATCACATCAGGGCAGAGGATAAAGAACTTTTTGCTCTGAGATGTGTTCCTTGCTCCCCCAAAACCTTCCACAGGCAGCAATCAGGGATTTCTTTTCATCATTTTGGGTCTAGTTGAATATTCCAGAGGACAAAGCCAGAACTCTCTGGTTTTACAGGTGGAATCTAACAGGGAAAATCTGATTTCCAGCTATTTCCACACCCAGGAAGATTGGGCACTGGTTACAGTGAAAAAAAAACAACCTTAATTCCTGCATAAGGGAGAGGGGAAGTCAGGGAGATAAAAACGGGATGAAAGGCTGGACTTCACATTTGGACTGAACACAGCATTTCTGCAAACAGCAAAGTTCCTTTCTGGCCAACCGTGGGGTTAAATCAATGCCTGATTCAGGACTGCAGAGAAAGGGAATAACATCCAGCAGGGAACACATTCTGCAGGCTGCAAAGAGCAGCTCGCTCTGGCTAATTAATGGCTAATCAGGGCTGGAGCAGTAATTTTGTGAGTGGTGACCGATTTCCCCTGCACAGGTTTCACCTCAGGGATCTCCCGCTCCCTTTGGATGGTCCCTGATTTGAGGTTTTTCACTTTGGCAAAGTAAAAGCAAAGTAAAAACTTGGGAAAAAAAATTATCTGAAATAGCATCAAGGGTACCCAGTGTGTGGCTGCAGAGGGAAAGGGAAATAAAAGGGAGTCCATGCAGGCTCAAATCCAGCTTGGACTGGGCTTCAGAGGAATCATTGGGAGCTTAAATTACCTAAAACCCTCTCTGGTGCCCTTCCTGGCACAGCCCATGGTGAGAGCTGCAGGTCCTGAGCAGCCCAGGGAGGCATGGCCTGGAATAATCCAGAATTTAGGTGCAAAAACAAAAAACAAAACAAAACAAAACAAAAAAAAAAAAAAAAAAAAAAACACAAAAAAAAAAAACACAAAAAAAAAAAAACAAAAACAAAAACAAACAAAAACAAACAAACAAAAAAAAACCAACAAAAAAAACCCCACAAAAAAAAAAAAAAAAAAACAAAAAACAAAAAAACAAAACAAAACAAAAAAAACCTGCAAAAACCAAAAAACCAACCAACTAACCAAAAATAAACCAAAAGCAAACAAACAAAAACAAAAAAAACCCAAAAAACCTATAAAAAACACCAAAAAAACCCAAAAAACCAAACAAAAAAAACCCAGAAAACCCCCCAAAAAATGCAAAACAAGGCAGAAAATTTTGATAAAGTTCCAGAAAGTTGTTCCCCATTCAGTGCATGAACAGGATATGGAAGCAAAACCTGGAAAAAAGCTTCCTGAGAGCTGTCCAGGCTGAAATGCTCCTCTCAGAGGAGGTTTGCAGAGATTTTGGTTCCTCACTGTGATCAGACAGCACAGGAAGTGCCCAAAGCCAGCCTGGCACTCCTGATCCCATCAGAAATTTGGGATAACAGAGCCCTCCTGCCTCTCTGGGGTGGAGGGAGAGGAAAGGCTGTAAAGATTCTGTGATTCTCCCCTAAATAAATAAATCCAGGCATTTTTATCCTCCTGCTGATGCTCAGATGTGGTGTAACAGGTGATCACCCTGCACAGCATCCCTGGAGGGACAGGAGGGAGCTGAACCCCAGGAATTTCTTTGGAAATTGGGGATGTTGTATTTTCTGTGGTGCCCCGTGGCAGGAAGGAATGAATCTGACTCCATGTTCTCAGAAGGCTCATTTATTATTTTATGATACTGTATTATGTTAAAGAATACTATACTAAAGAGTGCAGAAAGGGTACAGACAGAAGGCTAAAAAGATAAAAATGAAAACTCGTGACTCTCTCCAGAGTCCCAACAAAGCTTGGCACTGATAGGCCAAAAGTCAAAACAATTCACATGAAACCAATGAAACAATCTCCTGTGGGTAAACAATGTCCAAACACATTACAAAGCAGCAAAACACAGGAGAAGCAAATCAGATAATGATTGTTTTCCTTTTTCTTTGAGGCTTCTCAGCTTCCCAGGAGAAGAATCCTGGACAAAGAGGGGATTTTTGCAGAAATTATGACAACCACACTGCTCTGAACCCTCCAGCGCCAAAACTCCACACCATCCAAAGCTCAGCCTCATCTCCAGCCCTAAAATCTGGTTCTGTAGAGCATCTGAGAGGCACAGCACGAGGAACAGCAACGTAAATGAGCTTTGTTTGGTCGTATCCTATGCAAGCTGTTCCAGCTCCAGAGCTCAGTCCCCAAGGGACTGGGTGCCAGAAGCCAGCTCGCTCTCAGACCAAGGCCGCGGGTCAGCCCCTAGCAAGCAGGGAATATTCAGCTCTTAGTGATCAGGCAGCTCTTGTGATTTCAGCTTTGCTTGCTAGGTAGCTTTTCCCTTGGCCTAAGGCTCCAGCAGACGGTAGAGAGAGGAGAAGCAGAAGACGCTGGCTGTTCCACCAGTATGGCTTTATTGGAGGGTCCGTGAAGGGTCTCAGCTCTTCTTCTTCCGAGTTAGTAGGGGTACAGTATGCTACTTTTATACCCTTGGCCTGGATCCAATCCTGACCAATGGCAAAGGTGTTAGAGTGACCATAAGTGACCAATAGTAGGGTTTAACACAATATTGCCTTACATGGCTATAGGGATAAGGTACAAGGCGGATGTCCCTGGAGACAGGAAACTTCTTTGCCGCTGTGTCAGCATTCTGTTCTCCAAGGGGCCCTGGCTAAACCTGAGGGGTTTACTACAGCAACGTTTTGTCTCTGCAGCAGCCTGGAGCTGCCCCTAATCACAGCAAAACTCCGAGCACATCCAGTGGCTCCGCTCCAAGCTGGCACGGCACGAGACGCCAGGATTTCACAGACAAGCACGAGAGGGCCGGCGAATTTTAATATCTCCTTCCCCTTACAAGTAATTTCCAGTGTTTATGCTCTGTGGAGCTCCTTAGGAGTGTCAGAGCAGAACAAATGTCATTTTTAATGGACTTGCTAAATCATAAAAACCATTTGGAAAATTGCATCTGATTAAGAGATGAAAACGTTCCATTATTCACGGGGCGATCGCAGCAGAGGCAGGAGTGGGCTGCACAGAAATCTTGGCCCACAGGACTTTCCACCCCAGGAGCTAAAAGCAGTCTTGTGATCTGCTGCTGCCAAGCTCAGAGGAGCTCTCGTGGAGAGAGGGAACAAAGCTCAGCATCTGTCACTTACATCCTCGTTTCTTGTAGGGAGCCAGGGAGGGGCACGACAATGGGAATTACAGAGCTCAGCTCCTGCCCTGTCACTGGAAATATTCAAATCCTGCCCAGATGGGGATCGCAGCTCCCTCTGGGAAAAGGCCAGGCCAGGATCTCTCATTTTTAGGGTGGTTGTCACTAAGGATTTTCAATTATTTGTCCCAATTCACCCAAAAAAACGCCTCTTGCTGTATGGGAGTAAAAATGGAAAGTTCCTTTCCATGCAACAAAGCAGATGTGGCAACAGAGCACAAATTTGAGAGAGGGGCTGCTCTGGAGAGCCAACAGCACTAAAGCAGAAAGGATCTCCATCAAAATGCTGATTTCCGCCAGCAGAAAGGATCCCCATCAAAATGCTGATTTCCGCCAGCAGAAAGGATCCCCATCAAAATGCTGATTTCTGCCAGCAGAAAGGATCCCCATCAAAATGCTGATTTCTCTCAGCAGAAAGGATTCCCATCAAAATGCCGATTTCTGCCAGCAGAAAGGATCCCCATCAAAATGCTGGTTTCTCCCAGCCCTGTGCTCTGCCTGTGCTCTCTAGATGGTGATGCAGAGTAATTAAGCTCTGGTTTACTGAGCATGTAACCTTTGGGAAGTGGATATTCCGAGAAGTGACAGCAGCTGATTCAGGCAGACACGGCACAGCAAGGGAGCTGCCTGCACCCTGCATGTCCACCAAGCATCCATCAAACCTGCGCTGCCGAGCTGCTGTTCCATTCCCAGGGCATTTGGGGAGAGGGTTCCTTCCTAAAGGCTTTAAATAAATAAATAAATAATAAAGTTTAAAATAATAATAATAATAAATAAATAATAATAGTAATAATAATAATAATAATAATAATAATAATAATAATAATAATAATAATAATAATAGTAATAGTAATAATAATATGATGATGATTATGAAGAAGAAGAATAAATTAATAATAATAATATATTATACATTCTATCATTATATTCTATATATTATTAAATATATTATTATATTTTATATTTTATATATTATATTTATTATTATTTTATATATTATATTATATTATATTATATTATATTATATTATATTATATTATATTATATTATATTATATTATATTATATTATATATTTTATGATTATTTATTATATTAGTATTGATTATTAATAATATATTGTGTGTTATATATAGAAAATTATTATATTTTATTTATTATTATTACTATTAATATCACTATTACTATTATTATTTCTTGGTTTTAATTGAACTAAATCATGCAGCTTCAGGCGAAGATGTAAGTAGGGAAGCCACATTCTTTCTGGAGAAGCAAAACCAGGCCATTCAAAGCATTGCACTTGAAAAGGATGCCAACTTTCCCTGGCTCCAGAGAAGAGCCCGAGTCCTGATTTTATTTTATTTTAGTGGGATTTGCATGGCAGAGCTGAGGTCGGCACAAGCCTGGGGTTCCCAGAGCTGATGATTCCACCCTGCCCTCAGCAGGGAGAGATCCAGGGCTGTGACAGGAAATTCAGGATTATTCACTGCCCTGATGGATGCTCAGGATAAATCAGAGAGGAGATGTTTTAGTGCCTCCAATTCCAAGCATTCAACAGGAACCAAACCCTGATCCAGCAGCATTTCCAGAGTGCAAATCCCTCCTAAACTCGCCTGGTGAGGATTTACCCAGGGCCAAGCGTTGTTGCACAGATAAATTCATTCAGGCAAAGGTGCTTTGACGTCCTTGCATGGAGCTGTGGAGTGAAAATCAGGCTCCCAGCGCTGCTGCAGCACTTCCAAACAGCTTCAGAGAGATGCTGAAGTTCAGCTCAGACCAATTTCCTCGCCCTGTGCAGCGCGGCTCTCATGCAGAGGTTAATAACTGCTGATCCGTTCTGTGCACTCAGCATTTCCCCGGAATTTCAGCTTGATGTAGTGCCCTTTTCACCAGGAACACATTTCTCCCTGCCTGCCTTCCCTCCTGCTAATCAGTTTCATCAACACAGCCCCAGGTGAGGAATGGCTTTCAAGATGTGGGGACCGGGAGCTGGAAATTCCTGCTCCATGCAAATGATGCCAGGCAGCAGAGCCGATTAATGAGCTCCAAAAACCCAAAATCACAGCTGAGCAAACCCGAATAGCACTGTCAATTTACACCCCCAGCACAGCCTGGCCTTGCAAGTTTATGAATCTCAGTGCTCTTTAAAAAACAAAGCATTAAATCATTTAGCCTGGGAGATGAGAATATCAATTATCTCGCTCTCCTATCTGTCACGGACATATTTTATGAAAAATCCTTTTGTTAGGGTCTTTTCTCCTGAGAAGCTGGGAAGCTTCAGCTTCTCCATGTTCTGCTGCTTTGGAATGTGATTTGGAGAATTGATGTGAAAATGTTTTTAGCTGATGACCAACGACAGCTACCTGTGTCAAGACTGTGAGCAGTCACAAGATTTTATTATCATTCTTTTCTTTTTTTTTTTCCTAGCTTTCTGATAAAATCCTTTCTTCTATTCTTTTAGTATAGTTTTAATATAATATATATCGCAAAATAATAAATCAGCCTTCTGAAACATGGAGTCAATATTCTCATCTCTTCCCTCGTCCACCACATCATCCATCCTCCCCCCCAGGTGCTGATTTGTGCTTCCCCTCTTTCATCCTGGGGTTTTTTTTTGAGCGTGGGGAGAAAATTTACAGAGGGAAATGAGGGGGAAGCTGTGGAAATCCAGATTGCTGTGTTCATCCCAGCAGAGTGCAAACGCCACTGAGAAACCTGAAAATCCTGAAAAAACCAATTCCGTGCAGCCTGGGAGCTCCCTCAGCCGTGCTGAAGGTGCTCATTTTCACAGCCAAGCTGCCTGACAATGGCTCAGCGAGTCAGGAAAGAGATCCCGGAGTGCCAGGAAAACATCCAATCTTCAGGATTCCCTGCAAGGAGCAGCTCCAAGGGAATAAAATGTTTTGTGTTATCACCTGGGTCTGCACACTGAATCCTTTGCTCCTGCCCCAGCAACAGTTTGTTTTGAATTTAGAGTTGGTTTTGGGTTAAAAAAAGGAAGAAAAGGGGGGGAAAAAAAGCAATTCAAGCTCTTTTTGAGACATTTCTCCTTCTGCTGCAGCTAGAGGTGACAACACAACTTACAGGACAATAATCATCATTTTCCTCTCCCATATTCATTCCACAGGATTTACAATCCAATGGGTTCCAGCTCATTGTTGGAGATCAACTTTGACCAAACTGGGAAAAAAAAATAAAAATCAAAGGTTTCTAAAGAAGCAAGAAATTAATTACACAACAAACTCCACAGGAGAAGGCATCAGCAGTTTTCCTTTTTAACTCCCTGCCCTTTCCTCCCCACAAGTCTGGTTAATTTTGAGGCAGAGCCTTTCAGAGCTCCATTCTCCTGCAGGAAAGACTGATGGAAATTAATTGATGTGAGAGAAATTGGAGCACGAAGGGGAGAGTGCCCTTCTCCCCATCTATTATTCACACTTCGTGGTGAGAGAACCTCAAAACGTGGGGAGGAACTTCCCCTTCACCCTGCAAGCAAATCTTGCCAGATTCTTGCTCTGCAGACGCATTTTGTTTTTCCCTAAATAGCATGAAGCCATGGGGAAATTAAAAATAAAGAAAAAAAGGGACATGGGAAGTGTCAAAGGATTTTTCAGGCTGGCAGAGTTGAGGGTGGGGAGGGGAATTTGTGTGGAAAACTCAGAGCATCTTCCATGTTCTGAAAGGGCTCCAGGGCAGCTGGAGAGCGATTCTGGATCAGGAACTGGACAAGGGGAAGGGATTAAATTGATAAAAATTAGGTTTGGATGTTGTTCTGGTTTTTAAATTGTTTTCTAAGCCTTCTGATGTTTACATTACGCTTTTATGTAAATAACTTATTGTTTTGCATTCTTTTCTGAAGGAGGAGAAATTTGATGGGCTCTTGGTCTGTCCAGTGTCATTGAAGAGGTGGCACTGTCACCCTCCAATCCACTGTTACTTTTCAAAATCTATAAATGTTGGAGTCAGAAATTAAAAATTCTCTTTTTACCTTGAGAGAGCTGCGTGTCTGCATCGTGCTATATCATATCCTATAACAACATTTGGATTGGATTTGGGGAAGGGATTCTTTAATTTAAAGGTGCCCAGAGAAGCTGGGGCTGCCCCTGGATCCCTGGAAGTGTCCAAGGCCAGGCTGGAGCACCCTGGGATGGTGTTGGCATGAGGTTGGAATGGGATCTTTAAAGTCCCTTTCAACCCAAACCATTCTCCCAATCCATAAGAACCAGCTGAAAGGAATAAATCCCATTTTTTGTTTCCCAAAGCCTCAGCACTTGTCATCTGAGCTCCTCAGTGGATAAATGCTCTCCCTGCCACTCTGAGCTGTCACAAGGATTTGTATCTGCCCTCATTACATCCCTCCCAGTCACGGGGTAATTAAATCCAATGTTGCTATAAGTCTCACTGAGCAAAGGAAAATTCACCAGATTAATCAGAATATCTTTCAGAAAGGCTTCTAAAAATATTCTAAATAGACCAGAAAAGCAGATGAGTGGCACTCTCATTTATCACTGAGCCAGGCTCTGGATACAACAATCAATTGGGGTGATAGATAACACAGCATCTTCTGCCTCTCCTCTTTCATTCTAGAAGCTCTCATTCAGGGCCAGATCAAGACACAATTCTCTCTATTATTGTCTCTCTCACCCTCTGCAGCTTATTCTGGGCTGTGTGCTCAGCACTCTCTCCAGGGGCCTGCTGTTGTCATGACTCTCAATTAGGTTTTTCCCTTCTCGTTGTCCCCATCCTGCAGAAATGGGGTTTTTTTGGAGCACGTGTGTCCCTCAGATATTTCCCTTCTCGTTGTCGCCATCCTGCAGAAACGGGTTTTTTTTGGAGCACATGTGTCCCTCAGATTCTCAATCCCATCCTGCCAGCAGCCTGGGAGGATTTTGCTGCTGCTCCCAGGGCCATCATGATGTCAGTGCAGACATGAAAAAGGAAATTCCCAGATGGTTCTCAAGGCCTGGTTTTGTTTTTTTGGTTGTTGATTTATTATTTTTTTTTTTCACAAGTCTGGGCTGGTTTTCCATGATTCATAATTTGATATTTGCAAAGCAGTTTTTAAACCTCCTCAGCTTTGCTGCTGGCCCTGATAGAACTGATGGCCTTCCTCCATCAGCTCAAATTCATCCAGGCCATTTTTAAGGATAACTTACCAAGGTTTTTGGGTGGTTTTGGTTTTTTTTTTTTTGCCAGCTGATGTTCTGAGTTTATTGCTTCCTGCCTGTCACAGTGGCACAAGTCTGACTGGGCAAAACTCACAGCTCATTTACGTCAAGGACTGAAGCAGCCACTCATCACCTGCAGCTGGGCCAAGTGAGCTGTGACAGAGGGGATGGAAATATTCCCACTGGAGCAGCCAGAGAGCTCAGACCCAGGGAAATGTCCCTGCTGAGATCAGTGTCACTTTAGCTGCTGCTGAGAACATTTATTTTAAATATATCACGCAATAAAATGAGGCTTTGCTTCTCTGGTGGAAGTGACCTTGCAAAGGCAGGAGGGGATGATGGAACTCTCTGTGCCTGTGAATTCCTGCTCCAGGTCAAAAAAAAATCAGATCCTGAGGAAATCCAGGTGCTGTTTGTTGAGTTTAGGGCAGTTCTGCAAAGCTGGTGCCACCTCTGCACCCTCTCCAAAACTCTCATGGAAAATCCTGGAAAATCCTGACCAGCATCAAGAACAGCCAGCTCACACCTGGAGAGGAATTCAGAGCTCCTGTGGCTGCAACACAACCTCTGCCAGGGCACATCTTTCCAAAGTTAAGAAACAAACTGGTGCCCAGATGCTGTTTGTTGAGTTTAGGGCAGTTCTGCAAAGCTGGTGCCACCTCTGCACCCCCTCCAAAACTGCTCCTGCATTCCCCTCCTATGGAAAATCCTGGAAAATCCTGATCAGGGCCAACAGCCAACTCACACCTGGAGAGGAATTCAGAGCTGCTGTGACTGCAACACAACCTCTGCCAGGGCACACCTTCCCAAAATGAAGAAACAAACTGGTGCAATGTCCAGGGGAAGGCAGTGTGCAGCAGATTGAGCAGGTGCACCTGAGAGCAGGGGAATGTGAGCTGGGCACCTGCCAGCTGGAAAGGACCTGGGGAAAGAGGCAGAGGCAGGCAGCACTGGAGGAAGGAAAGGATATTAAAACCACAGCCTCATGTTTCAATGCCAGAGTGATGAGGGAAGCAAAGGAAATAGGCTGGAAAGCAGCACAATCCCTCTCAGGATGCTGCAGCAGCAGCGGGGCAGAGCGGAGGGGCCAAGGCTGAGGGAGCTGCCATTGATCATTTTTGATTTAGTGCTGCCCAGACAAGAGGAACTCGCATGATCCATGGGCTGTGTATTCCTCTATTGATCCCCAGACTGGGCTTGCTAAACTGCACATCCATCACCCCCCAGCCCTGGCCAGGTTCCCCTGAGGCAGCTGAAGAGGAGCCGCTGTCCTGTCCCTCGGGGTGAGCTCCAAGGGCTTGGTGACAGCAGCTGAGCCACTGCCTGGCTGATGGATTGGCAGCACTTCCAGGCATTCCTTTCTCACTGCTCCTGGAAAGGTGTCTTGGTTTGGAAAGTGAGGAGTCTGATAAGGAAGGCAGGAGCCTCCCTTGAAATGGAGAATTTAAACCCTCCCCACCACTCCCAATTACTATAAATTTGAAATTAAGCGTTCTCAGGCAAAGATATGGGAGCAGGAAAGAACAGTTCTTTAATAGGGAAGAAAAAATAAACAATGCAGTGCACTAGAGCAACACTGCCAGAGTCAGAACCCAACCTGACACCCTGTGGGTCAGGCTGTTGGCAGCAGTGCCATTGGAATTGTGGCTCAGCCCTCCTGCAGTGTCAGGGCTGGTTCTGCTGGAGCAGGGATCTGGAGAAAGGTGCAGTCTCTGCCTCTGGAGATCCAGGGGCAGAGGCAGCTGCTGTTCCTCTGGGGAATCCAGTGGAGAAGCCGTGCTGGTGTTCCAGAGTCTCCAGATTATATCCGGGTAGGAATGCTTGGCTGGTGCTTCAGAATCTCCAGATTATATCCAGGCAGGAATGCTTGGCTCCTCCCCCTGGGCGGAGCATCTCCCAATGGGATGCTGTAGCTCTTATCAGCCATGCAGGGACATTCAATAGCTGTTATCAGCAATGTCCCCTGGGACATTGGGAGGAGTAGATGTGGTCACTCAAAACTGCCCACTTGACAAAGATAATCTGCCATACTGATAACAGAACACATCTTGCCTTGCAACCTGGTACAAAAGGGGGAGCCTGGAGGAGTTGTGCTCCCAGTCCCACACAAACTGATGGAGAGAGGGAAGGAGGAGAATTCACCCCCAGCTCGTGCTCAGCTCACCCCACACCTCATCCCACTCCCACTGAATTTAATTTTAAAAACTCCCTCCTCCCAAAGCAGAGCTCTGAGCTTTCTTTCCAGCTTGGCCACAGCCTCAAGTGCACGTTTTGAAGGATATTTCACTCCTGTTTCACCACTCTCTGTTCCTGTCCCTGACTCCAGTCCTTTGCCAAGGTATGTCCAAGTGGGGAGCATGAGGAGTGAGAAGACAGCTGGTGAAACAAATGCAAATCCCTGTCTACACCTCCTTAATCTGTTTTTTCCTGTATTATCCCTGCCAGCAGGGACTATTTCTGGCCTGGGCTGGCCTGGCTGGGGAGGGCTGAGGGGGCAGAGGGAGGATCATGGTGCAGGCAGCAATAAAATCTGAATGTGGTTGAGCTGGTGCAGATTTTGAGCTGAAGAGTCAGGGTTGGTGCCTGTAAAGTAATTTCTTACCTCTCAGATGGAGGGATGAGGCTCAGTGCAGAGGACAGATTGATGGCCATCACCTGGGAGCTTTTCACACCTTCACCAGAACAACTGAAATTCTCTTTGCTGCAAAATTTGCGGCAGCTCCCACAACTCCCCTTCAGTGCCAGCTTCTCTCACAGGCTGTGGGAAGAGGAAAGGTTTTAGGATCACAGAGGGGTTTGGATTTATGGGGTGCAGAGATCATCCCCAGTTCTCTCACAGACTGTGGGAAGGGTTTTAGGATCACAGAGGGGTTTGGATTTAAGGGGTGCAGAGATCATCCCCAGTTCTCTCACAGACTGTGGGAAGGGTTTTAGGATCACAGAGGGGTTTGGATTTATGGGGTGCAGAGATCATCCCCAGTTCTCTCACAGACTGTGGGAAGGGTTTTAGGATCACAGAGGGGTTTTTATTTAAGGGGTGCAGACTGAGGGAAGGGTTTTTAGGATCACAGAAGGGTTTGGATTTAAGGGGTGCAGAGATCATCCCCAGTTCTCTCACAGACTGTGGGAAGGGTTTTAGCATCACATCCTAAGAAAGAAGACCCCCAGACCAAACCCAAGGAAACCAGGGGCAGTTTTGCCCCAAACAAGGACTGAGAAAAGAAACATCAATGAATCATTTCAGGATTCATCTCCCACTTGTCCAACCATCATTTTCTTCTGCTGGGATCTGCAAAACGTCTCCTGATGGATCTGACAGCCCCAAATCCATCACCTGAATTCTCCCAGCAGCTCTGGAAGGATCTGTGCAGAAATCCCCTGCCTTTTTCCTGTAGGAGATCAGGAGTGAAGAACACAAAGATTTATTCATTTTCTCCCTTTCTGATGTTCTAGGTGCAAAAAAAAGGAAGCCAGGGATGAAGGGAAGGAGTGGATTAAGAGGAGAGAAAAAGCAGAAGTGAAATCAGACATTATCAGGTACCTCCTGTTGCCCTCCCAGTGCAAGGAAGAGCCACATTGGGATTCAGGGAGTGCTGAAAAACCTCCAAAGGAGAAGTGCTGGCAGAGGGAAGGAGAAATGGCACTGCCTCCCAGGTGCCATGCCAGGAGATCTCAACGTTTAGGAGAAAGCTGAAGGTGGGTTCTGACAAAAAAAGGTGTTTAGACACCCCAAACTGAGCGTGTTCCTCTGTAGGAGGGTGAAACAACCTCCAGCAGAGCCTCCTGTGTGCAGCAAGGACCCCAAATATCCCCAAATACAAGAAAGGAGATGCTGCAACAGCCCAGGACACGTGGTGAGTTCAGCATAAAAGCACAGCAAGGGCACGGCCAGAAATAACCTTGTTCAGAGGAAAAGCCATGATATAAATTTTAAATTTAGAAGAAAAAAGAGTTGTTTACCTATTACCAAGCAGCCCCACTATTAACCAATTACTGGGAGGCAGCTCAGAGCAGCAGCTTGGCCATTAGAGTGGAGTATTCCAGGGCCTGCTAATGGGAGATAAATTCATGGCTGGAAAATTGGATGCAATTAGAGGCATTTTAGCAAGAGTTCACAACAGAGCTGACCTTTGCTTTCACATGCAGGGGGCCAGCAGAGAGATGATGTCTGATATTATTTTATTGCCTGTGGGAAGAAAGCTTTTGTGTTGGCAGGGACCAGAACAACCCACCTCAGCTGGGGAAAACATTTGGGACTGGGGTTAGAGACTGGTCTGGGGGCTAAAATTCCTAAATTGGAGTCTCATCTTTGCCATCAGCTCAGTGGGACAGCGACTTTGCCTCTCTGTGACTGGCTTTAGCCATCTTTAAGGCTTGGCTGAATCAAAAATCCCAAATTTCCCCTGATTTCTCTTGGACATTTCCCTTCTTTGCTGTTGGCACCTTCACAGGCAATGATCACCTTCCACTGAGAGCCCAGCTCGAGCAGTCTGCTGGGGAATCAGATCATCCCAGGGAGGAAATTCCTTTTTTAGGGTAAATATTAGGGATCTTTTTCCAAGCCAGAGCAGCCCTTATCCTCTAAAATGCTTCACCAGCACTACTGGGGTGCCTTTAACCACCACAGCCATGAAGGAAAACCTGTCTGCAGCATTCAGGACTGGGTGGACACCACAACCATCTCTCCTTGCATTTTCATGCCTAAATATTTTTTTTCTTATTCTCCCCAGCCCTGTTCCTAACCCTGGGGTCTGCAGCTACCAGGCAAAACTCTTGCAAAGTCTGGCATCTCTTAATACCCAAAGTGCTTATTTTAAACACAGACTGATGGCTTTTCTCCTAGATAATGATGATTGATTCTGTTTTCCATCCTTTGTCAAGGCTCAGCACATGCCTGGAATTTTAACTACTCCTTCTTCTGATGCTTCCATGCATCCATCTGTTCCTCTGGATCTCTCTCAGCCTCTTGCTTTAAATAATGAACTTTGCTGGGCTCAGAACAATCTATTAATAAATAACAATCTCCGAGATTACACAAGCCAATTAATAGTGAGGCAGCAGCATCAGGAGGGATGAGGGATGCTGCTGAGGGGGGGTGGAGAGGCAATGAGGGTTTGTGGGACCCTCCATGAGGGCTGGGGGCAAAATTGTGCAAATGAATAAACTCAGATCATCAAGGAGGGATTGGGGCTCTGAAACAACTGAGGGAGCTGGGGGTGCTCAGCTTGGAGAAAAGGAGATTCAGAAAAGGAGACAGCCTGGTTGAGCCTGCAGACACCCCTGGGTGATGGGGGCTGTTCACAGCACTGAGATGGAGGGGTGAGGGGCACCTGAGCTGCTCTCCACCTGTGAGGAGCAATATTTGTGTTTCCTTGGCCACACTGAGCTCAGTGGAGATATATTGGGCACTGGTGAGGGCACAGCTTGAGTGAGGGCCCAGCTCTGGGCCCTCAGCTTGGGAAGGACCTTGAGATCCTTGAATGTGTCCAGAGGAGGCAAAAAGGCTGGAGAGGGGCTGGGAACACCCTGTGAGGAACCCTGAGGGAGCTGGGGGTGCTCAGCCTGGAGAAAAGGAGACTCAGAAAAGGAGACTCAGGAGACTCGGCCTGGTTGAGCCTGCAGACACCCCTGGGTGATGGGGGCTGTCCACAGGGCTGAGGTGGATGGATGGGGGACACCTGAATGGTTCTCCACGTGTGAGGAGCAATATTTGTGTTTCCTGGGCCCCACTGAGCTCAGTGGTGAGGGCACAGCTTGAGTGCTGTGTCCAGCTCTGGGCCCTCAGCTTGGGAAGGACATTGAGATCCTTGAATGTGTCCAGAGGAGGCAACAAGGCTGGAGAGGGGTTTGGAACACCCTGAGAGGAACCCTGAGGGAGCTGGGGGTGCTCAGCCTGGAGAAAAGGAGACTCAGGGCTGCCCCCATCACTCTCACAGCTCCTGAAAGGTGCCTGTGCTCAGCTGGGGCTGGGCTCTTTTTCCAGCAGCAAAAACCCAACTTTGGGTTCCAAAACCCAAAGTAAAAATAATTAAAAAAAAAAAAAACAAAACAAACACAACAAAAAACACACCTGCTCTAAAAATCCAGGCCCAAAATCCCATAGAGAATAATTCAGTTCAGGGCTGGAGGATGCACCAGGTGAGGAAATGGTGCAGGGACACTCAGCCTGCTCTGGAACCCTCCATGAATTCATTTTCCAGGGAGGAGCAGTGGCCAGCAAAGCAGGGATGTGGAGTGTCCCCATGGACCAAAGGTGCCTCTGCAGGGCTGTCCCGCTCTCCAGCCCTGTCTGGGCATTTAGGAATGGCCTAAACCCCTGCCTAAGCCCCACTGAGTGCTCAGCACACATTCAGCTGAACGCTCTGCCAACATCTCCATTCCCTTGTTTGCCATCTCCTGAGTTCCTCTTGTTTTCACTCTTCTTTCTCCTGTCCTCTCCTCTCCCTTCCATCTCTCAGCCCAGCTCCTGTGGGGTTTTTTCCCCTCATTCCTCCTCCTCCCTGCCCTTCATAATGACTTCATCTGGCAGGCAGCAGTGACAAGCCGGAGAATTGAACACGGAGTTTTCCTGCTCCAGATCCATTTGAAGATTTCTCCCAGCTCCCGAGCCCCAGATTCAATTTCCCCCTGACAGAACAACAGAATTAGTCTCCTGTTGTCATAGGGAAATTACTCACAAGCCCGGTGTCAGGAGAGGGGGAAAAAAGAGGGAAAAGAGACAAGAGCAGGATTCAAAGGAAGGTGTGAGTGTGACAAGCAACAACAGAATAACAATAGAGACCAGCGGGTGACATCGATCACAGCTGACAAACAGGGACAAAGCCAGCTCTGGATCAAACACAGGAATTATTTACCTCCCCTTCCCTCAGCCCTTGAGCCATTCAACCTCATTCTGAGCATTTCTGTGTCTTGCAGAGGACACATAAAGTCTAAATAACTCTGAGATTGAAAAATATTGTGTCTGATTGAGCTTAGGAGGGGGAATTTTGTCACAAGAATCCATTCACAGGAATGCCCTGAGCTGGAGAGAGGCAGGGATGAGCACACAGAGCACGGCAAGCTCTCAGGCTGCCCATCAAATTGAAAGCATCCACATAAAAAAAGGGAAAAACAGCAAATCAACAAATCCTCCTCTGTGTTCACAGCCTGGCCTTTAATTCCTGTCAGCACCCAGAGCAGCCAGGGGGGCTGGAGCTGCAGGACAGCACTGCCGACTACAGAACACTCAATATTTGTCATTGAACACCATCCCTACCTGGTCTCTGGTTTTTATTCCCTGCCTGCCCGCCCTAATGCTCCATCATCCATCAGGGTGAGTGTCACACGCTGCTGATTGTCATCTGGATGTCACAGGGGGTGGCAGGAATGGGAATTCTCCTGAGCAGGAGCCATCTGAGCCTTCACATCTCATCTCCCTCCTCATCCTCCGAGCTGCTCCTGGCAGTGAAGCAGCCTGGGCTCAACACAGACAGGATTTTTGGGGTTTTCTGGTGTCCTCTGTGAGGTGGCTCCTGCCCCTCTCTCCTGCTCTTCTGTCCCAGACAACTTTTATAAAAAATTCCTTTCTTTAGGATTTTTTCCTCCTGAGAAGCTGGGAGGCCTCAGGAATAAAATGCAAACAATGGTTATCTGCTGCTGTGGAATGCAACAGGTGCATCTGGGATTGGTCTCATGTGGTTGTTTCTGATTAATGGCCAATCATAGCCCAGCTGGCTCGGTTCTCTGTCCGAGCCACAAGCCTTTGTTATCATTCTTTTCTATTCTTAGCTTAGCCAGCCTTCTCATGAGATCCTTTTCTTTTATTCTTTTAGTATAGTTTTAATATAATATATATAATAATAAATCAGCCTACTGAAACATGGAGTCAGATCCTCATCTCTTCCCTCATCCAAGAACCCCTGTGAACACGGTCACACTCTTCCAGCAAATTGGAGTTTTGGGGTGAAAACCAGGAGGTGGGAGATGACAACAAAAAGCACCTGAGTGAGCATTCAGGGCTGCAGGAGGCACCAGGGCAGGGAATGGTGCTGTGATCCCCCAGCCTGCTCTGAAACCCTCCATGAAATTCCTTTTTAAGGGATGAGCAACTGCCAGGACACTCCCAACCCCCAAGAACCCAAACATTTCTCATGGGTGAGAGAATTCAGAGAAAAATTTATCTGGGTAAATATTGGCTGCAGAATTCCACCCTTAAACCCCAGACCAGGACAGAGAGAGCCCTGGGGTTTATAAATACCAGCGTGGAGGGAAGGGCAGAGCAGAGCCACCTGCAGAGCCGTAAGTCCCAGCCTTAGAGAAGCTGAACTTCACACCAAAGCCAGGCTTTATTTGCCTATTGACAGAACAAAGGGCTCTGTTGGTCTTTCTAACCCACCCTGAGCCAGTAAAGGTCTCTCTAATCTGCCAAAGGCAGAACAAAAACTGGGGGCTTAGAGCTGAAGCAAGTCAGGCTGGAAGGAGGACAGAAATTATTATTTTATTTTATTTTTAATATTTTATTTTATTTGGTTTTATTTGGTTTTATTTTATTTTTATTTTTTATATTTTATTTAACTTTTATTTTATTTTATTTTATTTTTATTGTGTTTTAATATTTTATTTTATTTTAGTTATTTTAATTTTTTATTTTATTTAATATTTTATTTTATTTTATATTTTATTCTATATTATATTTAATATTTTATATTATATTTTTATATTTTATATTATATTTTATATTTTATATTTTATATTTTATATTTTATTTGAAATGTGTCCCTCAGTGCCTCTAGTTAAAACTGTGCAATTTAAAAAATGAGTTAAATTCTTTCTCATGGGTTTTGTCTGGATCTCCCAGGCAGAGCCTGATTTACTCTAGCTCAGGATTAATTTAAGGCGAGCATTAAGAAGCACTAAATAACTCTGCAATTGTCCAGAGCACTCCACCACTCATCCCGGAGATCCCTACAAATCCAAACACGCTGGAACCTGTCGGAAATTCAGATTTCCTGCAAGGCTGACTTTGAAATCACCTTTTCCCCAACACTGCATGAACACCTCACTCCTCCTCTTCCTCCCAGGAGGTGCCAAAGCCCCCTCGGGCAGAACTGAGAGGAATTTCCACAGCAAAAAAAGCTGGGAGATCTCTTTTCCCTCCTCCTTTTCCCCCCTTCCATGAATAACATCAGCCAGTGACCTTTTCAAGCAGGTACTTGGTGTAAAATACGAGTTCCAGGGCTCAGGAGGGAGGAAGGGGCTGGGGAGAAGCCTCATCCTCGTGGCACGGCAGGGAAAGGGCTCCGAGCTCCTCACAGCCCACCAGGAGGGTTTATGACTCTGGCTCTGGCATTTTAAATTCATAAAATTATTAACACAGAGGTTGTTTTACAGCATAATGGCTTTTTAACGAGGTGAACGCCACCAGCTCCTGCTTAGAGGAGAAAAAAAAGGGGGGAAAAAAGGAGTTTGGAGGGGAAATTGTGGCTCTTGGAGGGATCAGCAGAGACAGCTGAACCCCTCAGGGAAGAGTGGGGGTTAATTTTGGAGTTATTCACCCTCTGGTTGTGTCCCAGAGGGACAGGGCAGGGACAGTCCCCAAGGTGTCCCCAGCACCAGGAGAGCTCAGCTCTGCCTTCACCTGGGCTCTCTGCCCCCCTCCCTGCCCTTCCTGCCTTGGCTATCCCAAAAATGGACCCCAAAAAATGGCAGTTTGTTGGATACCCTAAAAATGTACCCAAAAAATGGCACTTCTTGGCTATCCCAAAAATGTACCCAAAAAATGGCAGTTTGTTGGATACCCTAAAAATGTACCCAAAAAATGGCACTTCTTGGCTATCCCAAAAATGGACCCAAAAAAATGGCAGTTTGTTGGATACCCTAAAAATGTACCGAAAAAATGGCACTTCTTGGCTGTCTCAAAAATGTACCCTAAAATGGCAGTTTCACTTCTTTGGATACCTCAAAAATGTACCCAAAAAAGGCACTTGCACTTCCTTGGCTACCCTAAAAATGTACCCAAAAAATGCAACTTGCACTTCCTTGGTTACCCTAAAAATGTACCCAAAAAATGCAACTTGCACTTCCTTGGCTATCCTAAAAATGTACCCAAAAAATGGCAGTTTGTTGGCTACCCTAAAAATGTACCTCAAAAAAAGTCACTTCCTTGGCTATCCTAAAAATGTACCCAAAAAATGCAACTTGCACTTCCTTGGTTACCCTAAAAATGTACCCAAAAAAGACACTTGCACTTCCTTGGTTACCCTGAAAATGTACCCAAAAAATGCAACTTGCACTTCCTTGGCTATCCTAAAAATGTACCCAAAAATGGCACTTCCTTGGTTATCCTATAAAGGTACCCCAAAAAAATGGCACTTCCTTGGTTACCCTAAAAATGTACCCAAAAATGGCACTTGCTCTTCCTTGGTTACCCTAAAAATGTACCCAAAAAATGCAACTTGCACTTCCTTGGCTATCCTAAAAATATACCCAAAAAAATGGCACTTCCTTGGCTATCCCAAATATGTACCAAATAAATGGCAGTTTGTTTGCTATCCTAAAAATGTACCCAAAAACGGAACTTCCTTGGTTATCCCATAAAGGTACCCCAAAAAAATGGCGCTTCCTTGGCTATCCTAAAAATGTACCCCAAAATGGCACTTAATTGGATACCCTAAAAATTTACCCCAAAAATGGCAGTTTGTTTGCTATCCTAAAAATGTACCCCAAAAAATGGCACTTCCTTGGTTATCCTATAAAGATACCAAAAAAAAAAAAATGGCACTTCTTTGGCTACCCTAAAAATGGCACTTGCCCTTCCTTGGTTACCCTAAAAATTTACCCAAAAAATGTCAGTTTGTTGGCTATCCGAAAAACGTACCCAAAAGTGTAAGTTTGTTTGCTATTCTAAAAATGTACCCCAAAAAATGGCGCTTCCTTGGCTACCCTAAAAATGGCACTTCCACTTCCTTGGTTACCCTAAAAATTTACTCAAAAATGGAACTGCCTTGGATACCCTAAAAATGTACCCAAAAAATTTGCACTTGCACTTCCTTGGCTACCCTAAAAATGGCACTTGCACTTCCTTGGCTATCCCAAACATGGCAATTTGTTGGTTATCCTAAAAAATGTACCCAAAAAATGGCACTTTCTTGGATACCCTAAAAACGTACCCAAAAATGGCCCTTCCTTGTCTGAGCAGCTCTGGAACCCCAGAGCTGCAGCCCAGAGAGAAGGAGCCTGCGCTTATTTCATTCACAGCTTTTTATTGCTGTATTTTTGACTATTTTTAATATTTTTAATTTTTTTTTATTCTATAAACCAACAAATCAGCAGTTAAGAGACACCAATTTTGCCACTGGCCAGGTGGCTGCTGGAACATTCCTTGCAGAGCCACCAGGTTGATTCCTGCTGACTCAATTCACATCAAATTCCCTAAAACCAGCCATGGACGGTGTTGCTTCTTCCAGAGGCTGCCAATATTCTGAATTAAGAACCCTCAGGGAGCTCTGATTGCACTGGTTTAGACTGGGATTAGCTCTGCAGGATGATTTCCAACCAGGGTGTGATTAAATCCCTTGTTGTGCAGGGAGACTCTGAGATTAAACAGCGTTCATTTGCTGAGCAGAGCTCCAGAGTGTTAAATAAAGTAATAAAACAATGCCCAGCAGGACAGCAAGGCCAACCTCTGGCAAAATCCTGATTTTCCAGAGCCTGGAATCTCAATTCCAGAATCACTGGATGCTTTCAGCTGTGATTTGTTGGACGGCGGCCACCCCAGCAGGCACTTTGCCTGATGCTATAACAATAACTGCATTATTTGCAACATCACAAATCTTTCCTTCATCTGCAGAGGACATGGATCATCAGCTCAGGCATTAATGAAGGTATTGAGCAGCTGAGGACCAAAATAATCCATCCCTGAGGGAGCTGCTGGGAGCAGGGATGCTGCTCCTGCTCCTCTCCTCCACCTCGTGCTCAGCCCGTTAATTCCAGCTCAGGAAAGTTGTCCTTGATCAAAATTCCAGCTCTCTATCCACAGAGCAGGCACAGATTTTCCCAGAAAAAAAAACCTGGGAAAATGTGAGAAGCTGTGAGAAACGTAGAAGGAAAAATTTAAAAAATTATTACCTCTCTTTCTGTAAATATATATTACATATATATTTCTATATATGCAATATATTTCTATTATTATATATTAATATATATTTATATTAATTTTTACATAACTATTATATTATATTATATTATATTATATTATATTATATTATATATAGTATTTCTATATTATATATTTCTATATAATATTTTATAATATAATATCATATATATTATATATATAATAACTATCAATAGCACACTCTAGAGAACCATAATTATAAATATATATTATTATAATTATATATATATTATATATTACATATAATATATAATAATATATAATATATATAATATATAATATATATAATAGATATTAGATATATATATAATATATATAATTATAATAATATATATTTATAATTATGGTTCTCTAGAGTGTGCTATTGAGAGTTCACCAACAGTGTGAGAGGTTTTCACTTTAAGACCAACCAAATCTTAGATCCACCATTTTTTCTATAAGAACAGCAGATTTCTAATAATAAAGTGTCTTTCATGCCTTCTAAATCACGGAGTCAATACTAATTATTACCTGGCTGCTAGCACAAATTCCACCTCAGGAAAGTTGTCCTTGATCAAAATTCCAGCTGATAGCAAGCCCTGAGAGGAAAATAAGGATGTTCTCATGATGCCATAAGTTTTGGTTTTCATATTTTTCAGATTCTCTGCTGCCTCTCCCTGTGTGGAGCTCTGTGTTGGCAAGTTCTCCTCACAGTTCAGTTAAATAAATAATATTTTTCCAGCTTGCGAGCAAGGACAATTGATACCAACTCCAGGCCCAAAATGTGCAAACAACAGAGAATCGAGGAGAGCAAACTGGGAGGATGGACCAGAAAATTTGTGGAAGAAGAAAAAGCCAACAATACATCTGTGTATTAGGGGAGGAATGTGTCTTTATTCCAGATTTCTCAAGTCTGTGTCGTGTTGCTCCTTCCCAAAAAGCAGCACTCAGACAAACCCGAATAACCTGGGGAGGTTTTATTTCCTTGCCAAGGAAACTTTTCCCTTTGGTGAGTGTGACCAGGGGGTTAAATTCAGCATCATGAGACAGAAGTGGAGCTCTTCACCTGCCTGAAGTTAAACGTGCAGGTGCCAGTGCTGCAGGAGACATCAGCAATTCCTGATTTTCTCCATCCTGCCCTGTCTGCCAAGGCTTCAGGAGACATCAGCAATTCCTGATTTTCTCCATCCTGCCCTGTCTGCCAAACTCTGCTGAGCACTGAGGTGTGATGGTGTTCACAGGGGTTCTTGAATTGGGGAAGAGACGAGGATCTGACTCCGTTTCAGAAGGCTTGATTTATTATTTTATGATATATATTACATTAAAACTATACTGACAGAATAGAAGAAAGGATTTAATCAGAAGGCTGGCTAAGAATAGAAAGGAAAGAATGATAACAAAGGTTTGTGGCTCTGCTCTCTGTCCGAGCCAGCTGACTGTGATTGGCCATTAATTAGAAACAACCACATGAGACCAATCCCAGATGCACCTGTTGCATTCCACAGCAGCAGATAACCATTGTTTGCATTCTGTTCCTGAGGCCTCCCAGCTTCTTAGGAAGAAAAATCCTAAAGAAAGGAATTCCTAAAAATGATGTCTGTGACACTGAGCCATGAGGGGCTGCCCAAAAAACCCAAATAAAACCAAAGCACAGCAACTTTCTGGTCCACAGGCAGCAGCCACTCCAGGATTCTTCACCAGGAGAAGGAATAAATAAGCTCTGAGTGACAGAGTTTTTAACAACAAAATCATTCCATGGACAGAGTGTGTAATGAGTTCCAGTCAGAGCAAGTTATGGAGGAATAATTTTCCAGTACCTGCAGCTAGCAACCACTTCATGGGTGCTTTTTATTCCTGGCTTGTAAATTGATTTTATACATCATTTATCAATGGAGGCCTGGCTTTATAATGGGGATATTTTAATATTTATGCCTCTGCACCCGCATGCTCAGCAAACAAATGGGAACAATGGGACATGGTTGGTGTTACAAGTCCCTGCTCCCAGGTAAGGGTGATGGAGGTCTGCAAGTGCCAGATAAACACAGGGAAATTTGATTATGGGATGCATAAAGAATGACTCCTGTGCTGCTGGAGAGGATTAAAGAAGTGCTGAGGGCTTAAGTTTTGTGTTTTATTTCCATATATTGGCTTTGTGAGGCAAAGGGGGACACACAGGAGCTCTATGGCACACGCAGGGAGTGTGGGGGGATCCCGGTCCTTGGGGCACTGGGGGATGTGATCCCACTCCTGGGGCTGTTGGATTGTGAGAATTCCTCCAAATCATGCAAAAAACCCCAAACAGCACAAACCCCTAACTCACCAGAGGCTGTGCCCCCCGTCCTGAGGCAGAATTTGGCTGTTCTGCAGCTGGGGGCAGCAAATTGTCCTTGCAGAACCTCAAACCTCTGCCCTGCCCTCACTCACCCCTTTCTAACTTTAATTCTCATTGTGTTACCTGCTGGGCAGCAGCAATCCTGAGTGTTTCCAACAAAACCAACCCAAACCATTTCACGGCTCTGTTTATTTTCACCAACTCTGTAAATAAAACCCCTGACAATTCCCTTCCCTCTGTTGCAGAGCACTCACCCAGGGCTCCTGCAGGAGGATCCCGTGCTGAACCAGCCAGCTGCAGGGATGGGGCATTAATATTCAGCAGAGAGGCTGGAAAACACATTTACTCCCCACTCACAGCTAAAGCTGTCCCTCAGGCAGCTCCTTAATCTGTGGTCACCGTGCTATTTACTCCCAGCAAGGAGATGGATGCTCAGAGCTCTCAAGCTGGTTCAGTTGCAAAATTAAAAAAAAAAAAAAATAGACCTAATTTAGGTTTAATTCATGTGGGTGGAAGTGAGAACCACCTGCAGAGGACAGGAACAAACCCCGTGTGTTGTGGGGTGAGGATGCACCTCTGCAGGGCCATAAATAGAGTTACACTCCTGCTGCACTAATTATCTCCCCATTAATTAAGCTGATGGGGCAGATTCTCTGTCTTGGTAAATGCCTCATTGTTTATCAGTGCAGGTCCAACGACAGCAGGGCAGGAGCAGCTAAAACATTTTTTTTAAATTTCCCCCACCCTCCAGGCAAATCAGGTAATATTGATCACAGGTGATATTCATCTCAAGTAATACGAATTACAGGTAATATTAATCACAGTCCAAAGCAGCAAAATACAGGAGAAGCAAATCAGATAATTATTGTTTTCCCTTTTCTCTGAGGCTTCTCAGCTTCCCAGAAGAAAATCCTGGGCAAAGGATTATTCAGAGAATGTGACTGTGACAGCTCAGAGATGGGCTGTGGGACAGAAGGCTCCAGGACTGAGGTCTCACCAGGTGTTTGATGTTTCCACAGAGAAAAATGAGATGTAAATCAGCAGGAGGAGAGCAGGAGCTCTGTTAAGCTCCCAGCTTGGTCATTGAATCCTCCTTGGTCTGCGAGAAGAAAAATCAGCATTGCCCTCACAGCCCCCTCTCATCCTGTCCCTTCACCCAGATCTGCTCCCCTGTGAGCAGGAGAAAGCCAGTTTGCCCAAAACTGAGCTCCAGAGCCAGCCCACAGCAGTTTTCCTTGGAAAAAAAATGAGATGGAACACAGATTTCATGGAGAGTTCCCTGATTCTGGACCTTAGGGCAGCAGGGTTTGGGGACAGAGGTCAGCCAAGAGGGGAAAGGGAAGAGAGGAATTAATTTTAGAGAATTTAGCCTTATTTGGAGGTTAATAATTAAATTAACATAGAAATGACAAAGAAACATTCCAATGAATAAATCTATATTTAGTCCTGAACACCCTGAAGAAGGGAGCAATGCCAGGTGCCAGATCCCTGCACATTTTTGTCTCTCCCTTTTCATTTCTTTTTTTGCCACCTTCCCCTTCCGAGGCTGATGTTTGGAAGGATGCACAGAGCTAAATAAATGCTGATAACTCCCTGCTGGCAGGGCAGGGGGTCCTTCCCCTCCGGGCTGTGCCTGTCACTTGTGATCTACTTGGACACGGAAACAATTTTGCTCCTGGATGGAGAGCAGAGCCTTTGCCTTGAAAGATCAGCCCAGGCTGCTGCTGATGCGTTTGTGAGCTGTCACTGCTCCTGCCAGGGTGTCACTCACTGCTGCAAGGGCCTCCTGCTGCTGGGGGTGCCAGGGGGAGCCCAGCACCCCTGTGCCCACTGCCCAGCACCCCTGTGCCCACTGCCCAGCACCTCTGTGCCCACTGCCCAGCACCCCTGTGCCCACTGCCCAGCACCCCTGTGCCCACTGCAGAGCCAGGCTGGGCTCCGGAGGGAGAGCAGCCTGAAAAAGGAGCAGGATTTCCTCCCCAGCATGGCCAAATTATGACAATAATAATAATAATAATAATAATAATAATAATAATAATAATAATAATAATAATAATAATAATAATAGATTTATTTAATCATTTTCTATAATTATAATATTATTATATTATATTATATTATATTATATTATATTATATTATATTATATCATATTATAGTATATTATAGTATAGTATAGTATAGTATAGTATTATTATAATATATAAAAATTATATAATATTATAATTATTATATATAGCAATTGTAAATATTAATATCATTATTATGTTGTACTACCATTATTATTGGTATGACTAATAATATTTATAATATCAATAATAGTAATAATAACAATAATAATACCTATTATTATTGATTTATAAAATTATTTTCTATAATTATAATACAAATATAATATAATATAATATAATATAATATAATATAATATAATATAATATAATATAATATAATATAATATAATATATATAATATTATAATTATTATCTATAGTAATTATAAATATTAATATCATTATTATTTTGTGCTACCATTATTATTAGTATGAATAATAACTATTTTTCTTTGTTTATATAATTATTTTCTATCATTATAATAATATTATTATATTATATTATATTATATTATATTATATTATATTATATTATATTATATTATATAGAAAATTATATAATATAATAATTATATATAGTAATTATAAATATAATATCATTATTATTTTGTACTACCCTTATTATTAGTAATAATAATAATATACCCTATTATTATTTGATAATATTCTATATAGTTATTATAATTATTATTATATAATATTATATTATATAATTATATATTATATGATAATTATAATATTATAATGTGTAATAATTATATATTATATTATTATAATTATTATTTACAATAATTATAAATAATAATATCAATAATATTATTATTTATATGGCCATTATTATTGGTATGAGTAACAATAACAATAATAATAATATTTATACGCCCATTATTAATGATATGACTAATAATAATAATAATAATAATAATAATAATAGTATCTCACATTTTCCTGTCTCTAATTTGCAATTTTTGACCACTTTTCCAAGTGCACAGACCCTGAGGAAAGGCCCCAGCTGTTCACCTGACCTGTGCTGTTCTGCACAATTCCTTGGGCAAAGCACCAAGAAACACCCCCTGCCCCAACCTGCAGGAAAAACCAAAATTCATTCACCACCCAACATCCCATTTTTGATGGATAGCACAGATCAATTGGAACCATTCTCCAAAATTTGCTTTTCTATGGGATGGAAGAGTGGAATTATCCCGTCTGACTTCCCCTGTCCGGTTATCTCGGCTGTTTGAGGGGCCTGGAAAGGCCCGGAGTGGCCTTGGGGCAGCCCGCGTATCGAAGGACGAGAAGAGGCTTCAGTTCTTCTTTCGGGTTTTTATGTTTATTAATTGTTTATCTAAAAGATGTTCTTTCAGCCTAACAAAGATCTGCTCAGCAGTCAGCCATGAGCACACTGTGCCTGCCCTCCCGGGCAGCCACGTATCTTTATACCCATTGTGACGTGTACAATATTTATCATTTTTCCCCAATACCATCTATTGTTATAACTCGGTGTACTCTTAGTAATAACCAATCCAAAGGTGCCACCGTGGCCAAAGAAGATGGAGGAGAAGAGGAACGAAGGAGGACAGGACACGCCCCAATTCCTCCATCTTACTCCTCCAAACCCCCCTGTACATAAATCTTAAACCTTGTGTCTCACTCTCTAATTAACTCATCCCTTCACCATTCACCCTGTGAAGCCCTCATCCTTGTCGTCTCCTGTGTAGGGTTAAAGTCCAGCTACCAGACACTTCTGGCGACATTCCAGGAGTCCCGAGCCCCCCCCCAAGGGTGGTCTCGGAGGCTCATGATCTCAGGACTGAGATCTTGAGATCCGACATTCCCCGAGCAGCCCGAGCTGGGGATGGAAGGAGCTGCCTCCTCCTGCTCCCTCCCATCCCCGGTTCCTGCTCCTCTCAGGAGAGCACAGATAAAACGCATTCATTACCTCCCCTTCAGCAGGGGAAAATGAGGGGAAAGTGCTTGTTTATTAGATGTCGAGAACTACCAAAACCCTTTTAACTTGTACTCTTAAGAGAAAGGAAAAAGCTAAAAAGGTAATTTTCCAGGAAGCTCCTGTCACTGTTTGAAAGGAGAGAGTAAAGAAGACTGCTTTTATTATCTGCTTTATTTATGGTTACTTAATAATGACACAGACAAGTGCATTACTCGCTCACCACTTCCCTGCTGCTGCCTCTGGAAAGACAAAAGAGCAATCAAGTGTGGGCCTGTTTGCTAAAAGCTGAGCACCACCAAAAGCAGTTTTCCTTGGGAAAAATGAGATTTAACAGAGATTTCATGGACAGCTCCCTGATCCTGGACATCAGGGCAGCAGGGTTTGGGGAGAGAGGTCAGCCAAGATGGGGAAAGGGAAGAGAGAAATGAATTTTAGAAGATTTAGCCTTATTTGGAGGGTAAATAGTTAGATTAGCATAGAAATGACGAAGAAACATTTCAATAAATACATCTATACTCAGTCCTGAACAGCCTGGACAAGGGAGCACAGCCAGGTGCCAGACCCTGATCCTGGACCTTAGGGCAGCAGGGTTTTGGGAGAGAATAATGAATTTAGCCAAAAAGGGAAAAGTGAATTTTCGAGGATTTCCTACTTTTTTTTTTTTGTGTGGGATATTGAGCATTTTTAAGCTGTCAAATGAGAATGTGTGCCCAAGATGGGATTCACAGGGTTTGGGGAGGGAGGTCAGCCAAGAGGGGGAAAGGGAAGAGAGAAATTAATTTTAGAGGGTTTCCTACTATTTTTGGTGGGATATTGAGCATTTTTAAGCTGTCAAATGAGAATATCTGCCCAAGATGGGATTCACAGGTGCTGTCACTTCTCCGGCTGGTGACAATTGTGGCACTCAGCAGCTGAGCCCCTGTGGCAGATGAGAGGATGTGCAGGGACCCAGGACAGGAGAGATCTGGGAGCAGGAGGTAGAAATCCTGCTCAGGAGTGTTTAGAAGTGTCTAAAATGTAAAAATCAACATTTATGGGGACAGAAACAGCTTCTGCGCGCATTTGGCTGGGAGCACAGAAAGAATTTCAGGGCAGGGGGAAGAAAGAGGAGCCCCAAGCAAGCTGCCTCAATCAGAAAAACCCTGATAAAGGACTTCGGGAGAGTGTAAAAGGGAAAAAAAGCCCCCAAAACACCTCAGCCCCATCTGTCTCTGCCACAAGCAGCCACCCTGGGCACTAAGGAGTTTGCTGGGAGACATTTTCCCTGTGCTGATGGATGGCATTTTCCAGGCCGTTATTAACTGGACTCCACCACTTTGGGCTGATCTATGGAGCAGCAGCAGCTTGAAAGCTTTTGGCACTGCAGCCGTGGATTAAGGGATGGAGTAAAAAACTGAAGCAGCTCCTCAGAGCATCCCCATCCGTCACGGTGTGCTCAGGGGCTGCAGGTGATGAGGAGGGAGGGAGGAAGGGCAGGGGCAGCCCTTCCCTGCAAATTCTGCCCTCTCCAGGTGGTTCCAGGAGCTCCGCTTGTTTCCATGAGCTCCAAGCGGTTTCCAGGAGCTCCAGTTGTTTCCAGGAGGGAGAAATTGGGTGACCACTCTGAGATGGAGAAGGGAGGTGGGGATGGAAGGAGAACCTGAGGTTTTCAGGGTGGAGAAGGCAGGAGGGCGAGGGTGGCTGAGTGTCACAGCCACATTTTATGGAAAATCCTTTCCTTAGGATTTTTTTTTCCTCCTGAGAAGCTGGGAGGCCTCAGGAACAAAATGCAAACAATGGTTATCTGCTGCTGTGGAATGCAACAGGTGCATCTGTGATTGGTCTCATGTGGTTGTTTCTGATTAATGGCCAATCACAGTCAGCTGGTTCGGACTCTCTGAGAGTCACAAGATTTTGTTATCATTCTTCTATTCTTAGCTGGGCTTCTGATGAAATCCTTTCTTCTATTCTTTTAGTATAGTTTTAATATAACATATATCATAAAATAACAAATCAGCCTTCTGAAACATCAAGTCAGGTTCTCATCTCTCCTTGTCCTGGCACCACCACAGCTGAGGGCACCAATGGCCAATCCTCCTTTTTTAGAAGTGTCTGTGGAGCCTAAACCACCCTCTCCAGCATTCCAAAGGCAGGGAAGGCACAGGGGGCCTCCCACCCCCGGTAATTAAGCATTTAATTAGCAGTGAGCAGAGCACAAAGCCTGGGTGGAGAAAGCAGGGAACAAGGTTAAGATATTTCCCTGAGCCAGCACTTTTGTTCTGAAAGCACCCAGAGCTGTGACCTGCAATCACAACAGCAATTCTGAATATCAATTAATCTTACTTTAAGCAGTTCTCACTGCTGGGTTGTGATCTACATTTCAAGGTTTTCTTCTGCTGCACTCTGAATTTCCTCTGGCACCCAGGAGCAAAGATCCAGCCCCACCCCAGCCTGGTGGGCACTGCTGATCCTGAATTCACCCTAAATCCCCTCCAGTCTCTCCTCCAGCTCAAGCATTTGCCCAACTTTAGCACTAATTTATGAATCATTTCAGTCGACTTGAAAGTGGCCTCTGCAATATTTATTTGTCCAATATCCATCCACTCAGCACTGTCTTGCCACAGTTTCAGGGGTCTAATTAAATCACAGCCTGGATGGGGAAAAGCCATTCTTGCAGCAGGGCTGAGCTGACCTCCTCAACTCATTTATCCACTGATAACCCTCGTGTGGAAGCACTCAGCCCCCCTGAGGGAAAATCCACTTCACATCCCATTGATCCCCAGCTTTTCCCTGACTCCTTAAGCAGCTCTTGCTTTTATTCACTGATCAGAAATTACTTGACCAGCCACCAAAAAAAAAAAAATAAAAACTAAAACCGCCAAACCAACGCTTCATCCACATCTCCCAGGGAGAGCCAAAGCTGTGAGAAATCACAGGAGGGGACACAGAGCCAGGGCAGCCCAGGGGGGTTATGAAAGGTGACAGCTCTTGCTGCTGGACTGCGTTTGAAAATGTGAGTAATCATCAAGGTGTCGTTTGTGTTCTCCCTGTGATCAAAGCACTGCACACGGAAAAACATCGAGTTTTGCAGCGGAGCAGAGGTGCTGGAGCAGCCCCAGCTGCCAGCAGGAATTTAACTCTTTATGGCCTCCTGTTCTGTGAGGATTAAACCAACCAAACAACAGCTGCTTCCCCTCCTCTGCAGCCCCAGCAGGGCCTGGGCTGCTCCTTATTAATTCTGCTTGGCATTCCCATCTCAGGGGCACCAAATCCTGCTCCCAGGCCTTGCGTCAGGTGCTCAGTGCACAGAAGAATGGAAGCACAGCAAGAACAGAAATTTGGGTTGGATGCCAGACCAGAATGCAAGAGAAAATAAAAAGATGCAGCAATTCCCCAACACTGGGAGCATGGCTCCTCTCATTACAGAGGGCAGAACAAAAAGAAAATGTGGGAAAAGCTGTTAAAAGAAGAATTTTGTTCTCCCCCTTTCCTCCAAGCCTTTACAGGGTTATGCAAGTTGACTTTATCTGCTGCAAATCCCCTTTCTGTTGTCAGTCCTTGGCAAGTCAAAGTCCTTAATTCTCCTGCACACACTGAATTGCTGGGTGGGTAAAATCTGCTGCAACCTGCCCGAAATGAATCCCAGCTCCATCCCCCAGGTCAGATCCCAGCCTAAACCCAGCCTAAAGCTCAGCCTCACCCCTCTTATCTGCTGGGCACTTTTATCTCTGATTTCCTCCTTGGTGCCTCTGAAATTCATCATGAGAACATTTGGGGCTTTTATTCAACTCTCCTGACAGATTCTGTCACTACAGGACACAAAATAAAATGATGCGGACATGTAACTTTCCAAGGTAAAAAATAAGGAAGTTTAATTTCTGATTCCAGCATTTATAGATTTCCAAAAGTGACAGCGGATTGGAGGATGACAGTGCCACTTCTCCGATGACACTGGACAAACCAACAGCCCATCAAATTTTTCCTCCTCTATAAAAAAATAGAAAACAATGAGTTATTTACATGGCATGGACACACAGCTCTCTCAAGGTAAAAAAGAGAAGAGTTTAATTTCTGACTCCAACATTTATAGATCACATTTATAGATTTCCAAAAGTAACAGTGGGTTGGAGGGTGACAGTGCCACCTCTCCAATGACACTGGACAAACCAACAGCCCATCAAATTTCTCCTCCTCCATAAAAGGATACAAAACAATGAGTTATTTACAGAAAGTGCGTAAAAAAGTTTGTTACAAGAATGTGAACATCAGAAGGCTTAGAAAAACTTAAAAAAACCAAGGTGACAGGATTCTGATGGTGACAGCCAAATATTGGGATGGAAAAGGTGAAATTCTGCTTTTTATGTTGTTTATGGATGCCTTTGCTATCAGACCCACAACCAGGCACAGCTCTGTGTTGGCAGGGATGGAAAAGGCGAAATTCTCCTTTTTATGGGTTTGATCTCAGAGCCACAAGAGCTGGGCACAGCTTGGTGCTGGCAGGGATGGAAAAGGTGAAATTCTTCTTTTTGTGGGTTTGATCTCAGACCCACCACAGCTCGGTGCTGGCAGGGATGGAAAAGGTGAAATTCTCCTTTTTATGGGTTTGATCTCAGACCCACCACAGCTCGGTGCTGGCAGCCTGAGATCCCAAATCCCTGCAGGGGCCCAGCTGTGCCCAGCTCCAAGGACATTTTTTGCTGCCTGGGCATTGCAGGAGCAGAGCTGCAGGGCGCTGGCAGCACCAGGGCTCTGTGTGAAGGCTGAGGCTTTGTAAAGCTCAGCTTTTCCACTGCTGGAGCTGGGCTTTGCCCAGAGGGATGAGCTGCAAGGGGAGAGCTCAGTTCTGTGCCAGGGCAATGCAGCAATCCCAGCTGACAGAGCAGCAGCCTCTGCCTGCAGGAGCAGCTCCTTCCCCAGGTACAACCTCTGCTGTGGTGCCCCAAAAAATGCAGAGCCCTGTCAGGAATCTTTGGGGTGAAGAAAAGGACAACCCTGTCGCCCTGATCTTTGAAGATTTTCTAAGCCTTCTGATGTTTACATTCTTGTAACAAACTTTTTCATGTACTTTATGTAAATAACTCATTGTTTTGCAGTCTTTTATGGAAGAAGAGAAATTTGATGGGCTGTTGGTTTGTCCAGTGTCATTGGAGAGGTGGCACTGTCACCCTCCAATCCACTGTCACTTTTGGAAAACAATAAATGTTGGAGTCAGAAAATAAACTTCCCTTTTCTTCCTCACCTTGAGAGCAGCGGTGTGCGTTTGTGTTCTTTGGTGTTCTATAGCGACACAGCCCAAACCCACTGAGAGCCCCAGAGTGATGCCACAGCTCTGCAGGTCCCCACAAACACCCAGAGGTGTGCCAGTGCCAGGACACTGAGGGGAAATTGCACATTTCTGCTGCCAGAATTCCACATTTCTGTCTCCTCTCCCAGCCCTGAACTGGGGGTTTGGGTAAAACCGAGCCAGCACTAACCCAGCATCAGCACAAGGAGAGCAGCCCCGATAACCCACGGGGTTTTGGGGTCTCAGAGGATGAAAACAACCCCAGGAGCAGCTCTGGCTCAGTGATTCTCATGAAATTCAGCCCCACAGAGCCCAGGCAGGCACAGCTCTGAGCTCTCTGCATTATGTACAGCCCCATCCCCTGAATATCCTTTGTGTGCTCTCCGTTCCAGCCACACTCTGGGGATAAAACCTCTGCTCAGCCTAAACAATAGAACCCATCAGCTCCTCCGGATTGTGAAAATCCCCTCCAAGGAACTTTTATCGAGTGTCCCCTCCCAGCACCCCAAAGTGCAGTTGCTTTTCAGTTGATTTTTTGCCTTTCAGAGCTTTGGCTGAAGCACAGCTGAGCCCAGTCCTGTGCTGGTGGCTCTGGGATGCAGAGCTGAGGCTGGCACTAAACCACAGCCATTGCCCTTGGGACCATCACCCTGCAGCTGGAGGAGGGGGCAAACCCCACCTGGGGGCTGCAGGGTGCCAGTGTCCCTTTGCAGGTGCCAGCGTCCCTTTGAGGTGCCAGCGTCCCTTTGCAGGTGCCTGGCACCCACCCCAGGGTGGCATTTCCCCAGCAGGTCACTGCAGGTGGGGCTGCTGCTCTTAAAATCCCTTTTTTTTTGCTGCACCTTTTCCTGCTGCAGGTGGATTTGTGTCTCCTCCAGGTGTTCCCTCCAGGTAAAGGTGGATTTGTGTCCCAGCCAGGTATCCCCTCCTGGATTTGTGTCCCCTCCAGGTGTCCTCTCCTGGATTTGTGTCCCCTCCAGGAGTCCCAGTGGATTTGTGTCCCCTCCAGGTATCCTGATGGATTTGTGTCCCCTCCAGGTGCCCCAGTGGATTTGTGTCCCCTCTAAGTGCCTTCTCCAGGTGTTGCACTGGATTTGTGTCCCCTCCAGGTATCCTGATGGATTTGTGTCCCCTCCAGGTGTCCCAGTGGATTTGTGTCCCCTCCAACCCCTCCTGACCCAGCACACAAAATTCAAAATCACTTCTACATCACCCTGAGCTATTCCACACTTCAAACCTGCATCAGAAATCACTCCCAGCCCCTGCAGCCCCTGCAGCTCCTGCAGCTCCTGCAGCTGGTGCAGCCCCAGGTTTTCTGGGATTATTTCTCTGCAGAGTCCCAGCAGAGCCCCCTCAGCCCCAGCACCGAGGGTTGGCCGAGGACAGCGCAGGTGGAGCGGCCCAACCCTCCCCTCTGCTCACCTCACAGCTATTTAAAGGTGTGGGATTTCAACTTTTAACATCTTCCTCTAATAATAAACCCATCCCTGCTCAGTGCTCAGCTCCTGCCTCGTCCTCCAAAGGCAGAGTGGGGACTTTGGCCAGGTGGGGACGTGGTGACAGCTGCTGCTGACTCATGGTGGGGCTGCTGCTGCTGCAGGGACGCTTTGTTCCCACTCCCAAAATCAGCCAATTTGCACAAAAAAAAAAAAAATCCAAGAATTGATGAGGCCAAGGAGTTCTTGTACAGCCACTTCTGGAGTCGCTTTCCAGCACTCCTCCCCTCCCTTTTTATTTTATTTTAAATTGCAATGTAAAGCTGAGAAGGTCAGCTCGTTTTTACAGGCATAAATTAGACTCATTATTTGTTAAAAAGTCGGACTGGGAAAGAAAATGTGAATTTGCTGAGGAAAAATAAAAACATTAATGAGATCTAAGAATTATTAACTGGTCTGGGAAGGAGAGAAAAGGGAATTTAGGAGTGTTAATTAAAGATAAGTGCAGGGAGTGGGGACACTGCAAGGATACTCAGAGGGGACCAATTCTCATGGTTTGCGTTTTTTTTTCCTGAGCTTGTCCCACTGGGGGAGGATTTGATCAATTATTTGTGTGTGGGGGGCACAGGAGAGGATTTGGAAGGGAATATTTGGGGCTTGAAGTGGAGGGAACAGAAGGCACAACTGTTCCATATTATTCTGTACTGACTTTTATCAGTTCTGCTTTGTTTCCTTGAATATTTTCTATGCCTGGAGCAACAAACTTCTATCTTATTCTCCCCAAGAAAGAGATGTGAGAAGTTTGGGAAGGGAATTGCCCAGAGAATGTTCCAGTGTTCTCCAGGCCCAAATTAATGCAGGCACCCCCCTGAAAACTCCCTGAGTGCTGCCTCGTTTTTTCCTCTCTTTTCCCCTCTCCACTAAATCTGAGTGAAGCATTAAACATTGACTTCTCCAAAAAGCCCTCCCAGGATTAAAGGAGAGCAGAGTAATTCCACAGCTGTTTAAAGTGGACCCGTAAAGGTTAAGTTTAATATCAGGGAGATGAGATTTTCACCTGGCTGGCACTCAGAGAAGCTCTCACAAGAAATCCTCTGTGCTCCTGCCCTGGCCAGGGCTCGTTCCACAGCTGGATCACAGCTGGGCAGGGCTGGGGTGGATTTCCCATCCCATGGAGCTGGATCAGCTTGAAGGTCCCTTCTAAAACCCAAAGCATTTTAGGATTCTATGAATGAAAAAAATGGAATGGAATGGAATGGAAAAGGACCCCAGTAAAAGAGAACAGAAGAATTAGTTTCTTTTTTTTTTTTTAATTTTTTGTGGGTTTTTTTTGTTTGTTTGGTTTGGTTTTTTTTTTTTTTTTTTTTTGATTGTTTCATTTTGTTTTTTGGGTTTTTTTTTTTTTGAGGTTTTTTTTTTCCCACAAGGATAGAAGCAGGGATTTCTATCATTTTGAGTTTTTAGCTGCCGCTGCCTTTGCTGACTGCTGGATTTACAAAGTTCCTGGTTTATAATAGCAGGAATCTAATATTCGATATAACTCCCCTTGTCCATCCTCCTCACCCCTCACATCCCACCCATCCCAGAACTCTCCAGCACCTCTGTCCACCTGAGCCAGTCCTTTCCCTTTCCATCCTGAAAATCCCTCAGCCATCTGTGGTGTTTGTGAGGGTCTTCAGGATGAGGTGAGAGATGAGGAACTTGACTCCATGTTCTCAGAAGGCTGATGGATTATTTTATAATAAAATATTATAAAATAATAAAACAGCCTTCTGAGAACTATTATATGATAGTGTATATTATATTATATTATATTAATTATACTATATTATATGATAATATACTATACTATACTATATTATACTATACTATATTATATTATACTATACTATACTATATTATATTATACTATACTATACTATATTATATTATACTGTACTATACTATACTATATTATATTATATTATATTATACTATACTATATTATACTATATTATTATATTATGCTATACTAAAACTACCCTAAAGAAATAGAAGGATACAGACAGAAGGCTGAACAAGAATAATAAAAATTCGTGACTGACTCCTCAGAGTCTGACATAGCTGATGGTGATTGGCCATTAAGAAAAATCTATTCACATGAAACCAATCAAACATGCACATTGTTGGATAAACAATCTCCAGACCACATTCCAAAGCAGCAAAACACTGGAGAAGCAAATCAGATAATTATTGTTTTCATTTTCCTCTGAGGCGTCTCAGCTTCCCAGGAGAAGAAATCCTGGCAAAGGGATTTTTCAGAAAATATCACAGTGACAGCCACAAAACCTGGAGCTCCAAATCCCTGCAGCTCCTCTCCTGCTGCATCACCAACGCAATGGGAATCTGCCCAAGCCAACAAAAAAACAAATCCTGACTGGAGAATTTGCTGGATGCAGAATTGTGTGCCAGCAAGGATGAGAGAACAAACAGAACAAGCAAGGCTTGACCCCCAAAGGCAGCAGCACCAGGATCAGCTGGGTGAAGGCGCTGACTCAGCTGGAATCCAAAAGGGAAAGGAGGGAAATCTGCATTGGGATGGGATGGATTCCAGCTCCCTCCAAAAAACTGGAATTCTGCAAAATCCGTCCTTGTGCTAAAGCAGGACTTGGGGCAGCTGCTGCTCAGGGAGGAAAGCAGATTTTAATTCCATAAAATTCCTTCTCAAGCTTGTCCCAGTCTCCAAATAAGCTTCTTGGTGAGTGTTTGAAGGATAAATTTGGGATTAATTCCAAAGAATCCTTGAAACACCCTCAGCACTGGAGGGGAAGCAGGACATGAGAGCAGCTCTTTGAAAACTTGAGCTCCCTATTTTTGGAAAGGGAGGAAAACTTCATATTTTTCTTTTAGGATTAGAGAGGATGGACTGAGGGAAGTCATCAGGTGCTGAGCAGTAAAATTTTCTGTACTGGCAGAAACAACCAGAGGGTTAAAAATCTTCATGGGGACACCAGAGATGTGTCCTTATGTCATAGCCACAGAGGGAATTTGGTAGAGACAAGTCATCCCATTGGTAAAAAACCCACAATTATCCTGTTTTCCCCTCACTGTTGCCCACCTCAGTGAGATTTCCCAGCACAGAAAATGCCCATTTTGCAGATGACCAAAAATTAAGAGTTTGTTGCTCCCAGAGGGAGCAGAACCTCCAGATTCTTGGAAATAGTTGCTCAGCTGAGGGTTTTGAACTGCTCTGAGTGCCCCAGACAGGAGAGAAATGCTTTTATACCTCAAAAAATTGGTAAATTGAACATGGGGAGCACCAGCAGATAAGTTCAACCCTTTTTTCAAAGGATGAAAATTTTGCTGTTCTGTCTCAGCCTCCCCTGGTGACCATCACAAATAAAATGTAAAATAAAACCAGAGCCCTCCCTGAGTTTTCCCCCTTATTCCCAGTATTCTCCAGTGAGAATATTGGGAATATTCTATTGGAGAATATTGGGAATATTCTATTGGGAATATTCTATTGGGAATTCCATGCTCAGGCTGCAGCTCACCAGCACAATGAAATTCCCCAAACCCTTCCAAAGCTCCACTGGGGCAACTTATTCCCCCACCAGCCAATATTTCCCAGCATTTGTAGTTAGCTGAAATTAAAAATAAAATTAATGAAAAAAGCAGGGAAAGCCACAAAAGTCCAGGAGATGTTGGGAAGAGCTCAAGCCCTGACATTTTGAGGCTGGTTTAGTCACAAACCTCATTTTCCATCATCCCCTCTCTGTGCCCAGCAGCTCTGCTGGAAGGCTCCAAAAGCCTTGCAAGCAGGTGGAGAGAAAAGAACTCTTCCACAGGGAAATTTCCTTCCTGACCCTGATTAATTGGAAGCTGCCTGGTGCCCTGGAGCATGGAGAGGAGGAAACCAAAGGCAGACAGGAAAGGTGCCCAGGGGGAGCAGCAGGTACCTGCCAGCTGACAAACTGGGGCTTGAAGTGTAAACCAGCCTGCAAGGGGATCTAAAAGCAGTTTAAATCTCGTTTCTGCCATAAAAACAAGACTCTTTCCTCCCTGGGAATCAAAGAGGGTTTCCTGGGCTGAATTTCATCTCCTCTGTAATGAAAATTAGTCGTGGTGGTAAAGACAAGGAAAAGCTGCAGCTTCCTCACAGATCTTTGCCTGCCATGCACCATTCCCAGGGATAGGAAAAGATTTTAAATCATAGAAAATGTGAAGTCAGTACATGATAAATTATATAACTGTTAGATGTGATTAGATATAATTATTGTTTAAAAAATCATGAGAAGCTGTTAGGGGTTGGAGAGGGATCACGAGAAATCCATGCTTGGATGAAATCAATGTATACAATAGAACAATGTAAGATTAATAATTAATATTAAGTTATATAACCATTATATTACATTATATTATACTATATTATATTATGCTATAGTATACTATAGTATATTATATTAAAGAATGCTATACTAAATTTTACTAAAGAATACAGAAAGGATACTTACAGAAGGACAAAAAGATAATAATGAAAACTCATTATTCTTTCCAGAGTCCCAACAGAGCTTGGCACTGGTTGGCCAATGAGTCAAAACAATTCACACCAGAATCTAATGAAACAATCACCAACTAATTTATTATTTTATGATACTATATTATAGTAAAGGATACTAAACTAAACTGTACTAGAGAATACAGAAGGGATACTTAATGCTGAAAAGATAATAATAAAAACTCCTGACTCTTTCCAGAGTCCTGACACAGTTTGGCACTGATTGGCCACTGAGTCAAAACAATTCACATGAAACCAATGAAACAATCCCCTGTGGGTAAACAATCTCCAAACACATTCCAAAGCAGCAAAACACAGGAGAAGCAAATCAGATAAAATTGTTTTCCTTTTTCTCTGAGGCTTCTCAGCTTCCCAGCAGAGAAATCCTGGGCGAAGGGATTTTTCAGAAAATGTGAGGATGACACCACTGCTCCTCTGCTGCCAGGATCGGGTTTTCCCCATTGTGTCCCCCACTTTTCCATGCCCTCAGAGCCCAGCAGCAGCAGAGTTAAGCTGATCAATAGCAGAGGAGCAGCTCCAGGGGCCTTCTTCGCTGCCATCCATCAGCACCATTTACATGAGAGCTGTCAGGCTGCAAATAGAAAGCCAGGCGATGTGAAACAATCCTGTCTGAAGGTTTTTAGCACTCCTTACAAATTGCCGCCGTGAATAACTTGTTGCCTGTATTTATCCCTTTTCAAATTGTCTCTTAGCTACACTCATCCATCTTCATTCCTCCCCGCCTGCTCCAGACACTCTCGGCTGCTGCCTCATTATTTTACATTTGTGCGCTGCCACTGGGCTCAGGCTCTCCGAGCAGCCCCAGGAGCACAGATCCATCCCCGGGGCAATGCCACCGGGCTTTTGTGGCCTTTCACACATTCCCTCTCATCCCTGTGAGGGATCTAAGCCTTGGCACCAGCACATCTCCACCCCAGAGAGGACAACATCCCTAAAAAACAGAGTTCTGCTCCCTGAGCCAGAGACTTTCACTCAGGGATGGGCTGGGAGATGCCTGAGATCTCAGCAAGGCTCAGTTTGTCCTTGCAGTGACTGCAGTGACAACTCCTCTGCTGAAGCCCACAACTCCCTCATTTTCCTATGCCAGTGGCACCAGACATGACAGAGATTCCAGCAGCTCTGCTTGCAGGCTGGAGGGGCACCCACAGCCCCTTTGAGCAGGAAATTGCAAATCAGAGCTGCACAGGGAGCAGACACCACACTTGGAGCAGCTTCAGCTCCAGCTCTGCTCCATCACCACGCAGGCAGCTGCTGAAAGTGTGCCTCCACCAGATTTCTATTCCAATTTTCTAGTCCAGATTTTTATTCCAGTTTTCTATTCCAGATCTCTATTCCAGTTTTCTATTCCAGCTTTCTATTCTTGTTTTCTCACTGCTCCCTCTCTCAGGAATGCTGCCATCCATCCATCCATCCATCCATCCATCCATCCATCCATCCATCCCCAAACCCTTCCACCAAGCACACACCTTCACCCTTCTTGAGGAGGGAATGGTTCTTTCCCTCCTCCAGAAAAGCAGGAGCTCTCAAGCCACCTCCTTGTGGGCTGTGATTTTGCACCTATCTCAGCTGGGATTTATGGCACGATATCAGTTTATTTTGGACAGCATCTTTCACACAAACACTGCCACTTGAAGGCTTTTCAGAGGCAAATAAAAGCGAGGCAGGCAGAGTACAAATGAGGGAGAGCAGTGCTTTGGAGGTGCGGAGAGGGGAATGCATCTGAGGCTGGCAAAAGAAGGAGAGAGGGAAAAGCTGGAGCATGGGAGAGGCAAGAGATTTAATTTGGAGGGGTTTAAAATGTGCAGTGGTGGGAGAGAAACTGGAGGTGAAGGGTTTGAGAATGGATGGATGGATTGCAGCATTCCTGAGAGAGGGAGCAGTGAGAAAACAGGAATAGAAAGCTGGAATAGAAATCTGGAAGAGAAAACAAGAATAGAAATCTGGACCAGAAAATTGGAATAGAAATCTGGTGGAGGCACACTTTCAGCAGCTGCCTGCGTGGTGATGGAGCAGAGCTGGAGCTGAAGCTGCTCCAAGTGTGGTGTCTGCTCCCTGTGGCAGCTCTGATTTGCAATTTCCTGCTCAAAGGGGCTGTGGGTGCCCCTCCAGCCTGCAAGCAGGGCTGCTGGAATATCTGCCTGCCTGGCTTTTATTTGCCTCTGAAAAGCCTTCAAGTGGCAGTGTTTGTGTGAAAGATGCTGTCCAAAATAAACTGATATCGTGCCATAAATCCCAGCTGAGATAGGTGCAAAATCACAGCCCACAAGGAGGTGCTTTGAGAGCTCCTGCTTTTCTGGAGGAGAGAAAGAACCATTCCCTCCTCAGAAGTGTGGCTGGGATTATTTGAGTGGTCAGGCTCTTCAAACCCATGGTTAAAATCACACACAAATCCAACCCCCAAAGCCCTGGAGAATCTGTGGAGCTGTTTCAGGAGAGGTCCCAGACAAAACAGCAGAGAAATGCTCTGAAAAGCAACCCCAAAATTCCTAAGTAACCTCTGTAAGGGATGCAACAGGATGGGGAAGTTTTCTGACAGAAATACAAAAAATCCCTAGAAAACAAATTATTTCAGAATAACCAGCAGCGTTTAATGCAAGGAAATGAATGACTGAATTTAAATTTCATAAATAAAAGTGATATTTTGAAGTGCATGTAAGAAAATAAAGTGCACTTCTGCTGACATGGGGAGAAAAAAGTTCCCTAGCAGCTTAAAAGCTGTCAATTAGCAAATCCCTATGCAAATGTGCTCCAACTTGACAGGCAGAGCTCCAAAACAGTGATAACACCACGGGCAAAAATGCACCAAAACCCACAATATTTACAGGAAGCAGCAACACCAGGTAAATATTTTCATATGCTGTAAACTGTATAGGTTTAAAGCCTTCTCAGCATTGCTTTTAATGTGATTAAAGGGTGGGGGAAAAAGGCAGTGTGCAAATAAATTGCTAAAAAATGGGTGAAAAATGGGAGGTTCAGACAACTGAGTGTCAGAGAGGAGCGTGCTGAATCAATAAATTGTGTTCTCGGAGGCAGAATTCGCTTGCCCTTTAGCTAAAGTTGGGATCTATTCACTGCCTGATATCGTGGTCACTTCCCAGAGCACTAAATCAAGGCTGGGATTTGTTAATCCCAGCATTTTGCTGACAGAGCAGAGCTCAGGGCCAGCCAAAAGGCACCAGATGGGCACAGGGGGGGATCCTGAGCACAGCAAAGCCAGAGGGAACAGTTTGGTGCTCACTTTGTGTTTTGTGTTTTGCTTTATTGGCTTTAAATTCTTGTTCTGGGCAGGAAGAAGAGAAGAAAAGGAGAAAATTTCTCTGGAATGTGGAGTTGGGTGGTAACTCCCCCCACAAAAAAGCACAGAAAAATAAAGAGATGCAGCAGCAAAAAATATTTATGGTCAACAAAATCAGGTGCTCCTAAAAGCCAAGCTGGGCGTGGAGCTCTGCTCTCTTCTCCATCCTGGCACTGCTTTGGGGGATTTGTCAGCCAAGGGATGAGGAGAGAAGAGCTGGGATCACATCAGGCTGGTCTAAAACCTTAGGCAAGGCCTACAACATGATTCAGGTTCATCTAAAACCCCACTTCAGGCCAGCTAAAAACCCTCACTTCAAGCAGGCCTAAACCTCTCTTCAGGTTGGTTTAAAACCCCATTTCAATCCAGTCTAAAACCCCAAGTTTAGGTAAGTGTAATCCCCACTTCAGGCCAGCTTAAAACCCCCACTGCAAGCAGGCCTAAACTTCTCTTCAGGTCAGTCTAAAACCCCATTTCAGGCCAGCTTAAAATGCCTCTGCAAGCAGGCCTAAACCTCTCTTCTGGTTGATCTAAAACCCCATTTCAGGCCAGCCTAACAATACAGCAAATGTTATCCTAAACCCCCACTTCAGGCCAGCCTAACAACACATCACATTGCTCTAAATCCTCACTTCGGGCTGGCCTAAAACCCCACTTCAGGCCAGCTTAAAACCCTCACTTGCAGGCCGGCCTAAAGCCCTCACTGCAGCACTTCACCCACACAGACATTCCCCAGAAAAAGAATTTTGACTTTTTGGTGTAGGACAGGCTGTGCCCTCTCATCCCCTGCGCTGCCCTGGGGGGGTTCAGTTGATTTTTGCCTCCACAGTCACTGAGCTCTGCCTAAAATTCAGCCCTAGGGAGGGCTCAAAGCAGAGCAGGCAGTGAAACATCCCAGCAAGGCTTCCCTTGGTAACAATTGCAGCAAAACTGCATTTCCTGAGCTGCTGCATCACTGAATCCACACTCAGGACACAACATCATCTCCTGAAAACACCCCTTTCCTTTAGGTACTTTTTGTTGTTGTATCATTTTGCAAGAGCAGGAAGAAATTTGATGGAAAGCAAGATACTAAAATATTTTTATTCTCTCTTTATTTGCTGTTGAGGCAGAAGAGGCTTTAGTTCAGCTTTTTTATTATATTTTTTCCCAGACACAATTGCTGTTACGTTTCCTATAGGAAATGTGTCACCAAAGTTTTGCTGGCAGCTTCTCCACGAGCACACAGAGGGCCCTAAAAACAGGAGAGCAAAGCAATTCCCTGCAAGTCAGACTCAATCTCTGGCCACCTTTTGCCTCATTAGAAGAGAGCAAGTTCTGAGCCTGGCCCAGGGTTTTACTGCAGCTCTCAATTACCCCGTGTACATTTTAAACACTTCCCAATTACTTGGGAACGATCTAGGGCTGGGTAGTCCTTCCCCAAACTCCAAAAAAGCAACGCAGGGAATAACAGCAGCCTGCTGCAATTTTTGGGACAGAGATGGGGATTTTTACTCCCTAATAAAACATCACTCCCTTCCCCAGCCCAGCTTTGTCTGGATGTGGATTTCACTCACTCACTAATGATTATTATCCCTTCTAGCAGCCAGTGGGAAGACTCCAGTTTGGTTCTGCAGGGATATTTATTACCCAGGCTGCCCTTTGATCCTGTTTAGTCTAATTGAGCCTGGCACACAGCTCGGCCCTGCTGATGGATCTGCCCCATAAAGGATCTTTGCAGACAGATGGAAGTTCCATGATTGCCTCCTTTTCCCTGCTATTAGAGGAGCTGGGCTCCTTCCCTTGACTCACAATTTAATTACCAGGCATATGGAAACGTCAGGAGCACTGAAGCCAAGGCCCTTGCGCAGATTTCAGTGTTCATTCCCGTGTCTTTGAGCCACCCCTGTGTCCTTCTGAAAGGCTCAACTCCTAAAAGAGCCCTTTCAACACCACCCAGAAACAGAGATCCCTCAGTGGGAGCAGCCAGCAAAATTCCCACTCCCACAGGGCAAGCAAGGACAGAGGCTGATCCCCTTCTCCTGAGCCCAGTTCCCTTCTCCCCAAGCCAATTCCCTTTTCCTGAGCCCAGTTCCCCTCTCCCCAGCCTAATTCCCCTTTCCCAAGCCTGATCCCCTTCTCCCGAGCTCAATTCCCTTTTCCTGAGCCCAGTTCTCTTTTCCCCAGCCCCATCCCCTTCTCCTGAACAGAATTCCCTTTGCTCCAGCCCAGTTCTCTTCTCCCCAACCCAATTCCTTTTTCCCAAGCCTGATCCCCTTTCCTGAGCTCAATTCCCTTTTTCTGAGCCTGATTCTCTTTTCCCCAGCCCCATACCCCTCTCCCCAGCCCCATCCTCTTCTCCTGAACAGAATTTCCTTCTCCCCAGCCCCATCCTCCTTCTCCTGAGCAGAATTCATTTTTCTTCAGTCCAGTTCCCTTCTCCCCAGCCCCATCCCCTTCTCTCCAGCCCCATGCCCTTCTCCCGAGCCCAGTTCCCTTCCAAATGGATTCCAAATGGATTCCAAATGGAATCCTCAATAAAACAAACCTCAAAAACAAACCCAAAGGCAACGAATGGAGGAAGGGGAGGATGGAGAGGTGACATTCATCTCTCCCCCCCTCAAAAGAGACACCTGACAGTTCCTGCTGCTGAGTGTGTGACAGTCGTATTCAGGGGGATAATTGACTCCCTGTCAATTAGACAGGGAAATCAGATCAAAGTTATAATAAGATTTCTATAAAAAAATAATAAAAATGGAATATGAACAGAGAATGGAAGGAAATAAAATGTACAGAGTGGTGTAATGGGGGAAAGGATGGAGAGGGACAATTTGGAGAAGGAATAGGAGCACAGCTGAGTTTTCTCTGGCTTGGAATCACTTCAGTGCTCCCACAGACCTGGAGAAATTATATTGAACATTAAAAGCTTCATTTCTAGGTCAAGAAAGGTGCCTGAACACCTGGAGACATCCTAAGCAACACCTGGAAGGAAAGGCAGCTCTCCCCTCGCTGCTCAGGGCATGGAAAACTGTCACCATGTCACCACCCCTCCTTTCAAAGGCTGGAAATCAGCTGGTGAGCAGGAAAATTCCCATTTGAGGCTGAAATTCTGCAGGAAAATTCCCATTTTCTTTGCCAGGCACTGGGGTTGTGTGTCCCTAAGAGCATCCTCACATCCATGCACTCTGATCCCAGCACAGCCTCCCAACAGCCAAGTCACCGCTGATACTTCCCCTGTCTGATATTATTGTCACTTCCCCTTGGTTTTTTCCCCATTTCTTCTCTCCTTTAGGAAAAAATAAAAATCTCTCTCCCTTTGCTTTCCTTGCCCTCCAATAGAAGCCTGCACTTCTCTGCTCCCTTTCTCAATTTCCACTCTGTGTTTGGCCGAGTCCAATTCAATTTAAGCCAAATGACTTTATTGGTGCCACTGAAAACACAGGGCTTGCAGGAGCCATTAGGAACATGTTCAAGCCCACATTATGGAAAAAACATTTAAGGGAAGGAACTCTCCAGCAAATGGAATCAATACATTCCAGGTGAAGAATTGCCAGGCATGGGAGGAAAGGAGTTGGAGTCAAACTCGACAAAATGCCGAGCTGATAATGTGTCAGGACATCAGCAGCAGCATTCCAAGTGCCCTTGATGCCTCAGGTTTTTGATTTTATATTTTTCACATTCTGTGCTGATTTAGTGTGTGGGTCTGGGCTTTGTATTATGGGATGGTGTGCACAGAGCAGGGAGACAAAACAATTCCTGCTCCAGCTGGGCACCAAGGACAAATGATCCAAATCTCAGCCCCAAGAACACAAACAAGGGTGAATTTGAGAGAGAAAAACAAGCAGGGTGGGACTGCAGGGGCTAAAGCTGGAATGGGACAATGAACTGCAAGGTGCAAATGGAGCAGAACTGATCCCAGGGAGAGACCCCGGGAGCGCTCGTGCATTTTGGGGCCATTTTGGGTCATCTTGGGTTCATTTTGGGGCCATTTGGGTCCATTTTGGGTTCACTTTGGGACCATTTTGGTTCATCTTGGGTCCATTTTGTGACCATCTTGGATTCATCTTGGGTTTGTTTTGTGACCATTTTGGATTCATTTTGTGACCATTTTGGTTCATCTTAAGTTCATTTTGGGACCATTTTGGTTCATCTTGGGTTCATTTTGGGACCATTTTGGTTCATCTTGGGTGCAGCCCTGGCTGAACTCTTGTGCTGCCCAAGGTGTCTCCATTGAGGAGATCCTTTGAATAAATTCCTACTTTATCCTCTAGCTGTGCCCAGCCTCCGTTCCATCCAGCCTTCCCAAATCATCCCCTGCTTCCTGAGCAGCCTTTCCCAAATGGATGCTCCCTCGTTTTTCAGGAATTCTGGGCTGGGAGCTGGAGCTGTTCCCTTTGGATCCCTTCCTGGCTGTGCTGCTGCCAATGAATCCACACTGCGCTGTCACTTCTGAGTCACATCTCAGATGGGGCTGAGGGTGGGCAGAGGCATTTTTAGACCCAAAGGGGGAGTGAGTGCTGTCTGTGGCCAGTTTTAGCAGGTGGCCTCAAGTGACCTCTGATTCCAAAGGTTTTGTGCCTGGTTTGGGGTAATTTTCTCTAGGAATAATTCTTAATTACCACACTGGGGCAAGGGAGCCTCGCCTAGAACAAGCAGATCCTTAGTTACACTCTTTAGAGTTTGTGTAATTCCACCCTTCCTGTAGGAGTCAGGAGTTTTCCAAATAAATATTGAATTATTTTTAACATAACTCAATATTTATTTTTAATAATTTAATATTTATTTTCCAAATAAATATTTAATTATTTTTTTAATTTTTTTCCCTTATCAGCCAGCCCAGCAAAGCTTTCAGAGAGGCACCCTGAAGCCAAGAGCTTGCTGTGAGAGCTGTGCCATCAAAAGCCAGGCTTAAAACCCAGACCCAGCCACCAAAACCAAGATTCAAAGAGATAAAGGAGAAAGGAATCACCCACCAGTTACACACACAAAAAAAATCAGCAAAATCTGCCTTAATAAATTTACAAATTCCCATTAGACAGCACTGAACATGTGGATAAATAAATTATGAAATGCAGAAATGGTTAAATTGTAATTTTTTGTTATTCACAAGTGATAGGATGAGGGGGAGAACACCTCAGGATGCACCAGGGGAGGTTTAGGCTGGATTTTAAGGGAAAATTTCCTCACCAAAAAGTTTGGCCCAGGGCATTGAGCAGATCCTGGAGGGATTTAACTGAGGTGTGGATGTGGCACTTGGGGACAAGGGGTGGCAGTGCCAGTGTTAGGGGGGTGGCTGGACTCAATATTAAAGAATTTTCCACCCTAAATGATTATTCTGTTCCACGAATTCACTGTAAACAGTAAATAAATGATGATTCTATTCCACGAATGATGATTCTGTTCCATACACTCACTGTAAATAGTAAATAAATAACGATTCTATTCCACGAATGCTGATTCTATTCCATAAACTCACTGTAAAGAGATTTTCAGAGGCCACGGCGATTTCTGGCCTCCAGATTCATTCACGCAGAGCTCAGTGGCTTTTCTGGAATGGATCACAAAGGCACCTTCCCCACCAGGAATTGTCATTTTTCCCCTTCCTAATGCACTTTTCCTGTTTCCCCACATTCCTGCACCCCAAGCTGAGCCCCGTGTCCTCACTGCATCATCATCCCCTTGTTCTGACAACTCCTGGAGGCTCCAAAAATCCCAGTACAGGCCAAAAAAATAAAAAAAAAATATTCAGTTTTCTCCTTGGAAGCAATCAGCCAGAGCACATTGTGCTTACTGCAGAGATGAAGAGGTCTCAATAAAAATTTGATTTTTTAGCACAGAACTGTCAGTTCTGCCTCCCTGTCACCCCTGGGGATGGCACAGCTTTTTAAGGCACCTCAAATCCCAGGGAAGGAATATTATGATTATTCCAGATGAGGAATATTATTGTTGTTATCCCAGATAAATCATGTCAAAGCCCTGGCAGGGCAGCAGCCGTGTTCCACCACACCTGAGTGAGGAGTTACAAACACTCGCTGATGATGTTTGTCAAAACAAAGAACAACAAAATAATGGTGATAAATCCAGAGTGTGCTGAATTCTGAGAGTTAAATTGCACAGCTCTGAGGATCCAGCTGCTGACAGGGGTGCATTAATCATTATTAATTGGGATGGTTATCTCCTCTTCTGCTTTATGTGTCCTTAATAGCACAAAATGCTCGCAAAATAATTCGCTATTCATCATAATCGATTGCTTTCCTCCTAAATATTAATCCTCAGAGCCATCCCTGTGTGGGACCTCTGAAATTTCCCTCTCTGAGAGGAGACCTTGCAGTGCCTTTTCCAAACATTCCTGGTGCAGTTTTTGTCTGCATTTCCCTCTGTTTGCTTTTTATTGCTCTTCCCCCCACAAGCCTGCAAATAAAAATTTATTTCTGAGCGTGCTGCAAACAAAGCCTGGCCTGGAAAGGCCTCCGGTGGAATTTTGGATGATTTTAGTTCAAACAGCACTGCCAGGCTGGGTTTAACAAATCCACCCCTCAAACAGCATTTCCAGGCTGGGTTTAACAAATCCACCCCTCAAACAGCACTGCCAGGCTGGGTTTAACAAATCCACCCCTCAAACAGAATTTCCAGGCTGGGTTTACCAATTCCACCCCTCAAACAGAATTTCCAGGCTGGGTTTACCAATTCCACCCCTCAAACAGAATTTCCAGGCTGGGTTTACCAATTCCACCCCTCAAACAGAATTTCCAGGCTGGGTTTAACAATTCCACCCCTCAGCATCTGCCAGGAGCTGCAGGGAGAGGTCACAGCCTGAGCTGGAGCTTCCCAAAAATCCTCATTTTTTGCCAATAATCACCTGCAGCAGCTGGGCTGAGGGGAGGGCAGGGAACAGCCCAGGGCTCAGAGAGGTGCAGAATTCCAGGGAAATCTGTCAGGAAACCCAGATCCTCTCCCTGGGAAGGCAAAGAGCCTTGGAGATGGGGAGGGACAGCAAAAAGTCAGACCTGCACCAAAATAATCCAAATCCATCATTCCAGCAGCCAAAATTCCCAGGTTAAGCACCCATTCCCAAATTTTCTCCCTGGGAAGGCAAAGAGCCCAGCACAGCCTTGGAAATGGGGAGGGATAACAAGAAGTCACACTGAGCACCAAAATAATCCAAATCCATCATTTCAGCAGCCAGAATTCCCAGATTAAACACCCATCCCCACATTCTGCTCCAGGGAAATGCTAAAACTCCCCAAAAATCCTCATTCCTTGCCAATAATCACCTGCAGCTGGGCTGAGGGGAGGGCAGGGCTGAACTCACTAAAACTGGGAAAAAATTCCAGTTGTGGCAGAGAAATCCCTGCTAGGAATATTCCCATCCAAACACCCAGCCTGCTTGAATCCCTGACAGGAAAATTGCTTTAAAACAAAGCTTCAACCCTAAAAAAAAAAAAAAAATTAAAAAATTTGCCCCCTCGTTATCCAGTGCTTCCCATTTATCCATAATTTTTTATCTGAGCTCGTTTAGAACACCTGGTGCTCCTTTAACTCACTGGAGAACATTCTGAAACCTAAATATTATCACCTGCATTGTTTTTATCACCTTTTGTCCTTTTTTCCTGGCCCTTGAAGTCTCCAGACTGTTTAATTAGCAGACCTGGAGTAAAACCCATTTATCTAAAGGCTCTTTAGAGCGGAGTGTTCTGTTGGCATCTGTTAACCACAAAATCTGGCCTCAAACTTTTTATTTCTGAGAGAAAAAAAATCAGTTCTCTCTCTATGAACAGCAAAGAACCTGAAACAGAAGCAAGTCCGAACAAATAATCCTAAAATAGACCCCAAAATGAGGTAATCAGTGCTAATGACCCAGAATTTCTGCTTTTCACATTAAAATGAGCGGATCTAGGGAAGGAAAATTCAGATTTTTTGAGGGGACATGGCAGAAAAAGGATTGGACGGGTTTTTTTCCCCAATTATTTTCTTTCCTAAGTGATGAAAGGAGATTTTGGGAACAAAAAGTGAAGGGAGAGTAAAGGAAAAACAGCGAATTAAAGCTTTTTTAATCCATTCTCCTCCAAGTCTCTCAAGGTGTTTTTGCTGCCTGCAGGTCCCAGCTCACAGCATGTCCCACCACAACGCAGAAAATGGGTAAAAAAGCCTAAAAAAAAGCAAATTTTTTCACAAAACTCAAGGCAAACCAAGCCTCCTGCCCTGGAGAAAGAGACACCCCTGAGTTCCATGGGAGGTTTGGAGCTGTGCTCACCCACCCTGATCAGCAGGGCCAGGAAACTGCTCCAAAAAGGGACAAATATTGAGATTTTCTGTCAATTCCACGAACTAAACAGCGACAGAGATGCTTGCACTGCCTCAGCCCATAAGGTTTTGCTACAAACACACACTTTCCAGGATATCTGGCAGCAATCTGGAGGGAATAAAACTTCCCAGGGATATTTTGCAATTTCCACTTAAGCTCAGTCTGTCTTTATATTCACTGTCATCTAAACTGTGAATATATTATATTTTTTCTTTCCCCCCCCCACAACTTTCCAATTTTATCCTCTCCCATCAGCCTGTCATTCCTGGGATAGGAGCTGGGGGATTTTTTAAAATTTATTTCTTTCTTAGGCAGGAACTTCACCTTAATGTGTTATAATACAAAACATAACAGCCATTACTGGCTTGGGTGGCAAAGTTAATATTTCATTTTCAGGTGTTTTCCATCCTGATGGCTTCCCACGAACATCAGAGGTAATTCTCACATTTTTGCACTGGGAAATGTAATGGGCTGGAAAGACATTCCCAAGTTCTGCATTCAGCTGAGGCACAGATGGAATAAAAACCTGCGAAAATGCAGCGGTGCTGCTTATTTTGGGGCAGAAATTCTGAGATTTATTTAATAATCATGTTGATCAGAAGATTTTCTTCCCTTTTGTTTGCTCCCCACACAAATGAGAGGAAAAGGAATGGCTGCATTTACACCCTGAGCCAATCTTTAAGGCACTGGTGTGGAAAATTGCATTGATACTTCCTCGCTAAAATGATCAACTTTATTGAACGGCAGCAAAAGCTGCACATTTGCATCAGGCTTTTAAAAAGAAATCTTCATCTCCCCTCCCTGAGAAATCAAACAGTAACTACTACAATTTTAATGCTTCCCAAGGATTTAATTGGAGCCCAATTTATTTGTGGGGGCAGAGGAAAAGTTATTGATCAAAGGGGGTTTAAACTGGAGATTAAAAAACTGGAGTTTTTAAAAATTGGAGTGTAAAACTGGAGGCAACTTGAGGGAATTTGATGGTTTACAGGTCTGGGTTTACAGGTGGGGTGTGGTCCTTTATTTTAGTTCAGTTCTGCCAAATTGAACTGAACGAAACTAAAATGGAATTAAATTTAACTTGCTGGGAACCGTGAGATTGAAGCAGGTGTGAAAATTCAGAAAAAATTCACATTGCTGTGGTGAGCTTATTGACCAAGGGGGTGTAAAAAACTGGAGTTTTTAAAAACTGGAGTGTAAAACTGGAGGCAAATTGAGGGAATTTGATGGTTTACAGGTCTGGGCTTGCAGGTGGGGTGTGGTCCTTTCAGAGCGGCCAAATTGAACTGAACTAAACTAAAATAGAATTACATTTAACTTGCTGGGAGCCATGGGACTGAAGCAGGTGTGAAAATTCAGAAAAAAATCCAGATTGCTGTGGTGAGCTCACCTTTCCGTGCAGGTGGTGTCCCCCTGACTGCCCAAATCAATGGGAAATGGGATTTCCAATTCATCACAACAAAGAAACAGGGTCTAGGGAATTAATCAAATCACAGACAGAGTCTAACAGCAGCTGAAGCATTTTTATTGCCAATATTTCTTCGCTGCCAGCAGAAAAAGATCTCATCCCTTATCACACACTCTGTTTTTTAAAGGCCAGACAAGTTCATTGTGGCAGCACTAAAAGCCAGCCCTCCCTCTCCTGCATTTATTCCTTGTTTCCCATCAGGGTTTCTGCTCTCCTCTAATGCTGCACATCAAGGCTTTAAGAGTTATTTATTTACAAATAATTCCACTTCCCTCTAAGCTTTTAATTCACCCTAATTAAAATCCCAACACTGGCAGGCTTTGCCTTTAGTTTTTTAAATTAAAAGAAAATTCCTGAATCACTCCAGAAGAGCCTTTTTTTGCTTACCCCTACAGGGTTCTCCACACAGGTAATCCTTGAAAAAAATAATATGGTTTTGGCAATGCCTGAGCTCCGAAAAGTTCCCTTTTTTCCATGGATTTCATGGGCTCAAAGGGATTTTTTCTGTGCCAACCTACCCACGGTTAAAATGATGCCTTTGGGCATCTGAAGTTGGTCAGGCTGAAGAAAATGGGAGAAGGAAATGGGAGAAGGAAATGGGAGAAGGAAATGGGAAAAGGAAGTGGGAAAAGGAAGTGGGGAAAAGGAAATGGGAAAAGGAAATGAGAAAAGGAAATGGGAAAAGGAAATGGGAAAAGGAAATGGGAAAAGGAAATGGGGAAAAGGAAATGGGAAAAGGAAATGGGGAAAAGGAAATGGGAGAAGGAAATGGGAAAAGGAAATGGGGAAAAGGAAACGGGAAAAGGAAATGGGGAAAGGAAGTGGGGAAAGGAAGTGGGAAAAGGAAATGGGAGAAGGAAATGGGGAGAGGAAATGGGAGAAGGAAATGGGAGAAGGAAATGGGAGAAGGAAATGGGAGAAGGAAATGGGAAAAGGAAATGGGGAAAAGGAAATGGGAAAAGGAAATGGGAAAAGGAAATGGGAAAAGGAAACAGGAAAAGGAAGTGGGAAAAGGAAATGGGGCAAAGGAAGTGGGAAATGGAAGTGGGAAAAGGAAATGGGAAAAGGAAGTGGGAAAAGGAAATGGGAAAAGGAAATGGGGAAAGGAAATGGGGAAAAGGAAATGGGGAAAGGAAATGGGAAAAGGAAGTGGGAAAAGGAAGTGGGAAAAGGAAATGGGAAACTGAAATGGGAAAAGGAAATGGGGAAAGGAAGAGGAGAGAAAAATCTTCTCTCTCTTGAAGAAGAGGAAAAGAAGAAGAAGAAGAAGAGGAGAAGAGGAAAAGGAGAAGAGGAAAAGGAGAGGGGAGAAGGAGAATTCTGTGCGGGCCCCAAAAGCAGCAGTGGTGAACAGCTGCCTCCCAGCTGAGCCCTGAGCTGTGTCTGCAGCTTGCCCAGGTGCACAGAACCCTCCTGGGACAATATCTCAGCAGGCACTTGTTGAGCACCTCTGATCCTTGTGCTGGGGGCAGCAGGAGGGGTCACAGCCCAGCGATGAGGAGACAAACCCAGTGCTTGACCTGCCCTGAAAAGCTTCCAGCTCCTTCCTGATTGAAAACCCACATTAATCCACACCCCCAAGCCTTTTGGCCATTTGTCACCGTCAGAAGGCAGGAGAGCCCTGAGGTGCTTTTCAGGTTCCCCCCAGTTTATTTTTTAAAGGAATCCCTGCCCTTGCCAGGCTCCTGCCTGGCAAATCCCCCCTTTGCCAGCCGCACTCACAATTCTGGGCTTCAAAGTGAATCCAACACGCTTTATTAAAAAATTGTCATCAAGGAAAACCCTCAGACCTGGGGGCACAGGGAATTCATAACATCAGTGACAATTCCTTATTTCTTCAGCCTCTCATCTCGGGCCGTGTTGCCCACAGGGCTGACATCAGCTCTCTGCCGTGTACATATATTTTCATTTAATCACTGCTGAAAAACAGCAAGGCTTTTCGCACACTTTTAATGAAAACCACACGTTCTGGTGGCCAGCCAGGCACTATCTCTTCATCTCCCCTTGCTCTCAAGGGCAGTGCCAGAATTCTGGAGAGGCTGAGCCACTCTGGGCCTTCTCACCTGGGGAGGACTGCAGGGAAAGCTCCAAGGGCATCACAAAAAAAAACAAATTTCATGGAAAATCCTGCTCTTGAGGCAGCACAGATAAATCCTTGATAAAGAATTTAAATTAATTAAATAAATTTAATTTGCCTCTCTCACCACAGCCTGAGGGGGTCCCTGTGCATGCAAACACCCTTTATATTTTTATATTTAAAATATTATATATTTTAAATATATATTTATATATATTTGGATATATTTTATCTATATTTTATCTAATTTAAAATATTATATATTATATATATTTATATATATTTTAATACATCTTTAAAAATATGTTTATATTTTATATGTGTAATATATCTTTTTTATTTTAAATGTAATATACATTTTATCTATTTTAAAATATATTAGTATTTAATATATTGAAATTGTATATTTTATATATTTATATTCTATATGTATAATATAATTTATATATTTATGTTTTATATATAATACAAATTTTACATCTTTAAAATACATTTTTATATATTAATTTTATTTAATGTGTATTTAATTTTAATTTAATACATTTAATATATTTACATTAAATAAATAAAATATATTTAATGTCTTAAATATATTTTATATTAAAAACATTAAATATTTGTCTAGTTTATACAGGGGGCAAATCTTTGGTGCTATAAACTGGAATTCCTTTATTCAGCAATCAGTCCTCTGTTTGCAAGATATTTCTGTTCATCAATCCAATAAGTGATGGAAATGGTGAATCCAAAATCTTTATTTTTTGTTTAACCGTTTTCTGTTCATCAATCCAATAAGTGATGGAAATGGTGAATCCAAAATCTTTATTTTTTGTTTAACCGCCTGTGCTGGGTCAGGCCATTGTTCCCTCCATCCACTGTCATGTTTTATCCAGATAAATTCCCCAAAAATGGGGGAAAAAACAAAAAGAAATTCAAGATTCCCCTGCTCTCTGAGCATTGATTTATCTGACCATAACTGTGAGGATAATTACATTACAATTATTAAAACTCCAACTAATACTTGGACCATTGAGCATCAGCTCGGCCAAAGCATTTTTGCTCTGTCCAGCTCCGTGTGCCACCATTTGCTGAGGGAAATGAACACAAATTCAGCAGCTCTGCAGGTTTGGGGAACATCCCCTCACCCAAAGGGCAGGGAAAAAAACATCTCCAGGGATTTAAACACTGTCACACCCCACCCAAATATTTCACAGCTTCGGGCCTGACAGAAATGACAAAAAAAGCCCTGGAATGTCCTTCCAAGTGACACTGCAGGAGACAGGGAAAACAGCAGGGACAGGAGCCAAGCACTGACCAAATGTTTCCACTTTGTGGCAGGAAACAAAAATGAGCGTTGACAAATGAAAGCACAAGATCTGGGCTGGGCAAGAGGCTCTCCAGCGTTTCCCTGTCTGGGTTTTGCTTTCGAATGTTGACACATGCAGAAAACAAACAAACAAACAAACAAACAACAAAATGAAAAATCCTCCCTGCTGTGCCTGGATCTGGGAACACATCCCAGAGCCAGGGAAGGTGCCAGCCCTTGCAGCAGGCTTGGCTGGCACCAGCAGGGACATGGGGACACTGGGGACACGGCAGAGAGCTCTGCCACCTCTGAGAGCCCCTTGTCACACCAGACAGGGACACTGGGGACACAGCAGAGAGCTCTGACACCCCTGAGCGCCCCTTGTCACACCAGGCAGGGACATTGGGGACATTGGGGACACAGCAGAGAGCTCTGCCACCTCTGAGAGCCCCTTGTCACACCAGGCAGGGACATTGGGGACATTGGGGACACAGCAGAGAGCTCTGCCACCCCTGAGCGCCCCTTGTCACACCAGGCAGGGACATTGGGGACACAGCAGAGAGCTCTGCCACCTCTGAGCGCCCTTTGTCACACCAGGCAGGGACATTGGGGACACAGCAGAGAGCTCTGCCACCTCTGAGAGCCCCTTGTCACACCAGGCAGGGACACTGGGGACACAGCAGAGAGCTTTGACACCTCCAAGAGCCCCTTGTCACACCAGACACCAGCAGAGACATCTGGGGACACTGGGGACAAGGCAGAGAGCTCTGCAGGATCACCCTGACACCTTCAGCTTCTGTCCCTGTCACTGCCCCTTGTCATTGCTGTCCTGGCACCAGGCACCAGGCAGGGACACTGGGGACAAGGCAGAAAGCTCTGACACCTCAGAGAGCCCCTTGTCACAGCTGGCACCAGGCAGGGACACTGGGGACAAGGCAGAAACCTCTGACACTTCCAAGAGCCCCTTGTCACACCAGGCACCTCAGGGACACTGGGGACAAGGCAGAGAGCTCTGCAGGGCCACCCTGCCACCTTCAAGTGCCCATTGTCACAGCTGGCACCAGGCAGGGCTGGAAGGGCACAAGAGGTGCCACCTGCCCTGCTCTGGCTGGGGACAGGGTGATCTCGCTGTGCCCTGGGGCAGTCAGGCCCCTCTGGCCCAAATGTGACAAATCAGGAGCAAAAAGAGCTGAGGTCACCCAGAGCAGGAGGACAAAGCCCTGGCAATGACACGACAGCCCTGCCTGAGCTGGGGTTCCTCAGAGAACCATGATGGGACACCAAAATGGGTCCTCTTCCCCCAAACCACTCCACTCTTGGGACACCACACCAAGAAGTGGCCCCATGATGATTCCCCATTTTCCAGAATTCTCTTCCCTTGCACAGTCACAGCCGATGGATCCACACTCTGCTCATACCTCATTAAAATGCCCCAAAACCAGGAGAAGGTGTTAAATGAGAGCTCATTATCCAGCCTGGCTCCCCACCTAACCAAGAGGAGGAGGTGAGGAGCAATCCCCATCCCAGAGCAGAACCTTCCTCGCCTGCTCTATCCCTCCTAACCCAGGAGAAGGAGGTGAGTTAACCAAGAGGAGATGAGGAGCAATCCCCATCCCAGAGCAGAACCTTCCTCACCTGTTCTATCCCTCCTAACCCAGGTGAGCAGTTCCCAGCAATCAGAGCAGTGCAAAAATACTGAATTTCAACCCAAAGCGTTCATCTGGGCAATGAATTTGGAGGAACAAGAGCTGTCCCTCACCCTCCATGCAGGGCAGAGCTGAGGGGGAAGGGTTCAGACTCCGCTGTCTGGCAAAGTGAGGCTGCTTTTGGCTGCAAGCACAGTAAAACATTTGCAGAACCAGCACAAGCACCCTGAGCTGCCATCTGACTGTCTGGGGGGAGCTGGGACAGCAGAATGGGAAGAGGAGAGGATGAGCAGCAGCTCTTCCTCCTCAGAGCTGGCTCCAGCTCAGTCTGAGGAGGAGTTTGTGGGGCTGCTGCAGCTTTAAACCACCAGGAATCAAACTGTGGGCCCAGAAATCAGCCCTGGGGGTGTGGTGCGATGGGCTTTGCTATCTGAGAGCTTTCCTTGGCAGGAGAAACACGTCCAGCCACACCATTCCACAGGTAATTCTACATTTCAGCAGGGCAATGACACCTGCAGCCTCTCCCTCAGCACAGGATCCTCCTGAGCTGTGGGATCTCAGCACCTCAGCACTGAGGTGTCACCGAGACCACCCTTGGGGGGCTCGGGACTCCTGGAATGTTCCAGAAGTGTCTGGTGGCTGGACTTTGACCCTACACAGGAGACGACACCTGTATGAGGATAGGAGGGTTTCACCGGGGTGAATGGTGAAGGGATTGGTTAATTAGAGAGTGAAACACAGGGTTTAGGATTTCTGTACAGGGGGGTTTAGAGAAGTAAGATGGAGGAATTGGGGCGTGTCCTGTCCTTCTTCTTCTTCTTCTTCTCCTCCATCTTCTGTGGTGATGGTGGCACTTTGGGATTGGTCATTACTAAAAGTGCACCCGGCAATAAGAATAAATGGTATTGGGGAAAAATGATAAATATTGTACACGTAACTATGGGTATAAAGATAGGTGACTGTCCGGAGGGCAGCACAGTGTGCTCATGGCTGGCTGCTGAGCAGAGCTCTGTCGGGCCGAGAGAAAATCTTTTAGATAAACAATTAATAAACATAAAAACCGAAAGAAGAACTGAAGCCTCGTCCTTCGATACGCGGGCTGCCCCAAGGCCACTCCGGGCCCTTCCAGGCCCTCCAAACAGCCGAAAACCGACACTGAGCGCCCAAAGCCAGTCCTGGACCCCTCCTGTGCTGGGCTAAGCAGGGCTGGAGCGAGCTAATGGTGCAGAAGTGATGGATACAGACACTGCTTATGTAAGGCTCGTTTCTCGAGGAAACTCAGCTAAAAACAGCACTGAGGAGCTGTGTCGCCTTCCACACGCTCCGAGGTTAAATCAACCCTGCTATAAAACGTCCCTGAAAGGCTTTTTTCCTTCCCCAGGCTCAGCAGCAGCAGCACAGCCCCTGCCTTTGCAAGCCCTCACCATCTCCAGGAGGAGGAAAACATCTGGAGTGGAGAAACGATTCCCTGACGCCTCCCAAAGGACGCTGCGACAGCAGCTCTTCATTCCTGAATAAAAACCCTCTCCAAAGTAATTAGCATTCCTCCAAAGTGGAGTAATTACTCTCCGGTGAAGTCACTTGTGTTCCAGGGGAGCGTGGCCGAGCAGCTGATTCTGCAGGAGCCACCCCAGGGAACGCCAAGCAGCTCCTTCCCCTCTGCAGGGAGGGCAAATGGAATTGGGGAAACAGAAATGGAATTGGGGAGCCAGAAATGGAATTGGGGGGACCAGAAATGGGAAAGGGGAGCCAGAAATGGAATTGGGGGGACCAGAAATGGGAAAAGGGAACCAAGAATGGAATTGAGGAACCAGGAATGGAATTGGGGAACCAAAAATGGAATTGGGGAACCAAAAATAGGAGCCAGAAATGGGAAAGGGGAGCCAGAAATGGAATTGGGGACCAAAGCTCTCCAGGAGATGTTGGAGCCCACTTCAGCTACAGAATCTCAGAATCGCAGAACCACAGAATCACAGAGAAACAGAATCACAGAATCTCAGAATTGCAGAATCACAGAACCCCAGAATAATGAGATTGGGACACCTCTAAGATCATCAAGTCCAACCTGTGCCCTAACAACTCAACTACAGCACCCAGTGCCATGTCCAGTCTGTTTTTAAACACTTCCAGAAATGGTGATTCCACCACCTCCCTGGGAAGAGCATCCCAGTGCTTTATTATTCTTTCAGTGAAAAATTTCTTCCTAATATCCAACCTATCCCTTCCCTGCCGTAGCTGGAGACTGTGTCCTCTGCTTCTGTCAGTTGCCATCCACCACTTTCAAGGAAAATTCATTTTTCTGCTGTTTTATAACTGCTGGCGGGGATTCAAGGAGAAAGGTCAAATTCCTTCCCTGCCCCTAAAAGGGAGACAACAGCTGGGCCCAGCTCAGAGCGCACCCAGAGGGAAGAGGATTTTTATGAACTCCCAACCATGCCCAGAGCCGGAGAAGAGCAGGATTTTACGAGGCACCAGAGACTCCAGCATAAATCAGAGGGCTGAAGGAAAGCTGGCTGGGACTCTGCAGCTCCTGGAACTGCTTGTTCTCCAATAAAAGGACGCAAAAGACAAGTGATTCCTGAATATACAACCCTGTGTGTGCTCCTGTGCAGAACAGCCACGCCAGGGGCTCACAGGAGCTTCTCCCTGCCAAAAAAAACCCCAAATCAGTGAAAGCAGAAGGGTTAACACAGAGCAAAACGGCCTGGGATGATTTTCCTCTGGGCTGGGCTTGTGCTGAAACGTCCTGATCTATCTTTGGAGCTGCTCAGCATATTTGCTCAGCTGATTTGCATAGGCAAATATAAACTGTGCTCTCAAAAAATTGCTCAAGCAGAGTCGGGAGCAAATTAAACACTCAGGCTGAGGGGGAGGGAGTGAGAGAAAGTTGTAGCTCTCGTGTGCTCGGCTCCTGGAGCTGATCTGAAAGCAGAGAGAGACTTGAAAACATCAAATTCTGGGGGAAAACACGACAGGAGAGGCAGGAAAGGAAAGGAGATGCACGAGTGGTTTATTCCTGAATATTTCCAGCTGATGTGGAGAGCTGGAGCTGTCAGCACTGCCAGGGATTGCATCTCTGTGCTGGTGCTCGCAGGGTCCCAGGATGGGGGAAGAGATGGGAAACTTGACTCTATGTTTCAGAAGGCTGACTTATTATTTTAATAATAAATAAATAATAATATATATTATATTAAATATATATTATTTAATATATAATAGACTAATATCTTAATATATATTATATAAAAACTATATTAAAAGAATGGAAGAAAGGATTGAGGGTAGAGATGAGAATCTTGACTCCACGTTTCAGAAGGCTGACTTGTTATTTTAATAATAAATAAATAATAATATATATTATATTAAATATATGCTATTTAATATATAATATACGAATATATCTTATATTAATATATATTACATAAAAACTATACTAAAAGAATAGAAGAAAGGATTGAGGGTAGAGATAAGAATCTTGACTCCATGTTTCAGAAGGCTGACTTGTTATTTTAATAATAAATAAATAATATTATATATTATATTAAAATAATAATATATATTATATTAAAATAATAATATATATTATATTAAATATATATTATTTAATATATAATATATTAATATATCTTATATTAATAGATCTTCTATAGAAACTATACTAAAAGAATAGAAGGAAGGATTGAGGGTAGAGATGATAATCTTGACTCCATGTGTCAGAAGGCTGATTTATTATTTTAATAATAAATAATGGTTGGTTTATTTATTTAATAATAAATAAATGGATGGTTGGCACCTGCAAACATGGCTGGACCTGGGAAATGCTGAATTAGGTTGAAATTGTGGTAACTTGGACAATCAGAGAGATCCCTCTACAGGGATTTTTCCAGCAGTTTTCCATCCTGACCCTTCCCAAAGCTGCCTCACAACAAGGAAAATAAAACCCAAAAAGAATTGATTTGCCCGGGGAGATCTGGGCTCATTCAGTGACAAAACCGGGAAAAGCTCCCAACAATTCCCTGCTGCTGCCTTTGATGTGCTGAAGGATTCCTGCCAGGCCAGGGAGCATCTGGGGCACATTTTGGGGGGAATTCAGGGAAATCCTGGAGCTGAGGCTCCCCCTGAGCAGCACAAAGGATCCTCGAGCACTCCCAGAGGAGCAGAGTGAGGAATCCTTTTTATTCTGGGCCTGTAACATCAGGAAACCTGTCAGCTTCCATTCCACTTGATGACTGGAGTAAATCTCTCTTTTTGTCTATTCCTTTCTTTTATGGTTTTTTCTTTTTTTTCTTTTTTTTTTTTCCCCGAGAAGAAGTTGACATAAAAAATGAGAAGCAAGAATTGCATTGTCAGACAGAAACACACACATGTAATGAATTGTAAGCTGCTTGACCCTTCCTGGGTATTGATTCTGCTCTTTAAGCGTGGACTGCTTTGCAGGAGCTGATAAAAGACAAAAAAAAAAAATAAAAAAAAAAAAGAAATCTGCCAAATAAAAATTGAACCCAGGATTTTCTTATTTGAAGCTGAAGCTTGTCACTGGCAGAGCTGCCTGAAACACCATAGTACACTGCAATTTCTTCATTCTCCCCAAACACCATTTTCTGTGTGCATGAGAAACTTGCCTGCTTTCATTTATCACACTTTTTTATCAGCAGGGAAAATGTAAATAATTGAGACCAAAAAAAAAAAAACCCAAAAAAAAAAGAAAAAACCAACCAAGCATTCTAAAAAAAGTGTTTTGCTTTCTGGGATCCCATCTCCCATCAAAACCTTAAAGATGCTCATGAAATATTTCCACACACCAAAGGAGCATTTTTATGAGAAGACATATTTCATGGAGAGCAAAAAAAATGTAAAAAAATCTGCATTTCTCCAACAGCTGCAGTAAATCCTCATCTCGCAGGGATGCTGAGAGAGAGGAACACTAAGCTTTAAGCAGTTTTAGCAACACATCTTCAGCTGGCATAAATCAAATTATTTCCACCAAAACAGCAGCTTTTGAGGCCAAATTCTGCTCCAGAAAGGAGTTCCAGGTGACAATTTGGCCCCTTGATTTTACAGAAATAAGGGAAATTCTACAAGGGAAGTTTTCCTTTCCTAACTTGAAGCAAGGAGTGCTTTAAATCCCCCTGGATAAACCCAGAAGTTCACACTTAAAGCTGGCAGAGTTTTCATCAGTTATTCCCAATAATTCCAAATTATTTGAGGCAGGGGAGGGAGCATTTCTGCAACTCCTGTTTGATGGACGGGCATTGCAGCAGCAAGGAAGGACAGGTGCTCAAAGGAAATAAAAGTGCTCAAAAGAAAAGCCTTGCCAGGGAATTTTCCACACACAGAAATATCATTTACCCCCTATGAACCCATCAGGCTAAATGAAAAAAAAAAAAAACACAAAAAAATCCAAAAAGCCAACAAAAAACCCCAAACAAAACAAAACAAAACAAAAAACCCAAAAAACAAAGCCCAAACCCCCCAAAAAAACAAACTAAAAATTCCAAAAAACCCTAAATATAACAAACCCCAAAAATAAAACAAAAACCACAAAAAAGCAGCTCTTTAAATCTTTTTTAGCACAATAAACAATGAACCCTCAATTGGTGGAGCTTCAAAAATCAGCTGCTCCCAGGGAGATTTTCAGCTTTTTGCTCTGTTTTGGGTGGTGTTTTCCCCCTTTTTTATAGCAAATACTCATATTTTACCAATCTTTGTTAAATTAGAGGTAAAGCTCAGTGTATGCAGGGTATGTGGTGCCTGACCTTCCTGAGCAGCACAGGGACATTGGGATAAATCCCAAACGAACAGCTGGGCACTCCTGGATGGATTTTAGCAGCTCCCCTTGATGCTCCTCAGGCCTCCTGACAAATCCAGGGAGAGGTCACACAGATCCCTGAATTTCCCCTCATTTTCTTTGTCCTTTCCTCAGCACAGCCCCTCGACACACTGCAATAATTTTAAAAAACCCCTCAATAAACAACCCAAGAGAGAGAAAAGTGCTGTGTCGACATTTCTGGGCCAAGAGGAGGAGGAGGAGGAGGAGGAGGCAGAGCTGGGAATGAATTACGGAGCAGCTGCTGTCTCACTGACAGATATCCCTGCTCTTTAAAACGCACTCTTCCCCCCCAAAAAGAGATTTTTCCTCCTCCCCTGGCACTCCAGGCTGAAGGGAGGAAATCCTTGGACAGCTCACCATGGAGCTCTGATGGATTTCTGTGTTTTTCTGGAAGAAGTTTCTGTCTCACAACACATTTGGGTTTGCAAAGTGGATAAAGTTTCCTTTAAAATATCCCTCTTTGCCATCCCTGGGGAACAGCCACAATTATTATCCAAATGACACCGTGATGCAAATGCTCAGGCACCTGAAATTTCCCATCTGTTAAAACTCATTAACAAGACTTGAAATTCCTTGATTCCGACAGAAAATACCTGAGAAAACACAGGTTTGGGTTAAAAAGGGAGTTGGGCTGGCTGAATTCCTGAATTACAACTTCAGAACTGAGCTTTAGTCCAGGCCCAGCTTTTGATCAGAGAGAGGCAGACAATGGCCTCAAGGTTTAAAATCCAGTGCAGAGGGAATCAGTTTTTATGCTGATCACATGGAAAACAACATCAAAGCCCAACAATAAAGTGAATTTATTAAACTCCACCCCCCTCCCAAAAAAAAAATTATTTTAAAATCAATGTGTATTGAACCTCCATAACAAAGGAATCATAAACTCCTGGCAGAGTAATGAACTTGGGCTGAGCACAAAGATCCCCTCAGCTGCTCAATCCTCCCCTGCTCCACTCAGAATCTGCTCTAAATTTCATATTGCCATTATTTTGCAACATGAAATATTGCATTTTATAAGATTCATCCCCTGAGCCATGGGGATGGTGTAGAATTTGAATAAAATTATTTATTAATAATTTCTAATTAATATCTATATCTATTAATACCTATTAACCATTTACCTATTAATATCTAATAATAATTTCCCTCAATCATATCTATACAAAGCACGAGTTACCCCCATAAGGCACCAAAACACCCTCAGGGCGTTCAAAACCCCAAAGCCCAAACGCTGAATGTCACCTGGATGTCACCTGAATGTCACCTGAATGTCACCAGGATGTCACCTGGATGTCACCTGGATGTCACCTGGATGGCAGACCTGAAGAATGTCACCCAAAGGGACAGACTGTCCTTCCTCCTCAGCATCCCCAACAAGCAGTGCCTCACTAAAATTAATCACTCTTATCAGGGAAATGGATCAAAACTTGGATAATGGCTCTCCTCAGACTCAGGAGTGAGATATTTTTTTTATTTTTTACAGAACTGATTTGGAAATGCTCCTCACCTGCTGCCCCTCTGGCCACCCCTGGGTGCCTGCACACCACCTTGAGCCACAGGGCATGGTGAATAATTTGAATAAAATTATTTATTAATAATTTCTAATTAATATCTATATCTATTAATGCCTATTAACCATTTACCTATTAATATCTAATAATAATTTCCCTCAATAATATCTATGCAAAGAACAAGTTACCTCCTACAGGGCACGAAAACACCCTCAGGGCGTTCAAAACCCCAAAGCCCAAACGCTGAATGTCACCTGAAGATACCTGAATGTCACCTGGATGTCACCTGAATACACCTGGATGTCACCTGGACGTCACCTGGATGTCACCAGGATGGCAGACCTGAAGAATGTCACCCAAAGGGACAGACTGCCCTTCCTCCTCAGCGTCCCCACCAAGCAGTGCCTCACTAAAATTAATCACTCTTATCAGGGAAATGGATCAAAACTTGGATAATGGCTCTCCTCAGACACAGGAGTGAGAGATTTTTTTTATTTTTTACAGAACTGATTTGGAAATGCTCCTAATGACACAATGAAAGGGTCAAGAACAAGTTAAGCTGGGCTTAAATGGCTCTGAAGCTGCATCAGATGCATTAAAGGCACCAAAAAAATTCTGCAGGAAGGTTCTTAAACCAATCCTGGAGTTTTTCAGCCTGCATCAAGCAGGGCAAGAGTTAAATCATCCCATAAAAATAAAAAGTTTTTTGTGGGGAGCTTGGTAAAATTCTTCAGAAAATATGAGCAATATTGTCTGCCTTCATTTAGGGCGCTGGAATTTAAGAAAACTGGGATTAAACCAATCCTGGAATTTTTCTACCTGCACGAAGCAGGGCAAGAGTTAAATCATCCCATAAAAATAAAAGGTTGTGTGTGGGGAACTTGGTAAAATGGTTCAGAAAAGATGAGCAATATTGCCTGCCTTCATTTAGGGCACTGGAATTAAAGAAAAATGAGATTAAACCTCCAAATTTGAGGCATCCCAAATTCCTCTGCTCCTTCCCAAAGCTCCTCCCTCCAAGAGCAGTTGAGGACGCAGCATTTGCAGCCCAGAGTGATTTAGAAATTGCCCCCATTTTTTATCTCCCTGATTCCTGAGCATAAGTCACACCCTGATTGAGGAGCGGATCAGATCTCAAATTATTTGTATTTTTTTCCCTGACTGAGGGTACATTTGTGGTGAAAGGAGCGCCGTGTGTTTTATTTACAGTGCCATGCCTGGCTCTGAGATTGCCCAAACCCAGTGATAAATTCCTGCTTTGTTCTCCTCACAGCATTTTCCTGCCTCTTTAGTGGGAGCTTTATGACTTTTTTTTTTTTTTTTATTATTTTTTGCTGCAATATGAATTCGCCAGCCTATAGATATGTATTCTTTTAATAATAAATACAATGTTTACAGGAATAAAACCTCCAGCCCAGACAGAATTATGTGCCTGCACAGGGATGGCAGAGCCGGAGGCTCCCAGCTCTTCCCAGGGGTGAGAACCAGCAGCTCCAGGAATAAAATCTTTTTTCCCCAGTATTTGTACCTTTTGGAGAAGGTTTTGTTCTTAAAAAATCACCCAGGAGGAGAAGGGGGGCACAGACAGGTCTCAAATATGAGGTTGGATGCATTAAAATTTCCTTGAGCTCCGACCTAAAAGGTTTTTTCCAAATTTTGGTGTCAGATAAATTCCAGATTAGAGCAATTTTTTTCCCCAGTTTTGGTGTCAGATAAATTCCAGATGTGAACAGGTTTTTTTCCCCACTTTTGGTACCAGAGAAAATTCAGATGAGAGAAATTTTTTTCCCCAGTTTTGGTGCAAGATAAAATTCCAGATGAGAGCAGGTTTTTTCCCAGTTTTGGGAAAACTTATCTGGCCAGATAAGTTCTAGGTGGGGACAGGTTTTATCCCAGTTTTGGTGCCAGATAAATTCCAAATGAGAGCAGATTTTTATCCCAGTTTTAGTACCAGATAAATTCAAGATGAGAACAAGTTTTTTGTCCCACTTTTGGTACCACATAAATTCCAGATTAGAGCAGGTTTTATCCCAGTTTTGGTGCCAGATAAATTCCAAATGAGAGCAGATTTTTCCCCAGTTTTGGAATTCCAATAAATTCCAGGTGAGAACAGGTTTTTATCCCACTTTTGGTACCAGAGAAAATTCAGATGAGAGAAATTTTTTTCCCCAGTTTGGTACCAGATCAATTCCAGGTCAGAGCAGATTTTTATCTCACTTTTGGTACCAGATAAAATTCCAGGTGAGATCAACTTTTTTAACCCAGTTTTGGTACCAGATAAAATTCCAGGTGAGAGCAGGTTTTCTCCCAATTTTGGTACCAGACAAAATTCCAAATGGGAGCAGTTTTTTTTCCCCACTTTTGGTGCCGGATGAAATTCCAGGTGACAACAAGTGGGTTAAAAAACCCACTTTGGTACCAGGTAAATTCCAGGTGAGACCAGATTTTTTCCCATTTTTGGTATCAGATAAAAGCAGTTTATTCCCATTTTTGGTACCAGATAAGTTCCAGATGAGAGCAGGTTTTTTCCCCAGTTTTGGTGCCAAATAAATTCCAGGTGAGTGCAGTTTTTTTTCTGATTTTTGGTACCAGATAAGAGCAGTTTTTCCCCATTTTTGGTACCAGATAAGAGCAGGTTTTTCCCCATTTTTGATACCAGATAAGAACATTTTTTCCCCATTTTTGGTACCAGATAAGAGCAGTTTTTTTCTGATTTTTGGCACCAGATAAGAGCAGTTTTTTTCCCATTTTTGGTACCAGATAAGAGCAGTTTTTTTCCCATTTTTGATACCAGATACCGTCCAGCCCACAGCATTCCCATCCAGCCAGGAATTACCAGATCTGAGCTCTCCTGAGTCACCGTGGATTCCTCCAGATCCCTCACTGTGCCCTTCTACAGATCAAAAACCCCCAAAGCTTCTCCTCTTCCCATGTGCTTTGTGATTATTCAGCTGGGGGGTGACATTACATCCAATTAATCCTCAGGCTCCCGGGGCATTTTGCCATCAGCAACTCAGCACAGGGGAAGGGAGCAAAAATTATTCCTTTTCTTTGTCCCTGGTCCTCCCAGAAATATCACAGCACTGAAGGGGATCAATGAGAATGTGCTGCTACACTTCCTTAATGCTTTATTACAGGCACCAGGGTCCTGCTAAAGAGCATAATAAAATATCAATAAACACACTCTGCTGGAAAAGGCTCCTGGTGCTGCTGCAGTTTCTGCACCTCGAGCAGGATTTCTGCAGCTGGGGATGTCTCAGGGCTGCTCTGGAAGGATGGGAATGGATGGGAAAATGAATGGATGGATGGATGGATGAATAGACTCACAGGGCTTAGAGGCTAAAAGAGGAGAGGAGAAATATCACAGTGCTGATGCCCACGGAAATTGTTGTGGTTTCAGCCTCCAGCAGAAAGAGAAATCCCAAAATGTTCATTTGAGAGCAAGACAGATTCTCCTCACTCAACAGCAATCCCAGAGAAAAAGGAGCAGAGCAGCACTTTGGTTCCAGATTTGAAATCTCAATAAACAGACTCTTTGCTGGAAAGGCTCCTTGTGCTGCTGCAGTTTCTGCACCTCGAGCAGGATTTCTGCACCTGGGGGTGTCTCAGGGCTGCTCTGGAAGGATGGGATGGATGGATGGATGGATGGATGGATGGATGGATGGATGGATGGATGGATGGATGGATGGATGGACTCACAGGGCTGTGGGGTTTAAGGGGCTGAAAGAGGAGAGGAAAAAAAATCACAGCACCAGAGGAAGGCTGATGCCCACAGAAATTGTTCAGCCTCCAGCAGAAAGAGAAATCCCAAAATGTTCATTTGAGAGCAAGACAGATTCCCCTCACTCAACAGAAAAAGAAACACAGCAGCACCTTGGTTCCAGATTTGAAACTTGCATTTTGGGGGCTGTACAAAGGGAAAGGTGGTGAATACATGTGCGGGACTAGGAAAAAAATATTAAAAGGCCCAAATGAATCGTTGTGATCAAGCCCAGATAAAAGTGGGTTTTGATGATTGATGAGAAACGCCAGGATTTTCATTTTGCTAAAAAAGAAAGGCTTTGACCTTCCCCCAGAGCAGGAAATCCTCTCTCCATCCTGCTCCAGTTCTGATATCATCTTTCCTTTAGTGCCTCTGCCGAGAGTACCTGAGCAAAGCTGCCCTGCTGGGGGATGCTGCAGGTACAGCACAAATCTCCTTTTTTCTGAGCAGCCTTTGGCTCAGTGCAGCCTCAATCCCAGCCAGGCTGTGCCTGAGAAATCCCTGCTGACCACAGCTCTGTCCTCCAGCTTCCCCTGGGGCCTTGGCAGAGCCCCTGATGAAGATGTCGGGTCTGACACGGAGCTATTATGCTGTTTACAAGAGATCTGTCACAGACAAGCGCCTGCTGCACAGGAGCCATTTCCTCCCCAGGCAGGGAGCAGAGCATGTCCCAAATTAGCTCCTGAGGATGGAGCAATTCCAACACCCCCAGCCACAGCCCTGCAGTGAGTTTGGCTTGCGACCTGTAAATTCTCTCTCGTTTCTGATCCCTTTCCTTCTTTGTTTGGCTTCTGTGCCTTGCAGTTCATCCAATAATTCAGCTGGAGAGAGGGAGAAATTCAGAGGGGAGGGGCAGGGCATGGCGAGGCTGAGAAATACCTGCTGGGAATGCTTTGGAAATCACCCAGAAGTGGGAATAGATCATTATGGAGGGGACTGTTAGCGTGGAAGGAGCAGACAGGAGCCTGATGGAGAGGCTGCAGTGCCAGCTCTCTTTGGCTGCCCATGGAACGCCTTCCCTGATCCCTTCATTGCAGGGCAGCAGCAATCCTGCAGGAATTCTTGTCTTCCCCTGGGGTGTCTCAGCCAAGGTGCTGCACACAGGAGGGGCTGGGGGAGGCAGGGGGTGGCGAAGGGTTAATTTCTCTCATCATAAATTCAGCCTGCCGTGAATTCAATTCCGCGACGCCGCGCCTGTGACGTGAGTGAATCACAGGCATAAAGCAGGGCAGGGAGGCAGGAGCGGCGTGTGGAGGGAATGGCAATGCCTGGGGAGGCAGGGCCATGGCTCAGCCCAGCAGGACAGAGAGACAGACAGACAGACAGACAGCCCCAGGGTGCCCCTGCATCCACCAGCATCACCCAAGGATGCATCTCCTTGGAGGTGGGCTGGGCTGGATGGGTTCAGTGGAGGACACCAGCAGGTCTGGGTCTCTTTTTCTCCATAAAAGCTGATGCTCCTCTTTGTTGGGGAAGCTGAAACATAAATATGATTGCCTGGCAAAAGATTCTGAGAATATGGAAACTATAAGCGAGATTGAAATGAAAGCAAGCTTTGAGATCCCTCAGTTACTGAACAACTGGAAAACAATGGTGTGGCTGCTGAAGGTGATCCCCTTTTGATGGAACAACACCCTCTGCTTGCAGACAGGCCCAAGGGTCAGAGCAGACCCTACAGCTTGGCAGAAGGGGCCCAAAGAGGAGTTTTTAGGGTTTAAAATGTAACACAGGATGGTAATGTAATGATTTTTACAGGCTGTATGTAAATGATATAGGATTTGTGTATTGTACTAGATTGGTTAGTGAGAATATGAATATTCAACACAGAAGATGATTTATGGTGTTGTAATGGGAACCTCACTCTCTCACTCTCTTACGCTCTCACCCTCTCATCCTCTCTCCCCCTCTCTTCTCTCAGGCCTGCTCTGAGCTGTGCCTGCAGCTCCCAGCAGGGCCCTGCACTTGGCCCTTTGCAATAAACCCCAAATTCCACAACCTGGCTGCAGAGATCTCTCATCTCCGTCCATCCCCACCATCCTACCCCCATCAATCCTACACCTCTTGTTTTCCTGACTGGATTCTCCCCAGAAGAAGAGCCCTGGACACCTGCTGTACCTGGGTATGGAGCTTTACAAACACTGGTGGGTTCTCCCTGTTCCTAAAAGGGCATTTCCTGGTGGATTCTCCTCGTTCCTAAAAGGGCATTTCCTGACACTCCCGCTGAAGGTATTCCTGCTCCTTATGTTCCAAAACCCCTCCAGGTGGGAAAGCACTGCAGGTTCATGAGGCCTGACCTGTGAAATCCCACAGGCCGCAGGAGCTCTGCTCCCTCCTCTCCCTGTGCTGAGCTCGCCCTGCCCTGCCCTGCCCAGCCCATTGCTCCTCCAAAACCAGACCCACGCAGCTCCCCCACCCAGGTGACCTTGTCCAGGGCCAGCGCCACATGTGTGGCTCTTGGCAGCACAACGTGACAGTGACCTGAGCTGGCCTCCCTGCGTGAGCCAGCAGCGCCTCCTGGCAGCCCCGAGGGGAGCCCGGCAGCAGGGACAGCCTGCCCTGCCCTGTGTGCCCCTCTCTGGGTGCCCCCCTTTGGGGTCTGAGCCCTGTGAGGGGCTGCACTGCTCTGCTGTCCCCTCCCAGGGTGGCTCTGTGTCCCCAGCGCTGTCACTGTGTCTCAGCCCTGCTGAAAGTGAAGCTGATGCTGTGTGACACTGCACTCCCAGCACATCACACACCCCAGACAGCACCAGCTGAGGCTGCTCCCTGCTTCCCAGCCTGGAAACTTCCAGCACCAGACACCTTTGTCTCTCTGCAAAGAGCATTTCCAGCAGTGCAGGGGTTCAGTGAGGCAGCTGAGATCAGCCTGTCACAGCCTGCTGTGTCCCCCCCGAGCAGGGTGACTAACACAGCTGCACGCTGGGTCACTGCAGGCTGATCCCTGCTCTGATCCAACCCAACCAGCAGTGCCAGCCTTAGAGGAGACTCAGGACTGCCAGCAGCACACAGTCTGCACTGCTTTCCCCTCGGCTGTGCATGGCAAAAGCCATCAATAAGGTCTGGGTAAAAGACTCTGCCCTCCCCTCCTGCTTCTGTGCAAAAACTCATTTCAGCCCTGCAGGCTCCCTTCAGCTGTCTCATCCCTCCTGTGTGCACAGAAACACGGAGCCACGGCCAGGCAGGGGCCCTTTCTATTTGCAGCCACTCACTGATTGAATGCACCTCACCCAGAAACAAGGAGCAGCTCCCAAAACAACCCTGCACCTCCCTGTCTGACTGACAGCTTGGGAAAGTTCCTAATGATGTCCCCTGGACACTTTGGGGCCACCCAGCCCAGAGCAGGATGTGATGGCTCAGCGGCTGCACGGCCTCGTTTGTTCTGATTTATATTGCAGAGCCAGCTCCAGCCCCATCAGCCTGGCCTGACCCAGATTTCCCTCTTGCATAGGTCAATAAAAACACAGCAAATAGAGCTAATCAGGCACTGAGGATGCACACTTAATCCAGGCTGGCCCGAACTTAACAGCAGCACTGCAAACTCTGCTGTCAGAGAAAGGAGAGGATAAATCTTTCCCTAAACAGCCAAAGGGAATTGTAAAAAGAACACGCTGTTTCCAGGACAGATAATTCATGAGGATTGTTTTTTTTTTTTTCTCTGTTTCTTGGTCTGGCTGCCTCTGGTGGATGCAGCACAAGCCTCCTTCCCTTCAAGCTCCCTTCTCCACGCCGAGTTTATAAGCAATCACCAAAAGGGCATGAAGTCAGACAAAAAGCAAATGAAAAAAATGTCTGCAGCTGGCTCTGGAGTGTCCAAATAAACCCTGGGTAAATGCCAGGCTGCTCAGTCACTGCAGGGAGCAGCACGAGCTCCTTCCAGCCATGCAGGGAGCAGGGCTGTGCCCAAATCCATGGGCTGGACGTGTTGTGGGGCACCCAGTGCCTCCCAGGACCCATAAATGTCCCCCACTGTCACCCCAATCAGGATCCAGCAGTGGGTTTTGGCACAAGCAGTGACTCAGGTGGTGTGTGTGTGCTCTGTGGTGACACAGGGCTGGCAGTGTCACCCAGTGACAGCCACCCCTGCTCAGACAGCCCTGTGGGGTGTGCAGGGAGCCAGCAGGGCTGGGCTTGGACGTTGTGTCCCTCTGTGATCCCACTGGGAATGTCCTGTGAGGATGGATGGCCCTGGGTTGTCACACTGCGGCATCGTCACAGCTGGGCTGTGCCCTCCTCTTGTGGAAATAACAGGAGGGTGTTACCCAGGCCATACAGACCATGGGAAATACAGGGATGTGTTACCCAGGCCATACAGACCATGGCAATAACAGGGACATGTTATCCAGACCATATAGGTCATGGAAATAACAGAGATGTGCTGTCCAGGCCATACAGATCATGGCAATAACATGGGGGTGTTACCCAGGCCATACAGACCATGGGAATAACAGGGATGTGCTATCCAAGCCATACAGACCATGGGAATTACAGGGATGTGTTATCCAGACCATGGGAATTACAGGGATGTGTTATCCAGACCATGGGAATTACAGGGATGTGTTATCCAGGCCATACAGACCATGGCAATAACAGGGACATGTTATCCAGACCATACAGATCATGGAAATAACAGAGATGTGCTGTCCAGGCCATACAAATCATGGGAATAACAGAGATGTGGTACTCAGGCCATACAGACCATGGGAATTACAGGGATGTGTTATCCAGACCATGGGAAATACAGGGATGTGTTATCCAGGCCACACAGATCATGGCAATAACATGGGGGTGTTACCCAGGCCATACAGACCATGGGAATAACAGGGATGTGCTATCCAAGCCATACAGACCATGGGAATTACAGGGATGTGTTATCCAGACCATGGGAATTACAGGGATGTGTTATCCAGGCCATACAGACCATGGCAATAACAGGGACATGTTATCCAGACCATACAGATCATGGAAATAACAGAGATGTGCTGTCCAGGCCATACAAATCATGGGAATAACAGAGATGTGGTACTCAGGCCATACAGACCATGGGAATTACAGGGATGTGTTATCCAGACCATGGGAAATACAGGGATGTGTTATCCAGGCCACACAGATCATGGCAATAACATGGGGGTGTTACCCAGGCCATACAGACCATGGGAAATACAGGGATGTGCTATCCAAGTCATACAGATCATCCCTGGGACTCTCAGAGTGCCCAGCTCTCAGGGACGCAGCTTTCTCCAAAGAACTGTTTATTCAAAAGATCACAGTGCTTAATCTCAGCTTGGTAAGGCGAGGTTTATCAGCAAGGCTGAGCTCCAAGGCAGCTGACGCACAAGGAGTGGGACATGCCCATGCAGAAAAGCTACAGTGGAGCAGTGCTGGAGGTCACCGAGATTCTGGAGTTTATTTTTCCCCATGGGAAGGCAGAGCAGGGCCAGGCACGGCTCCCAGAGCCGAGTGACAGCGCCAGGTTATTCCAGCACCCACCAGAGCCCTGCCCTGCTCTGCTGGCCCTGGCAAACCCTGCTCGGGGTGGCAATCAGCGTTTCCAGAGCCGGCTCCTCCCGCTGCCTGCCGGCCCTCCCCATCCCCGCGTCTCGGGCGCCGGAGCATGAGCGTGATGTGATGTGACACCTTCCCCCACACTTTGTTATAAATATCGTGTTTCACTGTAACCGCGTCTGACACCCCCTTGCAGGCATTGGCTCATGCTCGCAGCCGGGGCGCGGGCACGTGTGGGGCGGCCCCGGGAGTGGTGGGGATGGGCTGCCCGTGGCCGTCACCCATCCCGTGCCTATGCCCACCACCCATCCATCCATCCATCCATCCATCCATCCATCCATCCATCCATCCATCCCTCCATCCACCCATCCATCCATCCATCCATCCATCCATCCATCCATCCATCCATCCATCCATCCATCCATCCCTGCCCTTGCCTGTGCCCACCACCCATCCATCCATCCATCCATCCATCCATCCATCCATCCCTGCCCGTGCCCACCATGCCCTGCCTGTGCCCACCAACCATCCATCCATCCATCCCTGTGCCCACCACCCATCCCATGCCTGTGCCCACCAACCATCCATCCATCCATCCCTGTGCCCACCATCCATCCCATGCCTGTGCCCACCATCCATCCATCCATCCATCCATCCATCCATCCATCCATCCATCCATCCATCCCTGCCCGTGCCCAGCCCAGCCTGGCTCCTGGTGGCGGTACCGGGGCAGTGCAGGATGAGCCCGCTGTGACCCAGCCAGGCTGTCCAACACCCAGCCCTGCTGGAGCTCGGATTTCTCCTTTTCCTCACTCCAGAACCCAGGATGGAGCTCAGGGGATGGAGCTCAAGGATGGAGCTCCGAGGATGGAGCTCAGAGGACAGAGCTCAGATGGAGGATGGAGCTCAGATGGAGCTCAGAGGATGGAGCTCAGAGGATGGAGCTCAGATGGAGGATGGAGCTCAGAGGACGGAGCTCAGAGGTGCCCAGCCCTCCGGCCGATGTTGATTTCGCCACTGCCCCGTCCCCCCGGGCAGTGGCACCCCCGGGCAGCCTGGCAGCGCTGTAGTTATAGCAAATGCCACTAGATGTCTGTCAGGGTCCTGCGCATCACTGCCTGCTGGGGACAGCCCGGCAAAGGGCACAGGGACGGGGTGCCAGCTGTGCCCTGTTGGTATCACCGCCCCAGACAGGATTCCTGGGATTTTTTTGGTGGGAAAAACCTCGGTTTGCCGCTTCACAGACTCTCGGAATGGGTTGGGTTGGAAGGGAGCATAAAGATCATCGTGTTCCATCCCCTGCCATGGGCAGGGACACCTTCCACCTTCCCAGGTTGCTCCAAGCTCTCTCCAGCCTGGATTTGAACACCTCCAGGGCATCCAGAGCTTCTCAGAGCATTCATTTCCTTCTGAGAGTCCATCCAAACACAAATCTATTCATTCTGTCAGGGCTCTCTTCCCTGCAAGGCACAGCAATCCCACTGGCATCCCGTGGCTCTGCTGCTGGAATTGCCCACGGCTCTGGGAGCAGAGGCCAAGCCTTGGATGTGCTGCCCAAAAACCATCGCTGAGGCTCCTTGCAGGAAAAGGGCAGCTGCAGCTTTATGGCTTCACCCCTCGGGTGTCTCTGCAGCAGATGCAGGGAAATTACCAGCACTGCTGCGAGGCAATTACTGCTCGAGCTGCTTGAGAAATGCCAGCTCTTTTTCAGAGGAAAATTTGGGATGGAAATCATCTCTTTTTGTGTTTGGGGGAATTTGAGCTCCTTTGGTGCTCAAAAGAAAAGGATGGTAAACGTGTTTTCCTTAATACTGTTGATGTAAAAACACATTAAGGAAACACAAGGATAAAAAGAGGAGAATGTATTTTTGAGCATAAAGGAGAGTATTTTACATATTTTAGTATTTTTTATCTACAAAAATTTTTTTTTCCTATTATAAAGATATTTATCTTGCTCTGTAATAGAGGTTGAATAAAATCCTACTCCAATAAAACCCTACCCAGGTTTAGGTCCAGGTCTCTCCTGCAGAGGTCAGGATAGCACAGGAGCCTCTGCATTCAGGGCTGTCCCTCCCCACGGCTTCAGACCAAAGGAATTGTGACAGTAATGGAGCAGAAAAGCAAATTTCTTTCCCTTTTACTTCATGGGACCAGAGAGGAAACCCTGCTGAAACCTCCTAGAGAGGAGCTGGCGGGGAGAAAAAGGCAAAAGGCAGTTAAAAACTAATGGAGAGGGCAGAAAGGAGAGAATCTTGGCTCCATAGAACCGGGGATGTAAGGAGCGCAAAGCATCTGGAAAGGCTCAGGAGTTGGGTCTGAAATGCTCCCCTGGCTGATGTGTCAAGGAGCTTCCAATCGCCTCTCAAAGCTCCCCTTCCCTCCTCCGCCTTTGTAATGGGTGGCTGTTGCTAATTATCTGTAAATGTTAAATGTTCTCTAATTCAATCAGAACAACTTGTTCACAGATGGCAAAGCCTTCATCTGCTCGGCTCGGAGTCGCTGCCTCGAGAGCGGGCGATGGCTCTTCCTTCCCTCCCGGAGAGACACGGCAGTGTCGGGGTGCAGGAGGAACCGGCTCTGTCCCTTGTATTGGCGGCTGTGACACCGCCCGTGCCCCTGTGTGACCCGTCCTGCCCTGGGCTGGCACTGCGGGCACCAGGGAGCGCTTGGGGAGGGGGTGAGGGTGAGGATGAGGATGAGGGTGAGGGATTTGGGGTGAGAGGTAAGGGGTGAGTGATGAGGGATGAGAGGTGAGGGGTGAGGATGAGAGATTTGGGATTCGGGATTCGGGATTCGGGATGAGAGATGAGGGATGAGGGACGAGGATGAGGGATTTGGGATGAAGATGAGGGATGAGGGTGAGGGTGAGGGATTTGGGGTGAGAGGTAAGGGGTGAGTGATGAGGGATGAGGGGTGAGGGGTAAGGATGAGAGATTTGGGATTCGGGATTCGGGATGAGAGATGAGGCATGAGGGACGAGGATGAGGGATTTGGGATGAAGATGAGGGATGAGGGGTGAGGATGAGGATGAGGGATGAGGGATGAGGATGAGGGATGAGGGGTGAGGATGAGGGATTCAGACAGAATTTTTTGGCTAAAAGACCACCCCCTTTCCATGGAAGGAAGATGTCAGGTTGCTCAGGATGTCAGCAGATTCACAGCTAACATCCAACCACTGCTCCAGCTCCTCCAACAACTGGCTGAGGAGAAGAAAAGCCATTAAAGTGTGAGTTATATTGGCTGGAAAAATCCTTGGGAAGGAGCTCCACGCAGAGCCCCAGTGGGCAGAGCGCTGGGCTGCTCTGGAGCAGTGATTAGGGAGGGTTTGTTAATGAAGCAGATTTTAGTGACTGAAGCAAGTGGAGAGAGAGGAGAGCGCTCAGGAAATGCTCTCCTGTGGGGCTGCTGCAGCTGAGCCATCAATCAGCCCAGCTCTGCCGGCTTTTATCAGCTGAGGATGTGGCCCAGGGGGTTTGGGGACCCCTGAGGCCACAGCACCATCCCACCCTCCCAAAACTGCTCAGCTCTGCCTGCTGCAATCCCAGCGCTCTGTGAGGGCATCCAGAGCTGCTTCAGAGCCAGAAAGGTTTCACTGACTTCTCCAAAATTGCCTTTTTTCTCTGCAATGCCTTTAAATAGGGGGATCTCCCGAGGCAGAGCAGAAGGACCCTGAGGGGAGCCCGGGCAGCCCTGATGTTCTGATCTAATTTGGATGGAAATCAGCATCACCCACTGATGGAACAGATCAATTCACCGTCTGGGGCTCTGCTCCAGCTCCCTGGGCTGTGCTTTGCCCTCTGGGAGAGATGGAAGGCTGGATCAGGGCTCTCAAAAGACCCAACACTGTTTTTTGCCAGTGCTTATAGGAGGATTGCACCCAAAACTCACCAAAAATATCCATTTTATTCCCTATTCCCTCTTCTAACCCATCATCCCTCCCCCATCCCATTCCTTTCCCACTGTGCAATGTTGGCACAGCCACAAAGGGAATTCCCATTTCCTGCAGCAGATCCCCACATTTCCAGGTATGATTTATTTCCTCCCCGATTTCCCCTCAGTGATGAGCAACGGGGAAAAAGACTTGAGGGGACTTTGTTAGATCAGGACAAGCCCTTCCCCCAGGATAACTCCCATCAGGTGATGAGAAACATTCCAAACCCTTCAGAGAACATTCCAAACCCTCCAGGGAACATTCCAAACCCTCCAGGGCACATCCCAGCGGATGCAGGGATGCTCTCCAGCCCTTATCTCCCACCTTATCCATATCTAATCTCCCTGCCCCTGCTGAATCAGCTGTGACAAGAGGAAATGAGATTTGTTGGGAGCAGGGCTGGGTGGTTTGGGAGAGACAAACCTTTTAGAGAGGTGGGGAATTGGGACATCCAAAGTTTCTGGGGTGAGGAATCAGATCTTGAGCATTCCTTCCATGTGTCCTTTTGGCACCACCAAAATCCCTGCAGCTATCAGGGAAAATGAGGCGTTCTCCAAGCTATCTCCCATCAATCTCTGCCCACCCAGCCCAGGATAAAGCCCATCCAGCCCAGCCCCTTCCCATCCAGCCCTTCATCACCAGGGATCGATATCCCACATTGACTAAGCAGGGCCCAGCCATTACCGAGTTCATTTTCCATCACTTAGATGCAGATGGATTCCCTCAGGAGCCCCGGGGTCACCAAAGTTTCATTAACAGAGGCTGTAAAAGTATTTAAATACATTTAGAAGAATCGCTTGACAAATGGAGTGAGCCCACAGCCCTGCTCCTCTCAGGTTGTCTTGAAAGAGAAAAGAGACTTTTGCTGCCCACAGAAGGACAAAAAGCCCTTAACAGCTTGTCCCTGCCATTATCCATCTCCAACACTTCACCTCCACAGAGGTCCAATTTCCCCATAATGCTCCAGATGGAAACCAGTTACTCATTTATCCCAGCTCTGGGTTAATTCTCTGAAAGGGTTTTGGCCTCCAAAATTTCCATGTTTGGTGGCAAACTGGGGCAGGAGGGGATGAAGGCTCAGCCTCAGATCTGGAGAGGTGGAAGAGATACCACAGACAGGCACTGGGAGACCTGAATTCTTGTCCCAATGGTTTTTATCAAGGTAAAATAAAATGTAACCAAACTCAACCTGGTCTTGAACACAGAAAATTCCATGTAAAAAGGTGTCAAAAATACAGGCTGAACTCAGGGGTCTCTTCCTGCTGCTAAAAGTTTTCTCCTTGCCACAAATCTATAGAAAACATTGAATTTTACCACTACCAAGCTCTGTATGCGTGCTGGCTTAGCTGTCCCCCCATGAAAATGAGATTTGGAATCCAAAAACATCACCAAATCCCACCAAGATCCCATGGAAATGCAGCCCTGCAGACAGCTTCCACTGTGAGCTCATTTTGTGTCAGAGAGCTGGAGCCACGCACTCAGAACATTTGCAAACAGAGATGTAATGTGACATTTTTTGTCCCCGCTCGGGAGGAGATGACTCATTAAAGTCACTTTACAGCTCTGGGAGGGTGCCCAGGGTGGCAGGGGCTCATGGAAACAGAGTCACACTGAGCAGGGAGGGCAAATAAATCCGGCTCCCCCAAAATCCAAAGCCTGCATGAATCCTTCTTCCTCAGAAGGTTCTAAAGCACCATTAACCCACTGATTTTTTTTTTTTCAGTATTTTTTTTTTCCATCACAAATAAATCTAAATTGTAGAGAGGAGTTAGGAGCAGAGGATGGTGGAAATTTGGTGCCATGAGGGCTCGTCCTCACAGCCAGGCCAAGGTGGGCAAAGCCACCCAGAGCCTCTGGAAAGGTTTCATGATGAGAACTTGTTGGGATCTCTCGCTGCTCACAGTGACCTCGAGAAGAGTTTGAAATTCTCTTTTCCCAGCCCAGAGCTTGAAGAAGGAGTCAGGGCTCTTCATTTTTCAGTCTCAAAGTTGTTTATTGTATCTTATCTGTAAAAAATTTTCTCCTGCCCTGCCGAGGTCCATCCAGCAGGACAGCCCAAGGCACTCTGCCTGCCCTCAGGGTGGTGTTATGTCTTTATACTAAAAATTCATGTACATTATTTACAATTACTTTCCAATACCCATCACCTTTGTTAGACAGTGAGCTTCTACTCTAAACCAATCCAAAAATGCCAACATTACAGCAGAAGATGGAGGCCAAGAAGAAGAAGGAGAAAGGTGGACACACCCAGTTCCCTCCACCTTGCCTCCTGAACCTCCATACCAAAAACCCAAAAATCTGCTTTTCCACCTCGTGATAACTCCACTAATATTCTACTTAAACTGTCGTGGCTTGCTGGTCTTCATCTCAGGTTGGTCATTTGCTCCAGGGGTCACAATCAAACCCACAGGAGCATTTTGGGCTCTGTGCCAGGGCCTCTGAGCCCCCTGGCAGGGTCTGGGCTGCTCAGGACAGACAGAGGGATGTTCTGGGTTCTGACAAGAACCTGGTTCCTCTCATGATTTCCCAGGTGATTCCTCCCTCCAGCACCTGCAGAAGAAAGCAGGAATTCATGGATGGAGAAGGATGAGCCAGGAGCAGGGAAGTGTCCTATGAGGAGAGGTTTGTCCCCTGGTTCAGAGCAGCCACCCCATCCCTCTGCCCCCTCTGCACCCACTCCAGGCTGACAGAGACATTCCCCTTGGAGCCCCTCCAAATTCCCATTGCTAACTCCTCAGACTGCAGCAAAACCCCTCTGAATAGACATCAGGCAGGCCCAGTCGGCATTTACAAAGCAGGCTGGGAGGGGGATTACCCGGGGCTCACAGTGCATTGTTTGATAAATCCCATTCCCTGCCTGGGCCGGAGCAGGAACGTGCACAGGAAACCCCCAGAGCCTCCCCACAGGAGATCCAGGGGTGCAGACAAGGTAAACTCAGCATTCACAGCTCTGTTTATCAAGTGTGAAAGCTGCCAGCCTCAGGGATGGTAAATCAGCATCTCTGGGGTGTGCTGATTCCCACCTGGCCTGGTGGATGGGGGCAGAGGGTCCTGCTTTTTTTGGGACAGCCAGAAATTAATGGCATGGCTGAAAGAAGGGGAGATAAAAGATAATCTTTGCTGGATGTGCCTCAGAAACAATGGCGAGGGTTGAGTGGGGCAGTCTCTTCCTGTGCTGGTGTTCTCAGGGGTTTTGAGGGACGAGATGAGGATCTGACTTCTGTTTCAGAAGGCTTGATTTATTATTTTTATGATACATATTGCATTAAAACTATACTAAAAGAATAGAAGAAAAGGTTTCATCAGAAGGCTGGCTAAGAATAGAATAGCAAAGAATGATAACAAAGGTTTGTGTCTGGGACAGAGAGTCCGAGCCAGTTGACTGTGATTGGCCATTAATTAGAAACAACCACATGAGACCAATCACAGATGCACCTGTTGCATTCCACAGCAGCAGATAACCATTGTTTGCATTTTGTTCCTGAGGCCTCCCAGCTTCTCAGGAGGAAAAATCCTAAGGAAAGGATTTTCCATAAAAAGATGTCTGCGACACCTTCCCTGTCACTGTCTGTGCTCACAGCAGTGATTGTGCTCAACTCACTCCAGGATTGCACCAAAAATTCCCACATCTGGCATGGATTTGTTAGCTTGATGCATTGGAGCTGCTGCAGAATTACACCCTGCATTGGAGCTGCTGCAGAATTTCGCCCTGCCGTGGATCTGGCCCAGCTCCAAGGTCCCCAGAGGGTGGCAGTGGCTTTGCCCTGCTGATGGCAGGGGTGGCTGCAGGAGCACAGCTCCCCAGCCACAGCAGCTCTGCAGCCGCAGCATCACATTCCGCCTCTGGTGGCACTGCCGTGACAGCCTGCAAATGAGACAGACCCTCCAAGCTCCCTGTGTGACCCCGAGATCAGGCCCCAGCAGGGCTTATGCAGAAGAGAAGCCTATTTGTCCAAGCACAAACAGCAAAAGGCTTATTTCCACTTGTACATTTGCAGCAAGCCCTGATCCCGACTCAAACCCGGAGCCGAGCGTGTCAGAGAATTTCCAGGGCAGACAAATCCTCTCTGGGAGCTCTCCCTCATGGATGGCTGCACAGCAGCTCCTGACACCCCATCAGGAGGCTGCTCCCACCCTTGCCTGGGGACTCTGTGTCCTGCCTTCCTCACATGGGCACTGCCAAGGCCCTGGGGATGGCAGGGCACAGAGCTGCTCAATAATAAATGATATTTTCTGATACAGTCACTGCTGCTCTGAACGAGCTGTGCCTGTGCCTCTGCGAGAGAATTCCCCTTGCCCGACCTCATCAGCGATGCCCTTTGAAGTGTTCCTGCTGATTCCACCCTCTGCCTCTCCTCTGCTTTCCCTTTCCCTGTGGATGCTGTGCCTCATCTCCTGCCTGCCTCTGGCCCTCATGGACACGCTCACACACCGTCCCCAGCGCTTCGTGTGCATGCAAGAGAGATCCTTCAATCCCTTCTTCCATGTCAGCTCCTTCTGGGAAGACAGCAGCTCCTTCCTGGAGGCGTTTCAGGGCTTTGATGAAGGAATTATTCCCTGCTGATGGGAACAGGCTGACACAGAGCCCACAGGAGCCGCTGGAGTCCCCAGCATTGCTGGCCAAACCTTGTGCCAGTGGTTGTTGTTTGCATCACTCTTACCCATGCAAGACCCCCAAATTCCATCCCAAATTCCTCCCCTGCATTGAAAGCCCCTCACTCCAGCCCTTGCCGGGCATTTCCAAGCCCACCAGCCTCGCAGTTCCAGCTGCTTTCCGCTGGAAATCCCTGGCAGAACTCATCCTGCTTCCTGCGAGGCTGGGATTCCTGATCTCCCCCGGTTTCTTTTCTCCGTGTATAATGAGGATTACGGTTTAATTCCTGCCTCACAAGGGGGTGCTGTGGGGATTGCCAGGGTTAAGGCACTCAGCACAGAAAGGCTCTTACCAGCCCTTCAGCAGAGGGGCTCAGAGAAAAAACCCCACTGCTGTTTGCAGCCTGCTCGCAGCTCGCATCAGCTCCCATTAACTGGGAGGCAATTTTCTCCCCAGTTCAGACTTAATTCCTCCTCTAACTGCTGGCTCTATCCAGAGAACAGCAGGGCAGCAGCGACTATCAGCGCTGAATTGCCTTTTGAAATGGGAAGTGCGAGCTGCCCGTGCAGAGCATGTGTGCTGTGTGTATGTGAGCCCATGCAGGAGGCTGCACCAGGAGAGCTCAGAAGTGAAGCCAAGCACGGAATCAGCTCGGGAATCCCTCTGCACCCCTGATCCCCCGTTGCTGGCTGCACCACAGACGCATTATGTGTGTTTACAGATGAAAAAAGCGAAAAATAAAACCGGTGCCGGCTTTAAAATTCTGCCGAGCGCAGCCTTCTGCACTGATTCCAAATGTTTATAAACACGGGAGTTAATGTAATCAGCACTGCAGCAAATACACACCAGGTACACGGCACAGACAGGAGCGTCAAACGCGCTCCCAGCTCGGAGTGACAGCTCTCTGCTGTGGGCTCTGCAGCAAACAAAAGCAGCTGAAAAAACCCCACCGAGGAATGCCTGAGAGAGCAATCCCTCCTCCTCCCCTCCTTCCAAGACTTTCTGGTAGTCAGAGCTGTAAAAATCTCAGAGAAGGTGTCCGTTCCCACCGAGCCTTTCAAGTGGCAGAGGGAAGAGGCCACTGCTTGGGAAGGCGCTGGGGGAATTCCTGGCTCCATCCATCAGCCCAGCCCCGGTTCTGTGCTCATCCCACAGCATTCAGGAGCTGCTTTAGAAAGATTTGGACGAGACAATTCCAGGAACTGTTCCACCCTGGGGAAGGATGTGCATCAGTTTGCCAGGGAAGATCCCATCCAGAGGAGCTGTGCCAGTGCAGAACCCTCAGCAAACCCTCATCCAAGGGAGTTGTGCCAGTGCCAGCCCCATCCCAGCCCCATCCCAGTCCCATCCCAATCCCTGCCTGCTGCCCAAGCCCACATTTTCCAGTGGGAAGGGTTTGGGGAATGCTTGAAAGAGCAATCCCTTCCCTCCTCCTCCTCCCCTCCTTCCAAGACTTTCTGGTAGTCAGAGCTGTAAAAATCTCAGAGAAGGTGTCCACTCCCACTGAGCCTTTCAAGTGGCAGGGAGCCACTGGGGAGGCACTGGGGGAATTCCTGGCTCCATCCATCAGCCCAACACCAGTTCTGTGCTCATCCCACAGCATTCAGGAGCTGCTTTAGAAAGATTTGGACAAGACAATTCCAGGAACTGTTCCACCCTGGGGAAGGATGTGCATCAGTTCGCCAGGGAAGATCCCATCCAGAGGAGCTGTGCCAGTGCAGAACCATCACTGATCCCTGATCCAAGGGAGTTGTGCCAGTGCCAGCCCCATCCCAGCCCCATTCCAGCCCCATCCCAGCCCCATCCCAACCCCTGCCTGCTGCCCAAGCCTACATTTTCCAGTGGGAAGGCTTTGGGGAGGTCCCATTCCAGCAGGTTGCTGAGGAGACGTTACCTCACACAGCAGCATCAGCAGAAAACCCCGGTGCTGGCAGAACTGCCAAAATGCTGGGAGGACAAAACACTGCAAGCCTGTTGTTTTCTTTTTTCTTTTTTTTTTTCTTTTTTTTTTTTTTTTTCCCAGCCAAATGTTGTTTCATGCTCTAATGGTGATTTTCAAGAGCAATATTGGCGTGACAACTTATGTAAGTGTGGGCCAAGTTTCTACACCACTTCCAGGGTCTGTGCCTAAACCTGATTTCACAGGGGTGCACAGGAAAGGTTTGGATCTCTGTTTTGCCACTTAAAATGAGACTTTTGCCACCCCTAAAACCCAAGAGAGGGTAAATATCACAGTTTTATAAATTGTTTTCCTTGGAGAAGGTGGGGTTCCTCACAGCCCAGGTGGGTTGGTTTTTTCTCTCCTTGTTTGCAGTAGAACACATTTAGAGATTTATGGAAGGGATTTCTGAGTTTCACAGTGGTTCATGTGTTCCTGCAGCAGGAGCCTTGAAATCCCCTGTCTTATCACTGCAGGGCTCCTTTCCCTCATCTCTGGCTGAGATGAGTTTTAGGAACTCACTGTTGTGAGGGGTAAAACAAGTAAAAAATGGGTTTAAACCAGCTGATGTAGCAAAGCAGCTCCCCCAGCCCCTCAGAGGCCATGCACACAGAGACCTCCCCAAATTAAAAACAATATAAAGCATGATGCAATTAAATATGTTACATATTATGATCTTCCTCCCCTAGAAATAACAAAAAACTGCCAAACCAGAGCATTCTGCTCCTGCCTCTCCTGCTCATGCACGAGTCCCCCTTGGGCTTCACGGAAATTTTGGTCTCACAAAATGCTGCAGAACAGGGGCCCCCATGGCACTGTGTAATAAATCTTAGAAGTTAACAGCCAGAACTGTGCCAAATGTGATGGGTTTTGCTTTGTGCAGGATCATGAAAATAATACATTCTGGCTCAGTAAGTCAGGCCTCATGCACCAGGGCTAATGGTCCACTGCTGCTGCTGCTGCTGCTGCTGCTAAATGGATTTACATTTTTGTCTCACATGGTTGAGGGCTGTGATTTGGGCAGCCAAGGCCCCAAGGCTCTGTGAAATCTCCCCAGATTTTTGAAGGGAAATGTGAATTTTCCCCCCACCTGAAATGCAGGAAGCTCAAAGGAGGAGAGTTGAGGTGTGGCTGCCCCATCCCATCCCCACATCTCAGGGATGTCAGCTCAGGTGCAGTGACAAGAAATGGGAGAAAGGGGAATGTGACACTGGGAATAATGCAAGCTGGAGCATTGTTAACGTGGGGAACTCCATGGTAACTCAGAGAGACCTGCCCAGGGGAGCAATGTCTCATCGGAGGTATCTCTTTAATGGAGTTGGGAAAGGAAATAATGAGATTTTATGGATTAAAACTGAAATTAGACAGATAAACACGCCACGGGCAGGAAAACCAAGCAACAACAAAGATGCTGGGATCTCCCCACGGCCTGCCTGCCCACAGGGATGGGGGTTTGCCCTCCTGAGCTCAGGTCTGCAGCTTTAGAGAGGAGGCAGGAGGCAGAGATCATCAGCTCAGCAGCCCCAGCTCCACAGGCAGGATGTCCAAAGGAATCCCAGCGGCCTTACAGTCTGCGAATCTATTAACTAAACCTCATTACTACGTAATAACTTTTGTTATTTCGGAGCAAACCTTGTATCTGCCTAATCCGCTTTGTTACAGAGCTGCCCATCCTTCCCTCGAACAGGAATTAACTTCTAAAGGAATTAAAAGGAGGAGGAGACTGCCGAAGGGGTCCTTAGGGGTATCTTTTTATAGCTGCTGGCTGCCCCCCCCTCCTTCCCCTTTCCCACTATGTGTGGTATCCTTCCCCACTGATTCCATCCTTTTCTGCCTGCCAGGCATTGATTTGTTCCCGTGTTGTTCTAATGGAGCTTGAAATCAACATGACTTTGTTGTTGGTTGTTGTCATTGTTGTTCACATCTTTGTTTGGGGTTCAGCATCCTCGCAGAGGCCGGGGCAGCTCAGGAGCCGGCTTTAGCAGGCTGAACACCTCCTTGGCGAGAGATCCACAAAGGCTGGCTCTGTGTCCGCATAATAAAGGCTGCCACAAAGCGCAGCGAAACCGCTGCCCCCTCCTCCCGCGCATCAGTTCTTGTGCCAGCGCTGAATCCCCTCGCTCATCGGCGCACACAGAGGGTGGCTACAACAATCTCCTTATTCCAGCAGGCCCCAGGAAAGCGCTGTGGTGTCCCCATCCCAGGCGTTCCGGAGCGCCGCTTTATGTCCCGCGTATCTCACTCACATCGCGCAGGATGAAAAATGCGTTCGGTCGGGGCGGTCGGTGGGTGCCGGGCGTCCGAAAGGAATTCAGGACCGGCTCAAGAATTCAGGAACAGCCCCAAGTCCGCAAGCGAGGCAGGAGCACCTCCGCCAACCCACGGCGAGGCGCCCTGGGCTGCTCGGCGAACAAAGCCCAGCTGCCGCCAGCTGCCAACATCCGGAGGGGCGGGCGGCGAGCCCGGCCGCCCGTCCCGCCCTCGCCTGGCCGCGCACGGCCGGCAGCCGCGGCCCAGGGAAGGGTTAACGCTGCGCCCTCCTTCCTCCGAGCGCTGACATCACGGGGCGGGCTCCTCCCGCCAGTGTGTGCGTGAGTGCGAGCGCGGCCGCCGAGCCCCGCACCGGGCACCGCAGCGGGCACCGCACCCGGGCACCCGCGGCCGGCCCGGCCCCGCGCCCCCCGCCCGGCCATGGAGCGCCGCGCCCGGCCCCGCAGCGGCAGCGCCTGAGCAGCGACAGCGGGGCCCCAGCGCAGGGCGGGCAGCGGGCGGGGGCTGCCGAGCCCCGCCGCCGGAGCCACGGCACCGCCGCAGCCCGCCGAGGGCTCTGCCTCGCCGCTCTGCGCTTCTTTTGCCTCCCCTCTTGCTTTTGGGGTTTCTTTCGCTTGATTATTTTTTTTTTCTCTCAATTTTGTTTTTCTCAATTTTTTTTCTCCCAATATTTTTTTCTCTCGATATTTTTTTTTTTGAATCGCATTTTCCACCCCCCTCCCTTCTCCTCGTCGCTCGCCCGGGCTCTGCGGAAGGAAGCGCCCGCACTGCCCCGCGGCCGGAGCGCCCCGCGCCCGCCCCGAGGGGCCCCGCGGATGTGCGGATCCCTCCCGCCCTCTCTTTGTCCTCACCCACCTCCCATCGTATTTTTATTTTTATTTTGAAATTTCATTTTTTTCAAGCAGACCTGAGCATCACCGCGGGCTGGGAGGGTGGGGGGCCCCGCGGCGCTGCCAGACCGACCCCTGCCCATCGCTCTTAAGGAACTCTCATGGCTTCACGGCCGCAGACAAGTTGCCGTGCATCGTGGTGGACTATCGGAGTTTGCATCCTGGCAGCCGCGCTCCTACCAGGTGAGCCGCTCCCCGGAGGGCGCTGCGGGGCTGGAGGCAGCCCCGGAGGGGTTTGCGGAGTGCCCGTGCGGGAAACGGGGTGCGGGAAGGGTGGGATCGGCGTTGTGGGGTGCGGAGCAGGTGTGGGAGCATCTGTGCGAGGGTGGGAGAGGAGCCGGGGCCGGTTTCGGCGCCGGCTCGGCTCGGAACAACACGCTCGTTTGTTTTGGAAGCAGCTGCAGGCAGCGGGCTCCGGAGCCCTGAGAGCCGAGGCCGTTTGTTTGCTTTTTGGATGGAGCGGCGTCTAGCGAGGCGCAGCAGCAGCCAGGCTTCCCCGGAAAGGCAGCCACGAGGCTGGGCAGATGTTTCGGGAGGAGAGACGGGAGGGTTTGGGCTCTCCAGCATGCCCAGAATCCCCGCTCCCCTCCGCACACACTTCCCACGGGCTCTTTAGCGGAGGGGCTGGACCGCTCCCAGCTTTCAGCGCTTCCTTGCGCTGCCTCTGAGCTTGGCTGCCTGATGGCATCTTATTCATCCCTTTGGTTCCGATCCATCCCTCGCCTTCTGATCCGTCTCTGGAACGGAGATGGGCAGAGATGCGCCTCTCCCCGCTCGCTGGGGAGAGCAGAGCTGTCCGTGTGTCCTTCCCTGGGCTGGGAGCTGCCCCGGGCTGGGCACAGCGCTGGGGAGCGGGCGAGTGACCCACTTTGGCCACTGCCCTGCGGGGACTCATTTATTATTCCGCTCCAGTGCAGAAGGGGTTAATGCCATCCTGGAGGGCTTTCCGCGAGTCGGAGCCATGGAAAGGGGATCGGCAGTCTGCGTTCGCAGCTTGTGAATGAGCTGAGAGATGCAAACAGAGCCGGGGTTTTGCCTTTTCGGCGGCTGGGGCTGGAGCGCGGGCACGGCAGCGGATCCAGCCTGGGCTGGGAGCTGCAGCTGGGAAGTTGCGATGAGGACAGGGTGGAATTGCGTCCTCTCCTGCGATATTGGGGCTGGGGCAGCGTCCCAGAGGAGCGGCCAGGCTGGCTGGGTCGGGACTCTGAGATATGAGCGAGGTCTCGGCCATCAGGGCCCAGAGTTCCCTGGCAAAGACGGGGATGCGATAACATCAGGACACGGGAGATCAACAGATCCCAGCGGCTGGATGGGTCTGGTTAAAATGAATGGAAGGGAGGGGGTGGCGGTCCAGAAACCCGGGAGGCTGTGAGAGCGAAAAGGTTCGCAGGGCGATGGGAAAGCAGGGCCGGGTGCACCTCGGTGTCCCCAGGACGAAGGGATCTGTGTGCATCGCAAACAGAGGTGACGGAAGGGACAGCCTCGGGCTCCCCGCGCTCCTCTGTGCTTCAGGCAGGTGCCTGGCTGCGCTCTGGCTCCTCGCAAGGAGTCTCGGAACTTTCCATGCCGTTCTTCAGCTCATCCTCCCCCCAGAGCCCCGGGCAAAGGCGCTGGAGGGGCAGCAATCCTCTGCCTGAACCAAAGGACTTTGTGCTCCCCTGGGAGCTGCTTTCACCAAGGAGACACGCAGTGACCCTGACACAGCCTGGCATCTCACCTTGTCCTGCCAAGAGAGACTTCTCCTCCTGTTTTTGGCTGCTCTCAGGGCTGTGCTGCCAGCAGCAGCTCCTCTCTTGCCGCTGCAGCAGCGTGGCAGTTTGTCTTGCCCTGTCCCGCTGACAGCTCTGCCAGGACAAGGCAGTGGTGCATCTCGTGGTGCCTTGCCAAAGGCGGGGGACAGCCAGCTCTGCAGTGTTCCAGCAGGATCAGCTCCCCAAAGCCTGGCCCTGAGCACAGTGCCCTGCAGCCTGTGTGGGCGACACTCTCGGCCCGACCTGTTCAGTGGTGGATGCACCACAGCTGCAGGAGGGGCTGATCCTGGGTATTAAATATTCATTCATTCATTTATTTGGTTCATTTGGGTGCTCTGATGGACCCAGAGCTGCAGGGAAGGAGCAGCACAAAGCAGAGGGTCTTTACCAGACCCCATATAGTTCCTTGAGTTCACAATTTATTTTGCCAAAATCATATATATACAAAATACACATATATATGTCATATAAACATATACAAAGCTGTGTATATATATGTTATATATATAAAATATATATAACATATATATATAATATATATGTTATATATATAACATATATATACGTTATATATATATATAACGTATATATATGTTATATATATGTTATATATATAACATATATATACGTTATATATATATATAAAACGTGTATATATATATATATATATATATATATATATATATATATACACACGTTTTATATATATATATATGTAAAAAAGTTCAATTTAAGCTTTGAATTCAGACAAGCTTGCTTAACAAGGAGAGGAAACTCACGATCCTCTACTACAAGTGAATTAGTAGCTATGGACTTGTTGGAAAATGTGTTTTTTGTACCCAGCACCCAAAAAGGATCAGAGCAGTGCCTGCTCTCTGGGAAACCTTTCATGTCCAGCTGATCAATGCTATTTCATTCTGTTCCCACCCACCTCCCCCTTCAGATAATGTTAGCTTTTTTTCCCTTTGCTCTGATAAGGAAATTAAAGTTCTGCCGCTGTAAAAGCTGTAAGGAGCCTGGTATAAAAGTCTGCTTTACAAATTATCTTTAATGTGAGTGGTTCAATCGCCCAGAATGGATTCAATTCACGGCTCCTGCAGCCTTCCCTGCCCATCCATTTGGAACCAGGTATCAGCTCACGCTCCACTCGAGATATTGATATCAACAGGGGTTACAGAGGGCCGTGGGGGAAGGGGAGCAGAGATCCCAGGCGCAGCCTAGGAACACTTGCAGTTCAATTTGTGTTTTACAAACCTTAACAATCTGTCTGTTTGTCCCCACCATGGAGCCACACGGAGCGGAGGCATCACCTGTGCCTGCTCCTGCCCCTGCTCCCAAAGTGCTGCAGACAAATTCCTCTCTGCCATTGCTGGGCTGCCTCCTGCTCTGCCTGGGAACGCTCTGCAAAGCGCTTTGAGATGCTCCACGGGGGATGGAGAGCCTCCGAGGTGGCTGGAGCTGCTTTGCCACGGGGTTTTTCCATCAAAGGAGCATTGGCTGAGCCGTGGTGACCCGCAGGGCTGGGGTCAGGCTGGGCTGCAGCTGGAGGGAGGGTTCATTTCGGGGAGCCACAGCTGGAAAGAGCCAGAGCGTGTCACTGCAGGATCTGCTCCATCTTGTACTTTTAATATCCCAAAGTAGCTTCCAAAATGAAAAAAAAAAAAAAAAAAAAAAAGTTGCCAGAGTCTCCTTCAGTCCTTCAGCATTTGGGCTGAGCTCTTGGCTGTCATTTTTTTCTTCCCCCGCCTCCCAAAACTCACAAACAGCAGCATCAGGCTATTTCAGGCAGCAAAAACGTGTCTTTGGCTGATTTTTTTTTTCTCTTTGAAATTCACTTAAACCGACCAGTCGGGTTTTAGCCTGGAGCTGCTGAGTGTGTCAGCGTGGGTGAGGCACCAGGCTGGGGCAGATGCAGCTCAGCCCATGAGCAGGGGGTGTTGGAGGATGATCTTTAAGGTGCCTTCCAGTCCAAATCCTTGTGGATTCTGTTGGTAGAGGATCCTGAGTTTCCTCTCCTTGAATTCAAACCTTAAATACAGCTTTATATGTGTTTATATTTATATATATATATGAATTTGGCACAATGCAAAAGGAGCTACGTGGGGTCTGGTGAAGACTCTCTGCTTTGTGCTGGTCCTTCCTTGAGATGCTGTTTGCCCCCTGAACCAGCAGCGTTGGTCAGGCAGGAGCTCCCAGCCCTGTCCCATCCTCAGGGAGATTCCAGGGGCTCATCCAGCAGCAATTCCAGTGCTCAGGACGAGCTGGTGGGCAGGAGATGCTGGCAGAGCCTGGCACATCTCTCCTTGCATCACCCCTGCTGCTCTGGGCTGCAGCTGCAGCAGCCACAAAAGCCGAGCTAAAGGGAGGCACCACGGGGCTCCTTTGAGCAGGGCTCACACCTCGGCTGAATCACGGCAGGAACCTGATGAGCAGGTTGGCCATGACCTGCTTCCCAGGCTGCCACCGGCACCTCCTGCCCTCTGCCAGTGCCACCAGGCTGGGGACAGCCCGGGGCGACAGCAGCAAGGGGCCCTTGCCCACCTCTTCCCACCTGGGGAGTCACACAGCACTGCCAGGATGGGGCAAGCACTGCAGGGAAAAGGGGATTTATCACAGAATCCACAATGGTTTGGGTTGGAAGGCATTTAAAGGTCGTCTTCCTGCCCCCTGCCTTGGGCAGGGACATCTTTCACAAGACTGGTTTGCTCCAAGCTGGGAATTTTGGGAAGAGCTGGAATTGGGATATATGAGAGCAGACAGGGATGGGGCAAGCACTGCAGGAAAAAGGGGATTTATCACAGAATCCACAATGATTTGGGTTGAAAGGAACCTTAAGATCATCTCTTCCAACGCCCTGCCTTGGGCAGGGACATCTTCCACCAGACTGGTTTGCTCCAAGCTGGGAATTTTGGGAAGAGCTGGAGCTGGGATGTGTATGACCAGACAGGGATGGGGCAAGCACTGCAGGAAAAAGGGTTTTATCCCAGAATCCACGATGATTTGGGTTGGAAGGAACCTTAAAGATCATCTCCTTGAACCCCCTGCCTTGGGCAGGGACACCTTCCCCCAGACTGGTTTGCTCCAAGGCAGGAATTTTGGGAAGAGCTGGAGCTGGGCTGTGTGAGGGCTGCAGGGGTGGGTTGGCCAGCGCTGAGGAGCATGGCCACAGTCCTCAGGGCTGCCAGGAAAGGGTTTGAATATTGCAACATCCTTGCTGGAGGTGCTGATGGCTCCTGCTCGGTCCCTTTCAGAGGCCAGCCAGGCTCATCAGTGCAAAAAGGCAGAAACAAATGAGGGAGGGACAAAGGAAGGTACTCCGGTCTCACAGCCCCTGGAGATGTTGCTTTTTCAAATCACGTCAGATTAAATCAGGGCAGCTCTGCTGAAGGGCGAGCTGGTGCTGAGCCACTGGAGCAGGGACCCGGTTTGCACTGGAGACACCTCTTTGTGTTAATTACCAGAGCTCAGCGTGGAGATTTGCCAGCTCTGAGGTTCCAGGGGAAGGTTTGTTTCACACACATCAGCAGCTCCAGGTGAAGGTTTGTTTAAGGAATGAGAGGTCTCATGCCACAGTTCCTCCTGGCTGTATTGAACCATGGATGTTCTCCCAGGTGCACTTTTTGCCAGGATTAGCCCAGGCTGCATTGAGGCACAACCCAGGGTTTTCAAGGGGAACTCCCTGGCTCCGGAGCAGAAGAAAATCTGCTCAAATGACCAAGAGGAAGGAAGGAGTTTCCCCTCTGTCCCCACACTGGGTTCAACGTCCCTTCTGAGTCACAGGGAGAAATGGGAAGTGAAATTCACAGCACGTGTTGCTGTCTGTGCCCTGTGCTGTGTCCCAGCTCCTTGGGGACACGTGTGGAGCCCAGCTCCTGCTGCCACCAAGGGTTTGTCCTGTCCTTAGGGGGGCACAGAGCTCTCCTGTCATGCCAGCAGCTTTATGGGGTGCTGGGCATGGTGGGAGGAACTGACCCGACCTGATGAGCCATCTCTCCTCCATTCCCCACCACAAAGCCGTCCCTGCAGGAGGTTCATAATCCTGCCCTGACGTTACTGGGTGTGATGCAAGCTGGAAGCATTTCTGAGCATTATCCACCCAGCTCTCCTCTCTACTGCAGGCCTGCCCTCCCTGCTCTGAGCCAGACCAGTGGGGGACTGGTGGAGAGCACTTCAGCCCAGGTGTGCAGGGAGGAGAGCCCAGGAGAGGCAGGAGCAGGGAGATTCTCCTCCCTGGATGTTGGACCACAATGAAGGGGTTTTCTGTCCCCCATCCCAGCTTATTTGCCTTTCTAGCTGCAGGAAACTGCCAAGTGCTTCCATCTGCTCCCAAGCATGCAGGGATGCTCCAGATGTGGTCCAGGACCTGCAAATCACATCCCTGCCTCGGAGCAGCACCAGGCACCAGATGGACCACCTGGCTGGGAGACAGCAGGTACTCCCAAGCCTGCTTAGGCAGGAGGACTCAGCCTCCACCTCCCTCCCCTGCAATCAGGACGGTTTTGAGGCTGTTTGGATTCTCCTGTGGAAGATCCATCCCTCTTCCCTCCCTCTATGCTGGAGAGGGGCATCACGAGCACGGCCAGGAGTGATGGAGGGTCCTGCTAGCCAGGGCTGACATGAGCCTTTCCAGAACATTCCAGCACAAAGGGCAGTCTGTGAGGCGCCCAGGGGGCTGGAAAGGAGGGCTGTGTGGTCACCTGGGAGCAGAACCAGCCCTGTGCTGTGTGTGGCTGCTGTGGTGTAGCTGTGCCATGTGCGTGCAGGGATTTCACCCAGGAACTGTCCTAGGAGTGTCTCCTCTCTGCTCTGAGGTTCTCACGTGTGCAAAACCGGGTTTCATTGCTTAATTCCATTCTTCTTTCATTTCCCTTTCAAGGGAGCACTTTGCACTGTCCATTTCCACAGCCCAAGGGCCCAGCCTGGGGGCAGAGCTCTGCCTGTGGGCTCTGATGGGCACAGGAGGCTGCTGTGACTCAGGAGCAGAGGGCTGCAATTAGAGGCTGCTGTGCTGAGTGCCCTGGCAGAGCCAAGGCTTACAAATGATCCCTGATGGGCAGAAGTCACAGAGTTTAATGGGAGAAGTAGGGGAGGAGAGAGGTCAGAGTTTCTGTCACTCCCTGCTCCTGATTTCTGTGCAGAGCAGCTTGGCACCGGATGGTTTTGCTGCCCTGTGGCACTGAGGGCAGGGGAGAGCAGCAAGGGAGGGATGAACCCTGCCCTGTCCTTGGGCAGCCTGGTGCCCGTTATCAGCTCTGAGTTATCAGCTCTGAGTTATCCCTTCTGAGTTCCCAGCTCGGAGTTATCAGCTCTGTGCTGTCATAACTCACCCAAACCCAAAACCATGGCCCTGATGGAGGCTCCCCTTGCCTTGAAGCCTCTCCTAGAAATAACCCTACAAAGCTGCAGTCAGGAGGACACTTTGCACTGCAGAATTACCTGCATCAAGCTCTGGCTACATTTTCCTTAGGAAGAGGCATCCAAGGGGCTTTACCCTGCTTTTTCTTGGGCTACACCATCAGCAGAGACCCCTTGGAGGCAAGCCCTGAGTCTTGTGCTGATGGCCTTCCTAACATGGGAGTGCCAAAACTAGAGGAAATATTAAGGATGGATAATCCAGATCAGTTTAAGGGCACACAATTAAATGATCTCCCCCATTCTGGAGGGGCTGTATTTCCTTTTTCCTGCCTGTCTCCTCACTTATGTTGTTCTGAGGGCTGGAACTGGAGGCAGCAGCAGATTTGGTGGTGCACAACTGCACAAGCTGCTCATTGCTGGGCCTCTTTGGGCTCTTCCCCTGGTCAGAGAGTGTCTGGGGGTTGTGCTGGAGGAAGGGACATCTCTGGGCACAGGGCAGAATTGGGGCTGTGCCCCTTTGTGGCTGCTGAGGATCGGGGATGTGTTGCATAGCAGCATCCCTGCCATGCTGTAATTCGTATCAGCTGCCAGTTTCCATTGGATACAGGACCCCTCTGGGCTCTGCCAGGCTCCATGGAGTGCTGGATGTTCTACTTGGTGAGTTTATTTTCATGTGCGAGGTGCTGAGGGGAAAAGGGCAGTGGTGGATCTCCTTCCTCCAGCTCAGCCCCCCAAAATCTGGGTCAGGAGCTCTCTGTGGGTGAGTTTGGTGCAGAGGCTTTTCCCAGTGATGGGGCTGAGCTTTGCCAAATTTACCTGTTCAGATTCAGTGAGAAGCCAGGGAAAGATCCAGTGAGAACACAGGGAAAGATCCAGTGAGAACACAGGGAGAGATTCAGCGAGAACACAGGGAAAGAATGAGTGGGAACCCAGGGAGAGATTGAGTGAGACCCCAGGGAAAGGATCAGTGAGAACCCAGGGAAAGAATCAATGAGAAGCCAGGGAAAGGTTCAGTGAGAAGCCAGGGAAAGAATCAACAAGAACCCAGGGAAAGATCCAGTGAGAACCCAGTGAGAACCCAGGGAGAAATTCAATGAGAAGCCAGAGAAAGATTCAGTGAGAACCCAAGGAAAAAGGAGCAGGGATTGTGGGGATCTCCTCTCAAAGGAGTGATTACAGTGTTCTGATCCTTCCAGGAGGTTTCTTTGGGGATTTGTTGGATGCTGGGATGGGTGTGCTGGGAACCCCTTTAGTAGGAGCTGGGTGGGAGGGAGGAGGAAGGCTTGGGCAGAGCAGAGTTTGTAGAAGCAGCAATGTTCTCTGTGCCTGAGGATGGAATGAGGAGCAGGACTGAGGACAGGGAAGGCTGCAGTGGTTGCAGGGAAAGGCAGAGCCCTGGCAGTTCTTATCTGGGGTTCTCCAGGAGATCCAGGCTGGAGCTCTCACATCCTGCTCATGATCAGGCAGCTCTTTACAAGGTTTCCTGAATATCCACCCAAAAACCAGAGGTGTGCCCACTCCAGCTCTGTGTTCCACTCCAGGAACACTGGCCTGGCGATCCTGCCCATGCTGATCCATGGATTCCCATCTCCAGGGCTGGGACATCCCTGGGACATCATCCCAGACACCCAGTGAGCAGGGACAGGGCAGGAGCCGCCCCTCAGGATTTGCATTTGCTGCTGATTGACTTTGGAGCTGGAGCAGCAATTTGCCAGTGATGGAACCTTTATCCCCCGACTCCCCCAGTCCTTCTGGGAGTTTGATTTCTCAGCTCACAACAGAATGGTGGTGGTAGCAGTGAATTCTCTGGGGCTAATATTGCCAGCTAGCACACTATAGAAAGAAAATTCTTTATTTGTTGGCGTGGCAGGAACAGACTTTGGAAAATGTACCCTGATTTTTAAATACCCATTTCGCCTGTGGTGTAAATACTAAAATGGGTTTTTTCTCTCCCCCCTCCCCTCTTTCTCTCTCTCTTGGAGTTTAAAAATATCGCCAGCCTGGGGAGGTGCATCTTTCACTGAGATTTATAACGGCTGCTCTCAAGTGATCTGGAAAATGAGCCTCCCTCTGCCCCATCCAGCCTGGCACCTTCCAAGAATTTATTTCCTATATTTGCGCCAGCCTGAGAATACTTAGAGGCTGCATCTCCACCCAAGCACTCTAATTATTTAAGTTTTGTTTATGGCCACTCTCAGGGGAACTGGGAACGTCCAGGCTGCTGATCCCTCCCTGCAATGGGTAATTCAGCCCTGCATTGCTGCTGGGTGATAATGGCCAACAAATCACGGGTGCTGCACGGTTTGCCCAGGATGGATCACCCTGGCTCTGTAAATTGGCCAAGCCCTCAGGGCAGGGGTGGGGAGAGGTGCGGGGGCTCCTGTGTGGGCACAGAGCTCTGGGTCCTGCTCTGTGCCCTGTGTCCATGCCAGGCTGCCTTACCCACTGATCCCTGCTCACTGCTGCCTCTGCAGCCACTGGCAACCTGTGGCTGGGGTGAGGCAGGAGGCAGTGAGGAAGAGGAGGGAGGCTCCTTCCTGGGCTCTGCCCACCTCCCCAGCCAACCTGGGGCTGCCTCTGGTCACACCTGGGGCTGCACCCCCTGCCCACATCGCCATCCCTTCCTGCCTTGGGGGTTCAGGCCACCTTTCCCATTATCCTGCTCACCCCAAAGCTGAAATTTTGGCACTCTAGGGCTCTTTTCCCACATCCCCATCCCTTTCTCCCTTGGCGGGGTTCAAGCTACCTCTCCCATTATCCTGCTCACCCAAAACCTGGAGTTTTGGCAGTGAGGGGCTCTTTACCCATATCCTCACCCCTTCCTCCCTAGGGGTTTCAGGCCACCTTTCCCATTATCCTGCTCACCCCAAAGCTGCAGTTTTGCACTGAGGGACTCTTTTCCCAGCCCTGTGGCCAAGCTGCCCAGCCCCAGTGAGGTCTGGAGGAATCTGCAGTCCTGTGGCTGCCTCTGCTCCTGTCAGACTGGGTGATAAAGAGAGAGAGAGAGAGAGATTTTGATTACATTATGACAAGCGACAGAGAGATGGAGTGAGGGTTGCAGTCTGCCTGCTGTAATTCCAATTAGCAGGGGTGCTGTGGCCAGGGCCTGACAGGTGTATTGATCCCAAATCTGGGTGGGGAAAACCTTTCCAGGGGTCCCTGGGGCTGAGCACAGCTGTGGGACAGGGAGGGGAAGAAAAGGCTTTTTGTAATGGGGCACTTGAGCAGGTGGCTGCATTTCACCTTCCAAAATGCCACAGCCTGCCTGGTACTTGAGCTTTCTCCTGGATTTACCTCAAAATCTGTGCTGCAAACCCCCCCTGGGGTTTGTCTGCAGCTGCAGGATGAACAGGCTTCTCCTCAGTGTGTGCACTTGGAGTGAGTTTATCAGGACTCAGGCTCTTCCCTAGACAGAATGTACCCAAGTTAAGTAAATCAGCATGCAAGGAACAAAAGCCCAGGGCTGCAAGGCAAGGGGGAGTTTTCCTCTGCCACTTGAAGGTCAGAGCTGAGGCAGGCTGGCAGGGCTGTGGGCAGGCTGGTGGTGCAGATGCTGTCTCAGCTGCACCCTCCCCGTGGCAAAGGGGAGGACTCCAATTTGCAGCTTTGCAGCTATCGATCCGAGACCTTTCACTGCCTCTAAACCCACTTTGGAAATAAAAGGCTCAAATCATTCTCCTTAAGTACATATATTCTTTTGTGTTCTTGACATTTCCAACGCTGCCGTGCCCGTGGAGCAACTCAGAGCACCTCACTGGCAAGGGGAATATCTGCTGCCTCACAGCAACTCCTACCAGGCATGAATCAGCTCCTGCTTACAGGGAAAGGATGGCCTGGAGGGGATGGCAGAGCTCAGAAGGGCTGGCAGCGTTTCCTGGCTGTGCCAGCAGCTCCCTGGAACATCCTTGGCCAGCTCCCCTCACCTCTGTGTGCCTTTCCTTGTCAGGAGCTGCTGGGAGCTGTCCCTGTGCGCTCTGCTCACATTGCCCCGCGTCCGCAGGGTGCCCTGCACACCTGATCCTCCCTCAGCCAGGCAGGAGGCGTTTGCAGAGCTCAGGGAAAGGCGATTCTCCTTTATTTGGTCATTTTTTTCACGGCTGCCAGATGCAGGCAGAGAATTTGGAAGGCAGGAAATGCTTTTGCACGGATCCAAGTACAAACATTCTGTCAGAGCAAACACTGGGCTCAGTTTGTGGCTGCTCTGGGTGTGGGATGTGGGGCTGACATCATGGAGTTGGGTGAGCACAGCCCATTGCTTCCCTGCCTGCTGGAACCCAAAGCTCTCTTGATTTCTGCTGGTTTTGTGTTCAGGTCACCTCTGGTTTCCAGGACAGGAGGGTGAGAGGCGTGGGCTGGACATCTCAGCAATTCCCACCCACAGCCTGCACTGTGCTGTGACAGGAATGGCTGCCAGGGGTTCACAACCTGATCAGGGGGTTGAGGCAGGAAGGATGTCCTGCCATGGCAGCAGGTGACACCCATGGTGTCCTACCATGAGAATAGGTGACACTCATGGTGTCCTGCCATGGCAGCAGGTGACACTCATGGTGTCCTACCATGAGAATAGGTGATACTCATGGTGTCCTGCTATGGCAGCAGGTGACACTCATGGTGTACCGCTATGAGAGTAGGTGACACTCATGGTGTTCTACCATGGCAGTAGGTGACACTCATGGTGTCCTACTATGGCAGTAGGTGACACTCATGGTGTCCTGCCATGGCAGCAGGTGACACTCATGGTGACCCACTATGAGAGTAGGTGACACTCATGGTGTCCTGCCATGGCAGCAGGTGACACTCATGGTGTCCCAGCATGGCAGTAGGTGACACTCATGGTGTCCTGCTATGACAGCAGGTGACACTCATGGTGTCCTTCCATGGCAGCAGGTGACACTCATGGTGTTCTACCATGGCAGCAGTAGGTGACACTCATGGTGTCCTGCCATGAGAATACGTGACACTCATGGTGTCCTGCCATGGCAGTAGGTGACACTCATGATGTTCTACCATGGCAGTAGGTGACACTCATGGTGTCCTGCTAGGACAGCAGTGGGACACTCATGGTGTCCTGCTATGAGAGTAGGTGACACTCATGGTGTTCTACCGTGGCTGTAGGTGACACTCATGGTGTCCTGCTATGACAGCAGTGGGACTCTCCAGACCCCTGCAGCAGTTTTGCTCTTCCCAAAACCTCTCTGCACGGCTGTGAGCAGCATTCCTGGCACCTGAGCTGCCCCAGATAACAGAAACACCATTTCTTGCATGAGCAAGCACTTCCAAATCCCCGTGGTCCTTCCCCCAGGCAGGGATGGAAGCCAGGCCCACTGAGGCTCCCAGTGTGTCCCCGTGTGAGGCTGGCACTGATGGCACTGGCTGTGGCTGCCTCAGACAGCAGATGGGCTGGAACAAGTGTCTCTGTGCTGGAAAAGCTCTGAGTCTCTCTCTCCTGGGTGATGACGACTTCAGCCATATGCAAGAGAGTCTCTGGCATTCCAGGGCTGGGAGAAACTTCCCTGGGAAGAGCCACAAAGAGCCATTCTCCACTCTGTGGCCAAAGGAGGTGCAGGATTCATCAGAGGAAGGAAGGGAGGTTCACTTCCAAGCTCTGGAGAAGCAGCAGAGTCAGCAGCCTGCCCACGGAGTCTGTCTGCATCCTCCTCCTCCTCCTCCTCACCCTGCAGCCCCAATGCACCCCAGCACCCCGGGCTGGGAGTGTTCCAGACTGGGGGAGTTATTACAAAATCCTGGCCAGGACACACAGAGAGAGAGAGAGAGATGGAGGGTTTAAAGTTCGATAATTGTTAATTATTACCCAAGCTTCCCAGGAGGCTTTCTGGGAAAAAGACGTGGCTCTCATCTGCAAAGGTGTTCTGTGGAACATTAGTCTGTCCTGGCCACGCTAAAACCCTTTCACTCTGCTTCTTCCTGCCTCCTGTGGGATTAATAAAGTGCTGCTGGAGAGCTTCTTATCTCAGAGCTGAATAATGTTTGCAATACAGGGAGGGGAGGCAGCTGTGATCCGGGAAGGGAGGGAAGAGGAGGGCTCTGGGGCAGGGTGTGGGGCAGAGAAAAACCCTGGAGAGAAAAAGCACTAATACAGGCCGGGGGTACCAGAAAACCAACTCATTTCTGCATGGATTTAATATGAGGGTCTTCCACTGACACTGCAGCTTTGGACACACAGATTATAGTGAACTTTGGATAGAGCCATAAAGGACATGAGAGATTAGCAGAACTTTGCAAGCATTCCAGACACCAGCAGAAAAATATGTGTATATATATATCAGGGAACCTCCTGTGAAGGGGAACCCCCTGTGAAGGAGAAGAAGCCCCAAAAAGGGGTAATTATAGTGAGCTTTGGATAAAGTCATAAAGGACATGATTATCAGAATTTTTCAATCATTCTAGGAAAAAAAAATGTATCAGGGAACCCCTTGTGATAAAGAAGCCCCAAAAAGGTGTAATTATAGTGGACTTTGGATAGTCATAAAGGACATGGGTGATTATCAGAACTTTGCAAGCATTCCACACACCAGCAGAAAAAAAAAATTATATATATATATATATATATATATATATCAGGGAATGCCCTGTGAAGGAGAAGAAGCCCCAAAAAGGTGTAATTATAGTGAGCTTTGGATAAAGTCATAAGGGATACAAGGGATTATCAAAATTTTGCAAGCATCCCAGACACCAGCAGAAAAATATGTGTGTATATATCAGGGACCCCTGTGAAGGGGAACCCCCTGTGAAGGAGAAGGAGCCCCAAAAATGGATAATTATAGTGAACTTTGGATAAAGTCATAAAGGACATGAGGGATTAGCAGAACTTTTCAAGCACTCCAGACACCAGCAGAAAAAAAAAAATTATATCAGGGAACGCCCTGTGAAGGAGAAGCCCCAAAAAGGTGTAATTATAGTGAGCTTTGGATAAAGCCATAAAGGACATGAAGGATTAGCAGAATTTTTCAAGCACTCCAGACACCAGCAGAAAAAAAGGAAAATCAGGGAACCCCTTGTGATAAAGATGCCCCAAAAAGGGATAATTATAGTGGATAAAGTCATAAAGGACACGAGGGATTATCAGAACTTTGCAAGCATTCCAGACAGAAAAAAATATATATATTTATTCCTCCTGGAGGAAGGAGAAGAAGCCCCAAACGGTGCTGCTGGTGCTGCCGTGGCCCTGGCAGGCTTTGCTGCCCTTCCCTGTGTCCCTGCCCAGCTGGCAGGCAGCTCTGGAGCAGGAGCCCGGGGCCAGGGCCGCACCTGGGAGGCAGAACGGGCTCTGAGCTTCCCACGGTGTGGGCTGGAGCAGGTTGGGCCGGGCTGGGGCCCCAGGGCAGCACCCAGCGCCCCTGGGAGGGAGCCAGGGCTGTGGGGAGGGCAGGGAAGGGAAGGGAAGGGAAGGGAAGGGAAGGGAAGGGAAGGGAAGGGAAGGGAAGGGAAGGGAAGGGAAGGGAAGGGAAGGGAAGGGAAGGGAAGGGAAGGGAAGGGAAGGGAAGGGAAGGGAAGGGAAGGGAAGGGAAGGCAAGGGAAGGCAAGGCAAGGCAAGGCAAGGCAAGGCAAGGCAAGGCAAGGCAAGGCAAGAGGGAAGGAAGGCAAGGCAAGGTTTGGGAAGGGAAGGTTTGGGAAGGGAAGGCAAGGCAAGGCAAGGCAGAAAGGATTCAGTCCCCCAGCACCATCATCTCCCACCCTGCTTCCCCTTTCTGGCTTCTGAACCATAAGGAATGCTGCTTCCCTAAGCTAGAACCTCTCAGGACTCCATGGGCAAGGAAAACCCAGCCCCTCAGCACCATCCTCTCCCACCCTGCTCCTCCTCTTGTCACCCTGATATCTGGTGAAAAATCCCTTTGCCAGGATTTTTCTCCTGAAAAGATAAGAAGCCTCAGGAAAAAAAAAATATATATAAACAATAACTATCTGCTGCTTTGGAATATAGTAAGGGATTGTTTGATTAGTTCCAAGTGAGTTGTTTAATTTAATAACCAGTCACCATCAGCTGTGTTGGACTCTGAGGAGTCAGGAGCTTTCATTATCATTCTTCTTCTTCTTTTATTATCATTCTTCCTCTTGTCTAACCTTCTAAAGTATTCTTTTCTCTATTTCTTAAGTATAGTTTTAATATAGCATTTAAAATATAATATAAAAAATAATAAAAATATGATATGATATGATACGATATAATACGATACGATACTATATAATATAATATAATATAATATAATATAATATAATATAATATAATATAATATAATATAATATAATATAATATAATATAATATAATATAATATAATATAATATAATATAATATAATATAATATAATCAGCCTTCTGAAACATGAAGTCAAATTCTCTTCCCTCATCCTGGGACCCCCAGCAGCCCCACACCTCCTCAGCCCCTCTGAGCCCTGAGGAATGCTGCTTCCCAATCCCAAAATCTCCAGGACTCCATGGGAAGGAAGGCCTCTGTGTGACCCTGAGATGGGGACAGGGCTGCAGATTTCCACCATGATCCATGGGGGATTGTGTGCAGCCAAGGATGATGGCAACAGCTCCAAAACTGGCTCTGGACAAGCAGCGTTGCTGTGGGTTTTTCAGGAGAAAACAGGCTCGAGCAGCTGGGACAGCCTGTGCTAAAATTCCTAAAGAACAGCCATTTCTTTTTGTTGTTTCTTTTTCTTTTTTAATTTTTCCTTTCCTTGCAGCAGTTTCTTGATGCCTTCAGTGAGGGTGAGAGCCCCTCACCTGTGCAGGCCCAGACAGATTTGGAGGCTTTGAAGTGCAGCCTCACACTTGGTGTTTTTCTCCAAAAAAAGAGGAACCAATTCTGGGGCTGAGCACAGGGAGCTGCAGTTCTGCCTGTAAATGGGGTGAGGAAAGAGGAGGGGAAGGATGAAGTCAAGGATGACATGAAGGAAAAAGGGAAGGAAGAGGTGAAAGAGGAAGTAAAGGATGAGAGGAAGGATGAGGTAAAGGAAGAGGTGAAAGAACTCCTCTTCTCTTCTCTTCTCTTCTCTTCTCTTCTCTTCTCTTCTCTTCTCTTCTCTTCTCTTCTCTTCTCTTCTCTTCTCTTCTCTTCTCTTCTCTTCTCTTCTCTTCTCTTCTCTTCTCTTCTCTTCTCTTCTCTTCTCTTCTCTTCTCTTCTCTTCTCTTCTCTTTCTCTTCTCTTCTCTTCTCTTCTCTTTCTCTTCTCTTCTCTTCTCTTCTCTTCTCTTCTCTCTTCTCTCTCCAGGAGGGCTCAGCTGCCCCACACAGGGCCCCACGTGGATGTTTAATCCCCAGGAGATTAATGGCTGGGTTTTATCTCACCACACCCTCTCCTCAGCCAGTCTGGCCGGATGAATCCCTCTGGGACAAGGCTGGGACAGCTGAGCCCTGTGTCCCCTGACTCCAGGGATGGCACTGTGTCCCCTGTGCCCTGCTTTAGGGCTGAGGCAGGCAGGGAGATGCTGCAGATGCCTGAGAAAATGTGGATTTTCCCACAGCCAGGTGGATCTCAGGCCCTTTGGGAGGGGACAATCCCTGTCCTTTCCTCCTGCAGAGCCATCCCTGAGGTGCCACCAAGGTGTGGTGCCCATGGGGAGGATGAGGAGGAGGATGCCAGGTGGTGGTGACCCTGCTGTCCCCAAGGGTGTGGCCCTGAGCATTCCCCTCCAAGGGGGATTTGCCTGCCAGGCCCATCTGTTCCTTCAGCCCATTGCCATGGCAACGGGGTGGCTTGAGACGGGCCGGGAAAATGAATCCAGACAGGAAAATATTCTTTATTTTTTTTAATCTTGGGCGGAAATGAAGGGGAGAGGGAAGAGATCCTTCTGTCTCCTCCCTGTTTCCCCCCTTAGAGCTGGGCTCCTCCTGCTCTCTGCTTTTCCCTTCCCCTCAGGTTGGGTGTCCCATCCAGGTGTGTGGCAGCAGCCAGGTGAGGGTTGGGGATGGGCAGGTGAGGTCTGGATCTCTTCAGGTGAGGTCTGGATCTCTTCAGGTGAGGGTTGAAGCTGCAGGTGAGGGTTGGAGCCATGCAGGTGGGGTCTGGATCTCTTCAGGGGAAGGTTAGGGATGTGCAGATGAGGTCTGGATCTCCTCAGGTGAGGTCTGGATCCTTCAGGTGAGGGTTAGGGATGTGCAGGTGAGGTCTGGATCTCTTCAGGTGAGGGTTGGAGCTGTGCAGGTGAGGGTTGGGGATGTGCAGGTGAGTGTGGATCTCTTCAGGTGAGGGTTGGAGCCATGTAAGTGAGATCTGGATCTCTTCAGGTGAGGTCTAGATCTCTTCAGGTGAAGGCTGGGGCCATGCAGGTGAGGTCTGGATCTCTTCAAGTGAGGTCTGGATCTCCTCAGGTGAGGTCTGGATCTCTTCAGGTGAGGGTTTGGGATGTGCAGATGAGGTCTGGATCTCCTCAGGTGAGGTTGGATCTCCTCAGGTGAGGTCTGGGCTCTCTCCTGCCCCCCAGGCATGGCCACAAGCAGTGAGGATGCTCTGAGAGGGGGCTCTGCCTCTCCCCCAGCCCTGCAGCCATTCCCATGGAATCCCAGACTGGTTTGGGTTGGAAGGACCTTAAAGATCATCCCTGCCCAGCCCAGATCCCCGCACCTTGCTCAGGTGTGTGGCCAAGAGGAGCCTGGCAGCTTGGTTTAATGCAAGGAGTCGCTTGTCAGAGTGAGTTACTCCCGGTTTTTCCAGTAAAAAAAGCCTGGAATGGAGTGAAAATGGTGCCCTGCTATTTGTGTGTGCATGTGGCTCTGCCTGGGTGCATCTCAAGTGGAAATGGCCTGGAAAAAGAAGCAAACAAAAGAGGAAACAACAAATAAATATCTGCTTGTTGACAGTGAGATCTGGGCTAATGTTTGACAGACGAAAGTGAAGCGAACGCGGAGTGACAGATTGACAGGAAGACAGACATGTTTTTGTGCTAGTTTAGCATCCTGATAGAAACAGGAGATAATTCAGCTTTGCAGGGGACCTTGAGGGGTCACCTACCTGCCTGCTGAGGCGGGTGGGCGTGCTAAACACCCCTGAACACCCCTGGCAAGAGCTGCACACCCCTGGCCCCTTCCCCTGGCTCTGAGGGGCAGGAGCTGGTTCCAAACTGGTGCCGCTGGGGCTGGGGGGCAACAGGAGCAGGCTGGGGGAGGCTCTGTGGTTTGGTGATAAGGGAGTGTTTGGGCAGATTGCCCTCAATGATCCTGGAGTGTTTTCCAACCCTAATGATGCTGTGATCCTAAAGCAAGGGTTCCTTTTGGGGAGGGCACTTGCAGCAGAGGCAGGCTGGGGGTTGAGGATGAGACTTTTTGCTTGTTCCTCCTAAATCTGGGGACCTGAGGTAAACGGAGTCCGTTTTCGGGCTACGGGGTCACTTTGCCCACCCAGGGACGCCAATATATTGGAATATGAATCCCAATATAACCAGTTAGATGGTGCCTGGGCCAGTTCTGACCCTCGCTGCTGGGCCAAAGGCAGCACTGCGGTGTTTTACCCCAGAGATACCTTGGCTGCTAGAGAGTGCAGCGGGGCAAATCCAGGCTGTCAGGACTCCGTTTCCTCAGGAGAGAGAGCTTCTGGCGATGGTGGAGAGAAAGGGAGTCGATTCTGCTAGAAGGTTGCCAGATGTTTATTCCATGGGTACAGAGATGTCTGCACCGGGCCACTGCTGATAACAGAATGGAGGCCACATGGTCTCATTAACATTTTAAGCTCAGGACAGGGGAAGGGGAGGGGACAGGTGAGTCACCAACCAGGTGAAGGGGCAGGGTCTCAAGGGACTAGGGACACCTATCACACGACGCCTTGCTGGTATGTTAGCCTGATTGACAGGGCACACTCAGCGAGGGGCGAGGGGGAAGGGAGAAGGTAAAACAGGATATTGCAACACGCCACAACACTGGGGAAGTGGGATGGATGGGGGGAGTTCTCCCTGTGCATTTTGTGCTGCAGCCCCAGCTGCAGATTTTCCCATCTCTGCCTTTCCCCTGCCCTGGACACGTCTGCTCCCAGGGCAGGAGGCATTTCAGGTTGGATAGGGCTTGGAGCAGCCTGGAAAATGTCCCTGCCCATGGCAGGGGAGTGGGAAGTTGATCTTTAAGCTCCTTTCCAACCCATTCCATGATTTTAGGCTTTGGGGCTGGGGTTGAGTGTTGAAGAGAAGCTTTGTTTTCCCAGCATCACACCTGAGGCTTGTGAGATGAGGAAGCAGCTGCTCACATGGCCCTGGTGAGTGCAGAGCTGGCTTAAAGTCACCTTTGTGCTCCCCTTTATCCCCGATCTGAGTGCAGCAGGGCTGAATGTCACCTGTTCCCTCGTGAGCAGCGATTTACAAGGAGCTCATCCTGCTCCCTGTTTGCAGAGCAAATGCCCTTTTCCTGTTGGCTCTGCCCTCCCTGCAGTGGGGAATCAGCAGATTCTGGGCTTGAAGCTTCTCCCAGATTTATGAGCTTGCTCTTCACCTTGAGAGTGAGGCTCCCTCGCCCTGAGAGAGCTTTGAAACCCAAAACACCAATTGCTGACTTCAGCAAACACCATTGATCCTCCTGCAAATAAAAGTTCTTTCTTTTGCCTTTTTAGGACATGGCTTGTGGGGATTTTGTTGTTGTGCTCTTTTGTGTTTCTCTTTTTTGCTCTGGAGACATGAATCCCAAATGGTTCTGAGCAAAATCAATGTGATCTGAAAAGAACTCATCAATAGTTCTTATGGGGAGATATTTCCTCCCAGCCAGACACCAACAAAAACCCACAAAAACCCCTCCTCTCATCTTGCTCTCCGCTTGAAAAGCAAGGTTCTTTAATTGGCTTTAATCCTGGCAAGAGCAGGGCTGTTTGTATGGAATTGCTAATAGGGGATCATCTCTCGCCATGACTGATGGGTTATTTGATGCTGTGCCTCAGAAACCTGAGAAATCAGGTGGGGAGGGGGATCCCAGGCTGGCTCAGAGCCCAGGCACAGGCACAGCTGCTTTGTGATTTCCAGGAAGGATCAGCAGAGCAATGGGGAACAAACCCCTTTTGTCCTGTTGCTCCAGGGGATGGAGTGATGGGAAAAGCCCTGCTGGATCTATGGGGTGCACAAAGTGGGGCACACTGGGCAGTTTGGGGGTTTGACCTCGGATCCAGGGGGGTCCCACACCTGGCTGTGACTCACAGGGACAAACATTGACCCTGTGAGTTATAAATAGAAAGAAAAGCACTGCACCTGCACAGGTGAGCGTGCTGCTGCGTGGGATGCTCAGGATGCAGTTATGGTTGGATCTGTTGGCTTCTCTGCTCCTATTCCTGCTCTGACCACCTATTTTCTGGCACAAAGCCTCTCATCCTCCTGCCTGTGTGCTTTTGCCTGGCTGCTGGTGTGTCCTGCACGCCCTCACATCATCTCTGTGTCCCTAAATGTCACTGCCAGCCCCAAAATGGGCTTGGAAATGGGGATGAAAGGCTGATAATAAACCCACCAAGTCACCCTCACCGAGCTCTTCAGGCATAACAGGGGGTTTGCAGCCCTCACCTCATCTCTGTGTCCCTAAATGTCACTGCCAGCCCCAAACTGGGCTTGGAAATGGGGATGAAAAGGTGACAAACCCAGCCAGGCATCAGGTCATGCTCACTGAGCTCTTCAGGCATCACTGGGGTTTGCAGCCCCTGGTGTGAAATGTTATTTACAGAGGAAACCCTGCTGACATGTGCCAGCAAAGTGTTAGCTGGATCCACTACCCCTCCTCCTGCTCCTTCATCTCTGTGTCCCTAAATGTCACTGCCAGCCCCAAAGTGGGCTTGCAAATGGTGATAAACCCACCAAGTCACCCTCACTGAGCTCTTCAGGCATCACTGGGGTTTGCAGTGATCTCCAAAGTGGATCTGACCTCTGGAACACCCCAGAAAGGGGCACTGGGAGGCTCCTGGAGCTCCAACAGCACCAGGTCCCCAAGCTCTGGGCCCAGTGAAACGTGCTTGAAATGCCCCCTGGCTCTGAGCTGACTCAAGCACTCAAGGGAAACTTGTTGATGTGGATGGCACCGCTCGTTCCTGGCTGGTTTTTGTTTGTTTTGTTCTGTGTTTCTTGCTGCAGCTGCCTTTGGAGCAATAAATAGCTGTGGAGCTTGCTTGTGGTCTGTGCTAAGTTGTTAATATTTAATCAGAGGTCTGAAGCTGGATTTGTTTGGTTGGCAAAAGATAAAAATGGCTTTTTTGGGGTTTAGAGCTAGGCACAGACCTTCAGAAAAACAGCTCAGGGTCAGCTTTTAATTAATCAATTATTTTAAGGCTGGAGCAGGCTGGTCAGTGACAGATTTTCTGAACACCTCAAAGCTAATATGTGCCAAGCACCTGAACTGGCTGGCACTCAGCATGGCCCTGGTGTGAAATGTTATTTACAGAGGGAGCCCTGCTGCCATGTGCCAGCAAAGTGTGACCTGGATGCGCTGCCCTCCTCTGCTCCTCCTTGGGGCTTCTCCAAGGAAGCCAAGGAGAGAATTTCCTTCCTGCAGCAGGATCCAGCTTCCCTCTGGCTTTGCTGGGATTAGGGATCCAGGCTCTGGACAGCTGCTCCTGTATAAACCCTGTTGCAAAGTGCTGAGGGAGGGAAATTGAGCTTTTATTCCCCCATTGGCAATTTTTGCCATGTACAGAAACCCCTGGCACACTCCCCTAGAGGCTGGCAGCTCCCCTGTGTGCAGGGACGGAATTCTGGGTGTCCTCAGAGCCAGCCAGACCCCACATCTCCACCCCTGCTTGAGGGATCCTGTCCCAGCTCCTGCCCCATCCCGTTTGCAGCATTTCCATGTTGGCTCTGGGTTCAGGGATTTGGCAATGCCCAGAGTTCTGCAGTGGATTCAGGAGTGCCAGCTCTGTGGATTCTGGCACTACAATAATGATAATTCTGTAGATTATTGTCCCTTGGGGCTGAGCAGTGGCATGGCCATGGCTTGGCCAGCTGGTGTTTGCCTTGTGGAGGAGGACACAGCTTATTTGTGTCAGCTCTGGTGCCTGATCCCAACATCCTGCCTGCTAAATCCCAGCCTTGGGATGAGCTCCTGGGCTCCAGCTGGCCACTCCAGGGGCCAGAGCCTTGCCAGGGCTTTTCTCAGGTTCTGGGGTGTTGTTACAGGACACAAATAAATAAACAAACAAACAAATATTATGCAGACATGCAACTCTCTAAGGTAAAAAAGAGAGAAGTTTAATTTCTGGCTTTACCATTTATAGATTCTCAAAAGTGGCCGTGGATTGGAGGATGACAGTGTCACCTCTCCAATGACACTGGACAAATTACCAGTCTGTTAAATTTCTCCTCTTTCATAAAAGAATGCAAACGACTAAGTTATTTACATCAAGAATGTAAACATTAAAAAAATTTTTAAAAACTTAAAAAAACTTAAAAAACCAGGGTAACCCTGAGGTTTGTGTGTGCTGGTCAGTTGTGCACAGGATAAGTGTGCTGACCCTCTTTGGAGGGATGGAAGCACTCCCTGCCTGGGGACAGAGCTTTTCCAGCCTCACCCTATGAGGTGACACATTGTCACCATGCTGGTGACTCTCAGTGCAGGATCCAGGGAGGGATAAAACCCCACAGACTGGCACTGCAGGATGTAAATGTGAAAGATCCAGGCTGGGGATGCAGTTGTGAAGGATGAGGATGGTAAGGATGCGAGATGGGGGTGCAGGGGTTGAAGGGTGGGGATTTGAGGGGCGCAGGATGAGGATGTGAGGATGGAAGGATGGGGATGTGAGGAGCGCAAGGTGGGGATGTAGATTTTGCAAAATGGGGATTTGAGAGATGCAGGATGGGGATATAAGAGAGTGTAGGATGGGGATGTGAGGAATGCAGGATTGGGAGGATGGGGATGCAGGATTGGGATGCAGGGGTTGCAGTTTGGGGATATAGGGGTAGCAGGATGGGGATTTGAGAGGTGCAGGATGGGGATATCAAAGAGTGCAGGATGAGGATGTTAGGAATGCAAGATGGGGACACAAATTTTGCAAAATGGGGATCTGAGAGATGCAGGATGGGGTGTTAGGAGTGCAGGATGGGGATATAAGAGGGTGTGGGATTGGTGTATCAAAGGGTTTAGGATGGGGATGTGGTGGTAGAGGATGGGGACATGAGGAATGCAGAATGGAGAGGATGGGGATGCAGGATTGGGATGCAGGGGTTGCAGTTTGGGGATATAGGGGTAGCAGGATGGGGATTTGAGAGGTGCAGGATGGGGATATCAAAGCGTGCAGGATGAGGATTTTAGGAATGCAAGATGGGGACACAAATTTTGCAAAATGGGGATCTGAGAGATGCAGGATGGGGTGTTGAGGGTGCGGGATGGGGATATAAGAGGGTGTGGGATTGGTGTATCAAAGGGTTTAGGATGGGGATGTGGTGGTAGAGGATGGGAACATGAGGAATGCAGAATGGAGAGGTTGGGGATGCAGGATTGGGATGCAGGGGTTGCAGGATGGGGATTTGGGGGTGCAGGATGGGAATATCAAAAGGTGTAGGATGAGGATGTTAGGAATGCAAGATGGGGATGTAGATTTTACAAAATGGGGATTTGAGAGATGCAGAATGGGGTGTTAGGGGTGCAGGATGGGGATATAAGAGGGTGTGGGATTGGTATATCAGAGGGTTTAGGATGGGGATGTGGTGGTAGAGGATGGGGACATGAGGAATGCAGGATTGGGATGCAAGATGGGGATGTAGATTTTGCAAAATGGGGACATGAGAGATGCAGGATGGGATGTTAGGGGTGCAGGATGGGATGTGAGTTGTGCAGGATGGGGATATCAAGGGCTGCAGGATTGGGATGTCAGGAGGGATGCCGGTGAGAATGCAGAGGTTTCAGGATGGAATGTGAGGCTCTCAGAGTGGAATGCGAGGGTTGCAAGGATTCGGAGGTTTCAGGATGGGGTTAATGCTCTGCACCACGGCATCCTTTGTTCTGGGCAGGCTGCTGAGGTTTGGAAATGGAGCGAACACCGCAAAATAGAAACGTCCGCACTTTCTGCTGCTGATTTTCAGTTTCAACAGCTGCTCCATTTGGAAACGGATGAAAATGCACTCCGGCTTAGTAGGAGTCAATTAAAAATAAACCGAGGCAGAGGATTGGTGCTGGAGCCCGGCGACGCTCATCGGACATAAAAGTTGCATCCTCTCAAGGCTGGATTTTCGCTCCAATTTGCCACGGGCGGGCGGCGGGATGGAACGGGGAGCGCTCATTAGCATGGCAATGCCGGGTTGTGATGAATTCCCGGCGCTTTGTTCTTGCTGCCGGGCTGAGCCCCCCTTTGTGGCGGGGAGGGGACAGCGCTGTCCCCCCGGGTGACACTGCTGCCTGCCCGGATTAGGCTGCAGCCAGCGGACATTGCAGGGAGGGGGCTGGGAGATGCTGCTGCTGCTGCTGCTGCCTTTTGTTCTGGGCTGGGGAGGATGGAACAGGAAAGCCTTATCAATAGGATTGCCTGGCAAAAGATTTTGAGAACATAGAAACTGAAATTGAAATGAAATCAATTTCATTTGAGATCCCTCAGTTACTGAACAGCTGGAAAACAATGGTGTTGCTGCTGAAGGTGATCCCCTTTTGATGGAACAACACCCTCTGCTTGCAGACAGGCCCAAGGGTCAGAGCAGACCCTGCAGCTTGGCAGAAGGGGCCCAAAGAGGAGTTTTTAGGGTTTAAAATGTAACAGAGCATGGTAATGTGGTTTAACTCTCCTTTCAATGTTAAATATAAAGTTTGTACACAAACAAATGAGAGATAATGGCAAGCAAGTGGTTTTCAGAGCCCTGGATGAGGGGGACACAGAGGTTCTGGGGCTCTGAGCAAGGCTTGGCCTTGCTTTCCAAGGCTTGGTGAGGAAAGAGCTTGTGTAAAATATAACACAATATGGTGATGTAATGATTCTTATAGGCTGCATGTAAATGCTGTAGGATTTGTATCTTGTACTAGATGGGTTAGTGAGAATGAGAATATTCAGCACAGAAGATTTATTGTATTGTAACGGGAACCTTGCTGTTACCCCTTTTACTCTCTTACCCCTTTTGATCTCTTACCTTTTTTACTCCCTTACTCTCTTACCCTTTTACTCTCTTACCCTCTCATCCTCTCTCCCCCTCTCTCATTGCTGCTCTGAGCTGTGCCTGGCAGCTCCCAGCAGGGCCCTGCACTTGACCCTTTGCAATAAACCCCAAATTCCAAGCCCTGGCTGCAGAGATCTCTCATCCCCATCCATCCTGACCCTCCTATCCCCCAACACTCCAACAGTTCTGGGGTGTTTTTTTTACCTTCTGTGCCCATGGAACAGCAATCCTTGGGGGATTTGCCTTCTGCTTCCCCAAAACAGCAAAGAAAAGCACTGCCTTAGCCCTGCACCTGCACAGGTGAGCGTGTGGGATGCTCAGGAGAGGATTGCTTGGAGCAGGAGAGGTCGGTTCTGTTGGCTTCTCTGCTCCTGTTTCTCCTCTCACCACCTATTCTTTGGCACAAAGCCTCTCATCCTCCTGCCTGTGTGCCTGCCAGCAAGAAATTGCCAGCAAGGCAGGGAATCCAGGGTCATCCAGGGATGGATGGCTGGGAAAGGAATGGAAAAGCCCTGATGGCCCGCAGTAGGATCCTAATTTTCCTCCCCTTCCTATTATTTCTACGTGGATGCTCCACTTGAGCTCTGCTGAGCTGGGAAACAGGGGCAGGTCCTGGCAGTGCCTGCAAGAAACCCAGCTGGGTTTGCAGTGCCTGTGCCCCAGGCTGCTCCAGGGGGTGGGACTGGGCATCGTTTTACCCAGGCTGGACCAGCATTGGGCTAAAAGGAATCATCTTTAAGTGATGAGGCTGAAATCCGATCCACAGCCGGTGTCGCTTTTCTCAGAGGGGGAATTGCAAAGGGAGAAGGGGAAAGGCGAGTTCTGCTCAGAAATTTGGGCAAAAACCAGTGGTGACAAGGAGGAGGGGAGACAGGCTCAGCTGATGTTCCCCTGTTCTGGTTAAGACCCTCTAAGGAGGGCAGCACTTCAGGAGTCATTTCTGAAGAGAAAAGGCTCTCCTGGAATGGGTTCTCCAGCTCAGCAGCTCCTTGAGACAGCTGAGGTTTCCTCCACAAGAGATTTCAGCAGTCTGTGGATGAGCAGAGCTCTCTCCCTCTTGCCCAGGTCAGTGAGAAAGGCTCCGTTGCACTGAGTTCCCTGCTTTGGAACTAAAAGGGAAAATGGAGCAAATCATCCAGACTCCCTCGTGTCCAGGGAAAAAAAAAAAAAAAACAGGCACTTCCAGATTTATCCAGCCCAAGGTGGATTTCTTATGCAGAGTGCCTGATCTGAGAATTTTTCTCACTGACTTTGAGTGCAGACAGAGAGCCAGGATGGAGATGTCTGCACTGTGAGCTGGGTTTTTCCATCAAGGGGAGCTGCTCCTTATGCAGGCAGAGTTTCTCCTCCTCCTCTCACCTTTCTGCAACTTTAGGAGCCCTTTCAGTGGCTTGGAGATGCTTAACAGCTTCCCAATGGGGAAAGTGGCCCTTTCTTGGAGCCTCCTGCTCCCCTTTCCTGCTCCCATCTTTTTCCGTGGCGTTTTTGCATGCCAGGAAGAGAAAACACAAGGACTGGAAATGAAATCTGGAGAATAAACGGGAGATTTGTTAATTTATTAATCTGACAGAAGCCATTAGTGTCTCGCCAAAGATTCATCTCCTTGCCTGGGTTGCTCCCAAGGAGCCACAAAGCTGTGACAGCAAAGCTGGGAAGAGATTTCTGAGGGGGATGGACAGGGGAACACACAGCCAGGGTGGGCAGGGCACAAGGGGATGGCACAAGGGGATGGCACAAGGGCAGGGCACAAGGGGATGGCACAAGGGAATGGCACAAGGGCAGGGCACAAGGGAATGGCACAAGGGGATGGCACAGGGGGATGGCACAAGGGAATGGCACAAGGGAATGGCACAAGGGGATGGCACAGGGGGATGGCACAAGGGGATGGCACAAGGGGATGGCACAAAGGGATGGCACAAGGGGATGGAAGAAGGGAATGGCACAAGGGAATGGCACAAAGGGATGGCACAAGGAGATGGCACAAGGGGATGGCACAAAGGGATGGCACAAGGGGATGGAAGAAGGGAATGGCACAAAGGGATGGCACAAGGAGATGGCACAAGGGAATGGCACAAGGGGATGGCACAAAGGGATGGCACAGGGGGATGGGACAAGGGCAGGGCACAAGGGGATGGCACAAGGGGATGGCACAAGGGGATGGCACAAAGGGATGGCACAGGGGCATCCCAGCCTCCCAAATCTGCTCAGGATGACTGAGCTGAAGCTGAACCATCCTCTCCTGAGCTCACTGTGTCCTGGGACAGCTGTGGGACAATCCAAGCCAAAGGAGCTGCTGTCAGCACTGCAGGAGCTGCTCTCCATGGGTGGACTCAGAGATGAGTTCTGGCAGCAGCTCCTGGAGTTCTTGGAGCTGCTGTGAGTCCTTGCACTCTTCTTGCACTCCTGCTCCTGTTAATGTGTCATTTAACACAAGCATGGGCAGAATCCTGCAGTCCTGAGAGGTGCCAAAACATTGCTGATGAATCCCCTGGCTCCAGCTCCTGGCATTATCAATTAAAAAGCCATTTGTCCTCAGTGTGTGCACTGAAAGGCTCTCAGCTCATTTTATTCTTCATCACCCTCAGTGCAGGAAGGCCTGGGACTCCATTTAAAATCTATTTGAGCAGTGGTTCTGAGCTTTCTCAGTGACTTGGCCAGGTTTCATAGGCTGTGCTGCAGCCAGTGTCTTCTCTGCCTCCCTCAAGATCCTTTGCTGTGTCCCCACCTCTGTAAAAAATGAAGAGAGTGGATCAAGGGGAGTTTTCAGACAATCTCTTCATGCTTTGGCCTGATCCTTCCTCATCTGGCAGCACCAAGCAAGGGCACTGGGGGCTTTTTGCTGTTGTGTGGCTGAAAACTCCAATTTGGGTTTATTTTGTGGCTGAAACTTCCAGTTGCTGGATGCATTCATGTGTGTGAAGGGCAGAGCTTTGAAGGCAGGGGTGACAGGGAGTGTGAGAGGGCCAGGTGTGTCCCCCCTGCCCTCCCCTTCCCCTGTACTGAATTTCTGTATTTCACTGAATTTCCCTGCTGTGAATTTGTCAGGCTGCTCCTGGCACGGCACAGCGATGCTGTTGTGTGCAGAGGTGCCAGAAAGGCAGAGCCGGAGGTGCTGTGGAGGGTGGGAAAAGGGGAAAACACAAGGGAAGTGTGAGTCAGGTGCCTGTGGAACCAGAATCACAGAATTTGTAGGTTGGAAGAGACCTTTAAGATCATCGAGTCCAACCCATGTTCTAACACCTCAACTAGATCATGGCACCAAGTGCCACATCCAGTCTTTTTTTAAACACATCGAGGGATGGTGACTCCCCCACCTCCCTGAGCAGATGATTCCAGTATTTGACCACTCTTTCTATGAAAAACTTCCTCCTTAATTCTAGCCTGTATCTCCCTTGGTGCAGCTTGAGACTGCGTCCTCGTGTTCTGTCTGTTGCTGCCCGGAGAAAGAGACCACAGAACATCCTGAGCTGGAAGGGATGCACAGGAACCCTGGAGTCCTGCACCCACAGGAGGGTGGGAGCTGTTGGAGTCACTCCCTGATGGGATCTAACACCATTTCTGGGAGCAGGCAATAGGATTTGAGCCCCACTGATGCAGATTTGCCTGTTCAGCCCAGGGAAAGCTTTTGGTGGTGGCAGAAGGGACAGCAGGGAACGTGCCTGGAAGGGGCAGCTCCTCCCTGCTGTGGCCAGCCAGCATCAGTCCTGCCCTGGAGCTCCAGGGCTGGCTGTGTTCTGCTCCAGGTGCTGTTTTGAGGGTGCTGTGGGGCAGATGGACCCAGCAGGGGTGTTTGCCAGCTGCAGTGATGCTGCTGTGCCTCCAGCCCAGCTCCCAAAGCCTGCCCTGCTCCTCCTGCCTGGCCCAGCTGTGTCTCCTGGAAGGTTTCTCATTTCTGGGCTGGGTTTCTCCTCTGGCTGCTTTGTTTATGGGGGAATAAATGACACAATCAGGCGGCCTGATCTGTGTGCTGGGAGGGAGGAGAGGCTTGATGCAGATCTCTGGGGCTGTTGCAATCAGCTTGGCCATTCCCAGCATCAGGGGCTGTGCAGATCAGCCTTGGGACAGAGGCTGGACCCTGCTCTGCCAGCATGAGGGTTTTGTGGGAGCAGGACCGAAGTCTTCACCTAAGTTTGGAAGTTTTCCAAGTTTGGAAGCCTTTTCCAAGGTCTCAGATCAAATCTTGTGTTTAATTCGAAGCTCTGGCTTACAGACCCAAAGTTCTGAGGGTTCCCTGCATTTCAGATTCCAACATCTCCCTGTTCTTCTCTTCCCAGCATCTGTAGCCAGCCCTTTATTCCCCACTGCAGTGCCCCTGTGGACAGGCCTGTGATTTTATCCCCTTTGTGCTCCACGTCCCCATTTTTGGGTGTCCCTCCTGGCTCTGCCTCTCCCAGTGTCTCCCACCTGTGTTCCCAGTTGTGCTGTGGCTGGAGGTGAAGCCCAGGGAGCAGGGCAGGGGCACCCCCTGAGCTGTGCCAGCCCCTGGAGCTGCCACAGGAGCCACAGCTGGGCCTGGGCTGGGGAAGGTGGATGGGGAGGGAGCGTGGGAGAAACCAGGGCCTGTGCATGAAATATTCCAAGTGGGGAAAACTGGCAGGGCTGCTCATGCTCCAGAGGAGGAGGCAGCCCTCTCTCAGGCCCTGGGGCAGATCAGGAGGCAATAAAGGAGAAGAAAACAGCAGAAATGAGATCTGCCAAGCTGACGGCCCAAGCAAGCTGGGACCTGCCTGGGGAGGCAGCTTGTTCCAGAGTGGGAAGGGGCAGATTCCCAGCCAGGCCTGGCTCTGGGCAGAGCCTTTCCCATGGAAACAGAGCCACAGATTTGCAGGGAAATCTGCAGGATCTGGAGGGGAACTCTGCCCCCAACCCTTAAGGCTGGCTCAGGCTGGCCCTCTCTCCCAAAGCTCAGTTTGTGGGCAGCTGGAAATGCCAGCCCAGCCCAACCACTCAGTCCCAGCTCCCAGAGCTTATTTGGCTTAATCTGGGGTTCATTTACAGGGACAGAATAGAGGCAGGCTCATTCCAGGACCTTTCACTCGTGCTCTACCCCACCAGAATGGGAGTGAGAAGGGGGATCTGCTGTGGCAGCTGGATTTTTCCTTTAGGGAGGATTCATGCAGTCCCAAATATCCCCCCACTCCCAGGCTGCAGCGCTTCGTGTGCAATTTGTGCAACTCTCCTGCACAAATTGGGGCTGGAGGAGGGGAGGGCAGTGCTTTTTGCTTTTCCTGGGCTGAACTGTCCCTTGTCACCGGGGCTGGGAGCCACGGGACATTCCTCAACAAGCCAGCACAGCCCCTGTGCTCAGGACAGCTCAGGGGCTGGTTCCACGTCCCTGCTGCTGCTTTCCCTGTGCCATTTCTCACTAAATCTGCCTTTCTGGGGCAAGTTGGAGCAGGCAGCCCCAGTTTCTGGTTGGACAGGCTCTGTTTGTGCTCTGGAGGGGTTGGGAGGCGCAGGGTTTGTGGCCTGGCAGAGAGGGGACGTGCTGGGACTTGCTGCCCCATCACTCCCCCTCTCCACTGTTCCAGCTCAAGGTTTTGAACTTTGGGAACGTCTCCCTGAGAAAAAAAGGGCTGTGAAATGGTGCCAGAGGGAGGGAAGGAAGGGATGGAGAAGGGGAGCAGCAGGAGCTGGTGCTTGTCTCATGGGAGTTGTCTGAGTCAAGGCTGTCCAGTTTGGGGACACAGGGAACAAGCAGCCATCCCCCCTGGCTCTGGAACTGAATGGCTCCTGTCTGTGAGGAGAAGGAATGCCATTGTTTCCCTTTCCCTGCTCAGGATGGGACAAGGGGAGATTTTTGTGCAGGATTTTGGACTGCAGGATGAGTGAAGGGGGTCCTTTGTGCAGGATTTTGGGCCTCAAAGTGGGAGAAGGGGAGATTTTTGTGCAGAATTTTAGACCTCAAAGTGGGAGAAGGGGAGATTTCTGTGCAGAATTTTGGACCTCAGAGTTGCAGAAAGGGAGATTTTTGTGCAGAATTTTAGAACTCAAAGTGGGAGAAGGGGAGATTTTTGTGCAGGATTTTGGACTCGGCGTTCAAAAGACTCTTCTGCCCATTTCAAATGTGCTTTTCCCCTCCAATCCCTTCTCTCCCCACTGTTCTCCTCTCTCTCCCATCCTTTTGTCTGGCTCTGTGTGAACCCCTGTCCTGCCTGCAGAATTCCAGACACAACAGATGCTAAAGGGCAAGACTGGAGCTACTCTAGATGCAATCTTCATTTTGCTCAAGGATCATTAATTACCTCGATGATTAAATACAATTAAAGATCCCTAAGACCTTTCTAATATCAGGGCCTTCAGCAAGGGCAGCTTTTAGGAACCTGCACCAGCAGTAAAACAAAAAGAGGAGATAGACCAGTAAATCGGGGAATCCCAATTAAAATCCGGGCTTAGCTCATTAACCTAATTACACATTGTGTCTTGCTGGCCTCAGCTGGGCTGAGGGGGAGGCGAGGCAGCAGTGGGGGTGGGCTGGATGTGCTGATCCTGTGGGATTGTTTATGTCAGCTCCCATTGTCCCTTTGGCTGAGAAAACGGCCTTGCTGGGGGATTTGGAGCCGGGGCTGCGGAAATCCAGGAGGGTTTTGTGTCCTTGGAGCGCTGCACGTGTTTCCTCTGCCCTGAGACGTTCCCTGGGCACACACCCTGCTCTGTGCCCTGCCTGCCAGGTGGCTCCTTCCACACCCAGCTCACCCTCAGCCCACCGTGGAGAGCACTGGGGGACAAGGAGAGCGGGAGAATGGGGTGGAAATGGAAATGGAAGGGGAAATGGGGCAGTGCTGAGCACAGAGAGCCCCCCAAGCAGGCAGGTCCCTTTGTTGAGGCTGAGGAACATCAGAGCCCCTGGCTTGGGGCTCACCCTGCAGGGATCCATCTGCTCTGGTTGTCTGCTGTGGCACCAGGAGTCCCTGTGCCCTGTCCCCTTCTCACAGCTGGCTGCACAAAGGGCCCCCCTTCTCCTACCCTGAGCCCAAAATCCTGCGCAAAAATCTCCCCTTCTATCCTGACTCCAAAATCCTGCACAAAGGTCTCCCCTTCTCCCTCCCATTCTGAGTCCAAAATCCTGTACAAAAATTTCCCCTTCTTCCATCCTGGATCCAAAATCCTGCACACAGGACCCCGCTTTTCCCATCCTGCACAAAGGTCTCCCCTTCTCCCGCTTTGGGGTCCAAAATCCTATACAAAAATCTTTTCCCTTTTCCCGTCCTGAGTCCAAAGTCCTGCATAAAATTCTCCCCTTCTCCCACCCTAAAGGCCAAAATCCTGCACAAAAATCTCCCCTTCTCCCATCCTGAGGTCCAAAATCCTGTCTTTCCTTCTCCCACTTTGAGGTCTAAAATCTTGCACAAAGGTCTCCCCTTCTCCCATCTTGGGGTCCAAAATCCTGCGCAAAAATCTTCCCTTCTCTCACTCTGAGTCCAAAATCCTGCTCAAAGGCCTCCCCTTCTATCCTGAGTCAAAATCCTGCACAAAGGTCTCCCCTTCTCCCATCCTGAGGTCCAGAATCCTGCTCCCCAGCCTGGCACAGGATCTCGTCCTTCCCAGGAGCTCTTGGGAAGGGAGTCCTGCTGTCCTGTGCCTGTCTGCCCCACCGAGAGAGGGAACAGGAACCTCCAGAGGCTGGAGCCAGGTGACTCAGGGGATTTGTGGCTTTTCCACACCAAAGTCTGTGGGTGCAGCTGCCTACGTGGCTGCCTTCAAAGGCTTGGGGAGGAGGTGGCAGGTCCAGGCACGTCCTGCCCCAAACCAGCCCAATTTGGGAAAGCAAGTCGGAGCTGGAAGAGGTCAGGGTGCGGCTTCCCATGCAGCAGGGCCAGGGAAACGGGAGGGATGGGGACCCTGAGCCCCGTGGGAGCCTCAGCTGAGCCTTCCCCAGCACCTGCAGGCACGGGGGAGAGGGGATGGAGCCAAGGGGGTCTGTGCAGCACAGCCACTGCCAGCTGGGAGGGATAGAATTGCCTGTGGAGAGTTTGGGAAGGAGGCAGGGAGGAGTTTCTGACAGCACAATTTGCCATTCCTGCTTGAAGGAGCCCTGCCTCTTAACAAATCCAGGGTGCCCCAAATGTCCATCCCTGCTTGGGGAGAGCTTGGGAAGGAGGCAGAGGGGGTTTCTGACAGCACAGTTTGCCACATTCCTGCTTGAAGGACCCCTGCCATAGCCTCAGAGGATTTCACACAAAGCCAGGGTGCCCCAAATGTCCATCCCTACTTGGGGAGAGCTTGGGAAGGAGGCAGAGAGGAGTTGGGCACATGCAGGAGTTTCTGACAGCACAGTTTGCCATTCCTGCTGGGAAGGAGCCCTGCCATAACCTAATAACAAATCCAGGGTGCCCCAAATGTCCATCCCTGCCTGGGTAGAGCGGCTGCTCAGCCCTGACTCCCATCTGAGTGCCCTGGGAAAGATCTGCTCCTTCCCTTCCCTCTGCCCACACAGACACACACCCAAACACCATTTTCCTTCCCTTGGGTTTGCTGTGGGCATCTGAGGAAGATGAAGGGATATGAGGAGACCACGGGGAGATGATAGAGAGCAGGGATCTGTCTCCCTGCTGGTTTAAGAACTGAAAAGCAACAGCTTCAAACCCTGCTGGAGTTCTTTGGTGTCACCCAGGTGGGAGATTTGCATTTGCTCAGCTCTGGGAGCTGCCCCAGCCCAGACAGGGGTGTAGGGGATCATCCCCATTGCCATAAAACTGCAGAGCAGCTCTCACCAAAGAATTTAATCTAACAGAGGATCTGCAGGAGCCTGGTGAGACATCCAGGGCTTGCTTTGCACACTGGCCATTCCTTGGCTGGTGCTCTGCTTGCAGGTAATTAAAACGGCTCAACCCTGCAGTCCCAGCAGCTGCCTGCAGATCGTTTTCTCCATGCCCAAGGGACCCTGCCCTCGGTTTCTGCTCCAGAGATCCCCCTCTCTGCAAGGCAGCTTTGGAGGATAAAAAGATTTCATTACACAGGCACAGAGTGAAGGCAGAAACTGGAAAAAAAATGTTCTGAAATTCTAAAATCGCTGCAATGGAAAGAAAGAAGGGAGAAGAGAAAATCCTGGGGATGTAAAGAAAGAGGGGGTTTGTAGATCCTGCAAGGAGAGAATTCTGAGTGTTCCTCTGTTATGCCAAGTGTACCTGGAGTATTCCCAGAGCAAACAGTGCAATTACTTTGGATTCACACTTTGCCACAGAGTTGTCAGGCCCGAGGTTGCAGCTCCCAGAGGGCTCTGTGCAGACTTGCAGATGAGCTGCTGTGCTTTCCCAGGGGATGGGGAGGCTCTGAGAGGAAAGGCCACGCTGACTTTTCTGAGGACAGCTGTAAACTTCCTCTTCCTCTTGGGCTTTGTGTGGCTTCCCTGTCTGAGTGCTTCGCTTGGGGACATCCACAGCAAAGTGTCCCCATCCTTGGCTGGGTGTTAGTGGAGCTGGACAGCCCCAGGGCTGGGAACAGCTGTGGGGATCCTCTCAGCTCGCCCTGAGCAGAGCTGAGAGCTGTTATTGTCCTTTTCAGGGCTGTTGTTTCTCTCTGATGGGATCTCTCCCTCCCCTCAAGGAAGGCTCTTCCCTTCCCTTTGGGGCACATCCTCCTCATCCTCCTCATCCTCTGTTTGCTGCATCCCTGTGGGTCAGGGATGGCCTCAGCGGCAGAACCCACCTTGGCACACTTGGAATGATCTCCTCTCCCTTTCTTGATCTGCTCAGCTCCCTGTGACTGTCACAGCCCTGGTGTTGTGACAGCATCACAAACAGAGGCTCCCAAGCCTGCAAGAAACTTCTGGTTTATTCAACTGCCTCCTCTCAGTTTTTACTGACACAGCCCCAGTGACCTCCACCCTTCAGTGCAGATGGAGCCTTTGAACTCTCTGAGCCCTTCACTGACAGGGGTTAATGGCGTTTATCTGCATGCTTATCTTCCTTCTCCACTGCCTCTTGTCACTCTGAAGGTACCTCCAGTAAGGGTTTGTGGCACCCAGGTGACAAAAGAAAAGCTTTTTCCATAAACTCTTTCCCCAAGATGGGACAATTACTGTTCAAATAGGTTCAGAGTCTCCTTTTAGTCTCTTTTCCCTGTCTTCTCCTTTAATTCATTTTCCATTCATTTAATACCCACATGTTTATTTCTGGAAGTCTTCCTCCACTACTATTCTGGTCAGTTTTTTTACCAAATTGGAAATGGGACTTTTTGTCCTCTTTCCTCTTGCCATTAGCTATTTATATCCTCCCATCCATCTCTTCAGTTAGCCAAGCTTCCAGCTGTGTTCTCTCTGCCACTCTGCTCCCTGAGCAACAAGTAAAGGTGGCTCTGAGCAGAACTCAGCTCAAGCAGGGGTGACAAACGAGTGACACTGCAGCCTGGGAGCCACCTCAGGTCCAGAGGTGGTTGAGTACCAAAGGAGCCACAGCCAGGCTGGTCCCATCCTTCTGAGGAGGAGTTCTTGTTTCCCTCTTTGGGATTCCTCCTGCACAGTTCCTCCTTGGCTGGGTGATGGTCCTGGCATGGGAAGTCAGGGCATGGAGTCCCAGCATGTTTTGGGTTGGAAAGGACCTTAAAAAACATTAATTTCACACTCTGCCATGGGCAGGGACAGCTTCCTCTGAGTCCTATCCATCCTCTCCTTGGATATTTCCAGGGATGGAGAGTCCACATCCTCTCTGGGCAATCTCCCCTCCAGGCCTCCCTGCTCCTTCTTCCACTGGTTTGTCTCCAGAGCCATTTTCCCCACCCTGAGCACTCCCCTGATGGAGGACAGAGCTTCTCCCATGGGAAATTGGGTATTTTGGAGCACTATCCTTGCTCCAGTCCTTGGGAGGCAGCAGGGAAGCAGCATGCTGTGCTGGGGAAGGTGCTCAGGAGTTTCCAGCTTTTTCCAAGCTAAAAGTTCTGCTGGAAACCTGGAGAACCCTTCCATGCCTTCATTCTTCCTCCCACCAGGAGAGCTGGCTGACATTTTTGGGGTAAAGTTTGTCTTAAAATATGCACAATGTTCTGGAGGAGCTGTGTCCATATTGTCATGTCTGCTAAAAAAATGTAATAGCCTGGTTTGTGTTCTCTCTCTCTCTCTCCCCCTCTTTTTTGCCCCCAAATCTGAAGGGAACAGGAGTTCTCTCAACCAGCCTCCCCTGGAGTTGTTAGAGAGTGGAAAGGCACAAGCACAGACTTGTGGAGGAGGAGGAGGTGGGCACAGCAGGCAGGTGCAGGGTGGGAGCAAATCCGTCTGTCAGCAAGGAGGAGCAGACAGAACCCAGAGGGAGAGGGGCTCCAGAGGGGCTGGGGGTCCCACACAGCTCGCAGGGCTGGCCCAAACCCCCAGAAAACTCCGGGGACAGGGTGGGATGAGGGGCAGGAGAGGATGAACCCAGATGGATCAGGGGCTGTGGGGAGGGAAGGTGGGGAGAGGCACAGGGAGGTGATTTGAGTTTGGGGGTGAGAGCTGCTGGAAAGGTCAGCTCTGGGGATGACTAAGGCAGGATGGGCTGGCAGAGGGGGGATGCTGGCAGTTTCAGAGGGAGGGCTCCTTCTGCTTTGTGGCTGTCATTTAAAAACTTCCCCAGAAGGGAAATTTCCAAAGAAAACTTTGGCCTGGCTTCATCCAAAATGCCCCCATTCCATGGCAAGCAAAGCATCCCACCATCCTGGCTGCACTCCTGCTCAGTGTTTTACCATAATGCCATTTCAAAGAAATGAGAGTCCACAAGGAAAAACCATTTCAAAGTTATCAAGAGGGCTTTATTTATTTATTTTTTCAAAAATAGAATTTTGCCAAAATCAGCACGTTCCATTAGATGGTTTTGGCTTGGACTAAGTGACACTTTCCATCAGAAAAATATGCTGTGCTGGAAAATGTTCCACCAGCTCTGGTTATTTTTTCATAGCATGCTTTCCATTTTTGTGGCAGCCTCCAGTTTGAGCTGAGACAAAGCACACAGGAGTCCCCTGAGAGCAGTTGACCTCCTGGTCTCTGGAAGAGCAGGATGACTCCCTGGAGCTCTCCCCAGTGGCACAGGAAAATCCATCTGGCTTCCACATCCCTCTGCACGTGGCTTGTTGCTCCCTGGGAGGAAAACAGGGAGCTTGGTACTGATGTAGTTGAACAAAAGGCAATGAAATCACCATGAAAGGCAAGAAAATCTGTCAGTTAAGGCCAACTGAGCTGTTTAACCCTGAGAATTCAGGTCTGGTTTCTCCAGCACCAGGCTGGGATGGGGAGTTGGTTCTTGGCTTCTCCATCCCTCTCCCTGTGCATGGATCAGATCCCTGTGCATGGATCTCCATGAGGAGCTGATTGCTTTTGGTCCTGCCTTGTCTCTCATGGATCAGGACTTGGGGAACAGTTTTAGGGCAAATCTGTGATTCCAGCCTGCCACAGGGATTGAGAGCTGTGGGGATCCCAACCTTCCTGCTCGGAATTAAAGTGGAGCACCCTGGGAGAGGCCCCCAGAAGTGCTGGAGGTTGTGTTTGAAGGGACACCTTTGTCCCTGGGCACTGAGGCACTCAGCACTGGTGTCACTCCACCCCCTCAGGGACATTTGTCATCAGATTCCCCTGGGTGTTGTGGCACAGCCCAGCTCCTCCCTGGGGCTACCTGGAAGCACAAAGCCACCTTGCTGGAGAATGGGATAATCAGGCATGGAGAAATCTTTAATTTCCCTTCCTGGAAGTTCACCCGTGTCCCTCGTTGTGTTACAATCACTGAGATAAAACTTTTGAGTCTAAGTTCCCAGTTAACTCAGCAGAAGGAGCATTGAGAGGTGTCCAAAGGGAAATGGGAGTTTGTGAACTCTCTGCAGGACAAATAATCTTTTTCTTTTCTGCAGAATTCCCTGCTCCTCCTGCCTTGCCCTCTTCCCTGGCCTCCCTGAGCCCTTGCTGACAGCCCTCACCTTTCTGGGCAGGGCAGGGGGGCTGTACCTGGTTGGTGTCCCAGGAAAGCAAAGCCCAGGCAGTGCAGAGGATGGGGCAGGGAGCGTGACCCGTGCTGGGAGGTCTCCCTGCTGTCTCTGACCCTCCCTCCCTGCTTACCTCCCCCTCCCCATGCTCAGCCCTCCTTTAATGGGTGGTCTTGTCCCTTGTTTACAGTCCTGGCCCTTGCAGGCCCCTCTAAGCCCAGCAATCATTCCTCAGACAGCCTGGTTGGAGGTTGGGACATTAATGGATGGCAGAGCTGCATCTCCACCCAGCACCGGGGTCACAGAATGGTTTGGGTTTAAAGGACCTCAAAGTTGATCCCATTTCACCCCCTGCCATGGGCAGGGACACTTCTCAGCATCCCAGGGTGTTCAAAGCTCCATCCCTGGGCACTTCCAGGGATGGGGCAGCCACAGCTTCTCTGGGAAACCTGTGCCAGTCCCTCACAGTAGAGAATTTCTTCCTAAAATCTAATCTGACCCATTGTTTTTCAGCTTGTGGGATATTTCAGAAATGTGGCACTGGCTTTGCTCAGAGGGTGAATGGCACACTCACCCCCAGTCTCTCCTGATTTCTGGCGTGTCCTTAGCACAAAATCTCAGAGATTTGGTTGCAAGCAGTTTGCTCTTGGTTGATAAAATCTTGAGCCATAATTTGGGAACCTTTAGTGGAGCTCTTACCTGGCCAATGTTTAGGTTTCCACGCTCTGCCTGTTAAATGGATTTTCCACTTCATCTCCCCCGGTTTCCTCAGCCATGGAAATGAGGGTGACTCTGCCATTTGCATGAGGGGTGGGTGGGGCTGTGGGGCTCCCCACAAATGCCTCCATCCCTGCTTCCTCAGGTGGGAATTGCCACCATCCTCTGCACATCCCCACCTCCAACCTGAGGTTGCCGCTGCTTGCCTGGGTGGCCTTGGGCACATCTCTTTGTCATTCAGCACCTCTGATTTCCCCACCCCTGAAAGCAGGGGTAATAAGGCTTTCCTGCCTCTCAGGATGTTGGAGGATTAATTAGTTGCTGTTTGAAAAGCCTTTTGAAGATGCAAAGCTTTTTTCCATAAATATGCAGAGTGATTCCTGCAGATGGGGCCCAGGTAGGGCTGGAGCTGTGTCTGCCTCTGCTTTGTGGAGACCATAAACCCAGCAAGAAATGAAATTTGTAGGAATTTCTTACACAGGGGCTTGATGATAAGGAAGCTGAGCAGCAGCAGGCTGGAAATCAAGCAGAGCACTGAATTTGGGGTTATTTGCACTCCCTGTTCTTTCTGGGCTGTTGTTCACGGGCTGGAATCTTTAAACAACCCAGAGAAAGTTGGGAGGTCTGAGCCTTTCCCACTTCCCTGCAGAGATATCTCTAGGGCAAGATAAAAACACATTAAAAGAGAAATCTCAGGCAGGGAGCCAGCGAAGGGTGTCTGTCCATTGCATCTGTTGGTGCCATGTTTGCATTTGTCTTGTTTTCAAAGCTTTCCCCGACTTGTCAGCCACCAGAGCATATATCACATTCTCCTGGTTACAAAAAAACTTGCTTGTTTCTGTCTTTCGAAACAAATTACAGAAGAACAGAGCGTGGCATTCCTGCTTGCAAGAGGAGGAAACATTTCTTTTTAACTTCGGGAGATAGTGAGATATCAGCAATATGTTATATCCTGAGAGATAATGGGAGGAAAGCAAAACCACAGGCAGAAAGCTGTGACTGTTAAACACACATTTCAGCTATAGGAAAGTCAAGAGTTTTGATCTTCTCCATGAAAATTACAGGGCTGGCGAGCACCAGCGGGCTTTGGCAGGGGTGCGTTTTTCACCGCGTTTTGGACGCAAGGCCAGCGTTTGGATCTTTGATAATTTCCTGTGACCGGGCATCTCTGCTGATGAAAGAGGCTTGGTTTGAGTGGGGACAGAGGGAATTGGCTGCTGGGGCAGCCAGGGGAGGCTGCCAGTTATTAACCCTGGCGCTGAAGTCACGCCTGAGTCAGCAGAGTTTCGGCTTTGTCCCGTTCCCATTGTGGAGGCGAGTGAGTCACTCCCTGCTCCAGCCCTGAGAGCTCCCCCGTTTCCTGCTCCAGCTCCACAGACCAGCGAGGGGAGGAAGGATCTGATGTTCTCTCCTTTTTCTGTGCCATCGAGTTTATTTTTGTTTTTATTGAATCTCTTCAGTCTCAAGTTCCCTCCTTTCGGAAATGAGGCTCTCCATGGGTTACTATCTTGATCCCCTCTTCACAGCTCCTCATTAAATCTCTCCTCCTTAGCACCTGGAGAGCTTGAGGAGATTTAGCACTGGACCAGAGCTCCTTGAGCAATATCCAAGGCAACAAGGAAGTCCAAGAAAGAGGCAGAGCAGAGAAAACACTCGTGTGCATTTGGAGACTCAGCCCATCAAGATAAGGTCTCAGGACAGTCTCAGCTTAATTAGTTTCCCTCTTCTCAAAGCTCCAGCTTCTTTCCCTTCCTCCACACTTGATTTTCCAGCTTTTCTTCCCCACCCAACCACCAAATAAGCATTGGCTCTGCTTGTGGTCCTCGTTCTTTTGCTTACAGGTTAGAATTGGTAAGCAAAAAGACCTTGGTTTTTTTCCTTGCTGGCAGGCAGCGAGATGATTCCAGAGAGAATAGTCCTGGATTTTTGGTTCTTTGTCTTTGCCTGGCCAGCTGTCTGCCTTTCCTTGTGCAGAATTTCATCCTGGACATGTCCACTGGTGGAATAGTGGATGAGGAGGGGCGAGTGAGTGGGCTGGGGTGTGGTTGTGGAGATACAAGAGGGGTGGGAAGATTTTTAATGGTACAATGGAAAGAGGGCAAATCAAAGGAAGGCACAAGCATTGACCAGCTGGTGAGGCAATCCTGGACACGGGCAGTGGGGAAGGAAGGAGATATGGTGTGGAAATTGCAGGACAAAGGGATTGGAGTTGTGAAACTGTGCCTGGACAGGTGTGAGAAAGAGCACAGAGCAGGAAAAGAGCTGAGGAAGGAGCTGGAGCCACATCCAGCCCACAAGGAGAGGGGAAGGAGGAGGAAGGAGGGCAAATCAAAGAAAAGTACAAGCATTGACCAGCTGGTGAGGCAATCCTGGACACAGGCAGTGGGGAAGGAATTGCAGGACAAAGGGATTGGAGTTGTGAAACCATGCGCTGGACAGGTGTGAGCAAGGGCACAGAGCAGGAAAAGAGCTGAGGAAGGAGCTGGAGCCACATCCAGCCCACAGGAGAGGGGAAATGAGCCAAGTGGGCAGCAGTGGGGCACACAGGCTGTGTGTGTGTGCTCAGGTGTGTGGGAGCTGGCAGCTGGACGAGCCGGGCGCGCTGGGGCGGGCCGGGCGCTGCGCGGCGCGGACGGAGCCTTTGTGCTTTGTTGCTGAGCACGGGCTTTGGGAGCTTTATTGCAGGAAGGCCTTTCCCAGTGCTGTGTCAGCTCTTTCTGCAGGAGCCCTGCTCTGCCAGCCTCCCTGCTTTTGCCATGGGGCATGTTCCCCTCCCCGTGACTTGGGGGGTGAAGCAAAGCAGCTGTGAGAAAGGCAGGGAAGGAACGGCAGGGAGGGAGAGCTGGGAGCAGAGGCAGGCTGCTGTTCCCACCCCAATCCCCTGCTTTGGAGCCCTTTTCCTGTCTGGATGCAGCTGGGGATGTTTGTAAAGTTGAAAAACTCATGGTCTAGCCTGGTGGTCATCCCTGTCTCTTCCATCTATGGCCCATCCCACCCTGGCCTCTGCTTTTCTTCCACCTCTTTCTACGAGGAGCACTGGGACAAGCATGGCCTTGCTCTTGCATGGGGCCTGTGTGTGAATCCCAGCAGTGGCTCAGTGACCAGATTTCCCAAAGTGTAACAGGGAATAAATAAGTGGAGCATCGATGGATGAGGCCCTTTGGGGAAGAGCTTTCATTCAAGGGGCTCCTGAGGCTGCTTTGTGCTGGGGATGTTTGCAAAGTTGAAAAACTCATGGTCTAGTCTGGTCTGGTGGTCATCCCCATGTCTTCAATCTGTGGCCCATCCCACCCTGGTCTCTGCTTTTCTTTCCTCTTTCTATGAGGGGCACTGGGACAAGTATGGCCTTGCTCTTGCTTGGGGCCTGTGTGTGAATCCCAGCAGTGGCTCAGTGACCAGATTATAAGTGGAGCATGGATGGATGAGGCCCTTTGGGGAAGAGCTTTCATTCCAGGGGCTCCTGAGGCTGCTTTGTGCTCCATTTATCCAGAGAGGAAATCCTGCCCAGGAAGAGGAAGGCTTTATCCCAAAGGCAGCCAGTGATGGCCTGGCTGGAGACCTCGCTCGATACAAGCCATTGACTGCTCCTGGGATAAAATCATCTCTGCCCTGGGCTGGATCTGGGTCTGAACCAGTGACCTCGATGAGAGGACCCCATGTTTCTCATTTGCAAGCCAAAGGCCAGCCCAGTCCTTTCTGGTTTGAGAGGGATTTATTTGGCTGAGGGCCAGGCAGGCCATTGTACAGCGCTGCCATTTCCCGACAGCTCCCATAAATCTCTCCCAGCTCCCACTGGGAAGGGGGAAGGGATGCCTGGGCGTGCAGTTTCTCTCTTGGGGTGCCCCCACCCCATCCCAGTGTTATCTCAGGCCTTTCATGTGCAGCCATGTCACCTGGAGCTATAATCTTGCCACATCTCTCTCATCTTCCTTCTAAGGCTCCCCCTCCCCTTGTGTTGGAAACTCAAGTTTTACAGTCCCTGTGGTGCTCAGGCTCTGCAGGGGTGAATCAGTGGAATGCAGAGAGACCTCCAGTGAAAGTCTGCTGCCATAGGAAGGGCCTGGGATGACTCACTGGAGCCCACTGACTCACTGGAGCCCACTCCTTCATTGCAACTGGAGGCCCTGTGCTCCTGGAAGAGCAGCAGAATCCTGATTTAAATGCCTGGCAATCAATGCAAAGGCTCCCTGGCAAGAGCAGAGCTACTAACCCCAACCTCCTGGCCAAGTGCCACATCACACCTTTGCTTCTTGCCACCTGAAATTCCCCTGCTGGGATTTAGGATCTTTTTTCCCGTGTTTCCCACCCTGCCTGGCACACTGGGATGTTCTTCTGGGCTGCTGGAGGCTCTGTCCCACACAAGTTGCATTTCAGACTTTGTTTTCCTCCAGAAAGATGAGTTCAGAAACACCAGGAGAGAAAGTGTCATGGAGGGGAAAGTTTTAGGCTCCTGTTCCATCCCACTTTTCCTTCGTGAAAAATTTGCACTGTCTGTGAGAGATACAGGACCACGGGTGGGACATCACTGCCATGACCACGGTGCTGTCCCAAAATCAGGTCCTTTTGTGGGACTTTGTGCAGGTTGAAGTGTGATGCATTGATTTGCCCTTCTGTAAGATCCCAGCTGCTGTGACTAAGAATCAGGAGCTTTGTGACATCTGCATCAGTCATGATATTGCCACACCAAAGGGTGGCTCATCACACCCTGCCAAGGGCTGTTTCAGTGCCCTGGGGGGTAGATGAGTATCAGGGAACAGGAGGGAGAGAAATCGGTGAGAGGCTCAGCAGAGGCAAGGTTGTGCAAAGCAGAGTGCAGTTCACATGGCTCTTAACAAAGAGGCATTGAGTGAGGTTGTGACAGAGCTCACCCAGAGCCTGGAGATCATTTCCAGAGCTTTCTGTATGGGGGAGCAAGAACCTGATTTGCAAGTGTGGGACAGCACCTCCTGGGCTTTTAGAGAGAGGGTTTCCAGCTCCAAGAGCCACCACCTGCCACTTCTGCTGTGTCCCTGACAGGGAGTGCAGCCCTCCCTTCCCAGCCCGTGTGCCTCAGGGCACCCCGAGCTGTTCATGGAGCCCCCGAGGCCTCGGTGAATATCTGGGCTTGGGATCGTGGGGAAAGGCATCAACACAAACCACTTCAGAGGCCAAGGTGGAGGAGTAGGATCTCCGAGGTCTGCACTAATGAGGTCTTGGCACCAACATGTCTTTGGCACACGGCTGGGCCCTTTTTGGTCCGCGACAAAAAAAATAACACCACAAAACTAATGAATAAAATGCAAGTGGGCAAGCTGCAACCCATCCAGCTAATCCTTGCTCGGGTGCTGGCTGCCCCTGGGAGGTGTCAGCATGGATTGGTGGGCACTGGGAGATCTGGGCTGTGAAAATGGCAGGATTCATCCCCAGCTTTCTCCCTGCCCTACCAAGTGCACGGATCGTTCAGCGAAAGGAGAAACGCAGCCAATCCCAGCACTTCACACACACACACATCCAGCTGAATATGTTCAAATCTCTCCAGAGGCTGATTAGTGATTTTATTTTCTCCTCCTCTGCCGGCCGTGCGTGCTCATTGCCATCAATTATCTATGCATTTGCCCTGATGAATTATTGAGTGTGTAACGGGGTGAGGGAAGGCCCGCCAGCCCAGCTCAGTCACCTTGCAAACAAGTACTCAAACGAGCACTCTCCAGAGCGTGGCAGCAGCCAGGTTTGCCCTCTGGCTTCTGATTTAGGATGGGAAGCTGATCCAGCAACCTCCCAAACCCTTTTCCCCCATCTGTTCCCCTTCCTCATTGCTGCATTGAGGTGTGGGTGCTCCTGGAGCAGAATGGGTGCGTTGTTTTCCTGATTTAAGGCTTGGGTGAGTGGAACAGAGAGAGTTTTTCCTGTCTTGCAAAAGAGTTGTTCAGTCACCTGGAAAGGAAGCGCGATTTCCGCGCTGTGTTTGGGGTTTTTCAGGGTGTTTTTTTGTTTGTTTTGTTTTGTTATTTTGTTCTGCCGGGTGTTATTTTTTTGTTTTCCCTTTTCCCCTGGAGCCCTGAGAAAGTTTGGAATGTGTTTTTGTCAAGGCTGCTGCGTGTAAGGGCCTGAATCCCAGCTTTGGCAGCATTTGGCTGTTGGCAAGCTGTCCTCACTCAATTGGCACCAGCTTTTTCCCTGGCCAGAAATCTGGCTCTTCACACCTGGGCACTGAAGGCTTCTGCAGGACCATTGTGAGCTCAGGATCAGGTTTATCATCTCCAAAATCCACTTTTTCTCCAGTTTATGTACAAACCCAGCTTATTTTGATGCATGGGTCCCATGGCAGGGGGAGGGTAGAACTGGGAATTGTTGCTGCTGCTCAAGGTCAAGATAAATAACTTGATTTTTAAAAGGGTCAGTTCATTAATTTGCAGGGAAATCACAGCGAAAAGGAAGGGCACAGTAATGATGGATGGAGTGAGGGACTGGACTGACCTCCCCTGTGCCATCCATCACATTCCCTGTGGGTTGAATGACTTTATCTCCATTTGAGAGGCACATCAGTGGAGGCCTTCAGCTGTGGTGGTGTTCACAGGGGTTCTTGGAATGAGGGAAGAGATGAGGATCTGACTCCATGTTTCAGAAGGCTTGATTTATTATTTTATTATATATATTACATTAAAACTATACTAAAAGAATAGAAGAAAAGGTTTCATCAGAAGGCTGGCTAAGAATAGAATAGGAAAGAATGATAACAAAGGTTTGTGGCTCGGCTCTCTGTCTGAGCCAGCTGGGCTGTGATTTGCCATTAATTAGAAATAACCAACATGGGCTAATCACAGATGCACCTGTTGCATTCCACAGCAGCAGATAATCAATGTTTAAATTTTGTTCCTGAGGCCTCCCAGCTTCTCAGGAGGAAAAATCCTAAGGAAAGGATTTTCCGTTAAAGATGTCTGCGACATTCACCCTGGCAGTGCTCATGCCATGAGGGACTGCCAGCCCTGCAGATGTGACCCTGAGGAGAATCTGGTTGCCTCCCACCCTCTCCTGTGTGCAGTTTGGCTCCTCTGCAGCTCCCGGGCACCAGAGGAGACGCTGAGCCGTGACTTCCTGCCCTGGGCCGCTTTGTTGGGGTGTGGAAACTCCGGTTCAAAGGGCCCCACCAGGCCCCGTGGGGGGTCAGGGAGCTTGTGGGGAGCAGAGCCAGCTCCTGTGGGGAGCAGAGCCAGCTGTGGCAGCGCCCCAGCCCCAGGCAGGCCCCGCTGGGGGCACCAGGCCTCGGTGGAAGCGGCACTGATGACTCCGCGCTCCCCCGGCCCTGGGAGCTGAGGGAGTGCTGAGCACACCCACCCGGGCCGGGCCGTTCCCAAGGCCCTGGCTACGTGATTGAAGTGCTCCCCAGCAAGCTCCCACACGCTCTGGGAGGCTCTGGAGCCTTCCAAGCCAGACTGCTTGGCAAAGCTGTTCCTCACCTTGGCGGGTGTGGGCAATGCTCACCTCCGGGGTGGAAGGAGCAGCATATGCTGCACAGCATGGTGGAGACATCTCCCCCTCCCCTGTGCACCCGTTCTTCCCTCAGATCCCAGTGTGGCCTTGTCTAAACCCAGCCTGTGCCCTTGTTTCATCAGGGAGGATGTTGTGGGTGCTGGTGGTAGAAATGTCCTGCACTGCGTCCTGCTGCTGAGATATCCTTCTCCAGAGGGGAAACATGGTCCAGATGAGTGGGGACCATATTTCCCCTCTGGAGAAGGATTCCTCAGAGTGGGGACATCCTACCTTCTGCTTTGTGGAAGCAAAACTTTGTGGAAGCTGGCCCTGGCTGTGCTGGGAGGGGAAGGGAAGGGTGCACCCTGCCAGCCCCAGAGGACACGGTGGCTTTGTGTGCGCAGGCACTTGAGGGCACCAGCGCTTTGCTGTGGCTGCAAGAAGCTCTGGAGAACATTCCTGAGCACCCAGCTGCAGTGCTGGGGTGTGGGGCTTGGCTCGGGGAGCAGGGGGCAAGTCCACACAAAGCTCTGGAGGCTGAGTTTCGGTCGGAACTGCTGATGGCTGTGGTCAGTGGTGGCGTCTCGTGGCCAGGCTGGGTTGTTGGGGCTTGTCCTCAGGGTCACAGGAAGGAGAAGGGAGAGAGACGAGGCGTGGATGAGAACTGGGGATTAGGGTAAGGCTGGGAACAGCAGGCAGGGAGTGAGGGGGCAATGTGGAGTGTGGGTGGAGAAGAGTTTTGTCTGCCTGCACTCGTGTGTGTGTCTGTGAAACTGCAGGAAGGAGACTCTTGGAGAGGTCCCAGGGCACATCTGCCACGGGGACCAACACTGAGGAGTTTATTTTAGCCTTGGACAGGGAGCCATTCATCCCTGGAAGAACAGAGCAGGGTGACATTTCTGTTAGGAGGTGCTGTCTTGTTTCTCTTGCTCTGCATTTTTCTTTCCCCAGCCCCTCTCTCTGTTCCATTACTCTTTCATGTTCCTCACTCTCTGTGCAGAACATGAAAGAGTTCTCTATCTTTCTTTTTTTTTTTTTTATTATCCCTTTCTTTCCTTTCCTGCCCAGCTCCCAGAATCCATCCAATTGCAGATTCTCCCAGAAGCTGGGAGCAAAACCCGCTTTTCTCGTTCTTCCCACCTTGCCTCCCTCTTGTATTTATCATACAAATACTGGCTGTATAATTACCAGAGCATTATCTCTAAATACACAGATTAGGAAAAGACACAGTGGCAACAAAGATGAATTTCAGGGTCAGTCTGGTGGGAGATGCTTTTCTCCATCTGGCAGGGGAGGAATCAAATGAGACAGAAGAGCTGTCATGGACTGCAGCTCCCACTTCTCACCAGCACCTTCCACAGAATCAGGGTGGAAGGTTCCTAAATTCAGCCACTTCTGGGGTTATAAAAAGGCCACAGAAATGATCTGGATGATACAGGGAGACCATGCAAGGTGCAGAGGCAGTGCTTTAACATTGTTCTCATATGGGAATTATTGCTGCCCTGAAATGAGGGCTGAGTCTTTGCAGCTCCTTTAATTACTGCTGCAGCTCCAATGGGATTAAATGGATGTCTGAGTGTGTCTTAGCATATGTTGGGATGTGCTGTGCTGATAAACATCAGGGCTTTCACATGCCTGCAGACACACATGCCCTGCATATTTACCACAACTGACTCAGTGTCACCCCGAGCTGAAGACAAAAGGGAGGAAGGTGTTATTGATCCAGCCTTGTGCCTTTGGGTGATGATGATGAGCTGGGCTGGTCACAGTGGGAGGAAGGTGTTATCGATCCAGCCCTGTGCCTTTGGGTGATGATGATGAGCTGGGCTGGTCATAGTGAGAGGAAGGTGTTTATGACCAAGAATGAGGCTGCAGGTGGATGCAGAAGGTGCCTGCAGCCACAAATTGCTCTTGTATCAGCCATGTCAATAAGAAACACAAGCCCTGTGAGGAACTACTGAGGGAGCTGGAGTTGTTTAGCCTGGAGAAAACGAGACTCAGGAGTGACCTTATCACTCTCTACATCTCCTGAAAGGTGGCTGTGCTCAGCTGGGGTTGGGCTCTTTCTCCAGGCAGAGCCAGAGGACACAGCCTCAAGCCGTGCCAAGGGAAATTTAGTTTGGATATCAGGAAAAAGTTTTTTACAGAAAGAATGATAAAGTTCTGGAATGTTCTGCCCAGGGAGGTGCTGGAGTCACCATCCCTGGGTGTGTTTAACAAAGCCTGGATGTGGCACTGGGTACCAGGGTTGAGTTGGAGTGTTGGGGCTGGGTTGGACTCGATGATCTTGAAGGTCTCATCCAACCTGGTGATTCTGTGAATTCTGTGAAACAAGTGGAGTAAACAGAGGAGTTCCTGACCCTGATGCTAATAACCACAGTGCTTCTGGGAAGCCCCCAAACGCTCACAAGTTGCCATTTCATTGCAGGGCTGCAAGCTCAGAGCGTCTTGGTCAATGACTCCGTCTCGGGGTTCATCGGCACGGACGTGGTGCTGCACTGCAGCTTCACCAACCCGCTGCCCATCGTGAAGATCACGCAGGTGACGTGGCAGAAGGCCACCAACGGCACCAAGCAGAATGTGGCCATCTACAACCCCGCCATGGGCGTGTCCATCCTGTCCCCCTACAAGGAGAGGGTGACTTTCCGCAACCCTTCCTTCAAGGATGGCACCATCCAGCTGTCCCGGCTGGAGCTGGACGATGAGGGTGTTTACATCTGTGAGTTTGCCACCTTCCCCACCGGCAACCGGGAAGGGCAGCTGAACCTCACCGTGCTGGGTAAGGCTCTGCAGGGTGAACCTCCAGTCCAACAGAGCTGGAGGAAGCTGAGATTCACATCCTGGGAGCTCGGGGTGAATTTGGGGTGTGAATTGTAGCTGGGGTGGGTTTTAATGTTTTAATGTTGGCTGGGAAGAGGTGAAGAGCAGGGAGAACAAAGCAGGTGGTTCTCAGACAGCTGAGCTGTCACACCTCTTGTTTTTCCAGGCCTCAGTTCCCCATTTCCCTCCACCTACACTCCTAATGCAGGTGCAGTAACAGTGACCAGGGCCCTGTGGGAGTGGTGAGTTTTAATGAGCTGGGGCTGTCAGGAGAGAAGAAACAACAGATTGATCCTAAACCCAAGCAGAGCTTGTCCCTGGAGCTCAGGGCTGTGAGTGAACAGACCCCACCCAAGGTCTACATGAGCTGTTTTCTCTCCAATTTCAGTTTCTTTCTAACACAGGGATGAAAACTTCTGGGAGGAAAGGGCTTTCCATATATCCATGCATTTAGGGCACCTCCACCATTGTTTCCCCATAAATGATGCAGGTAGATGGTGCAAGGTGCATAGGCATAAAGGAAATATTACATGGGAATTATTGCTGGCAATTTGCACACTCTGGACACACCACAAGCCCTGTCACAGCCTCAGTGGTGTTAGACGGCTCTGGGGATGTAGCAAACAGAGCAGCATTGCTTTTCTAACCATCCCTTTGCACCCTTTTCTCCTCCTCCTCTGTGACCGTGTTCACAGGGGTCCAAGGATGAGGGAAGAGACGAGGATCTGACTCCATGTTTCAGAAGGCTTGATTTATTATTTTATCATATATATTATATTAAAACTATACTAAAAGAATAGAAGGAAAGGTTTCATCAGAAGGCGGGCTAAGAATAGAAAAAGAAAGAATGATGACAAAAGCTTGTGTCTCGGACAGAATGTCTGAGCTAGCTGACTGTGATTGGCCAATAATTAGAAACAACTAACATGAGCTAATCACAGATGCACCTGTTGCATTCCACAGCAGCGGATAATCAATGTTTACATTTTGTTTCTGAAGCTTCTCAGCTTCTCAAGAGGAAAAATCCTAAAGAAAAGATTTTTCATAAAACATGTCTGTGACACTCCTCCTCCTTTCTGCACTCCCCTACAGCCAAGCCCACCAACTGGATGGAGGGCACCAAGAGGCCTCTAATCGCCAAGTCTGGCAGGACAGAGAAGATCTTGGTGGCCACCTGCACCTCCTCCAACGGGAAACCCCCCAGCACCGTCACCTGGGACACGAAGCTGAAGGGGGAGGCGGAGTTCCAGGAGATCCGGAACAGCAACGGCACCATCACGGTGATCAGCCGGTACCGGCTGGTGCCGAGCCGCGAGGCGCACCGCCAGCAGCTCATGTGCGTGGTCAACTACCAGCTGGAGAGGTTCACCGACAGCATCACCCTCAACGTGCAGTGTAAGGGGCCTGGCACGGCTGGGAGGGCTCCCTCTGCTCGGGGCTGGGCTCTGGGGAAAGAGGGGTTTGGGTTGGGCTGCTGGAGGGGCTGTGGTTGTGGTTTTGAGAGTGAGAACTGAAAGGATCCTTTGGAATAATTGTGGGTTTTCTCTTTTTCTTGCCTTCTTCCTCTGCTTCTGCTGTGTCCCTTTTGCTGCCCTTCTCTCTCTCTTTTGCATTCCCATGATCTTTCCCTCCTCATGTTTCTCTCCTTCCTCCACTCCTGCCTCATCTCTTCCTATTTTATCTTGTCCCATTTCCTTTCCCACATTGCTTGTCCCATCACCTTTTCCTCCTTGAAATCTTTCCTTCTCCCACTCCTACCCCCTCACCTCTACCTATTTCATTTTCTCCCCTTTCACACAATCCTTTCATCTCCTTTTAATCTCTCTCCGTTTCCCACCGCGCCCCTCATCTCTTCCCATCTCATTTCCTCCCCTTTCCTCTCTCCTTTTCCCCCCCTGCTCTCCTCCCTTTCCCCCCACCCTTGCAGATGAGCCAGAAGTCACCATCGAGGGCTTTGATGGCAACTGGTTCCTGAACCGCAAGGATGTGAAGCTGATCTGCAAGTCTGATGCCAACCCCCCAGCTCACACCTACGAGTGGAAGCTGTAAGTGTCCCCAGAGCCCTGCTGCCAGCTGCAAATGTCACCTCCCAGCAGGGACAAGGAGTCTCTGCAGACACCTCACTCACCCTGTGGTCACTTAGGGCCCAGTCCCATTAGTCAGCGGTGTCACCCCAAGGTACAGCCTGTGCTTGTGGTGGGGGTGGCTGCCAGCTCAGTGCAGCCTCAATATCCAGGGAAAACTCCCCCTTCTCACCTCCCTGGGATCATACTCTGCCCTGGTGATGTGAGGCAGCTGAGATGTGACAAGGTGATTCACGTGCCCAGAGCCACCAAGTGCCTCGGCAGCAGAGCTGGGAAAGAACCCAGGATTTCCCTGCTTTGAAAAGGCACAAATAACACAAAATTTGTGTGTGTGTGTGTGTGTGTGTGTGTGTGTGTGTGTGAACAACCTTCCCCTGGAATCAGCTCCTCACGTGACTGGCATTAAACAGCAGCAATTCCTTGTCCTCAGGTTTCCAGCTTTTGGCTGAGCACACTAAAGGGACTTGAAAAGTGAGTGAGGGGTGTCTGGGCAGTCAGGTGGGAATTGATACAACCTGATGTGGTTCTCCTGCTGCTCTTTCTTCTCTGTAAGCACTCATGTAGCTTTAAAAGAGGGAGATCAAATGGATCCTTTCTTCTTTTCAGCTGGCATTTGTCATCAGGAGAGAGGCTCTCAACATGGCTTTGCAAGGAGCACATTCTCTCTCATTCCACTTCCCAGATCAAACTGTTCAAAGTGAAAGTCTGAAGAGGATTGTTTTTCTTGCCTTTTTTCCTACTTCTCCATCCCCAGCTCTCTCCATCTGTTGGTTCTGCCAGTCTGACTTAAAACTCTGAGGGGCTCTTTGGGTTCCTCACAACATTTCCAGGAAAGCCTCAGAGGCAAAAACGCACCCAAGGCAGAAGAGATGCCACTTAAGGCAATTTCTGTGCCTGGAGTGTAAAACCCAGCAGTGCTTTTCCTCTCCTCCCATTTGGGTGGTGATGAGCAGCAGTCAGAGGAGGCAACAATCCCACACCACCCCTTTGAGCAGCCTGTGCTCTTGTTTTTGTAGGTTCAGAGCTCTATAGGACCATGATTAAAGTGTTTTTCCACCAGCTTTGGGATTGTTGGCTTGATGCAGCTGGAAAAATTGTTTTCTGTGCATATGTGTGTATGTAGACATGCAGAATACATGCATTTAGGCACTTCTTTACAATCCTAATTATACCCCCGTTATTCCCTTTTGTTTCTTATAAATTGCTGACAATATGTGCACATTTGGGTTGGGAGGAGGGGAAGGAATTACTTGAGTAATTTTTAATTGCCTAAGTGGAGTAATTACTTTACTTTGCTTCAGTAATTAAGAATAACCAGGCCATGTGTGTCTTTTCCTAACACACAGGGGCTTTTTTTTTTTAATTTTTCATCTGCTTTTGTCAATTTATTTTCTGTATCTCCGGGTTTAGTTTTGCATTATTCCAGTTTCACACTTTGCGACGTGAGCAGGGCTCTAAATCAACACTGCTATGCTTGAAATTAACCCTGGCTGATCAGGAGAGTTAAATGGGCAGGAAATCGGGTTTAAAACAGGCTCAGGTTGTGTCCCTTTCATGCCTACATTAATGGGGATTTTCCTACCTACATTAATGGGGATTTTCCAGCCAGCACCTGCAGCTTCCCCACCTGCCCAAGGGCAAGCACAGACCCAGAATGCTGCTGTCACCTCTGTGTGTCACCTGTGGGGTCAACCATTGTCTCTGTCCCCCCCAGGCCAAACGGGACCCTGCCAGGGAGTGTGGAAATCCAGAACAACACCATCTACTTCAAAGGGCCCGTGTCCTACAGCGTGGCTGGCACCTACGTCTGCGAGGCCACCAACGCCATCGGGACACGCTCGGGCCTGGTGGAGGTCAATGTCACAGGTAGGACAGCACCTGGGCTGCTCTGCAGCATGGAAAAAACAAACTGGGGAGGGACACAAAGGTGTGAGCACCTGGGCTGCTCTGCAGCATGGAAAAAACAAACTGGGGAGGGACACAAAGGTGTGTGCAGTTCTGTGGTGGTGTTCTTAGGACAAGGGAAGAGATGAGGATCTGACTCCATGTTTCAGAGGGCTTGATTTATTATTTTATGATATCTGTTATATTAAAACTATACTAAAAGAATAGAAGAAAGGATTTCATCAGAAAGCTAGCTAAGAATAGAAAAGGAATGAAATGATAACAAAAGTTTGTGTCTCAGACAGACAGTCCAGACAGCTGGACTGTGATTGGTCGTTAATTAGAAAGAACCACATGAGACCAATCACAGATGCACCTGTTGCATTCCACAGCAGCAGATAACCATTGTTTACATTGTGTTCCTGAGGCCTCTCAGCTTCTCAGGAGAAAAAATCCTAAAGAAAAGGTTTTTCACAAAATGTGTCTGTAACACAGCTCCACCTCCTCAGTCACCACTGTCTCCTTTCAGGGTGGGAATCTCCTGAGGGAAATGGGGCAGTGGAGTTCTTGCCTTTGTGCTGGTGTTGCACTGGTTTGCTGTGGGTTTTCTCCTCTCCTCTCCTCTCGTGGTCTTCTTTCTTTCCTACACCAATTCAGTTGGTTGCCCCCTCATCTTCTGCTTTGGATTCAGAGAGATTGTTGTACATGTTAACAGCAGAGGCACGTCAGGGAGATATTGATCAGAACGAGGGGCAGGGTGAGGATGTGGACTGCCAGAAAGGCAGGAGATGGATGAGCCACTTGTCCACGATGATGTTTGGTGTTCCTGGTGTTGGGCAATTCTCATGATTCTTCATTTGAGCTCCTTGCAGTGCTGCTCTGTGAATTCACTCACCTGCCAGGGATCCCTGTGGGTGCTGGAGGAGCTCTGGGCTCCAGGGAGGAGCAGCATCCCAGGCTGCAGGCAGTGGGAAGTGATGCTGTGATGCCACAGGAGACAGAAGGGATCTGAGGGCCTGCAAAGCACTGTGGCCACAGGAGGGAGGGAAAGATGTGGGCAAGATGAGGTAGCGTCAGGGAGAGAAAGTCATGTCAGGAAATAGCTTCGAGAGAAGAAATAACATATGGCAGTAACCTGATTTCTGAAAGTCAGAGTGACATTGTGAGACATCACCGAGGGGGAAAAGTGGCTGTGGGTGCTTTGAGAGAAGGAAAGGGACAATTATCCCATTCCTCTGGGGCAAAAGGAGCCATTTGAGTTATCAGGCAGTGACTCAGGAAGGCTGGAAGTGCCTCTTGGAGCAGTGAGCTGGGGCACAGCCACACTGCAGCGTGCTCTGGGCTGCAAACAGCCCGGACAGGATGGGCAGTGAGGTGAATGAGGTGCACTGGGTGCTTCCAAGGCACGGGGAGCACAGAACAGCCTCCCAAGGCTGTTACCTCTTGCTCTGTCCAGCCCAAGGCAGTCAGAGCCTCTCCTGCCACCCCAGGCCTTGGGGAGCTGTCTGACCTGAGGGTGATGAAACCCCAGTCCCTGCACCAGCTTTCTCCACTGGTAAATGCTGAGCAAGCACAGAGCCGAGTCTGGGGCAGCTAAAATTAGCAATAACTCCGTGTTTGGCACCTCAGCTCCCCTCTCTGACTTGGGCAAACCAGGCTAAGCTTCCTCTAACCAAGTGCTTGGAGGTCAATGGATGGGATGTGCTAATTAGATGCTAATTACCCGGTATTTGTTTATGATCGTTATCACTGGAGCAGGTCTTTCATTCACACCTCCTGTCCTGGATCCCTGCCTGCTGAGCTGCTCCTGGTGCAGCCATTTCTCTGGGGGCTTTCTTGTGCCAGGGAAAGGCACTGGGAGAACAAAGCCCTTTGTGCCCAGCCCTACCCGAGCACCCAAAACCAGGGCAAGGTCATGGCCAAAATCAGCTGCTGGGGAGTGGTCACCTTGGTGTTCCTGGGGCAGTGCCTGGTTCAAGCTGAGCTGACTCCCTTTGGCAGCAGAAATCCATCCCACACAGTGTCCACAACCTTGGGGCACGTTTGAAACAGTGAGCAGAGCTTAAAAACCTCCAAGGTCAGCCCCAGATAGAGAGAAGGAGGTGGAGTAGGGAATGAAAGAGACTTTGAGAGTGACAGGCTCTCACTTTCCTTCCCTCCATAGCCTCTGTGTGCATTTCTTGCTGTCATCCTGCCTGTCCAGGCACCCCATATCATTTGGGGTGTCAGGCCACGAGGCACAGCCCTCTCTTTGTGTTTCCTGCCCGTTTCTGATGTGTCTCAGCACCCCAATGGCACTGAAGGTGGCTGCACCTCACCTGCACAGGCCCCTCCAGACACAAGGGGCTGTGGGTTTCCCCTCTGGAATTTGGAATTGTCTCTTTTCCTGGTGTTTTCACAAAGGAAAGGAAAAGAGCATTGTTCTCAGGCTCCACCAGCACAGGGCTGGCAGGATTTTTGGGGTTGTGTTGGTGTCTGCCTGCCTCTAATCTCAGCTGGTTCCCAAAGGTCCTGGCTGTGGGGATGAGGTTAAATGAGAGGGAATGAAGGGCACACCCACAGCTGCTCTGTGAGGAGGGATTAACAGCCAACCCCACAGGCCAGGCCTGCACCACATAATAAAAAAAAAAAAAACCTTTAATAATTCATGGGATATGAATATGTTTATCCAGCTCTCCCTGAGGAGCGATTAGGCCGGTGCTGGGGAGGGCTCACCCTCCTCACTCAGCTATTACAGGTACATTTGTTTGGGTCTTGCAGGCAATTTAGGGATTGTCAGTGGACCACGAAACCTCTTTCAAGAGCTGCATGCAATAAATGGAGTTCAATCTAGTGAGCAGCCAGCCTTGGGAGGAAAAAAAAAAACAACACAGAAGGCTGATGCAGAGAAAAGCCTGCAGCAGCTTTTCCCCTTTCTGTCTCCCTGTTCTCCCCCCTTTTGCCACCCAAAATCTTCCCTCCAGGCCCCAGAGAGGAAAATGCAGGGCTGGTCCAGCCCCCTGATGGGGAGGGCAATTTGTTCAGAGGGAGAAGGCTGAATGCTTCTCTGAGAGTTATGGCGCATTAAAGAGATTGATAAGTGAAAATTTAATATTTTATTCCAGCAATCTGTTCCCCTAATAGCTTCTCCTGCCTTGCAGGACCTTTGTCAGTCGCAGGCAAGCCATGTAGTGTGACATGTAACTATTTATTACAGGCAGTGGGTGACAGAGTAAAAGGCTGTGGTTATGGACTGCACATGTGGGGCGGTCCTGAACAGAGAACTGGCCATGGATATTCACCTGTGTGATCCTAATCTGCATCCTGGCTGTGGATATTCACCTGTGTGATCCCATCCTGGCCATGGATATTCACCTGTGTGGTCCCAGTGTGCATCCCAGCCATGGATATTCACCTGTGTGATGCTAATGTGTATCCTGGCCATGGATATTCACACCTGTATGAACCCATTTGTGTCTTGGTCATGAATATTCATGTGTGTGATCCTGATTTTATCCTGGTCATGGACATTAAAATGTGTGTGACCCCAATGGACATTCACACCATGGATATTGACACCTGTGTGATCCCATTTTGTCCTACCCATGGACTTACACACCTGTGTGATCCCATTTTCATCCTGCCTGTGGACATTCATATGTGTGTGGCCCTAGTGAACATTCCCACCTATGTGATCCCAATTTTGTCCTGCCCATGGTCTTACACACCTGTGTGATCCCATTTTCATCCTGGCCATGGATATTCCCACCTGAGACTCCCAATTTTCAGCCTGCCCATGGAAATGGTTTTCCCAAAGCTGCGTGCACAGGACAGGATGAAAATGGGAATTTTGGGAAATGGGAATTCCTGCACAGGGCAGGACTAAAGCATTTGCATGTGGAAATGTCCATGAATTCATGAACATGGGCTTTTCTGGGTACAGCAGAGCATGGACACACCCTGGCCCCATGCAGGAAACATTCACCCATTTGTGCACTGGCTCCAGCCGGAGGAAGCACAAGGAGAAAGGAAAAAAATGGCCAATAGACTTTAGGAGGAGACTCACAGAGCTGGGGCAGCAGGGAGAGCCTGTGCCAGCAGCTCTGCAGTCTGGCCTTGGATGTGCTACCGGCTGGGGGGGAGGAAAAGCTGGCAGGGGTTGCTGACCCCCCCTGCTTGGCTCCCAGCAGGGAGTTATTTACACACCAGCAGCGCTCTCGTCCCAGCAAGGTCACTGCAAACAGCCCTGGGGCTCTCTGGAGCTGCTGCCACACCGCCCTGGCTGGGAAAAGCCCTTTCTGGGAAGTCCTCAATGCCAATTCCTGCAGCAGGTGCTCCCAAAGGCAGGCAGATTTAGGTGGGAGGATGTGGGGCTGGGGGGAGCAAGCCCCAGGGAGGGGGGGTCTGGCTGATGCTAATCCTGCAGAGTGGCTCTGCATCCTGTCTGGTGGCATCTGTGCCAGCTGTCCCCACAGGAGCAGGGCCTGACTGACAGGGGATAGGTGACCTGAGAGAGAGATTAAAGCCTAAGACACGTTTGGCATCTGGCCCGAGAGCTGTCACACTCTGAAAGGCCGGGGGCAGCTGCTGAACTGCTGGATTAGCTGCCAGTGGTTGTTCCATCCCCTCCCGCCCTGCAGGAACCCCTGGGAGGGAGGGGAAAGCTTGGAAAGCTGGAGATGGACATGGCAGAGGTGCAGGGGGGGAGGGAGAAGGTCAGCAGTGCTCTGGGCTTCTCAAATTGCAGCTTTGTCCCGAGTTTTCTCATTATCTTGCCTCGTGTACATAACTTAACACACGAGCAAAGTCCTGGGATAATTTGGCGTGGGCTGTTCCGGCAGGGAAAGTTTGCCATCAGCAATCTGGCTCCTGAGCAAACCCTGCAGGGTCATTTCTGTGTTTGCTGAGGCCATCTGGGAACTGGGGAGCCCCGTGAATACGTTGGAATTCAGGTCCTGTTCCTCCCTGGAGCTGCTGTTCACGTTTGTTTGGTTTTCCAAAGCAAAAGGAAACCCAGAGTCTTCCTCTGGAAGAGCTTGGGCTGACACGTGTCCAGCAGATAATTCCTCATGGAATGGACAAATGTCCATTTTCTTGGACATTTTCTTCAGTGAAAATGACATTTTCTTCAGTGTCTGTGGCTACAGGGAGAATTTGGGCTGGTGCTGGCTTTTCCCTTGCTCCTTAGGATTGAGGGGAAAAGGAGGGTAATGGGGCTTAAAGGAAAAACATGGCCACAGGAAGCAGTCTTTTAAAATATCCCAGCAGATGAGCAGAAGAGCTTTTGAAAGCTGATTTCCAGTGGATCTGCATATCACAGAAGAATTACTGGGTGTCTAAAAATACCCTTTTTCTGATCTGGGCCCTTCCTGCTCCTGGGAGCAGCCTTCTGTCCCTCTGGGTTCTCTGATGTCTAATGAGGGTTGGCTCCCACCTCTAGCAAGGATCCCACTCCAGCCTTCTCCAGGAGCTTTCTGATAGGGAGAATTTCAGCTCCTTCTGTCACACAGCACTAAAATTGGCCAGCAGGTTGAAAAAAGCAGCAGATAAAGGATTGATGGACAGGTGTGATGATTTGCATGTGCCTCATTTTTATTGAAAAACAGCTTTAAGAGAAAGATGAGATTCTTTCAAACCTCTACTTTTGAAGCCATTCTTGCGATGGGGAAGGTTTGGGGAAGTTTGTGGCCTCACTGTTGAGCCCTGGGTTGCTGCAGGAAGAGGGCAGGAGATGCCTGGAGCCTTGCAGAGGGATCAAAGGGAACCTGTGGGCTGGGCCAGGTGCCAGGCTGAGCCCGGGGTGAGCTCCTGTCTCTCTGCCTGCTCTCCCAGCTGCTGTCCCCGAGGTCTGGCTGCTGGCACAGGGACAGGAAGCTGGGCTGAATGCAACAGCTGGCAGAGCTGGGCACGGGCAGATAGTGTTGCTGCTTTAATTCCTATTCATACAGCACTCCCTCTTTTTATAAGGGCTGGGGGGTGGCAGGGGGGGGAGGCTTTTCATGCTGGCATTAAAGCCTGGCTTGTTCCCCCTCCCTCGGCTCCGCTGTCTCCTGTTTCTCCAGGCTGCTTTTCACAGGGGCTTTAATTCTCTCCAGACTCTTCCTAATGGATTTTTCACATGGGGCCCCCGAGCACGCTCAGGGTTCCAGAAATTTCACACTCTCCCCTCGGACACAAAAAAAGGGGATTCCTTTTCCCACACTTCCCCCTGTCCCCTTGGTGTTGCGAGGGGGGATCCCAATTTGTGGGATTGGTGGACATCCTGGTGGTGAATGGATCTGGATGCAGGGACAGGTGACACGCTGGTGCCCGCTCACCACCTGCCATGCTGAGGCACCTTGTCCCAGGGCACAGCCCCTCCTTCCTGCCCAGGAACAGGGCAGTGCCCACCCTGTTGTGGAGCCAGCACAGGTCTGTGCCGCCATCCAGTGGCAGTGCTGGGCTCTGGAGGGGCCAGACCCCCTCCTCTCCCAACACTGACCCACCCCAGGGACCCCCAGAGCCCCCCTTGGCCCAGGGCTGGAGGGAGGATGAGGAGGGAGGAGCTCTGTGGGTGATCAGGGGGTGATTTGGTCTTCCCTCTGTTTTCCTTCTTTCTTTCTTTCTCGCTGCCCACAGTCTGGGTTTGTTTTTTCTGGCATGGGAATGGAGGGTGGGGATGAGATGAGGGGAGAAAATAGGTCCTGGCTTGAGGAATGCATGAAATCCACCAGGGATGGATGGATGGATGGATGGATGGATGGATGGATGGATGGATGGATGGATGGATGGATGGATGTGTTCCTGCTCATGTCCACGGCATTGGCAGTGCCACGGGGGTAGGGAGTGCTACGTCAGGGGTGGGCAGCCCAAAAGGCAGGGAAAAAATAAATATCTCCTGAGAAAAGTAGGAAAACATCCCCTCTTTTCTCTGCATGCTTCCAACCTGGGCTGTCAATGAGGCTTTTAACAGGAAAGTGGGCCGAGCTCCTTTAGGAATCAGGCACAGCCTTCCCCTCTCAGATCTGTTCTCAGAGCTGGGGGGCAGAGGGATCTCTGAGGTTTGGTAGGGGCAGAGGGAGCAGTGTGGGTGTTGTGTGGTTGAAGCTGAGCCCTCAGCAGGCAGGACCATGAGGGGATGGACGTGACTGTCCCTGGTGTCCCTGCAGAGAGGATCTGCATTAACCAGCTGGCTGGGACAGGCCTTCTGTTGATGCAACATGTGGCTTTGGCTTTCCACAGCCCAGCCCCGGCTCCCCGTGCTGCAAGACATGCCCTTGCTGCTTCTCTAAGGCTGTCTTGGGGAAAAAATGCTGGCTCCTGCCTGCACAGCATCCTGCTCCTCATTGTGGCTGCAGCAGGGACCCTCCATCTGTCCCCCAGCCCACTCTGCCCACTGGGCTGCTCTCTGTGTGGGTTCAGCCTTGGGAGGCTCTGCTCCAGGCAAGTCAGCACTGCAGAAACCAGGACTCTGTTGTTGGGTTGATGTTTCAGGAAAGGCAGGGATTAATCATCTCCCAGGCACAAAAAAAAACCCTAAAACATTTATGGCTCAGGCCAGAAATTGCTTGAATTCAGTGCCCTTGTCCAAAACTGCAGCTGTTGCAGTGCCTTCACTTGGGGGAAGCTCCTTTGTCCCTCTCCCTCAGTGGCTGGGCTAAGCAGGGACATGGAGGGGGTGGCAGCAGTCACTGCCTCTCATCCCTTTGGATCTGCTGCCTCTGAGCCCCCCACAACCCTGGCTGTGCTCAGGGATGCTGCCTTTGCTGCTGGGTCTGCACCTCTCCTTGGCTGCTGGGGGAAGAAGCGAAGGCCGGGAGGCTCCAGGGTTGGCAGAGAGGCCTTGGGGGTGGGAAGAGCACTGGGAGAGGTCTCATGTGAGAAACCAAGGCTGCCACAGGGCATTAAGAGGGCACTTGCTGCCTGAATTGGGAGGCAGGAGAAGGGCTGAGACAACCATTTGTGTTTGATGCCTGCTGGACACGGATGTTCAACAGGCTCTGAGCTCAGCCAGGGGCTGTACCTGTGCCCAGGAAGGTTGATTGAAGTCTTGGCTCAAACTTTATCTGTGCCAAAGTGTAGGTGTTAAAGCGCATGAAAGAGAACAGAGCTGCTTTCTCATCTCTTTCCTCTGCCTCCTTTTGAGTTTTTTTTTTTTTTTTTTTAAATAGGTCAGGGTAGGAGCAAGATTAGCAGGAGGAGTGGCACTGTGCTGGCCAGGGAAGGGGAAGAAGCAGTGGGAGGGCTGTGTCCTCATGCTGCAGGGTCAGCACAAGGGCTCAGGAGCCAGCAGGGCTCTGAGCAGCCACAGGGCACCTGTGGGTGGGGGATCACAAGGTGCTGCTGCCTTGGTTCTAATCTGGGATGGGATGTGAGGAGAGAATGCAGAGGTGGTGGGTTCACCATGGCACCTGTCTATGCCCACCCTCGGGTGGCGTTTGGGGTTTGCTCCCTGTCAGGAGCACTCTCAGGGAAGCTGGAATTCTGTCAGCTGCTAAAACGGAGCGCGTCCGGACTCACGACTCGGGGGCTGGTGGGATGTGAGCACACCTGGAGCCACCAGGAGGGCTGGGGAGGGTAAAACCACTGCTTCTAGCCTGCTGGGCTCCTGCATGAGGCTTGGCCAGCTTGGCACGGCACCTTCCCCTTGCTGAGGACACCCCTGTTCCCCTTTCCCCAGTTTTTCCCTTCCCTGTTCCTTACCCTCATCTTCCCACCCCCTCACCCCCCCGCCCCAAACTGGCAATGAGAGCATGGAGGGGAGGGCGCGTTTCCGCATGGTTTGACACTGTTCCCCCTTCCATCTGTCTTTTCCTACCCAGAATTTCCCTACACCCCGTCTCCAATCGATGATCACAAATCCATGGTGCAGCCGAACATCCCCACACCGGTGATTGGGGGCATAGTGGGAGGCGTCTCGCTGGTCCTGCTGGTGGCCGTGGTGCTCTTTGTGGTACTCCGGCGCCGGCGTCACACCTTCAAGGGTGACTACAGCACAAAGAAGCACGTGTACGGCAACGGCTACAGCAAGGCTGGCATCCCACAGCACCACCCCCCCATGGCCCAGAACCTGCAGTACCCCGACGACTCGGACGACGAGAAGAAGCCGGGCCCCTTGGGCGGCAGCACCTACGAGGACGAGGATGAGGATGCCGGAGGAGAGCGCAAGCTGGGCGGCCCCAAAGCCTACGAGGAGGATGCCAAGAGGCCTTACTTCACCGTGGACGAGGGCGAGGCCCACCCCGAACCTTACGACGAGAGGACACTCGGCTTCCAGTACGACCCCGAGCAGCTCGACCTGGCCGACAACATGGTGTCGCAGACCGACGGCTCTTTTATTTCCAAAAAGGAGTGGTACGTGTAGCTCCACGCCCCTCTGCTACACTCACACACGCTCACACACACTCACCAACGCTCACCAACGATGCCCTCCCTCCCCTGCATCCCTCCCGCGCACGCCCCGGCCCCGCACAGACTTTTTGGATGCTGGGGGCCAGCGGGGAGGGAGGGTGGCTTTGCTTACGGATCATTTTTTGGGGAGGGGGGCGGGGCTCGTGCGGGAGGGCGGGCGGGAGGTCGGGTAATTATTTTCTCTCGGTTTTGGTTTTTGGCTTTTTTAATTTCTCTCTTCGACGACTTTCGTCCCCTTCTGTGGTGTTTGTATTGGTCGGTGGCTTAGGTGTTACTCTTTGCTTTAACGACTGTTGCCCAGCCTGTATATTACACTCTGTTTGTGTCTTCATGTCTCAGAGTGCCCTTCCCTCCCTGAGGCTTCCTCCTCCCGCTCCCACCTCCCCTGAAACACTGGAAATTTGTTTGTATGTTGTCTTCTTTGTTTGTTTTTTAACCCTGGGAGGGGGGCAGGTGGGCTGTCCGTAGGACAGAGCCAGGAGAGTTTTATGGCAATGGAAACATAGGTGCCATTATCAGGTGAATGGATTTTGGGTTTTTTTTCCCCTAATCACTTTTTTTTTTTTTTGGTGGGGTCTGGGTGACATTCCCATTGCCTGCTGCATGCCTGGAGAGAACCACACTCAGTTTTTAATGACTCAATAAAAGGAAAATGAGGAGAAAGGGGGGAAAAAACACCCTAGACTAAACCCCAGGTGTAGGGGCTGATAGCAGAGCAGGGAAACAAAACTGCCATTTTCCTCCTACGATTTATTATCGCCTGGCTTTTCATTTCTCCGTCTTTGTTTGAGTGTTCTTTTAAACGAAAGAAAAGGAGTATTTATTGCTGACACTTTTCCTCCCGTGATGGCTCAGAGAAAGGCTGGCTGTTTTTGTTCTTGTTGCTGTTGTCATTGCTGGTACCAGCCACAGAGCAGTTCACTGGGGCACCCCTGTGCCGGGCACATCCACTGGGGAAGGGACCAACTGAGGACACTTTGCTTCCACACATCCACTGCCTTCAGCCATGCTCTGCACACCCAGGCAGGGCAGGACCAGCCCCTGTGGTTTATTTTATTATACCACTAAGACTTAATTGTCATGTGTTTACACTTAATTTTTTATTTTGGTCAGAGCACGGGGGTGCTCCTCTCTCTCTCTCTCTCTCTCTATCTCTCTCTCTCTCCTAGCAACAACCCCAGCCCGTGGCTGCACCACGTAGGTGGCATTGATTGCCACTTTTCCAATCTCACATCCCTCTCCTGAGCACAGCCTTGGCAGACAGGGTAGGAGGGATTGAGCCTGGGGTATTGATCTTTCCCTCCTTGCCTTGAGCCACGCCGTTGTGCTGGGGAGGTTTGGATTGCTGCTATCTCTGCTCTGTGAATAAATGGGATTCCAGACTTCAGGGCCCTCTGTCTCACACCGACCATCTCCAAATTAGATTCACTGGGTTGGGGCTTATTTTTCTTCTCGTGGGTTATATATTTTTTTTTTTTTAATTCCATGTATAAATAAATCTTTTGTTTGAAAAGAAATCCCCAGTTTTCTGAGCTGTATTATCATGCACATCTAAAAATAGCAGGACTAATTCTCCTCCTGCCTTACCCGCTGGGTTTTGTTCCACAGCAGTTATCCTGCTGCAGAAAGGGAGGAGGCTGGAGAGGCAGACCCACACAGATGAGTCAAGGTCAGATCTCTGATCCAGGCAGCCTCCAAAGCTTTCCTTTCCTGTGAGGTGCTCGCTGCAGACCACAGCCTGAGCCCTCCCCAGCGTGCCCTGATTGCATTAGTGGGGTAGGGCAGTGGGCAATCCAATTGTAGGGCTGTAATCTCTCTGCTGTTCCTGCCAGCCCCTCAGGCTTCCTGGCTCCTGGCACCACAGCCACATGCCACAGGAAGGCTGCTCTGTGTCCTCTCTGAGCCAGAGCAGGCAGAGATTCCCTGGACAGCCACAGGAAGGCTGCTCTGTGTCCTTTGAGGCCCTGGGCATGCAGAGATTCCCTGGATACCCACAGGAAGGCTGCTCTGTGTCGTCTCAGAGCAGGGCATGCAGAGATTCCCTGGACACCCATGTGCCACAAGAAGGCTGCTCTGTGTCCTTTCAGAGCAGGGCATGCAGAGATTCCTTGGACACCCCCATGCCTGCTCTGTGTCCTCTCAGAGCAGGACAGGCAGAGATTCCTTGGACACCCCCATGCCTGCTCTGTGTCCTTTCAGAGCAGGGCATGCAGAGATTCCTTGGACACCCCCATGCCTGCTCTGTGTCCTCTCAGAGCAGGACAGGCACAGATTCCCTCGGGATCCCTCAGACTCAACCACCCCACTGCCACCAGCAGCACCCTGCTAACAGGAAAGCCCCCAATAAAGGGAATAAAAACCTCTTAACATCTCTCCAAAGCTCTGATTAGTGATGATTAGGGATGGGAATGACTTCCCTCCAGTGCCTTGGGAGAGCAGCGCACACAGGGCTTTGATTCCCCCAGAGGGAGAGCTGTAATCTGGCTCAGTGTGCGGTGCAGGGAGAATTCCCAACAAAGTCCAGCTCTGGAGTGAATAATCCTTCAGATCTGAGCCCCTGGGGACAGGATGGTGACAGTGCCACACCAGGCTCTGGGCAGGCACCAGCAGGCACCTGTGAGATCAGTGGCACAGAGCCTGCCCTGCAGATTTCCCTCTGAGGGGGTGGCTTTGCAAGAAAACAATCTTTTATATAAAATCTGGAGTTTTCAGCAGTGATTCTTCACATTGAGGCCACTGCTCAGGTCTGGGAAATTCCCACCAGGCTGACCTCACAGCTCTGTGTCCTAAAGAACAAAGGTGCCAAGGCTGACATGAGGGTCTGGGAGAGGTCAGGGCTGCTCCCAAATTTAGGGATGAGGAAAAGAACCATAAGAAATCTGCTTTGGGGGTTATTAGCTTGCCTTTGAAGGTGTCACTTTTGGAGCTGCAGCCTCCTTGGATTATTTATTGCCCATTCACACACTGTTCACTGAGTGAGGCTCAAAACCCCAGTGGGAGCCAGGGAAAGGGAAGGAGGGAGTGGAGCAACGTGGGATTTCCAAGCCAGATCCTGCGCACCATTCCCTTCCTGCTACAGCACTTTTCCCTGCCCTTTTTGCACCAGCCCAAATTTAGGACTTAGCTCAGCCACTTACCTGCTCAGAGTGGTTCAGAAAAGGGGTCAGATGTTCATTTTTCATCCAGAACCTGCAGTGGAAGATCCTTAGACAGCGTTGCCTGGCACAGCAGCGAGGCACCCTGCGAGTTCAAGGCTCAGTGCTGCGTTTCTCTCATCCTTGAGCTCCTCAGCATTGCTCCCCTGGTGCAATTATCACCTCAGCCATGGAGAAATGCCACCTCTGTGCTGTCATTTGCTTCTTGCTGTCCCTTGCAAGGTCAGCTAGATGGCCAGGAGACTCTTGGGGGGGTAATTAGCCGAGTGATTAGCCATTAATCCATAGCAAGGTGGAAGAGAAAAGAAGTGTGGGGGCAGAAAATCAGATTGATGCTTCATCTGAGAGCTGTTTTTGGTCCAGTAATAGCATCACTGCCTTCGCTGGGTTAAATTGCTCTGAGGGGACCCTTGGAGGGAATTAGATGAGTTTTTCCAGCATCCTCAAGCAGAAAGTGATCCCCGTTCCCACCTGAGCACAGGGGTGAGCTCAGGGCAGAGGCCAAAGTGAAGAACCACGTGCATCCTGCAGGGAGGGAATGGGCTGGGGCTGTGCAGGGCCAGCCTGGGCTGCTCTGTGCTCTGCTGATGGTGTCACCTGTCCCTTTGAGCCCCAATGTCCCTCAGAGGGCAGATTCTGCCAGCCTGGAGTGCCACACATGAGCTGGGCCACCTCTGTGGGACCCTCAAGTGAAAAATCCCCTGCTTCTCCCGCTCCACTTCCATCAGAGGTGCACAGGAGCTGGAAAATGCCCCTGGGACCTGGAAAGGAGCGAGTGGGAGTTCCAGCTGGGACAGGGAAGCTGTCCTCTCCATCTGGTGCTAGGGAGCTGCTGCTGGGCAGGAAATATCCCATTTCACACCAGTCCCAAACTGGTGTGGCCCCTCGAGTTGGGTTTCTGCCTGGGAAACGCCTTCACCCTGCTGGGGCTGGGGTCAGTGCCTCATCCCCTCCCCTGGCAGGGATCCCTGGCCAGGAACAGACGCATCAGCCTGGTGCTTTTCCCTTTTCCTTTTCCCTTTTCCCTTTTCCCTTTTCATTTTCCCAGCCTCATCCTGGATAACAAATCCTTTGGTACCTCAGGGTGGGTGGGGAGGCTGAGCAGGCAGTGGGAGAGGTCAGTGACCCAAAATTCAGGTGAATTTGGGCCAGTCCCCCATTTCCTTCCCAGAGTGAATTCAGGGAGCTGTGCAAGCAAACAGAGCTGCGTCACAGCCCACAACGAGCCTGTGCTTTATGTACAAAGCCACCCCAGCTGTTTCCCTACTGGGGCTTTTCTCTAGGATTATTCATTGCAATTCACCCTGGTGATGTTATTTTCCCTTATTTAATTACTAGGTTTGTTGATTTTTTTTTCCCCCGTGTTAAATCATTTTCATTCAAGCAAGGGGAAAAAAAAAAACCCAACCTGAAGATTTCCTCATGAAATAAATCAACAAACTGAGATGGTTGCACCAAATTGACTGCAAACACATGAGGGACAAAGGGAGCCATTTTCCTGATGTTGAGTCAAAAAGAAACACAGCAACAGTTCAGCAAAAATCAGGGAGGGCTGGGGAGAGAGAGACTCCAAAGATTGATCTGAGGCAATCAGAGCAGGGAGTGTGATTGGAGCGGGGCTGCTGCTCTGCTTGGCTCTTTGCCCTGCACAAGCTCACACATGCACACACACACAGAGACTTTTGGGGTTTGGGGAGCAGATTTAAGTGGAGGGAAAAACCCCATTGCCCTTGTGAGGCTCAGCTGTGTCACTCCTGCAGGGTCTGAGCTTCCCAGTGTGGAAATGGGGTTAATCCCAGCAGGTTAAAACCCAGAAAGAAAGAAACTTAAAAGAAACTTTTAGGTTTCCCTGCAGCTCTGCTGTTGCAGTTTGGGGTCTGTGGGGCCAGGGGACACTGCCAGCATCATCATGCTGCCTGTTCTTTACTGATGAGGTGTGGAGCAGCCCCTCACCCTGCACTCCCTCCATCCCCTTCACCCCAAGGGAACCTGCTGCTGCTTTGGGCTTTTCCCTGGGCTGAGCAGGGGAACCCTTGGAGGATCCCCCTTGGAGAGTGGGAAGGTTCTGGGTCCTTCCCATCCATCCCAAACTCACCCAGAGCGGGGCCAAGGGCAGAGGGGCTGGGGGAGAGCAGGGAGGGCTCAGCCCATCAGAGGGAAGGAAAGACAAAGCCAAGCCTAAAGCTGAGCTTGGATTTGGGATTGGGATTCTCCCTGGGTGAATGTGAGGAGCACACAGGGTCAGATCCTCTGCTCTTGGTGGAGGGGCTCTCCTTGAGGGTCTGGATTTTCTTTTCTTTGGCCTTTCTCTTTTTTTTAACATGATTCCTCAGCTCCAGTGGTTTTATCTCTCTTTTTCTTCGTCCTCTGGCTGTAATGATCATTGTGGAGTTCAAACTGCAGACAGACAAACAAACAACCCCAACCCCACTTTTTTTTTTCTTTTATTTCTTTTTTTTCTTTTATTTTTTTCTTTTTTTTATTTTGTAATCTGTGTTGTAAGTGCTTTTTGTAAAAAATAAAAAATAAAAATAATAATAATAATGTAATGGACTTTCATGATTTGGGTTTGGGGTTTTTTTCTGGGTTTTTTGTTTTCTATTTTTTTTTTGAAGATTTTTGTTTTGTTTTTGTTTTTGTTTTGTTTTCCATCCTTTGTAATTTGTTCATTTTGAGTCCTGGGTTGGGGAGGGGGGGATATTTTCATGGTTATAATTTGTGTGGGTGGGGTGTTGCATCACCCTTCCTTTTACTTGTATAAAAAAAAAAACCAATAGTGGCTGAGCTGTGGAAAAAAAATGTACTTTTTTATAAATAAAGAATTTTAAAAAAAGATACCTTCTCCTTCTTTCTGGGACATCCGTGGCTGCGTCATTGTGCACTCAGTGGGAGTGGGAGCTGTGAGGGGACTCATGGTTTTCCAATTATTTGGGATGGAAACATCCCAGGATTTGCAGTGTTTTTTTGGAAATTTCAATTATTTATATTTGTATTTTGGAAGGGGATTTGCTGAAGGCGAAGGGTTCAGAGATCTCCAGCAATGGGCTGGAGGAGGTGACTGGGAATGGCTGGGTTTGCAAACCACAGTGGTTTTGTGTGGAATTCCTGGACAGCAGATCCAGTGCAGGCTAAAGGAGGCTGGGAGAGCTTCCCTTTGTTGATGTAAACAGTGAAATTCCTTGGCTGAGGCCCAAAGCTAACCTGAGCTTAAAAATAAACGGCTAGAAAAACACAGGGCAGAAAAATCCATCGGAAAATCTGTGAAAAGTTAGGATGAGTGTCTGTGGTGAGGAAGTTCTCACTGCTGGCTGCAGCAGATGGGACAGGCTATTGGAAAAATGTCAATATTTCCCTAGAAATGTGGAATGAGCTGGTGACAGGGCCAGGATGCAGAGACACTGGAGGATGGTTTATAGAGCCACACGTGCCTGCCATGGCAATGGGGCTTCAAAACCCTCTGCAGGCTCAGGGGGAGCTCAGGGGGAGCTCAGGGCGTATTGGTGCCTTGGGAAGGCTGGCCTGGAACAGAGACTGGATGGAGCTAAAGAATAAAGCAGGGATTTATTAGGAGGCCTCAATGGATGCACCTTGGGCAGCACAAGAGCCCAGCCAGGGCTGCACCCAAAGTGGTCCCAAAATGAACTCAAGATGAACCAAAATGGCCACAAAGTGAACACAAGGTGAACCCAAGATGGTCCCAAAATGAACCCAAGATGAACCAAAATGATCACAAAAGGAACCTAAGATAAACCCAAAATGGTCCCAAGATGAACCCAAATGGTCCCAAAAGGAACCCAAAATGAACCAAGATGGTCCCAAAGTGAGCCCAACATGACCCAAAATGGCCCCAAAATGCACGAGTGCTCCCAGGGTCTCTCCCTGGGATCAGTTCTGCTCCATTTGCACCTTGCAGTTCATTGTCCCATTCCAGCTTTAGCCCCTGCAGTCCCACCCTGCTTGTTTTTCTCTCTGCAGCCCACGGTGTTTGTGCTCCTGGGCTGAGATTTGGGTCATTTGTCCTTGGTGCCCAGCTGGAGCAGGAATTGTTTTGTCTCCCTGCTCTGTGCACAGAGCTCACCATCCCCTCATGTGAACCCGGACCCACACACTAAAGCACAGAACCTGAAAAATAGAAAAGCCAAAACCTGAGGCATCAATATCACATGTCCCTGCCTTGGGGAGGACACTTTGTGTGACAGGAGGCTGCAAAGGAAACCTTGTTCCCAAAGATCCTTGTTCCCAAAGGAAACCTTGTTCCCAAAGCTCAAGGCCAGGCTTTGGCCAGGGAGGGAGAGACAAGGCGGGCAGCAGATCAGAGGGAACATTTCTGCTGTCCTTGCACTGCTATCAGCAGCTCCTGTGCCATCTTCTGGGACAGTGGGATGCTCCCTGGGAAGGCTTTTTGCACCCAGCCTCAGCATGTGGGTGATGTGCTGCAGGCCTGGACCTAAACCTGAGCCCAAGCCCAGCACAGAGGGAGAGGGATCTGACCCAAACTGGGGTGGAGCTGGAGGGAGAGGGCAAAAATAGGGTGGGGAGGAGTGGTTTGGTCCCTGGGCCTGGTGCCCTGAGTGCAGCCTGGCAGGAGAATCCCCAAACTCTGCAAACAGAGCCAGGGCTCAGCCACTCTGCTTTAGGGGGATTAAAGAGCCCTGAGAATGGTTTCCTTGTGGAAAAGGTGGAAAAAACAGGCTCCAAGGTGACCAAGGGGACTTGGGCTTTGTGTATCTCTCCCGCCATTTTCCCCCTCTCATTTTGCCCTGTTAGCCATGGCACCTGCTGGAGGAGCAGCTTTCCTTCAGGAGTGACCACAGCTCCGACAGAACCAGCTCCCAGCAGCTGCCTCAGCCTCCTCTGGGGATGGGGAGGAACAAAAGGAGCCCTGCAGAGCTGGGGCTGAGATGGGAAGAAGGACAGGAGGGGCTGGGATGAGCCCCTGGGAAATGCTGCTCGGCTTTCCCAGGCCAGGCCTAAGGAGCTCAGTGCTGATGGATAAAAGCCACAGCCTGGGGCCTCTCCTGGGCAGCTCGGGTTGCAGAGGGCTGCAGGCAGCAGGAGCAGCCCCCCAGGCAGAGCCCACAAGGATTGGGTTTCCTTGGAACCAAGCAGAAACACGCTGGGGGTGGGAGTGCCAGCAGCGCCTGATGGACAAAAAATGGCTGGGATCCTTTTTCTAAGGCACAGATCTGCAGGAGAGCCCAAAAGGGGCTGTAGGAGAGCCCAAAAAGGGCTACAGGAGAGCCCAAAAGGGGCTGCAGGATAGGCCAAAATGGGCTGCAGAGCCCTGAGGAGCAGCACAGAGCGAGGCAGGAGCTGCACCAGGGCAGGGGGAAGTTTGTGGCTCTGTGTGTGATGGGATCCCCCTCCCTGGTGAATGCAGGTGGAATTCAGGGCTGGAATGTCCCTGGTGGAGGTGCAGGGCTGGGCTCCCACCCTGTGCATTCCCTCACCATGCCTGGTGAATGTGGGGTTTGATTTCTGCCCAAATAAAGGAGCTGGAGAAGGATTTGTGGTGAGATGCAGCTCACAGCGATCAGGGAATTTCCCTGGAGCAGCACCTGGGACTGACACCTTGCACAAGGCCCAAAACCAGGGGGATAAATCCACAGAACCAGAGCTGGAAGTGCAGGGGCCAAAGGGCTGCAGCAGCCAGAGGAGAAGGCGGGACTGGGAGATGTTAAACCAGTGAGGGGGCACTGGAAACAGGTCAGGCTGCTGAAATACATGACCTCCAATCCCAAATTCCTTTTGAGGTGAGAGGCAAGCCCTACTGCAGTTCAGCTCAGAGCACTCAAGGTCACCCAGAGCCCATTAAACCTCCTGCAGCCACTGCTGGGTAAATGGAACCAAGGGAAACTCACAGTGCAGGCTGAAATACTTGTAGCAACAAATATGTTTGATTGGGGTTGGGTTTAGTTTGCTTTTTGGGTTTGGTTTTTTTGTTGGTTTTTTTCGCCACTTTCAAATGATTTGCAATCTCCAGTTTGATTTGTATGAACATATTTGTTGGAGGAAATTGCTTTATGCAAATGGATTCCAGCTGAGGGACCTGTGACACCAGCAGTGCTGTTGAGCCTCAGATGCCCTCAGTGGTGCCTGGCAGAAGGAAAGAGGGGCTGGTTCTCTCCTCCTCCTCCTCCTCCTCCTCCTCCAAACAGGCATTTCACAGCCTTCCCAGACGTGTCTAGATGCAGCCTGGATTTAGAGAGTATTTGCAGAACAAGGCTCAGCCTGTTAAAAATAAAGAATAAAAAATGAATGCGTGTTGCACTGCTGGAATTTCACATCCTGGCGAGCAGAAATCAGAGAGCCAGGCTGATATTTTCACCTGAAATGTAGGGTAAAAGTGTCGTGTCACCCTCCAGGGGCTGAGTTATTGAAAGGCAGAGATTTATGGATCCCTGGCATCTGAGCTGCTCCCTTCACCTCACAGTTGGGGTGAGCGTGGCCTCGTGTGGCTGAGCCAGGTTCAAGGTGAGCTGGGGATGCTCCCTCCTCCACAGATTTCACCACTGCTGGACCAAACCCAGGTCCTGGCAGGAAACAGGCAGAATGGTTGGGAATTTTGGGAGGAAAATGGTTGAATGTGAACAGAAAATGATCATTTTCTGCCTTTGTGCAGAAGATGCTGCCCTGTGGTTTGCTGGGGAGATCAGCATTGGCTAAATCCCAGGAGGTGATTAGGGATCAAATCCTAAGGGATCACAGGGAGCTGTGAGAGGAGGAGGGCTCTGATTTTTGTGGTTTTCAGGTCCTTTTCCAGCCTCACCCTGAGTCCAGGTGCACCTTCCCTCCTTCCACCCACCCTCACCCCACAGAGCGAGGGTGTGAGAACATTTCCCTCTCTCCCTCATGTCCCTGAACCTCCCAAACTCCTGCCAGCCTGCTTTCCTCAGGCTTTGGAACAGAAATTTGCCAAGTTCACACCTGTCAGGTTTAACTGATTGCCCGTGGATGGAGGGAAGGGAGAAGGGAAGGGAGGAGGGAGTCCGTCCTTATGGCTCTGCTCACCAGGGGAAATTCCTCCATTCCCCAAGGAATAAATCCTTAAATTCCTCCATTCCCCAAGGAATAAATCCTTAAATTCCTCCATTCCCTGAGGAATAAATGCTTCATTTCCAGCCTCACCCCACTGCTGCATCTCCCAGTCCTCCCAGTGCCACCAGAACAATGCACAGAGCCTTTCTGCTGGCACACACATCTGTCCACCCAGGGAGCTGATCCCACCCCAAAATACTCATCCTGAGGTCCATAATTGCCCCAGTGTGCCCAGTCCAGCTGCTGCCAGCTGTGCTCTGAATGCTGCAGCTGTCTGGGCTTATCAATGGAATGGGAATGGGCTGGGAATGCCAAGCTGGAGTAAACACTGCCCAGCAAAAATGGCATGGGGGGGCTTTGCAAGGGGTGGAATTGTAATTAAATAGAAATTAGTTATTTAAATGGTCACTTCCTGGGGTTTGGTTGGCGTCCGATTAACTGAACTTTTAATTTGCATAAGCAATAAATGTTTAATTATGTTATTAATATATTTGAGTTGAGGAGCTTATGGGGTTTTATAATTGGCATTTAACTAGATAGTTCCAGCATATTAACTGATGTTTTATAGCTCCGTGTGAGCTTCTCCAATTATAACTGACCTAAAAATTTGCTTGGAGGACCTGCCTTGAAATTGTTACCTGAGCAACAGGATGGGGAGATGTGAAAGGAAGGGGTTGGAGCCTGTCCCCAAAAGGAGTGATGTGCACAGGCAGCTTGTTGGAATTCAGGACATCCCTCTGTCTGTCCTGGAGTGCCAGGGGACTCAGAGACCCTGGCACAGAGCCCAAAATGCCCCTGTGGTTTTGATTGTGACCTGTGGAAAAAATTACCGACCTTATATGAGGATCTACAAGAATAAGTAGAATGATAGTGAATTTATCACAGGGTGAAAAAATAGATTTTTGGGGTTTTTAGAATGGAGGATCTGGGGGCAAGATGGAAGGATCTGGGTGTGTCCAGCCTTTCTTCTTCTTCTTCTTCTTGGCCTCCATCTTCTGCTGTGATGGCGGCACTTTTGGATTGGTTTAGAGTAGAAGCTCACTGTCTAACATAGGTGATAGGGAAGTTATGGTAAATATTGTACAGGTAGTTTTTAATATAAAAAGATAACACCACCCTGAGGGTGTCAGAGTGCCTCTGACTGTCCTGCTGAACAGACCTTGGCTGGACAGGAGAAAGAATTTTATAGATAAGGAACAATAAAGAACCTTGAGAACGAGAACTGAAGAGCTCTGACTCCTTCTTTGACCACCAAGCTGGGAAAAGAGATTTTCTAACACATCTCGGGGTCGCTGTGAGCAGCTAGAGCGCTGAGAGCAGCTCTGCACCCTGCCCAGAGGCTCTGAGAGCCCTGTCCATCCCTGCAATGTCCTTTCCCCAGGGCCCTGTGTCACACAGGGGTCACCTCCCCTCTCCTGGCACCCAGCAGGGCATTGGGCAGGCAGAGGGAGGTTTGGAGATGGGGAGGAATGTCCTGGGTCAGGGGGTGCCCTTGTGACAGCCCAGCTCTGGCAGCTTCTGTGTTCAACTCCCAAATCCCGTCAGTCACTCTAAATCCATTTTCCATCCCGTCTCCACACTCGCTTTGATGACATGACTGGTTTAGTAGGCAAAAAAATGACATTGGGTTTGACTGACAAGCCCCATTTCCCATGACCCTCACAGACTGGCATTGATTATATTCCTCCCTTTTAATTCTTCATTACCTGGAGCCTGTGTTTGCTTTTTCTGTGGTGCCAGGAAACCACCCTGCAGGATTCGAGGAATTCTCTGTGCCCTCCTCCTTTCTGCTGGAATTTAACCTTTCTCAAATTTAACTATTTTAACAAACAGTAAAAAACCAACAGCTGTGAGTTAGGAATCTCCTCAGCTGAGTCTTTCAACACCTCTGTTTGCTTGTAATAAGTGGAATATCCGAGGAGATGCTGTCCAGGAAGCTCTTCAGCTTTGCCATCCTCAAACACAGGGAAATTGTTTTGTCGTCTCACCAACACAAGTGTGCCAGTCCCCAGAGACAGATCATGAGCAGCTTTTCAAATCTTGTGCCTTTTCTGGGTCATTTTAGCTCTCTTGACCACATCCACCTGCAGGAGTGCCTGTGGACAGTGCAGGGGGGTTGTTTGGTCCTGTTGTACCCCCAGGTAAGCCTGAGTTTTGTACCCATGGTCTGTCCTTCAGCTTCTCTGTGCTGCTCACTGCTTGCTCCCTTTCCTGCTTTTCCATTTTATCCTTTCCTGCTTTTCCATTTGCTCCTTTTCCTGCTTTTCCATTTGGCCCCTTTCCTGCTTTTCCATTTTATCCTTTCCTGCTTTTCCATTTGCTCCCTTCCCTGCTTTTCCATTTCATCCATGCTGGACAAGAGGGAACCTCCCTCTCCAAGCTGAGAAACTCCCAGCTGAATGAGGCTGCATGGCTAATTATTGGTGCTTTTATCATTTATTGGTGAATTTATAATTTCAGAAGTTAGGTGAGATGGGGAGGTGTGCGAGAAGCCTTGCGGTGCCATTAACAGGAGGGAGAAATCAGGAAAAGAGTCAGGAAGGTGAAGCCTGAGGTGTTTTCTGCACCAGGTCCCTCTCCTGGGGCAGGATTGGGTGGGGACAGCTGGGGACAGCAGGACAGGGATGGTGACAGTCCTGGAAGGTGTGTGAGGGGCAGGAGGGGAGGCTCCAGCACCAGAGCATCCAGCAGCTCCATCCTCACACATCTGGCAGCTCCATCCTCACACATCTGGCAGCTCCCTCCCTGCCCCAGGAGGATGGAGAGTCACTTTTGGTCTGGGTTGCTGCAGCTCTCATGGATTTTGGGACAGGAGAGAAGGGAAGGGTGTGAGGAGCAGCCTGGAGCCCTCCCTGCTGCTGCAGCTGCCCGGGGACAGGAGAGGACTGATGTCACAGACACATTCTCTGAATAATCCTTTCTTTAGGATTTTTCCTCCTGAGAAGCTGGGAGGCCTCAGGAACAAAATGTAAACAATGGTTATCTGCTGCTGTGGAATGCAACAGGTGCATCTGTGATTGGTCTCATGTGGTTGTTTCTAATTAATGGCCAATCACAGTCAGATGGCTCAGACTGTCTGTCCGAGACACAAACTTTTGTTATCATTCAATTTTTTTTCTATTCTTAGCCAGCCTTCTGATGAAATCCTTTCTTCTATTCTTGTAGTATAGTTTTAATATAATATATATCATAAAATAATAAATCAAGCCTTCTGAAACATGGAGTCAGATTCTTGTCTTTCCCTCATCCTGTGAACAGCACCCCAGACTGTCCCCCTTTCCCTGCCAGGTGTCAGGGGGGCAGAGCAGCTCCTCCTCGCCCTGAGCTCCATCCTGGCCCCCTGAGCACGGATGCAAAGGGGAGGTGAGCTCATCCTTTGGAGACATCCAGGACCCAGCTGTAAACACCCCCACGGCAACGGGAGACAAACACGGCCCGGGGCACACGGCCAGGCAGAGCCAGAGCTCCCAGGAGTGCTGCTGGGGATCGTTGAGCAAATTAACTCTATTAACACAAATGATGAGAGTCTGAGCTGCAGTTCCTGTGCCTTCTATCTGACAGAATTCATCTGGTGGCTGCTTGTAATAGCGTGACCTTAATGGACTCATCAAGGGAGCGGGGCTGTATCTGTGGCTGAACATGGGTTTGGGAGCACGCTGTGCTCTGGGCAGGCTGCTGAGAGCAGGACAGGAGCATCCTGGTGTAATGGGCTGCAGGATCCAGCCCCTCCATCCCTCCAGGAGAGGCAATTTCAAGTGTCATCACCTCCTCGCAACTGTGCGGCAGAAGAAATAAATTACTAAAGGGATTTGATTGTTCATTACTCTGCCAAGCTGCAAGGAAATGAAGCAGAACTAAAATTAAGGGCTGCGAGGCAGAGGAAATGCCAGAGAACATTTCCCTTCTTCTCCAGGGCTCATCTTCTTCCCCAAAACAGGCTGGGGTGCTCCACATCCTGCAAATCCTGGTTCTGGGAGGCAGGAGGGTCCGTGGGGCTGGCAGGGACAGAGGGCAGGTGAGTTTGGGGTGTATTAGAGGCAGCAAGGTTGTGTTTGGCCCATTTTTGTTGGACGGGCACAGAGAAGAAAAAGCAGCCCAGGATGAGGAATCTGTGAGGAGTTCCCACCAAAATTCTGTAGAATCCTCAGCCTAGGATGAGGAATCTGTGGTGGATCTTCCACCAGAGCTCTGCAGAATCCTCAGCACAGAGAACAAAAACCAGCCCAGGATGGGGAATCTGTGAGAAATTCCCACCAGAGCTCTGCAGAATCCTCATCCCTGCTGGATCCCAGGGGTTCACATCCTGCTCCCACCGCTGCATCCAAACCCCATCCTTGTCCGTGGCCGCTGGCAGGACGAAAGGGGAGGTCACCAAGGGCTAGGGCCACATTCCAGACATGTTTTTGCGGCCAGCAGCTCTTTAACCAGATGTCATTTAAGCAAGGACGGTGCTTCCTGCAGGGGAGGGACAAGCTGGTCATTACTGGAGAGAGCCTCGCATGGCAAAGCCATTCCCTGCTGGAATGTGTGTGAAATCCCAAGCACATCCCAGTGTCCACTTCAAAGCAGGCACCCCAGGGAGGGCTGGATCCACACATTGCATGTCCAGGCTCTCCCAAAACCCCATCAGAGGCTGGAGAGAGGCTTGGAAAGCCTCAAAGTGCCAGTTGGGCTGGCAGAAATGACAGAGGGAAGGAAAGTGGTCAGGGATGTTCAAGGGATGCTGTGATCAGTACCCAGACAGGGGAATGGCTGTGCTGGGAATGAGCTGAGCACCCAGGGGATACCCAGATTTTTGGGCTTCAGGGCAGGGAAATTAGACAGGGACAGAGGGATTCCCACTTGTGAGAGGGAGGAAAAGGACAATGCAGAGGGGTCAGGGCGTTTATTTGTTGGGGACACTGTGTTTGCCCCCCCCCATCACACACACAGTAAATCAGGACACTCCCAGCACCCCTCAGCCGGCCCAGCAGCGCTGTGTGGGAGGTGAGCAGCACATTCTGGGGGCCCAGCCGGTGCAGAGGGGGATTTCCAGGCAAACGAGGCATTGTCAGGATCGCAGCCATGCCTTGGCACTCGCCTGTGTGGTGGCTGATTGTGTAAGTGAGAGTTACATCAACAAACAGCCCGATGGGAGAGGCTGTGGCGGCTCTGAAAATTCCATCTGACTTATATCAGGGCACGGAGGCAGAAGAGCAGCTCTGCCTTCATTTTTGGTGCTTAACCTTTAGCTGGCTGTGCTGCAAAATGCGGAATAGGTCAAGATTATCTCGAGTCAGGATGTTCCCTGCTGTCAGATCTTTGTGGGCTTTCAAACCTAATCAGGAAGAAAGGAGACCTAATCAGGGGAGCAGGCAGCATCCCCCAGCCAAGGACATCCTGCAACTAACAAATTTTGAGGATGGGGTAAATGAAGATGTTGTCTATCAGTGGAACAGACAGATGATAGCATCCCTTATTCCAGAACCTCCTGGAACCAACAAGCTTTAAGGATGTGTTAAATCAAGATGTTGTTGGATGTCTGTGTGGCTGAACATTCAAGGTCCATGTATCCTGTAGCTGAGCTATCTTCATTATAATATTGAAAATCACACCAGAAAGGCTCTGCCCAGGAGAAAAATCTTCCCCTGAGCGTGTGTGGAAGTTTGCTGGGGTTACATAACTGGCATGAGAATTACTGACATGGTGATTTTGTCTCCAAGTGAAGCCCAGACACTCTTCCTGCTCAGAAAACCCTGCCAATCTCCTTTCCTAACCAAACCTCTCCTGCTCCCCAAGCTGAGGTGCAGCTGCCCCTGTTCCCCTTCCTGGATGAGCAGCCCTTGGTGACAGAGCTGGGTCTGGATCCTTCCAGGGGTTAATTAATGCTGCCAGCCAGGATTTGCTGTGGAATGTGGGTTTGTGTTTGCACCGGGCAGAATTTCACTGTGAAGAGCAGCCTGGTCACCTCCACCTGCAGTGAGGGAAGGGTCTGAGCCTGAGCAGGGTCTGAGGGGGCCTAGGAGGGAGCAGAGTGAGCTGCTGTGCTCCCCTTCAAACCAGGATCAAAGCAAGGGCTGGGAAGGGTTTGGATGCAGGGGATGAAGGGCTGAAGTCACTCAGCCTGTCACACCCATGGTCCAGTGCTGCTGTGCAGCTTTCCCAGCAATGCCTGCCCTCCTGAATCCCTCTCATCCCCTGGGTGCTTGGGAGACACACACCCATGGCTAACAGCCTGGCTTGGCTGTCCCTGCAAGGGATTCACTGAACGCACAGAGCCCCCAGAGAAACCCTCCCCACCCTCCTTCCCCAGACTTCAAATCCCTCTAAAACCCCCAGTGCTTTGCAAGCCCCTCTGTTTATCCTCCCCTCTGCCCTACCAGCTCCTGGGAATCAGCTTTCCATTAACCCTTTGCCAACAAAAGGCATCACAACAAGGCTGGGGAGCAGCTTGTGCCTGGGGGTGTGTGTTCTACTGGAGCGTGTCTCAAATTAGCCAATCCTGCTCCTGCCTTCAGAACCAAGCCAGGGAAGTATTTGTTCTGCCAAGCTTTTCAACTCGGTTTAATTTAGCTCTGTGAACTTGTCTCAGGCTCCCTGGAATGTGTCAGGTGGGGTGCATTATAAATATGCATCGTCTGAGCTCATTGTCTTGCTCAGCAGGCAGAAAGAGTCCAGCAAACTTCTCCTTCCACCAGGTCACAGTGACAATCCAGGCTGGGGACAGGCTGGGCACAGGGTGTAAATGCTGTGAGCAGGGCAGGATGGAGCACTGAGGTTGCATTAAATGCAGCAAGGCTGGCTGCTGCAGGAGCTTCAAAAGAGAAGGATCTCAATCCCTGTCCAAGGCTGTGAGCCCCTCGGCCAGCCAGCCGTGAAATAGAGAGGGATTTGTTGGCCATGAGGAGGTGATAAATGGAAAGGGAACCCTGCTTTGGAGCTGGTTATGGGTGAAGCAGATCTCAGAGCAGAGGTGTTGTGTGTTGTGTTGGTGGTTGGCTGGGAAGGAAAGAGGGATCAGGTTGGATTTAGCAGGGGGCAGGCAGGAGAAGGGTGTGCAGCTCTCTTGCAACGAATCAGCTCCACTCAGAGCTGCTGTAAACCAGCCCTGAGAGTGGCCCAGCTTCCAGATTCACCTGGGGGATGAAGCTCAGTGCCTCAGCAATGAGATGGGGCTCAGGATCTCCATGGAGCAGCTGAATTCAGGGCAGACATGGACGGGCACACACTCATGGCTGGGGTGACACAAATCCATGGCTAGAAGGACACATATCCATGGCTAACAGGACACAAATCCATGGCTAACAGGACACACAACCATGGCTAGAGGGACACGCATCCATGGATAGCAGCATCCCTCCTTCCCTGGAAGTGGCTGGCAGATTGGAATATGGTTTACCTGGGCTCTGGGGCTGGGGAATTGGCTATCAGCACCTCAGAACTGGGGGATTGGCTATCAGCACCTCAGATTGGTGCCCCTGGCCTGGCTGTGCACAGATCTCATCTGCTGGTGGCTCCCCTCACGCGGCACCAGTGACTGGGAATGACGTTTCACAGAGAGATAACCATTCCCTGCCTTCCCTGTGCCTACCTCCCTCTCCAGAAGAGCCGTGGGAGAACAAAGTCATGAACAAAACAGCTCTGAGAGAGACTGGGGGTGGGACGCCCTTCTTTTCTCCTTAATTGTAATGCTGTGAATTAATTCAGCTTCCAGCAGGAGCAGGGAGTTTCCCAGCAGCCCTCAGACATCCAGATAAGGCTGAGCTGTTTGTTGGGCCCCTCTGGTACCTGCCTCACTGCCAACAGCTTCACACAAACTTTGTTTTCTTGTTTTTTTTTGCTTTATTTTTTTTTAATTTGGTTCTTTTTTTGGAGACTTAAATTGTTCAAGCGTGACAGAGCACGGGGGTTTGCATTCTTAATTGGCAAAGCCTTTTCCCACTCCTGTCTGGAGGCCCCTGAGCTGTCCTGCCAATTTATTCTGATCCTGATTCACAAGCCTTGCAAGCATCTTCCCAGGGCTGCCCAAAAGCCCTGTCAGTGGAACTGAATCCTCGTCTGGCACTGCTGGGCATCTCCTGAGGCTCTTCTGGTGTTCTCCCCTTTGACTGGAAATGTCCCTTTTTGCAGGCACCCTGCCCTCCAGAAAAGCCCTGGTGGTGGCCTCCAAACTGTACCAACCACGACTCTTCCCCAGGGGGAAATAAACAGTGGATAGAATGAAAATATAGGTTTAAAAGGGGGGGAAAAAAAAAAAGTAAAAGAGAAGAGCAAGCATAAAGGAAGATTTCTCTCTAATTCTCATTTTCCTCTATCCTGGGCACTTTCCTGCTCTCTCAGGACCTTCTTCTCTCATTTATCTTCCTCACCTCCTGGGGTTTCCTCTTCTTGCCAGCAATTAGCGCTGTTATCTCTGCCGTCTCCCTGCCTGGACCCCTGCAAAGCCGTGACCAACCCTTTGGAGTGGCTCAGATTGTCCCCAGCAAGGAGAGCTGCACGTGCAGGGGCAGGGTTTGCTGTCCCAGGGCTGTGCCATGCTTTGGTGCTTGTCCCTGCAAGGCCACACAGCCCTGGGATGGGCTCTGACCCCGGGATGTTCATGCAGAGAGCCTGGGAAGGAGAGGGACCCTCATAAAAACCCAAATATCCACAATTCTCCATCATTCTTTCACTCCCCTCCTCCCCTTGCTGCCCTGCATTCACCTCTCCCTCTCCTGCTGTATTCCCCCCACCTCTAAATCTTCTCAGCCCCTTCCTGCCATCGCCCAGCCTCACCTGAGCGCCTGGAGATCCATTTTATTTATTTATTTCCTTTCCCTCTTTCTCCTTCCACCCTTTTTTTCCTGATTTACGGCAGCAGCAGGAGGCTGATGTTCTCTGCTCGTTCTCTGCCATCCCCAGAGCCATCAGGGGCCAATCCATCATGGGAATGCCCCAGCCAAAGTGACTGGGACATTCTTTACAGCCACAATCCCCAGTGCTGGCCTGGAGGGGGGCTCTGTGGTGAGATGTCAGATGTGAGAGAGCTGTCTGGAGGCACAAATATTATTTACAAGGTGTTGTGGCTTAGAGAGGGGAGGGGAGGGGAGAGGAGAGGAGAGAAGTAGGAGTCCTAGTAAAATATCTGTATTGTATTTGAATATCTGTGTATAGGCCTTGCCCTGATAAGCCCCGGTTGTTTTTGATGGGCTGCAGCTGTAGCTAGTAAAGATAACTGGGATAAAAGGGGGTGGGCTGGGCCAGTCAGGGAGAGTTTGGAAGGAGCCCTGACTAATAAGCAGCAACAAGCAGAAGAAGTCTGTGCTGTGAAGAACTTCCCCCAAGAAATATCATCGAGAAGGTATGGGACTCTAGAAATATAATAACAACAAGTGGTGACCCCGACATGATAGAAGATAGGACAGCTGAGAGCTGTGGCAGCCTGAGAGCTGGGACTCTAGAAATATAATAGCAGCAAGTGGTGACCCCGACATGATACAAGATAGGACAGCTGAGAGCTGTGGCAGCCTGAGAGCTGGGACTCTAGAAATATAATGACAACAAGTGGTGACCCCGACGTGATAGAAGATAGGACAGCTGAGAGCTGTGGCAGCCTGAGAGCTGGGACTCTAGAAATATAATGACAACAAGTGGTGACCCCGACGTGAGAGAAGATAGGACAGCTGAGAGCTGGGACTCTAGAAATATAATAACAGCAAGTGGTGACCCCGACATGATACAAGATAGGACAGCTGAGAGCTGTGGCAGCCTGAGAGCTGGGACTCTAGAAATATAATGACAACAAGTGGTGACCCCGACGTGATAGAAGATAGGACAGCTGAGAGCTGTGGCAGCCTGAGAGCTGGGACTCTAGAAATATAATAATAACAAGTGGTGACCCCGACGTGATAGAAGATAGGACAGCCGAGAGCTGTGGTACCCTAAGAGCTGGGACTCTAGAAATATAATAATAACCAGTGGTGACCCCGACGTGATAGAAGATAGGACAGCCGAGAGCTGTGGCAGCCTGAGAGCTGGGACTCTAGAAATATAGTAACAACAAGCGGTGACCCCGATGTGATAGAAGATAGGACAGCTGAGAGCTGGGACTCTAGAAATATAATAACAGCAAGTGGTGACCCCGACATGATAGAAGATAGGACAGCTGAGAGCTGTGGCAGCCTGAGAGCTGGGACTCTAGAAATATAATGACAACAAGTGGTGACCCCAATGTGATAGAAGATAGGACAGCTGAGAGCTGGGACTCTAGAAATATAATAACAGCAAGTGGTGACCCCGACATGATACAAGATAGGACAGCTGAGAGCTGTGGCAGCCTGAGAGCTGGGACTCTAGAAATATAATAATAACAAGTCGTGACCCCGACGTGATAGAAGATAGGACAGCTGAGAGCTGTGGCAGCCTGAGAGCTGGGACTCTAGAAATATAATGACAACAAGTGGTGACCCCGACGTGATAGAAGATAGGACAGCCGAGAGCTGTGGTACCCTAAGAGCTGGGACTCTAGAAATATAATTACAACAGAGAAGAGAAGAGGCTGCCAACCGTGGGATCTGATGGCTCCAGCATCCTGCCACCAAACTAACACAGCTTGGAGCTCCCATTAAGGAGCAGGAGAAGGCAGGGGCAGGGTGGGATGATGACCCATGGAGTGTCAAAGCGTGGCAGGAAAGAAACAGGATTTTGTGGGAAAGGGAATGGGGCATTGGTGTCAGAGCAATTCCCAGGGTGAATTCCTCAGCGTGGGGCTGGGAGTGCTTTGTGCAATTTGGGATGGAGCAGGGCAGCGGGGGCTCCCAGGGAGATGTTTGCACACCTCAGTTCACTCCTGGATGACAGCAGCAAATCTGAGAGCTGGGGAAGGGAGGGGAGATCTGGGAATACTGTCTTGGAAATGATCCAGCACAGCACTTTTGAGGCTGCACCTGGCATGATGGGGTTCAGGATGAGCAAGTGCTGCATCCATGGAGGTGAGGTGGGAGTAAAGAGAAGGATTTTCACCCTGAAAAGTCCTGGATTCGTCATCCTGTGTGGTTTGGGGATGTGTGCAGATGTTTAATAGCCACATACATTTTGTTTTACTGCTTTGCACATGGAAAGTGGGCCTAATTCCAAGGCCTTGGGGATGGGTAGTTTAGGGGAGATTCTGGTCCAAATTGTTGCAGGATAAGATCCATTAGCCCAATGTGGTCTCTCAGAGCAGCCAGTAGCCAGGGCATTAAGAAAAGTACAAAAATTAGATGTGACAGACAAGTCCTACAAAGCCCCTTGTTCCCTCATTCCTGTCTTGCTCCCCTCCCCTGAATATCTTTTCCTCCTCCTCCTCCTCCTTCTTCCTCCATCCCAATTATCTCCTCCTTTCATCACTGCCTGAGTTGTAAGTACAAAGTACCAATTAGCTAGTTTTCAAGTTTAATTAGGTTGGAAGGTAGAGCAAATTAAATCCTTTTATCGCAGGTTTCAAAGCGCTTTCCCATCGGGATGGGTTTCCTTTGGATGAGGCCCATGTTTGTCACCAAGGAGCTGGCCCAGGTCACCAAGCAGGGGATGAAATGCAAGACTGGGTCTATCTCCCTCCTGCTCCTAAATCCTGCGCTCAGGGCATCTTTTTTAGGAATGATTTGGGGTGCACAAACCTCTGCTCCACCTCAGTCTATTGAGCATTGCTCCTTAGCTCGTTTTAGGAACATTCCAGCAGCACCAGGAATTCAATGAGGGAGCTGGGACAAAGCCCAGCAGAAGGCTTTCAGAATACTTCAACAGTATCAAGCAGCAGGTCCACATGAATGCTTGGAAGCACCTTTATTCCCTAAACCCTTCTTCCTTTGAGCCCTGAACAAAGGCAGGGAAGCGGATCCAGGAATAAACACCTGAAGATGAAACCGCAGAGTGAAGTGAAGAAGTGTTTAACTCTTGGAGACACAATTGTAGCCACAATTTCTGCTACTCTTGAGCTCTGAGCAGTGCATTTCAATAGGATCTGGCTCCCTCCATGGAGCTGCTGGACAGGGACAGTCAGGGTAGCTTTGGGATTCATCCTCACCTTTGCTTACGGAATCCCTGGTGGTGCCAGCGCCACCCCAGCTGCATTTCTGCCATTGCAACCCTGTCCCCTGTGCTTCCCCATGTGTTGCAGACAAGCCACTACCTCAGAGTGCCCCCGGAGGCATCATCGGGATCGTGGGAGGCGTCATCGCCGCCGTCTTCATCATCGGCGTGGCCGTCACCGTCATCATCGTCTACAGGCGGCAGCAGAAGAGCCGCTCCGACACCGACAACGACCTGTGAGTAGCACCAGCACTGCCCAGCCAGGCTACAGCTGCCCTGGGCATGGGGGACAGCTCCTCCTGCCCTTCCTCTACCTCCACAAGGGGAAAATTTGGTGGGAAAATGTTTTCTTGCTGGTTCTGTCTCGTTGCTCTGTGGCGGTGTTCACAGGGGTTCAGGATGAGGGAAGAGACGAGGATCTGACTCCATGTTTCAGAAGGCTTGATTTATTATTTCATGATATATATTACATTAAAACAATATTAAAAGAATAGAAGAAAGGATTTCATCTCACAAGGCTAAGCTAAAAATAGAAAGAAATTAATAACAAAGGTTTGTGGCTCAGACAGAGAATCAGAGCCAGCTGACTGTGATTGGCCATTAATTAGAAACAACCACATGGACCAATCACAGATGCACCTGTTGCATTCCACAGCAGCAGATAACCATTGTTTGTATTTTGTTCCTGAGGCCTCCCAGCTTCTCAGGAGGAAAAATCCCAAGGAAAGGATTTTCATAAAAAGATGTCTGCGACACCTGAGCATCTCTGAATGCATCCCAAAGAGTCTGGCAAAGGTTCACATCCACCAGCACTGCAGTTTGGGACCTGTGGGTGGCATAAACTCTGCCAACAGCAGGGACAGAGGCCACCAGAGGGGCTCCTCTTTGGAGCTGGGCTTTGCCCTGCCCACACGGGGCAGCAGAGATGCCAGGCAGGGAATGCAGTGGTGTGGAGGTCACTTTGTGCAGCAGGAACCTCTCCAGGAGCATTCAGCCTGGGCTCTGATGAACAGCTCTGTACTGCACCAGCTCTTCACCGCCTCCTTCCCTCCCTCCCTTCCCAGGGAGAGTAAAGGAGGCACGCAAAGCCCGGCACCCAGAGCTTTTATGCTCCCCCAGCCCCCAGCTCATTGTTGTTCCACCTTGGGCACATTTTGTGCTCCATTTAATCCCATTTGAGAGAGGGCACTGGAGGATAGCAGGAGAGGCAGGGGAGAGGAGCGGGGGAAGCAGCAGGAGAGGCAGAGAGGCACACAAACAACAAAAACCAGCACCACAAGGTGAAATTGCATCAACAGCAGCGGGCCTGTGATCGAGATGCATTCTGACAATCCACTTCCCACAATGGCCCTCCACCAGGCTCAGGGAAGAGCCACTTTAGCTGAGAATAGAAACACAACCGTGCCCGGCTCTGCCGAGGTGCTGCCTCTATTGTGGAGGCTGATCCTGAAGGTAATGGCGTTTCTTTTGTGCAGAGCCATGAAGTCAATGTTTTACAGAGCCCCGGGGACCTGCTCTGCCCTCCGTGCCACCAGCGCATTCCAGTCCCACGCTGGGATCCAAGGGAAGGCGCCCATCTCCATCGGATCTGGTGGAGTCTGCACGGAGAGGAGCAAGGGGGGCAGCCAGCTAATTAGTGGATCAGAGTTTTAATAAGTTTTGTAAAAGGATTAGACACATCTGTGCATGTGAACAGAATGTGCAGAGACAGTCTCCAGGCTGGGATTATCGTGGCTGCCAATCCCTGTGCTCTGGGGTAGGAGCTGATCCTTGGTGAGAGTTGGGGATAAATGTCCCTGCCTGGCAGGGCAGGTCCATGAGGAGGGTTCAGACTCCTCCTGGGGAGCTGTGGCTGCAAACAGGGCTGTTCATTGCAGACAGGAACCATTCCCAGAGAGATGCCAGGCTGGGGTTGGCATTACCTGTGACGGTGTTCACAGGGGTTTTTGGATTGGGGAAGAAATGAGGATCTGACTCCATGTTTCAGAAGGCTGGTTTATTATTTTATGATATATATTAATTAAAACTATACTGAAAGAATAGAAGAAAGGCTTTCATCAGAAGTCTAGCTAAGAATACAATAGAAAGGAATGATAACAAAGATTTGTGGCTCAGACAGAGAGCCGACCTATCTGTGCTGTGATTGGCCATTAATTAGAAACAATCACATGAGACCAATCACAGATAAACCTGTTGCATTCCACAGCAACAGATAATCAATGTTTACATTTTGTTCCTGAGGTCTCTCAGCTTCCCAGGAGGAAGAAATCCTAAGGAAAGGATTTTCCATAAAAGATGTCTGTGACAATTACCTTGTTATCACTTTCTGGTACCTCACAGCCATGTCACAAACACCTCCCAAGGGATTTGCAGCCACTCCTGAGCAGGTATCCCACTGCACCCTCAGGATCTGCACTCTGACACTGGGATTTGCCTGGAATAAGGACACAATGCTAGGAAGGAGTTTATTTTCCATTAACAATTCTAATTGGGGTGAGACAAAGGGCACGGGGGAGTTCCTGAGGATAATCTGTGTGATTGTATTGGCAGTTTGGTGACAAACACAATCAAACCCTTCGGCACATCAAAGCAGCAGAACCTTTTCTCCTGCCTTCTGCTCAGCAGCCTCCTCTTTCCCTGCAGGATTGACCTCCCTCCATCCCACAAACCTGCCCCCCCACCAAAGAGGAAACAGGACATGAAAAGCCACCTGACTCCAGAAGATATCCAGGTAAAAACCTGCAAATTCCTGCCTCTGGCACTGAAAACTGATCCCAAGCAGGGCCCACAGGGCCTGGATTTTGGGAAATGGGGGTTGCAAGAGCAAAGATGTTCCTGGATTGGGTTTGAGGGGCAGAAAGTGAGGAATTTTCAAGGCCAGGTTGGATGGGGCTCTGGGAAACTTGGTCTAGTGGGAGGTTTGAACTAAATTATCTTTAAGGTCCCTTCCAACCCAAACTGTTCTATGACTCTATGATTCTGTGACTTGTCCCCCAGAATTCCCAGAGTCTAGCATTAATTAAAAGCTGTAATTCGGGTTCTGCTCTGCCTCTTTGGTGCATATTGAAGTCTGAAGGGGTTGGTGTTTTGTTGTGGTGCCACCTGAAGCAGAGCTTGCCGCAAGCTGTGCCACAGGATAATTATCCCTTCTCATCCCTCTCCTGTCCCTTTTACTCCAGGTTGTTCACTTGGACAACATGAAACACGAGGAGGAGATCCAGAAGTTCCCTCTGCAGCCTCCCTACTACGACATGGCAGCCCCCGAGCCCTCTCCCTACAGTGACAAGCTGGTAAGGAGCACAGGGTGACAGTGGCACTGCCTGGCACCTCAGCCCAGCCTCACCTGGCACCCAGGCCCCTGAAACAGCAAAATCCACAGCCTGGGGTTATCCCATCCTGGAGGAAAGCAGCGTCCACACTGATCTCAGCTCTAACTCAGCTGTCTGTAGGTCCCACAAATGTGCTTTTATGGGTAAAATGCCCTGCCCACCCCAAATTCTGTACCTGCCACCCCTGGGCACTCCTCAGGTCCTGCAGGGAGCCCCTGTTGGGGTTTGCAGCTGAGGGAAGGAGCAGTGAGAGCTTCACAAAGCAATTATCTGCAGGGCAGAGCGTGCCAGCGTTTGACTCTCACTTGACAACAACAAGTTATTTAAACCTTTTTTTCTTTTTTTTTTTTTTTTTTCTGGAGTGTGGATTTGTTCAGCCTCAAATGGGGAGATGTTAATGTGAGGCAGCAGCAGCAGGGAGAGATTAAGGGTCAGGAGGAGATGCTGGCAGTCACATGGGAAAGGCTGGTTTGCAAGGAGTGAGGAAATGTTAGATGTGAGGGTGTAGGGAACAGGAAACAGGTAAGATTAGAGTGAGTTTTTGATGAGAAAACACAAAACCATCCTTTCCCTCCCTCACCCCATGGCATGGGGATGCTTTGCTTTTTTATCCATAGCAGACAAATTATCCCAATTTAAATCCTTCAGGTCTGTCTCAAACTCCTCCTCATGAGGAATTCAGAGCACTGCACATCCAGCCTGGTGCTTCAGCAGAGTGAAATCCTGCCTGGAGAAAGGGGTAGAAATATCAGTAATCTTTTATGAACACCACTAATTACAGCCCAGTCCATCCTGGTGTGGCCCTGCCATGTGCAGACAATGCAAGGACAGGGCTCAGTGACCTTTAGCTGGCACAAGTCTGAAGCCAGGCAGATGCCAAGGGTGCTGGAAATCAAAAGCCACAGTTCTGTGCTGATCCTGTTTACTTCATCCCTAAAGGAAAACTTCCCCTTGGAGCCCTCCCTCAGCCCTGGGGCTGCTCCCCAGCTCTTTCTGCTCCTTGCTGAGTTTTAAATGAAACACAGGATGCTGGAGCGAGACCGCGGCTCGGAAAGCGTCTGAAAGCTGAATTTCAGGCAAGCAGGAGGATGGAGGAGCTCATTTCGGGAAATAACGAGCAGTCAGTTAATTAAGTGGCAGAGTTAGTGATGTGAGATGGGGCCTGATGGGTTGCTGCTCCGTAACCATGGCAACAGAGTTTGCTGCTCTCAGTGCTGGCCGGAGAAGATGCATTTCCATGTCCCACGCCTGGCACCGGCTGCTCCTCACCCATGGAGCTCTCCCTTCCCTTGGCCCACCAAGAACTGGCTCTGCAGCAAGCACGGGGTGTCTGGGGGGCTCCAGCTCTTGGCACGGGGCTGGCACAGCTGTGGCAGCCCCTGGCAGTGCCACCAGGCTCACCCAGCACGTACCTGCACCGTGCTCTGGCTCCCTGCCCCAGCAGCAGGATGCAGCCTGCTCTCACCCCTTGCTCAATAATGGCTGCATCCTCTGGGCAGGCAGCTGGCTGATGGAGTTTGGGGCTGGCAAGGGACACCAGGGTGTCCTTGGCTGCCAAGGAGTGCTGATTTTGCTGGATTCTGCCCAGATCTCACAGGCAGGACGTGCTGCCTCAGCCAGGCCAGGGCTGGGTTGTGCTGTCCGGCCACGCTTTGCCAAGGAACGAGCTTTGCCTTCCTCCCTGCAGGGGAAAAAAGGGACTTGCATCACTTTTTTTACCCTCAAAGCACTGCAGAAGGCTCTTTTTCATGTCTCAGTGGGATTCTGAGGAGTGGGAAGCCCCAGGGAACAGCAGTGGTGTCCAAAACCACCATGGGATGGAGCAATTCCTGCCCAGTCCTTCACCTGAGGGCTGGCTCAGCTGGAGGATGAGGAGGGAAGCACATCCCTGGTCCTTGCCAGGCTCACTTTGGCACAGCCCTGCTCCCACCTGCTCCAAATGCAGATGCAGTGGCTGCTCTGTGGTTCTGGGATCCCTGAGAGCGAGAGGCACTGCAGAAAGGCAGGATATTCTTGTTCTGCCTGTACCTCATCTGCAGATTTGGCTTGAGAGGGGAGTGAAGGAGATGAGAGTGGAAGGGAGCAGATCCTGCAGGAAAATGGTGTGGGTGCATTCAGCTTTGAATGAATTGTGCAAAACCTCGTAATTTGGGATAAACCAGATTTATCACGAAAGGCACCGCCTGGGGTTGACGATTTCACAGCACTAGAATGGGAGTCAGGGAGTGATTAGAGATGGCAAAGAGTGAGGGAGGGGAGAATGGGAGAAGTGCCAGGAGGGAATAAAAGAGGCAGGTGGAGGAGGAAGCTCCAAGAGGGTGTGCAGGGCCGAGCGTGTGGACGTGTGCTGGCAGGGGACCAGGACACAGGGAGAGGCTGGGGCACGTCTGCAGGCTCAGGATACCTGCAGGAGGGAGCAGAGCCATGAATAAATCTCTGTTTTTAGGGTTCCAGGCTGTGAGGAAGCCAACAGAGAGCTGACAGCCCCAAAATGCCCAAGGAGAGCGGTGTGGGCACTTGAGGCTGCAGGAGTGGGTGTGGGGGCTGCCTGCAGTGCTTTTCTCTGAGCACTTTTGGGGTGACAGTGAGGATATCACCCAAATCACAGTGAGGAGTGTGATTCAGGTGTTCCAGGTGTGTGGGTGAAGGCAGGTGAGCTCTGCCAGTGCTTTTGTGCCAGGTGGATGCTCCATGTGCATGTGTGAGAGGCAGCAGGAGCCTGAGAGGGGTGGAGGCAGTGCAGGAGCAGAGCTGTGATTAGTGTCCGTGTCAGCAGGGCCCATTTGCACAGGTAGAAGGGGAAGTTTCATTGCTGCAGACAGCCAAATAATTTCTCAGGGTTTGCAGGGCAATTACCGGGGTGCCGATGGTGATGATTTACACCCAGCGCTTGCGTGAGGCACTGCTGGGCCTTGTATACAAGGCACATTATTGATATTGTAATAAATTCTGCTCCAAACAGGCAGAAAAGTGCAGGAGCAAGCCCAGGAGTGGGAGAAAGGAAGGGAAATCCATGGAGAAAACACCTCCTGTGAGAAGGAAGCAGAGAGGAGTGAAGAAAGTAGGCAGGATAGGAACGAGGAGGTAAAACCGAGTCTGGCTTCCTCCAGGAGTAAGGGAGGTGCTGAGACACAAAATTCAGAGGGAAAGAGCTCTGCAAGGCCTAGATTTAGGTCTGAGGCTGGATTTGGCATTGCTAATTTTCCTAAATGTCCAAGCTCTGGGTCCAGACACAAAGCAGAGGCTCCACAGGATGTGCAGCTTTGATGCCAACAACTCGCCACTGCCATCTGGCCACCAAGGGCAGGACAGAGGTGACCTGCAGCCCTCTGCTCCTGCAGCCCCGGCTTTGCTGAGCGCTAGGAATGCTGCTGCAGCCCCATTCCCCTCCATTCCCCCCATCCCCGTGGCTGAGGGGCAGAGCGGGGAGCCAGGCCCTGGCACAGGCCGAGATAATCACGGAGTGAGCAGCCCCTTCCAGCAACAGGCACTCAACCAGCTCATTACAGGGCTATAAACTCCTAAAAACGGCTCAGCCACAGCTGCTCGGTGGCTGAGGACACTTCCAAACGGAGAGGAGAGGAACACTTTCAAATTAAACACCTTTTGCACCACTGCCATGTGGTGCAGCCATTTTGGAAAGGGGAGAGAGAGACTGGAAAGCTGTTTTGTTTGGAAGAGACACCTCTCTCCTCTCAGAGAGGCTCAGCAGCTGCCTGGCTAATGCTGGCACTGCAGCCAGCCCCAAAAGGGAGGATTAAAGAAACTCCATGGGGCAAGAAGCCAGGATCCCCCCTCACACCATGGCTGCTGGCACCAAGGCTCCTCCTGGTGATCCTTTTTCCCCTTGAGCCACAAGCTCTGGGCTATCCTGCCTCCCAGGCTTCTCCCATTATTATTATCTGCATGAAAGATGCCTGGCTAGGAATGATCAGACAAATTGGATAATATTCCATTCATGCAGTCCTTGCTGATAAGCCTGCTTAGTGAAGGAATACCCATAAATATTTCCATGCCAAAGGAGGATGCTTTGAGCATCTCTTAGACCGTGTTAGGATGACAAACTCGTGCTGCAGAGGTAATCTGCAGTGCCAAGCTGTGCAGCCAAGCCTTGTGTTAAACGAGGCTCCTCAGCACTCCACATTTCCCACATTTAGGCAGAATAACACTGACATTCCCCTGTGGCCATGCCTTTGGAGTTTGGGCTTTAAAGCCATTCCCTCTGGGCAGCTCCTTCCCAAAACCCCACATTTCAAACCAAGGAATTTCAGTCATGTTCCCCAAACCTGATTTTGCAGTGAATCCCAAACTCTGGGGTTCAAACAGCTCAGGTGCATTGTGAGGTTTGGACTCAGTGACCCAGCCCCAGCTAAGGACAATGCTGGTGCCAGGGGGGTTCAGTGGAAGATCAGAGCAGTGAGAGGGTGCTGGGAGCAGCCCCAGGGAAAGGGGCAGTGGCTGGGAGTGCTGCCAGCCAGGGCTGAGTCACTCAGCTCTGCTTTTGGGGGAGCAGCACCTTGGTGACTTTTGCTTTGATTTGGGATTTTACCTGACTGATTATTCATTACCTCCCTACCTCCTTCTTTTTAACTGTTTTTTCTTACTCCCCCCCTGTTTTCTTACTCCTCCCCTCCCTCCTCACCCTTTTTCTTCTTTCTTCTCCCTTCACCCCCTCCGTGTCCTGTCTCACCCCTCACCATCTGCACGGCCCCTCTGCCCTTACTCCCCTCCTGCCCCCCACTCCTCCCTCGTGTCCCCCCACTGCCTTGCTGCTCTCTTCTCTCCAGAACCCTGGCAACAAGGACTGTGATGTCCAGTATGCAGAGCTGGACACGTCGGCTCTGGCTGTGTCACCCAGCCCTCGGAGCTCCATCCATGCAGGAGGAGACCTAGTCGAGTATGCAACCATCCAGCCCAACCTTCGCTAGCGCATGTCACTCTAGGCCCTTTCCCCTCAGATTCTGGCCTCAAGGTACTCGCCACAACACTCTGCCTCCCTCACTGCACCCCTCAAATCCCCCCATCCCTGCATTCCTCCCTCCCTCTGGAGCGCTCTGTCTGTCTGTCCTTCCCTGCCTGCTCTCTTTCTGTCTCTCTTTTTTTTATTTTTTGGGGTTGTTGCCCAGAATGCCTTTGCCTTGCCTTGCCTCTCTGCATGCTCTTTTTGCTGTGTTTCCCTTTGCTTCCTGCAGCCAGGCATGTGGGACAGGGGGAGAGGGGTCATGGCTTGGTTTGGCCCCCCTGCTCCAGGTGGGTTTGAAGTTCCTGCTCTGGCTGAGGGAATTTATGAGGAATCAGAAAGTCAGAGATGCTCAGAGGGCTTTTCCCTCCTTGTTCCCGGGACAAGGGAATGATGGAAAGGAAAATTTTAAAAAAGAAAGGCTTGTGTGCATGTGGAAGTAACCCTAGAGAAGATGGAGCATATGTGAAGGAACAGGGTGGGAGAGGATGTGACAGAATTTGGGAGCACCTAAAGGTTCCCCCAGCTGAAAGACTCCGTGGATAAGGGACAGGCGGAGAGGGACAGTGCATGTGACAGTGACAGGGCTGGCGTGGTGTGGCTGGTGCAGGTGGCAAGTCTGGATGCCTGGGAGAGAGGGAGAGATGATTTTGCTTGGTGTTCTCCTTCTCAGAACAAGGTTACTGACTGAGCCCTGTTCTCTGGACTTTTTCAAGTGTCACCAAACTCTTTCAAGCTCAGGTCCTGTGGCAGGGAGTGATTTGGACTCAGTTGCTTGTTCTGGACCATCTCCAGTAACTATCTGAATGATGATTTTTTTTTAGTGGAAGAAACACTAAAATTGGGGTGACTTCAGCTCTTCCTATATTCCTCTGCCCCATAACCACAGCTTTTTCTCATTTATTAAACACATCAGGTCCCTGAAAGGGAGAGATTTCTCCTTTCCTACATTTGCTGGATGATTCCAAGAGGTTTTGGCCAAGGAAATGCGACTGGTGCCCCTGTCCTTAGCTCCAGCCTCCAGCTGTCCCTCACTCCTGAGGTTGTGGTGACTCCATGCTCTGCCTTGCTCCTTCCCTTTTGTTCTGCTGCCTTCCCAGCAGCAGGAAGGATCTGTGGGTTTGAAGGGAGGGAAAGGAGAGGAGAAAAGGCAGCCAGCAAACAGAGAGGTGCTTTGGAGGCCCTTGAATCCCTCCTGGTCAGCCCAGGTAGATCAGAGGGGGCTCAAGATTAGCAGGAGCTTGGGGCCAGAAAGGGATGGCTTGGAGAAGATAAAGACCATTGGATCATAAGGAAAGGAGAGGAAGGGCAGGAGGAAAATGGCATTTTTATAAAGCCCTGGACAATCCAGTTCTGGTCCCCCTGTGCTGAGGAGCTCCATGGTGAGGGTGCAGCACCCACTCCTGGGTGCGGGCTGTGCAGGGGCTGCTCCAGTTTGCTCTGTCCCTGTTCTCCCCGGTGTTCCCGTGCTGGAAGCAGCCCTGTAGCTCCCCTGGTGTAGCAAAAGCCCTCCTAGGTGAGTGTCTGCAGCAGCTGGGCCGGAGCAGATCCATAACCTGTCTCTCTTGTGGTGTCTCACCCACTCGTGCTCCCAGAATGAGGATCAAGGTCTTCGTAGACGTAACGAGCGAGAGTGGACAGTAAGTTCTGGATGGGTTTGGTTCTCCCCTTCCCTCTGTCTCCTTGTGGGGATCTGTTTGGCACCTCCAGCCTCTCTGGGATGGGAATTCCAGCCCTCTGGGTGGAAACCAGCCCCTCTCCCTCGTGTCTTCACCTCCCGTCCCCAACAGATTTCTTGGGCTGCTCCCGCTGCTCCAAACAAGGCAAGAGCTCCCTAATCCATCTTGGGAGGTCTCGCCTCGTCCTCCTCAGGGTGGGGAATTTTATTGTCAGCAAAAGGACAGTAATCCTCCAAATCCAAATTTGGAAATCCTCCCAGTCTCTCTGAAGTAAAAATAAAGCCAGTCATATGGTGCTTTGAAGGTGTAATCTCCCTGCTAAGACACACCACAGATCAGGGCAATTTAATTTTTTTTGATGCTTTTTTAATTATTTCCTCCCCCCTTCACCTCCCCACACTCCAGCTCTCTGTTTTGCTTGGGAATTTCTTGTCCCCGTTGCAGCAGGAATTGCTGGAAACCATCAGACTTGGAATCAAGAACACAACAAATCAGTGACCAGGGCTCAGATTCCCATTTCCAAATTGCAGGAGAAATTGCAAAATTGCAAAATTTCCAAATTGTAGGAGAAACAAAGCAAAGAGGCAGCTCCTTATTAGCTTCTCATTTTTAAATGAGGAGATCAGCCCTGCCTTGACTGCAGAAGGGTGGAGAGGAGGATTTGGGAGAGAAACAGCCAGGAGGGAAATGTTTGGGATGATTGATGGTGTGAGGTGCTGTAGGAACATGGACCAGGTAGGTACCAGAGGCAGCAGGGGAAGAGAAAAGCATGCTTCAGAAGGAATGCAACGTTCTGAGCAAGTTTTCTGCATAATTAATACTTGCATGTGTCTGAATGCATCCCTCACCACAGGTCCTTGCTCTGCGTTTTGGGAATTTCAGCTCAATCTTTTTATTTCCTAAACCCAGGGCGAGTCCCTCTGTCCCACTTGTCGTCAGTTCTGTCCTCACAGGAGCCCAAGCTCAGGTTCCTGCTCCTCCCTGACACATCAGTGCTCATTCTTTAATCAGGACAGGGATTATCCAAGAACTCCCTCACAGATAAAGCACCAAACAGAGCAGGAACCTGCCTAGATATCCCTAAAATCATGGCCATACTTGGAAGTGGAAAAATCCCCCAAATACCCCAAGCAGGGAGTTCACACCCAAGGAAGGAGAGGATGTGAGGCTCCCAACAGCAGGAGGAAATAATTAATTTTTTGTTTCCCAGTGTATTTTCTGTCCTGGCTGGTCCACGGTGTGACAGCAGCTTTGTGATGCTGCCACTCAACAGAGCTGCTCCTTCCCGGCCATCAGCCTGTGCTGCAGCCCAAAATTCCAAACCCACAGATGAGGGGGGTCAGGGTAGTGGCAGCCCAAAAATTTCAGGAGTTTTGAGCAGCAGGATCTTTTCCCCAGTCAGGAAAACACAGGTGAACACATTCCATAAGTGCAAAAATGTGCTTGCCATGAGCTTGGCCAAGCAGAGAAAACCATTACCTGTCCAACTCTCACCTGCAAAATCTTCAGATTTCCCAAAAACTGTAGCAGAGAAACCCTCAGGTCACTGAGAAGGAGTTTTTCACTTTCAGACCAGAAGGAACTCATCATTCCATGATGATTAAAAGTACAGGACGTGGTCAGCTGCCTCACACCTCCTGCTACCCAAAGAGATGTTCTGCAAATAGAAGGAAAGATGGAATTGGGTGTGGAGGGATGGAGAGGGGTTGAGTTAAAGTCATGCCAGAAATGAAAGCTCCCTAATTCAATCAAATAAAGCCTGTTTGAAGGTAATCTGCCAGGCTGTCTGAAATGGATAGATTGCTGACATCCCCTTTAATCAAGCCCTTGGAAATAAAACTGAGAGGGGAGGATGTAACCCAGATAACGAAGAATTGCATGGAGTCATGCTGGAGACAAAGGCAAGTGGGAGAAGTCAGGTGGGGGAAGGTGGTAGAATCGTGTGCCAGTTCAATTTAATTAGTTCATTATCCCTAATTTAATTTCAAACTTCGTTAAAGATAAATTAGATTGGGGAAAAGTCACAGTGGGACTGGGGAAGGAAGTCAAAGGGCACCGGCTGCGAGATGTGTTGGAAAACACCAGCCTGGTTTTGTTCTCCTCCCTTTTGCCACTCCACAAAGGAGCTCAGGGAACAAAGCAACTCCCAGCCAGCTCAGGTGCTGAGGAAAGGTAGAAGGAGACAGGGAATTCTCTCCCTTTGGCCCTGACATTCTCCAGCTGCCCTGCCCTGACCCCGTGTGAGTGAGGAGCGAGCACAAAAGAGGTGCCAGCAAGGAAAGGAGGATTTGTTTGCACTCACCTGTGCAAACAGAGGTGCTGACAGAACTGCACTGCGTGGCTTTGGCAGTGCCTCATGGGCCCTGTCTCACAGCCACATTAACTGGGAGATAAGCAGGAGGAAAAATGCTTTGCTGACCCTATGTATTGTCACAGCCAGCCTGTAAAATTGTCTCACAGCCCCTTTTGCTGCCACCTGGTCACATCCAGCTCAGCTTCCACTTTTGTTAACTGAGGATCTCTCCTAGGAGACCTTTCTGTCCAGCAAATCCTCTGCTTTTCTCAGAAAGCACAGAAATTTCCCCTCCCGCTTAATTGATAACAAATTAAAGAAACCCCCCCTTGCTTGCTTTGTCTTACTAAATTTCTGTAATTAAGACAACTTCTCTTTCAGGCTAGCTTAACCCACAAGATTAAAGCAGGAGGAGAGCATGGCTAAATACAGATTTTTCCCTCTTCCATGTGTGGAAAAGGATTCTGTTGAGTGTGACAGTTCTTAAGAGTAGGTTGTACAGGGAGAGGGATGTACACATCCCATGTTCCCAATTTATGAGCCCCTTTTTGCCTCTTTTATCAGCTGGTCAAAAGAACAGCAAACATTTATTTAAGGTTGAGTTAGTGAAACTTTTTCATAGCTCCTGGCTAAGGCTCCACTGGTTAAAGAGCTCTAATGCTTCACTTTATCCACATTTTCACTTGGCAATTAAAAGGCTAAAATGGACAAAAACTGTGGGAAAGGCCCACCCAAATTTAGGATCCCAGCACGGCAACTCCACTACAGATTTTTAAAAGCTCAATCTGTAGGATAAACAGTTTTACTAATAGAAGGGAAATGGAAATGACGTTGACCTCAGCACTGCTGCTGTTTTCCTGGAGCCCAGACAAACTTTCCCTCACTGGGCTCAGCCAGACTATTCCCAAAATTGCCTTTGTGCCTCTCCCAGCAGTCTGAGCCATCAATAAATTATTGCCAACACCTTGTTTTCTATAGGATTTTAGATTTTTAAAGCATCCTGGTGAAATATTTATCCAGGAGCTGGAGTGGATTGTTCTGTTCCTTCAGGCGTTTTCTCCTGAGGGCCAAACCCTTGTCCTTTCCACTAAACTGACTGTTCCTGGGATTTTGAAAGGGAACAAGGAAGGAGACTCAAGGGCAAGCTGCTTGTTGCAAGCATCAAAACATTTTCCAGTGCTGTTTGCTCCCTCTTGGAGAAGAAATTATCTCCTGGTGAGCGCCCCTGAAAGCAGGTCGGTTTTAAAAACAAATGTCCATCCTGCTTGGGTCATCCTGCAGGGTTTCCAAAGCAGGAAAGGGTCTGGGAGCAGGGAGGAATCCTTCCCATCTGCTGCCACCCTCTGGGGAGCCGCAGCCCTGGGATATGGGAGAGATGCTCCCTTAGCCCCAGCAGGGCAAAGCACGCAGAGAGGGAAAAGCCGACGGAGCAGCCTCGGGTTTGGAAGTGGTTTTGTGTTCTCTGCGGTTGGTTTGAGTCACAGAACCCACCCCGAGGGGAGGTGTTCACACAGGTAAAGCCCAGCACTCCTGTCTCCCACATCAACAGGCACAGGGAGCCTGCTGTTCTGCTCATTCTGCATCCCCAGCCCCTGGTAGGGCAGATGAGCCCTTTAAATGGAAGAGCCCAGGCCTGGCTTGGATTAATGATGCCTTCAAGCACTGCTTTTCTAAAACTCAGGTTAGAAATTGTAGGAATAAAGTGCCCTTCCTTTGGCTGGCTGCTTGTTTAGTGCAGAGAGCAGAGTATTTACAGACAAGGGACAAGCCATGCCCAAGCCATACATATTCATCAGCGATCTGGGTGTTTCAGGCAGCGAGACAGAAACTTTGCAGCGTGAGGATTTATCACCTGGGTTTCCATTTTCCTCGAGCAGCGAGCTCTGCAAACTGGTTAATATTCCATCCTGCTTGCTCTCTGTGTGTCTCAGCAAGGAGCTGAAGGGCTGTGTGTGTTCTCTGGCCGTGGATCCCAGAGTTTTCACCCGTTGACTTTTGTCTCTACTTGCAGAACTTTGGAAAGTGTCACTCAGAGATATCGAATGCGAGTGATTACCTGACCCGCTGTTACTCACATGAAGATCGATATCTGGAGAAGATCCCTCATGTCTATGCCCCCTTGTCAGACCTCCCACAAGATCTTTATCCTCACCATTCCGACATCTCCTTCTGCTGCCCACCTCCCGGCTCCCGGGCTCCTTACATCTGTCCTAAGGAACAGTATGTTTAAAGTGTCAACACTGCAAAAAAAAAAAAAAATAATAATGAAGAAACTCATGGTTGTCACCTCTCCTGTCGCTCAACAACCAAGGCCTTCCAGCCCTCCCCTCCCTTTGCCATCGCTCATGTTATTGATTGGGTTTTAAATCCGGGTGCAATTGCCATGATTAGTTCCAAGTGTCTGCCTGGCTTGCTAACGCTCAAGGGAACACTCTGCCTTCTCCCACGTCCTGTCCAGCACCTGCATCTTTCTGTTCTCCTCCTGGCTCTGTGTGTGCATGTGTCTGTGGGTGACAGCTGCCCTGTGGTGGATGGGATGAGCCCAGCCCAGTGCCCGTAGGTTTTTCCCCTGTGTTGATTCCTGCACCCCTCACACCACAATGGCTGGGTGTGCATCATCCCCAGCCCTCGCTGCAGCTTCTGTGAGGTTTTACCACACAGCCAGTGCTCAAAGCTGAGCCTGTGGCTTTTTATTTCTTTTTTTTTTTTTTTTCCTGCTCCTTTTTCCCCCTTGGAAGTGGGGATAGCAAATCCCTGTTTGTGAAGAGCTGAACAGCCAAGATTGCTGAACCAAATCATAAGATGCTTATAACGAAAGATGCTCAAAACCAACCCAAAAATAGAGATCAGGACACGGTTTAGGCGGTTTGTTTCTGTCCTTTTCCCTTCCTGCTCCCACTCCCAATCTCCTGGATTGACTCTTTTAAAGGAGACATATTTTGGAGTCAACACATTTGGAGAAAGCATCCTTTAAATAACAGGTCTGATAACCTGAAACTCAAAGGAGAAAATAATTATAAAGGAAAACATTCTCTCTAATTTTCCTTCCAAAGCCTAACGTGGCCCCCCACGAGCTTTTCCCCCTTCTCTTCCTCGCATCTGTTGATTGGAATTTTAAAATTAACTCAGGCAGAATATGAAGAACAAATCAGGATTTCAGGTAATCTCCTTGCTCTTAATGAAGGATAAAAGCCAATAGAGGAATTTGGCCTTTTAACTTTTATAAAAGCATCTTAGTTTTGGGACTACACCTTTTTTTGATATTGGAATGTGTGTGGGTGTGTAAATCCAAACGTGTACATTCCTGTGACCACAAAGTGTTTTAGAGAAGGGAATTTATCTCCACATCACATTTGTGTTCACTTGTATTAGAGGAAAAAAAATATATAAATATCGATATACACTTCAATGTACATAAAAGCAAAGAAGAGGTAGAGGAGGACAAGGAATGAACATCCTGCCTCAGAGCTTGGTTTCAGGGGTAACTCCCATCTGCTTCACCCGTGGCATGGAAGAGATGAGGCTGGGATGATTCTGAACCAGGGGACGAAGCTTTGTGGCCAGAGGGCATTTCCTCGGTTTTGGCTCGGGGAATTTCCTTTGCTTTGCAAACCTGGCATTCTGCAGGCACTGAAATCCCTCTGGAAAACGTGAGGATGCTGGAGCTGAGGCCATGTGGGAGGGAGAGGTGGCACCACAGCCTTGCCCTGCTGCCCAGGCACCCCAAACCTGTCAGTGCTGCTGGGACAGGTGAGCAATGGAACTCCCAGCAGGTGACAGCTCCTGTCAGGGGACGTGTGACCACACAGGTGTCCCTGCACTGAGGCACCCCTTTATCTTTGTCCAGCTCTGCCTGTTCCTCGCCCTTGCTGTGTCCCTGTCACCTCCAGCCTCGTCCTGCCTGTCCCTGCTGCACATCTGGCTCCCTCTGCCTCCCTGCAGGCTGACCCACACATCTGGATGGGGGAGAGGGGGTTCACACCCCGGGCAGTCAGGCAGCACAGCCCTGGGGGGATCACACCATGTGCATGGATCCCCCAGAATGGCAAAAATCACCCCCAGAATGGCAAAAGTCACCCCCAGCCCTTCCCCAGTGCATGCTGCCACTCTGTGCTCCAGCAGGACAAGGTGTGTGGGGGAATTGCTGCACCTGCAGAGGTGTTTCCTGCTGGGAGGTGACACTCAGTGACAGGTGGGTGCATCAGCTGAGCCACCTGGGGGTGCCTGGCTGGCTCAGCAGTGGGTGAAGGGGAATTTTGGATGCATCTGTTGGCCAAGCTGGGATGGGCAGCAGCAGCTCTGTCACGTACTGGTGGGTGGAGCATCCTCATTCCCAAAGGATCAGGGGAGGATCAGCAGGACACAGCTTTAGAAGACTCCACACAACTCTTCAACCCCATCCTGCCAGTCCTGACTGATGCAAACCTTTCTGGAATCATTTGGGGTCACATTTCCTCTGCCAATATCCAGAGGATTCAACCTGTTGTTCCCTCACACCAAAGGACTCCAGGTCTCCATCAGGAAATGCATTTTTCTCTCTGGTTTTCTCCCCAAAACACCTTGGGTTACCATGGAGCTGGAAACTGGGTGTGCTCTGAACTGAAGGCACAGCCACCACATTTACCCCACGCTGCATCTGCCAAACCTGCCTTTGCTCCCTCAATTTGGAAAGGTGAGGAGGTGCTGGGAGCCCCACGGGTCTCTGGTATCCTGGAATCAACCCAGCACCACTGGCCATGAGGAAAAACCAAGCAAAAAACCCATTCCAAGCTTCCCTACCTGCATGCCTGGAACAGCAGAGCTCTGCCTGCACCGTGGTTTGATTTGGAGCCTTCACCTGATGCGGTTTCAGACAGATCCAGGAATTTAAATGAGAAGTGGAATATGTTCAGGTCTTCAGATACAAGAGGAAAGAAGCCAGACAAAATGATTGCTTGCCAGAGGAGGCTGGGAACACGTTGCAGGTGGTTTTCTCTGCTGCCCATGTCTGGGACAAAGATGCTTTGATGAGCAAGGGGAAGGCAGGGGATACAAACTGCAGCATTACAGAAAAACTCTGCTTGCCTTGTGCAGCTTTGGATCTCAGCTGCCCACAGAAGTCTGCCACAAAGGGTTTTACTGGGCTTGCAGCACAGCAAAAGGATTTCAATCCTCCCTGAAAAGGTAAAAGGCAGGAGAAGCCTCAGTTCAAAGCAGTGGTTTGACTTGTGCCAGCACAGGTTTTTAGTCTAGGAATGTCTTGGTTCTCTGTGCCTCTCCTGAGGAGCTGGTTTGATCCCAAAACATGGCAAGAGGGGCTCACCACACACCACCAAATTCCTCTGTGTCCCGGGAAAAGGGGGGAAACCCTGAAGGACAGCCCTGAAATAAGAAATAGTGAGTCCACTGCTTTGGTTTTACAAATGTGTGCTTGGAAACGGTTCTGATTCAGGGCTCCTTCCCCGCTGTCACCCAGCGTTTGCCCAATGGCTCTTCCCAAGCTCCCCTGGGCTAAATCCTCACTTTGCTCCAGGATAAGGCTGCCCATGCCTGGGGGGAGCTGGCAGGTGCTGAACCAGGGCCAGGGGAGGTGTTCTCCTGCAGGCACGGTGCCAATTGACTTTACAAGATCCCTGCCCTGGAGACTGAGCCATCCAACAGCACTGCTGGATCACTGAGCAAGTCCAGCTGGAAACTGGTGGAGTGGGATCCAGTGGGCTGGGAGGTACTGGTGTTGTAGGACAGGGAATAATTTAGGTTGGAAAGACCCCTAAGATGGAGCTGTTCTTCCTGTCGCCAGGGTGAAATGTCACGGGTTCTGTTCCATGTGTTGGTGGCACTGGGCTCTTGCAGATGGAAAAGACTGATCACAGAACTTCAATAAAAGTGAGCTGAAGAGTTGCAGCAACTTCTGTCCTGCCTGTGGGGGCTGTGTTTGGTGTCTGCCTTGCTCCCAGGGCTGCCTTCTTGCTGAGTTCTCCTCCACATCCCTCGCCCCTCGCACTGTACCCCCCAAAATGCACCCACAGGCTCTCTTGGGAGTTCCTGCCCATTCCAGAGGCTCCTCAGGATGGAATAACCCACTTTTCCTGCTGCATCCCTCCCTGCCTGCAGCACAGGGCAGCCAGCACCCAAAGGTAAGCAGAGGAGCAGGATTCAGTGGATGATGCTCCTCCCTGCCCTGGCTGCTCAGGAGATGCCAGCCCCTCCTCACTTTGCTTGGGAATCCTCCTCCAGCCTCTCCCTGCACGTGGGTGGGACAGATCCAGTCACAAACAGCCAGTCCTGGGGCCAGCAGCTATTTAGGGAAAGAAAAGGGGGGTTCCTCCTCCTCCTCCCCAGCCCACTTTTGGTAGAGCACTCAGTGCTGGCTCCAGAGTCGCTGCACCAGGGTGTGAATCCATCTGAACACTCAAAACTTCCTCAGGAGGTTCCTTATCAGACACAAATTGATCAATAAACCATTTATTGATGGCATTTTTTTAGCACTGACTCTGAGAATGAAAAAGGCCCAGGATATTTCTTACCAGCAAAGCTGCGCAGAAGGATGGAGCCTCTGGGTAAAGGCCCTTTGGGACAATTCAGCCACAGATTAGGGGCTGAATTGAGGGATAGGGCACAGAGGGAGGGTGGAGGGTGTGAATGCACCAGTACCAGCAGCAGCCAAAGCTGGTCAGGGCTGGGAAGGGTTTATTGGGTTGTGGGAGAGGAGCTGACACAATTCTGCAGAGAGCTCCAGAGTTCTCAGGAATACCAGAAAATTCTCCTCAGGGCCCGGATATCACCCAGCATGGTGGGAGCAGAGTGCAGGCGATGCTGTCCTCAGCACACAGACAGGTTTATCCTGCATTTCTGGATCCTGGCATCTCCCCCCAGGGCTGTGTTTATTTCCCAGGAAGGGGAAAATATTCTGGATTCACCTCCTGCATTGTTTTTTAAAGCATTTGCCCACAAACTGCCACCAATGCCCATCTGAACGTGGCCCATGGGAGCTGAAAATTCACACCAGCACCCAGTGTGGCATCAGGAACACCTTGCACAGGTGGAAGCTGCCCACTCCAATGGGAACACGCATCAATTCCAGCTCATTTTTATTTCCCTGTGGCTGGCAGGGTCAGCACTGAGTTTTGTGGTCCCTTTCCCCAGTGCTGAATGTCTGATCAGTGCACAGCCAGAAGAGAAAACTTCCTGCTGGGCCATTTTATGGCTGTGGAGAAATTTATGCATCTATTCATATGTATAAAACTAAAATACAGCTCTTGGACAGCACTAAATATATCAAACCTATCAAAACACTTACACAGGATAAGTAAATTGATACTTATGTAGTGTGAGGTGAAAAGCTGTTGTTTTACCATCTAATTACCTTTATAAAGATATTTTCTTCTAGAACTAAAAAAAAAAGCCCCCATGGAGGGTGGAGGATGTTCAGATTCAAGGAGGAGCTGCAAATTCAAGGCCAGCACAGGAAAGGGCTGCACTGAAGATTTCACATCCCTGCTGCAAACAGGGCAGGCTGAGCTCTTCTTTTTTTTATTTTTTTTTTATTTTTTTTTTCTCTCTCTCTACTGTCATGCTCTATTTTCTTCCCCTTTATGGCAGATGGGAGGTGAGGCTTTAAAGGCTGCCAAGAACGCATCCAGCCCTGCTCCTCTGGCGGAACAGCACCATAGAGGGAAGGAACTTTTCCTCCGAGCTTCCTCCACCCCCAGCCTCTCCTCCTCCTCCTCCTCCTCGTCATCCAGGCTCCAGCGCCATCATTTTCATATCACTGCTAATTACATTAATTATTCTCCTCAGCATAAAACTCATTACGCTGGAATTCACGGTTCATTAAGTCCGAGGCAGGGCTTTTCCTCGGTGCTGTGGGGTCAGGATTATTCCTGTCCTGGCTGGGGGCAGCTCCTCATCCTTGTGTCCCTTTAGCGCCTGCTGAAGTGTGACCAGAGCCGTGTGTGCCACCTCAGGGCTGTCACAGCAGGCTGGGGGTGGCTCTGAGCCCCGGCAGGACTGCAAAGGTCAGCAGGGATGCTGTGGAATGAGGTTTGTTCCAGCCCAGGTGTGAGGAGCAGAGCAAGGAGTGCCCAAGGCAGGGTGCAGCAGGATGTGCTTGGTGCCATGGGGAAAGGTTTGTTCACCAGGAGATCCAGCTCCACACCTGCTGCAGAGCTCTGGTCCAGCTCCACACCTGCTGCAGAGCTGCCCTGAGCCTCTGGGAGCTGCTCCCAGCACAGCACACACAGGATTTTCTGCCTGACCTAAGCAAAGTGCTCAGGGGGAGATTTGAGGGTGCCAGGGGCTGGTAAAGCCATCCTGGCCGTGCCCTTGGGGCGACAGCAGTGCTGTGTGCCAGCTCCCCATGTCCCTTTGCCAGGCTGGAGAAGGTTTATCCAGCTGAAGGGTTTATCCATCCGCACTCCCTGAGAGCTGGAGGTGAGGAGCACTTCCATTGTCCTGATGGTGTGGAAGCTGCACGTCACTTGGTGGTGATGGTCTGGAAAGTCTCCAAGGGCTCCACATCACTTGGTGGTGATGGTGTGGCAGTGCTGCACATCGCTTGGATGTGGTGGTGGTCTGGAAAGGCTCCACATCACTTGGATGTGGTAGTGGTGTCACATCCTGCCCTCCCAGGGACACCTCTGGAATTACCCAGCACCTGCCCCTCTTCCAAAGAGCAGCCAGGAGTAAAGTTTCACTGATTTTTGAGCATAAAACCCGAGCTGGGAAATAGGGAATGAGGAGCAAGGAGAAGCTGCAGGTGCCCTGCTGAGGCTCCCTGAGCCCAGGAGCCGGAGGGATGGGCAGGATCACCTCCAAAGGGACCTGACCCCAGGGAATCCTGTTCCTGAGTGCAGTCCCTCCCTCTCACGCTGCACAGGTTCCTACCGCGCTCCCTAATTACTGTAATTAAGCAGTCACGCTGAGTGATGTCAGACACAGGGCTCAGAGTGCTTACAGCCCTGCAGAGGATGAAAGCACCCCCAGCTGCAGGGCCTGAGCTGCTCCCCGTGGTGGTGATGATGGGTTGGAGCAGCGGGCAGGGCCCTGTGGCACAGGCTGTGCCATTTGTCACGGCTCTGGGGTCACAGCATCTGTCACTGCCTGTGACCCCACGTCCCTGCAGCTCCCAGAGGTGCAGAACTGTCTGGGAAGCCCTGGAAGGGTAAATATAGCGGTAATGGTAATATATATACCAATCTCCCTGTGACTGGCATGGAGATGATGCCTGCGTGTCTGTTTTGTCATCTGCCAAGCATGAGGATATAAATATGCAGCTGGATTTGTGCAAAGTGCTGTGGAGCAGGGAGGGACCCGTTTCACTTTATTCACTCAGTCCCCACCATTTTCTCTCTCTTATGGCCCCCTTTAGGAAAGAATTCTGATATTAGGCAGCAACCAGGGAGTTCAAACTCATTTCCTCATGGTTTAACATCAGCCTGACTAGCTGGGAAATGCCCTTTCCTAAGGCACAACAGCAGGGCACTAAACTGGAGACAACCTTTTCCATCCCACATCAGCATTCCCTCCCTGCCCAGCCTTTTCTTTCCTCAGCAGTGTTTGCAGTTCTGTTCTCCCAGTGCAGGAGGCAGGGGCTCAGCTCCCACACAATTGGCACCTAATTCATTTCTCTGAGAATGTGAAAATCAATAGTGTTTATAGAGCCCACAGAGGCCCTCCCATCGGTCACTGTCCTCGTTAGGTCCATCCCTGGCTGCCAAAAGATCCTTTCAGGAGGAGATTCCACCAGCTGAAGGAGGAAAATAATGATCCCCATGTCTTTAATGAAGCCTGAGAAGTCTCCAGGTTTCTCCTCTCACTCAGAGCAAAGAGTTTCTTGGTAAATTCATGGCCTGGACTGACTTCTCTCAGAATTTTGCCTGGATAGTCAAACTCTGGTGCTTGGTTTAGCTCCAATTCAGCTCAAAGTGCCTTCTCACACATGCAAGGACATGCATTTCCCCAGCAGATGTTCAGTGGTTTCAGCTCTGGAGACTTGTGCTTGCAGATTTTGTGGGCACAACACTGAAAGCCAAGCTCAGGCTGCCCCGCAGCACCAGAGCTCCACATCTTTATTATTATTATTATTAATAATTATTTTTTTTCTATTTCCTGTGCCTCTAATTCTATCTCCAGGAAGTATCCTCCAGCCAGTGTTGGATGTCTGTGTCCTGCCTGTGCTAGGAACAGTTCCAGCCCCGTGCCCAGCTGCTCCATCTGGGGATGTTCCAGGGGTTTGTACAGCTGTTGCCTGCTCCCCTTTCCCATCTGTTTCTCTCCTCCCTGGCTCATCTGTCCTCGCCACCATTCCCAGCATGGCAGCACCACCTGGAGCTGTTGGAGAAGGGAGTTTAAGCAGAGCAGGGAACCCAGGCTGAGCTCTCCAGTTTTGCAACTGCTCTTTTTTTTTTTTTTTTTTTTTATTTCTTTTTTTATTCAGTGTTTGCCTTCCAAATCCCACGGAATAGTTACTAATATTCCATCCCTGCTTATTGATGGGAAACCAGCTGGAGTGTGATTGCTTGTTATATCTCAGGGCCTGCTGATAAATGTTGCTGCTGAGCTGGCCATTTCCCAGCTGCCCAGGCCCCAGATCCAGAAAATTTCATTTTTCTTTTTCCTTAAAAAACCTGAATGGATGGACAGCTCATTCCTCTGGATTTACACCCGAATTGGCTCCTGTTCTGGGAGGGTTTTTAAGGCGCACAGAAAGGGCTCAGCTGCACCTTGATGGCTTTTTCTGAATATTTTCAGCTCTTCCACAGCTCCATCCCTCTCCCAAGGGCAGCAGCATCCTGACATATAAAGACAGCAAAAAAAAACAAACCCAGAATTAACCCTTTTTGGTTGCTTTTACCACTCTTCAAGGCCCATTGAAGGCCTTAATGATACAGTTTTTAAGACTTAAATTCAATGTAGGATTTAATATGTGAGTTCTTTGTCCTTCATCTTCTTCTCTCTCTTTCTATTGGGCTTGGGTTGGGATAACCCTGGGGTCAGGAGCCCAAAAATGGCTCCAAACTCCCTGAAAAGAGGGAGCTGGTTTAAAGATGTGACTTTTGGCTTTTCAGCACCAGCACCATCCACTTTTCCACCTGCTGATCCTCAGGGAGCAGCACAAGATGTGAGCAATGCTCCAAGGGTAGGAAAAGCCCACAGGAATTCTGTGCCATTCTCACTCATGGGGAGGAATTTATAATAGCAAAAAAAAAAACCCCAAACCTTCAGAGTTCAAATTCATTCTTTTTCTTTCTTTTTTTTTTTTCTTTTGGATTTTTTTTTTCCAGCTTGATATGAATACAGTCACAGAGCTCCTCTGAATATTTAGATTTTTTTTGTTTGAGCACCGGATTCCTCTGTTCCCATTCGCTCAGCTAATTACCCTTTTAGCTTGCTTTTGCTCTATTTTCACAGATCTCCTGGTTTATTTATATCTACCTATCTATAATGATTTCAGAGCCATTACTCACAGCAGCACCAGGAAACATTACATTTCCCAATTTACAATTGCAATTATGATATCCGTCAGAAACAAATGCAGCTGCCTTTAATTTTAAGCAATATTTTGATCATTGTAATTAAAAAAGGAACTTATGGCACTGCACACATTAGAGAAATTAATGTAATTTCCTGGCTGCCTTAAAAGGCATGCAAATAGTGGTCTCTGGATGAGAGATTTAGGGGAGAATTAACCCTTTTTGGTTGCTTTTACCACTCTTCAAGGCCCATTGAAGGCCTTAATGATACGGTTTTTAAGGCTAAAATTCAATGTAGGATTTAATCTGTGAGTTCTTTGTCCTTCAACTTCTTCTTTCTGCTACTATTCTCTTTCTGAAATTGCTGGTTATTAAAGGATTTATGTGCAAACAAGACCATTTTCCTGTCACTGCTCATTTCAGCTCGCCTGTTTCAATGTGTGGGGACAGATGAAATCCAGTTGCTGATATTATAATCACTGCCACAATTGCATATTACAAACTCAATAACAAACCCTGGCAGATCCCAGGTCTGCGCCTCGCTGTGCTTTACAACAAGGAGAATTTACAGCCTGGATTTGGATTCATGGCGCAAGAAAAGCATCTCTGAGGGAAGCGAGGATTCAGATGAACAGACACAGAACATCCTTTTCACGGAACTTGAGGTTGATTCAATTAATTTTAATGTGCTGCTTTAGCCATGAAAGGTGCAAGTTTGACTTGTTGTTGTCTCAGCAGCAGGGGATTCATCAGTGCATGGCTTTTCTCCTTGTGTTGTTTTGCTGCCTCCTCTGTTCCTTTGGCCACTGGGTGCCTTTCCCAGCTTGGGGCTTGTTCTGCAGCAGGGAAATGTTAATAACAGGCACATGGGAATTGCCAAAATCGGGCAAAGCTGGGCTTCTCCCAGCTTTCTGTCCTTTCTGAGAGGCTCAGATAAACAAGGAGGAGAGGTGGCCACGGCTTTGCAGTGGACAGGGTTTAATTGTTGCTCTTATCACTGTTTGTGCTGGGATTTGTCCCTGCAGATCCTGGCTGGTGATGTACCAGTGGGAAATGTCCCTGGTTTGAAACTCCCAATGACAAAAATGTTGTGGGAAAGGGACATTCCGTGGGATCAGCAGACACACAAACAGCCTGGGACAGTGTGGGTGCTCCAGAATCACGCTGGATGAGCTGGGGGAGAGCGGAATGACACCAGACTAAATGATCTCATCACAATCCCCTCTGCTCTGCTTCTCATTTCTGCAATCTGGTAACTGGTCTGACCACAGATTTCTATCCAGTCCAAGATGATCTTGAGATAATTTGATGTCTGTCAGTAACAGGTCGGGAAGACAAAAAGCCTTTTTTTTCTCCCTTTAAGCACCCAGAGCTGCAGAAAAGAGACAATCCTATTGCAAACAGAACATTTGAGTGCGAGAGAAGAAGGACTGGCTCCTTTTAGGAATTTTCCTTCAGGTCAACACCTCATCAGGGTGATCACATCCTTAATTTCAGCCTGGAAAGATCAATCCAGGGGAAGGAAATCAAGCTGCAGCAGTTGTGTGCACGTCAGGGCTCAGAGCATGGAGCAATAATCACTCCCTGATCAGAACTGGCTTTGCCATTATCTGCCTGGTGCTGGGCTATGATATATGAAGCAATTTTGGCTGAGACAGTTTCTGTTTTGTGTGCAAGCAGATCCTGACTGGTAAAAACTATACAGAATTGTTTTGGGTTGTTTTTTTTTTCCCCTTTGTGCTTTCTTTTTTGCCTTATGAAGGAGTAATATTTTAAACTAAAAGGAGTTTTCAAACCACAGTCAGCATCATTCATCTTTACAGTCCTGGGGTAGGAACAATCTCTTCATTAGGCACTGAATTTTTCTCCATTACAGCACTATCTGAATGCATTTATTTGGTCATTTATTAGAAGTTACTTGATGGGGTGCAGGGAAGGAGAGGACTAAATTAAAGCAAAAGGGTTGTGTGTGTAAACACGCCTGTATATTCTAAGTGGAGAAGTCTATAAAAATATTCCAACTTAATAACAGCCATAACTCTGGGGCTCACACTGAAAACACCTCACTTGCTGCAGTGAGAAAGGGAAAAAAGCTTTGGGCCAACCCCATCTACCCGATGGGTTTTATGCAGCTGGGGCTGAGGAAAAGTGATTTCTCTTTAAATATTGCATCAGCATCCAGCCCTTTGTTCGGGGACAGCCTCGTGTGTCTCAGGCCATGAGTGCCTTGTTGGCTGCGCTTTGCTGTGGGAGATCTGCAGGCAGCCAGGATTGAAGTGGAGCAGGGTTTGATCAAGCCAGGCTTTTGCTTTCAGGATTCCCCAGGCCTGGCCTGTGCTTTGTGCTGCAGGAGCGCCTCGGGGCCAGCTAGCTGATCAGAGGCTGGATGAGGAAATTCAGCTCTCACCAGGCTCCTGTGCAGATGGAACCGGCACCACCTCATCAGCCATGCAGGGTGACCCCTCCCGAACCCAGGGCAGCAGGAGGGGCTCACTAATGGAACAGAACAAACCCCCACGAGAGCCTCAATGGCAATGTGAGGCACCAAGCAATTAATGCTGGGAAATTCAGGCTGCATGGACAGGTCTGGTTGTTTTCTTTTTGTTCAGAAGCCGGGTGAGCTCGCTGTACAAACCAGAATGTGCTGAAGATGGGGAACCTTGCTCTCCCACAACACAACCTCCCTTCTGCGCCCTGCTCATCTCCTCCAAGCCTGCTTTTCACCCACACTCCCCCTCCCACCCCTCTGGCTCCTTGTGTTTCTCCTCTTGGCTCCAGCCCTGTGCCAGCAGTGCCCATTTCCCCCAGACTCCTGCATGAAGGTGCTGCAGGTTTGGAGATCACACCTTTAACCGGAGCCAGAACATCGCTTTCCCACCCAACATCGTGCCTGGGGCTTGGCTGAGGAGATCAAAGAGCCTCTCCCCCATTACTGTGCATGTCACACCATCATTCCCAAGTTAGTTCTCCTAGGATGCCTGTGAGGCTGCTAATTTTAGAGGATCTATCACTGTTTCTGGGTTTATTTTGATTCCCCTTCTCGCTTTTATTAAAACAGACAACTCTTCCCTGCATATTCCAGAAGGCTGCTATGGTTTCTCAGAGGAGATTTGTAAAAACTAAAAACCAAAATGAAGGACCGTTTCCATCCAAATACTCTTAAAAATTTAACAAAGCAACACAACAGCTCACAGCTCAACAGGAGCATTTAGTCTTTTATGCCTAATTTCCACTGTGAATCTCTCCCTCAGAAGTGTGCTCATGTAGCCAATTGCACAGTGAACATGCCAGACTGAAAAACAAATGCAGCACAGGCATTTGGCCTCTCCAAAAGATAGCAGGACATAAAGCAGGATTACGATCCCAGGATGCAATAAAAAGAGATAAAAAATTCAGAAGAGATCAAAGTAATTTCGGAAGCAAATGAAACATTTACATGGGAATCAGACCTTATAAATGGGAAGAGAGCAAATGGCATCAGCCTGGATTGGTGTCAAGGGGGGTCTAAGGGCAGATGTGTCTCAGGAACCTTTTCAGGTGTTTGGAGCATCCTCAGAGCAAAATCAGGGCCAGGAGGAGGAGGAGAACTGAGCTGTGGAGGCCACTGAGGCACCCAGGGAAGGGGAATGGGCTGTGAGTGGGTGAAGAGCTGGGAAAGATCAGGTTGGTGGCAATGGCAGGTATTTATCTGCAGTACTTGTTGGTAGATAAACAGCCATGAGAAGACTTTGGCAGCCTAAAACTTGACAGAGACACCCAGAGCATGGAGATTTTGAGCTGGCCCTGGCTGGAAATCCTTTGTAACCTCACCCAGGAGATGAAGCAACACTTCCCTGCTACAACTCACACGGGGAGAAAATAAAAGGATTTAGTGGTGTAAATTAAGGAAACAGCTGTTCAAGTGACACGGGTGAGCAAAGCCGAGCAGTTGGAGATGAAAATATTATTATAACCATCTTTCAGCCTTTCCTTTAGGAACCCCAAGCAGATGGAAGGGTCAGCATTCCCTCTTTTAGCGGTGGCAAAGTAATAGCTTGATCCTGAACCAACAGCCAAGGGAAACGAGGGACGGAGTCTGTGTGGAGAGAGGGAATGAAAACAGAATTAATACAAAGGAGAGAAAGCAGAAAGAGAAGAAATGCAAGTGTTAGGAGGAAGAGCAGCCCTGTGTGAGGGTGGCTGGTCCAGCAGGAGGTTCAGCAGCTCCCCAGCACTGTCTGTGCACAGATAGAGCTGCCCAGCATTGATGGATGGGGGGTGCTGGCAGCGGCAGCCCAGCCTCTGAAACAAAGCCCTTTGACAAAGCTGTTAATTAGATCCAGCACCTTATCACCAGCGTGGATTCTCCATCCATCTCCCTGCATGAATTGGGATCATTCCCAGAGAGACACAAAGGGGAGAACAGAGCCTCGCCCCAAAGCCGGCTCCGATCAATTCTCATTTGCCTGGGACACGTTCCTCTTGTTTTGTCTCACCTGACACGGGCTGGGAGAAGCAATTTTTAAATGTCACAGCTCATGACCTCCACCTCACTGCCTTCCTGCAGGATTCATCCCTGCCCAGGGATGGGAGGAAGGTGCAGCAGCCCTTGGGAGAAGGTTTCAGTTTAATGCCCGGCATGTTCAGCTCTGGATCTTCTATTGAAATCAGGGAATTTGTTAAGCTGATGAGGGAAGGCTGCAGTGGAGAAACACAATAGCAGAGTGGGATTAGGCCTGGAGTAAGTGTCTGTACTTTGGAGGACTGCAATGGATTTTACATGGTGAAAAGGATTCGCTGAATGCTTTAGGTGAAATGAAATTAGTCCCACTCATGCTCTCTGAGCCTCCAAGCAGGAGGGGAGACTGGCACCCTCCCATCACGTGTAATAGCCAGATCCCCTCCAGCTGCTCTTCTTTATGGAAAATTCCAGCACAGCACTGCTGGCCATTTATTTCCATTTAGGATGGCAAGGCAGGCTCCATCTCTGGGCACAGAGAAACCCTGACAAAGCCAACTCCTGTGTCCAGGGACTCCGAGGCTCCCTGAGGCTGAAAGTGAGGAGAAACACTCGCCTCAGACACTCCAGATGCTCCAAATCCTTGCAGGAGAGAAAGCTCAGAAGGAAAAACCCTGAAATGGAGCAGGGAGAAGGAACATGGGTTCTCCAACACATGGGAAAAGGTGGATGGAATAAATCAGCGTGTGGATGGATGAAACCATGCCAGGGTCAGGCTGGCACATGAGAGGTGCCAGGGAGAGACCCCTGATGGAGGGCACAGATGGGGAAAGAGGGACTTGCTGATTCTGGAGCATTTACAGTGCCCAGAGCTGCTGCTCCTGGAAACAGAGGAGGCCACTGAGAGCAGCTTGGGCTGGCTGGTGCCTCCTGTGTGTTGCCTTCCAGTCCATCATTCTGTCTAATTAGGCACCTCTGACACACAATTAATCCTATTTGCCCGCCAGCTTTTTTATCTTCCCTCCTGCTTTTATCAGGCAGAGAATTAGGCTCTGCTGGCATGCAAAGTGCACTGCACAGGCCTGGCTTTTCAGGGGGATTTGGAGACTTTTCAGAAGGCAGAACCCATGATCTTAAAAGTTTGTTAGGAGTAATTAATTTCCTTCTCTTCTCTTCTTTTTCTAATCACTGAGTGTTGATTTCACCTCTGCTCAGACAAGCAGAAAGTCAAAGATGGGAGGGTGGGTCAGAAATCAAGTCAAGGCTGCAAAGTTCAGTAAATCTCAGTTTTCAGCTGCTCCCCTCAATTTATCCACTGGCCCCATCCCAGGCTTCAGCTGGAAATTCCACAGATCTTCAGAGCTGCACTTTCAAGCCACAATTTATTTCCATTTAGGATTTTCTTACCAGGAAAAGGTGGTGGGAATTGAGATTTTCAGGTCCCTTCTTCACCCTGTGAAAAGACTGGTCTCGCCAACCTCCAAGAAAGAGAAGGAAAAAAGAAATTAAAATTCTTTAACTCCCAGCACGATCACTTTGGCAATGAGACAGTCCCACTCACTCCTTACTGGGATTTTCCCATGAAGTGCCTTCCCCTTAACTGGGAAGGAAGGAAAATCTGTCTGCAGGGTGAAAATGGACTGCAGATAAGGTCTGGTGACACTGAATCCAATATTTCTTCCATGCACAGAGGCAGAACGAAGCTTCCCGACTGCCCAGTGCCCTTATCCTGGCAGTAGGGAATAGGGAATAGGAATAGGAAATAGGGAATAGGGAATAGGGAATAGGGAATAGGAAATAGGGAATAGGGAATAGGGAATAGGGAATAGGAAATAGGAAATGGGGAATAGGAAATAGGGAATAGGGAATAGGGATAGGAAATAGAGAAGAGGGATAGGAAATATTGAATAGGGATAGGAAACAGGGAATAGGAATAGGGATAGGAAACAGGGAATAGGGAATAGGGGTAGGAAATAGGGAATGGGGATAGAAAATAGGGAATAGGGAATAAGGAATAGAGAATAGGGATAGAAAATAGGAAATAGGGAATAGGGATAGGAAATAGGGAATAGGGATAGATTCCCTTTCCATAGATATTAAACTCCCTCCCAAGTCCTTCCTTCCAGATCTCTCTCTACCAGCTCCATACATCCCCAAATACATATTTGAATATGTATTTAAATATGAGCTGCACTCACAGCCCAGTTTTTGTTCTCGTTGGGAGCAAGGCTGAGAATGTTGTAATAATCAGAGTTCTACACTTGTTTAGGAAATGAAGAAGCAGGAAAAGGTCACCCTGCTCCCCCTCCCTGTCACCTGCTCAGCAAGAGCTCTTCCCCAGCCAGCCCCAATCCAGCCCTCTCACAGCCACCCTGGGGATCACCCCCTGTTAGTCCCTCCTTGTTCCAGCAGCTTCTTGATTCCTGTAAAACAATGATTAACAAGACACTTCTGACTGAGCAGGTACTGCAGAGAGCTGCGCCTTCCCCACCAGCTTCCTCTGCTGCCTTTTATATATCACACTGAAATGTAATTATCTCCACGGTGCAGGGTGTAAATCAGGGTGTGTGTCAAGACGATTTCCCTCCGGGTTTTATTTTATTGCGTAATAATATTTGACACAGGGCTTAGAGGTGCTGTCACCTGCCTAATCGTGTGAAACAATTTCATGTGCAAACAGCTGGTAAGTGTGAAAACCACCATCAGCCAGCTCCAGGAAATGCTCTGCTTCCCTTATCTGTTCTTGGAGAACACTGGTGTTTCCCCATCAGGCTGGGAGGAGCTGCTGTGCCCTCACACAGGAGAATCCAGCTCCATCCTCCCTCCTTGGTGTGCAGAGGGAATCAGGGTCTCCATCTGTGTCAAACCCCTCAGGCCTGAAGGGATGGAGTTAATTTGGAATAATTAATTGGTTGGGTTTATTATCTCGGAGAGGAAACCCTCTGTATCAGGGTTGTTGCCCCAGCCTTATCTCTCACAAATAATCTGGGAGGGAGAGGTTGGGCTGTCACCCTGCTCAGGTTCAGGATTTTACACTCAGTTTCCCTCAACATCCATCATTTGGGGTTGTGTTAGGACTACATTTTGTCCTAAAAGGGGACATGAAGGTGCTGAGGGCTGCAGGGACAGGCTAGGGACAGGAGAGCACATGGAAAAACTCCCAAATGGAGCTCTCAGTCCTTATTTACAAACCTTGCTCGGGCAATGTTTTCCTGAATGGCAAAATCCTCCTTCACTTGGGAACACAGAGCTGAACCCAACCCAGGTGTGACATCAACCTGGAAAAATTAAAAGAGCCAATTCACGCAGGAGGGAAGTGAAGATCCCCAAATCTGAGCCCCCTCTCACTCAGGAGCTTTGTGCTGCAGAAAAACCCAAGTGCACAGGGAAAAAAGCAGAGAGCAGAGAGAGCAGAGCTCAGAGCTGCCCTGCCCTGCTTCTCCTCAGCACAAATGGGAGCCTCCACTCTGCCTCAGGGAGAGGGGACAAAGGAGAGGCAGAGATGGCAATCTGGGGACAATGGTGGTTATTTATAAGGCTTTTTTTGTGCATTGGAGATCATAGCCAAAAGGCATCTATCTGCCTGAGGTCTGCATTAGTCAGAGTGGGGCTGGGAGGGGAGGTGGGCAGCTGCTTGAAATCACCAGCCTCCAAGGCACTATTTTTTTTTTCTCCTCAGGATAGCTGGCATTGTCAGTGATGGTTTAACCTACTTAGGATAATAATCCCTGTAATAAAGGCATTTTTAAAAAATCCCTTAGCCCGAATGGGAGCTGCTGTGCAGGGAGGTTCTGTGTGGGGCTTGCCAGGGAACAGTGGTAAACCAGCTATGTTCTGTCAGTTTTTAATACATTCCCAGACCACCACCCCCTGCCAGGCAAGAAAATTCCTTTCCAGGAAGGGATCTGGCAGAGTCTGTCCCTTCCCCCCCAAAAAAAGACCTCCTCCCTGTGGATTAAGGCATTCCACATCTGGAGCAACATTAGATCATCGAGGTTTCTGGTGCATCCTGACAAACCCCTAATCCTGGCCACCATCTGGCCCAAAGCCCCTCTCCAGCTGCTGGGTCCCAGTGCCAAAATGAGTGACCTGGTGGCACCAGCAGCAGCCTGTCCTGCTGCCCCAGGTGCCAGGGCAGGCAGGTGTGGTGCCAGGGGTGTTGGGGTCAGTTAATCCAGGGCAGGCAGGGATGGTGCCAGGGGTGCTGGTGCCAGTTAATCCAGGGCAGGCAGGTGTGGGTGCCAGGGGTGTTGGGGTCAGTTAATCTCAGGCTCGGCTGCCTGATCCCCAGGCGGGCAGAGTTCCTGGATAAACCATTCTGGAACTGGGAGCTGCCCTCTGGGACGGCTCCATGGCTCTGTGGCCAAGGTCTCCCAGCTGTCCCAATTTCACAGAGATCTTCAGAGGCCACGGATAGAGCCAGCCTTGTTCTTTAGCTGTGTTTTGTTGCTACTCCTCAACACAAAGCCCTTCTCTCTCTGCTCCCAAGACTCTTCCTCCTGCAGACCACGGCTGTCCATCAGCACCCTCAGCACCATCACACCTCCTCAATCCATTTAATGAGGTGCAGAGCTCACTGCTTGCCTGGCTCCAGCTTTGATAAGGTCCAGGCTAAACCCTTCCCTGCTCACCCACTCAGAACACTGAGCAAACCTGAGCAGGGACACGTTGGGAGGGATGGACTGGAACCTGTTCCCTCCCAGAGCCTTTCCCCCAGGCTCAGGGTGACACAGGGACACAGGAGGGGTTTTTTTGGTGTGTATTTACCAGATATCTTGGGAGTGAGTCACAGGGAACAGCACGAGCTGTGCCGGACGTGTTGGGAACAGAGCAGCAGGGCTGGCAGGGAAACATCTCAGGGCTGTGGGCAGGCAGTGAAGGTGGGGACTGGGGGCTGTGTTATCCCCTCCCTCTGCACCCTGTCATGTGCCTGGACCTGTCACAGACTCTGCCCTTCATCCCTGTGGGCTGGGTGAAGTTTTCCACCCCAATCCCTGGTGAGGGAGGCAGGGACAGCAGAGGGATGAGGTGCCCCCAGCCCAGGGGCTGTGCCTGCTCCCCTGCCCAGGCTGATCATTTCCACACCGAGTGCTGCTATTCATGAGGGTGCTCATGAGAGACTTTTATGGAGCTGCAAATCCCAGCTGCTCCAAGCAGGAACAAGCCAGCTGTGAGGCAGGGAGAGATTTCCCCAGTGCTGGAGCAGAAATTTGCTGGGCTGCCATGGGAGTAATGCAGGCGGGGTGACAGCAGCTGCATGGATGGGTCCTGGGAGGGAAGCAGAGGAGCCTGGAACATCCTGGGGCTTGTCCTGGTTATTTATCCCTCCATCAGAAAGGAGGGCTGAGGTGCCCTCAGAGGGATAAATGATGATTTAGAGCTCACTGGAGGGACCCTGTGACACCTGGCACATGGTGACACCACATGGGACAGAGAGCAGGAGCCTTCATCTCCTTCATCTCCTTCATCTCCATCAATTGTTTTCTCCCTTTGAGAGCCACTGAGGAAGATGATGGGGGTGGGAAGCAGCAGCCCTGGCAGTGCTGGTGATGGTGTCACCCCTGAGAGCAGGGGACAGGAGGCAGGGCACGGTGAGTGTGACAAGCAAGTGGCTTTGAGATCGTTGTGGAGCCTGCTCAGGCTAATGCAGGGTTTTATTCTAAACCATCCATGAAACACAGCCCGAAAATTGCACTTGCTATTGCTACCTCAGCCACTGCAATCAAAGCTGGGGAAATGTGTGGCTCAGAGAGCTCTGAGAAACAGCCTAAAAAAAAAAAATGAAAAAAGAAAGAAAAAAAAGGCAAAAAGGAAATGGAGGGAAAGCAGTGATTGCCCTGATGCCAGGGAGGGGGACAGAGACTCCCCAGGTCTGGGGGGCTGCAGGGGTCAAAGGAAAAGAGAGGTAAATCATATATATAAATCAATAATAAAATCAGATGCAAGAGCAAATCTGCCTTTATTTGCATGGTGACGAAATGATTTTGGGGTTCCCGTTAATTCTGTGTAGATGATATTAACACCTACAAAACACTCGGTGCTCCCTGTAAAAATGGCAGCATTTATGAAGTGCTGCAGTACAAGCAGCTGGATCTCATCATTGTCTTTTTGCCTGGGATTTCAGAGGGGAAAGGAGCAGTGTTTGCTTTGATCATTGTCAAAAATGAACATTTGAACGTGATTTCACAAGGACACGACTGTGTCAAGAGAAGAGGTGGGATGTGGTGACCCTGGAAATGTCTGGAGCAGTAACAGGGTTTTATTTGTGCTGCTGTCACCTGAATTCCTGGGTTCACACCCAGGCTGTGCTCTCAGCTTTGCCATGAGCTCATTCCCACATCGGGGCTGTGGAAAGGGAACAGGGAAAGGGAAAGGGAACAGGGAAAGGGAAAGGGAAAGGGAAAGGGAAAGGGAAAGGGAAAGGGAAAGGGAAAGGGAAAGGGGAAAAGGGAACAGGGAAAAGGGAAAGGGAAAGGAAACAGGGAAAGGAAACAGGGAAAGGGAACAGGGAAAGGGAAAGGGAAAGGGAAAGGGAAAGGGAAAGGGAAAGGGAAAGGGAAAGGGAAAGGGAAAGGGGAAAAGGGAACAGGGAAAAGGGAAAGGGAAAGGAAACAGGGAAAGGAAACAGGGAAAGGGAACAGGGAAAGGGAAAGGGAAAGGGAAAGGGAAAGGGAAAGGGAAAGGGAAAGGGAAAGGGAACAGGGGAAAGGGAACAGGGAAAGGGAAAGGGAAAGGGAACAGGGAAAGGGAAAGGGAAAGGGAAAGGGAAAGGGAAAGGGAAAGGGAACAGGGAAAGGGAACAGGGAAAGGGAAAGGGAACAGGGAACAGGGAAAGGGAACAGCCTGAGGGGACACACTGAGTGTCCCTGCTCCAGCAGAGCTGTCAGGCTCAGATCTGGAGCCAGCTGCTGCAGACAGCTGCAGGATGGATTACACCCAGCTCTGCCCTCAGTCTGGAGGCAGAGATAACATGTCACACAGCACAGCCCTGCCTTTCCCATCCTCTGCATCCCCACATTGCTCTGACTTGTACACCCAGGCAGATCTGAGGTATTAAAAAAGAGGATCCTAAAGAAATCTGGCAAAGGCTTTGCTATCTCAGCCTGGCAGCAGAACAAGATATGGAGCTGAGGGAGCATCCATCAGAGCAGCCAGCACCCAAAGCATCCCCCAAAGGGCATCCCCACCCTCTCTAGACTGATCTGAGGGGAAATAAAACATTTGTGGCAAAGCAGGAATGTTGTGTCTTTCACTTTCCACACGCTGGGATGGCCCAAGTGATAGCACAGAGCCACAAGGACTTGAGAAAAATGCATCTGAGCAGCTGTGGTGGTCATTTAGCCCAGCAGCAACGGGGTATGGGCGTGATGGATGCTGCTGATCATCCTCTGCAACACCGAATTGCCTTTTTAGATGAGAGTTATCAATTTTGCTGCCATAGCAACCCCAAAAGTCACCTAGAGGGCTGCCTGTCTGGGAGAGCAGGGATGGTTTCTGTGTGAGATATGGGGAAATTCAGGATTTCTGGGGTTCTGGAGGGTGTGGGAGCCCAGGGACCAAGGCAGGACAGTGGGGGGACAGAAGGGAGGAACCAGCTCTGAAAATGGGTGCTGGTGGTTCCTGTCACAAGCCAGCAGCTTCCCCAACATCTTTCCTTCATGGGTCCCTCTTATGTAGAGTTTAATGACATTGAGAGCCCCTGTCCCTTTGTCACAGTTGAATAAAATCTCTCAGAGGGTTCAGGAGTTGTAGAAGGGGACAGAAAAGCCTCTTCTCACTGATGCCATATGTGGTGTGATCCCATATCTCCATTTCCTTGGAAAATCAGGGAAGAACTGGCACGCTCCAAGCATTTCAGCGCTTTTCTGTGAATGTTTTCAAACCCAGAAGTTTAGCAAAACTACCCTTTTCAATGCAAATAGCTACAATTTAGCTAAATAGTGATTTTCCAACCAAAGATTTCACAGAAGATTTCCCAGACAGCTGTACAGAGCAGCTCAGAGAAACCAGGGTTTCTTTCCTTCATTCTGCCATTCATACATTGCACATTTTAAACGTGTTCCTGTCTGTCTGTGAGCTGATGTCAGCTTCTCATTCCTCCCAAGCGTTTGAAGTGTATTAATTTTATTGAAAGACCTTGTCAAAGCTGCCTCTGTGCCCCCATCTAGGATGCAGGCTCTGCAAAGCCATTTTATTTTCAATCTGACCCACTGAGCACTGATTGCAAACAACGATTTCTTCTGCTTTCTGTGCATCCTGTGTGTGCCTCCCTCCTTTTTGTTTGGAGTTTATGGTCACTGGCTCTGGCTTCTGTCATTATTTGTCTTTGTTCCGTGTTTTAACCTTTGTTAGAGACTCAGCCATTGTGCAATCCCTGTTCAGTGACCTATAATATCCTAATTTAGTTGGCATTTTGATCTGGGTGAACAATCCACTGTACGCGAGGCTTCTTTCCCTTTCTGTTTTCCTTTCCTTTCAAAAGGTCTCCTGTGTTATTTCTTCACCCCTTTCACACCCCACTCTGTGTTTCCTCGGGTTGCCTTTCACCCTTTCTCTCTTTTTTTTGTTCCAGATCAGCCTCAGCTCTCAGCCCTGCTCCTCTCCCAGCCCCTGCTCCGTGCTGTGGCTCCAGCAGGTCCTGCAGTCCAGTTCATCCTCCCAGGATCAGCCAGAAAAGGAAACCGCTCCTCTGCTGGGGCTGAACATTCTGCCAGCTGCTGGTGGATGAAATAATGACCCTGAAAACCTCTGGGGAGCAAAGCCCACCCAGGCCTGAGGACCAGCAGCAATTTCACCATCACAAGAGGGAGTTTTGGGTTGGTTTTGTTACAGCAGATTGAGATAAAGGAGTTCATCCTCCCAGGATCAGCCAGGAAAGGAAACTGCTCCTCTGTTGAGGTTGAAAAGATGGAGATGGCTGGAGAATCAGTGCCTGGTTCTCTCAGTCTGGCCAAAACAAGAGGAACCAGCATTGTGCATCTTCTCAGTATGGCTGTGATAATCAGGTTGGGAAAAAGGTAAAAAGGATGAATAAATTAAAAATGGGTGGAGTGTGACCATGTTCACAGGGGTTGTTGGATGAGGGAAGAGACGAGGATCTGACTCCATGTTTCAGAAGGCTTGATTTATTATTTTATGATATATATTACATTAAAACTATACTAAAAGAATAGAAGAAAGGATTTCATCAGAATGCTAGCTAAGAATAGAATAGGAAAAAATTATAACAAAGGTTTGTGTCTCGGGCTCTGTGTCCAAGTCAGCTGACTGTGATTGGCCATTAATTAGAAACAACCACATGAGACCAATCACAGATGCACCTGTTGCATTCCACAGCAGCAGATAACCATTGTTTCCATTTTGTTCCTGAGGCCTCCCAGCTTCTCAGGAGGAAATATCCTAAAGAAAAGATTTTTCATAAAAGATGTCTGTGACAGTGGAGTGCTCTAACTATGACAGTGAGCTGTTTGTCCCATTAGGGTCATGTTTAGGGATCCTAAAGGAACAGCATCCCTGTACCTGGCAGGTGTCAGCTGGTTGGGAGCCCCAGTGTCAGCTCAGGCCTCTCCTTCCTCCCCTCCTCGCATCCTGCTGAAATAACAACCCTGGGCAGCCACACTCAGCTCTGCTGCCAGCCTGGGAATGCTCCAGTGCACACACCCAGGAGAAGGAAAACACCCTCCTGGCAGCTCCTAAATCTCTGCTGCCCCATCTCTGCACGGTGGCATCCTGATGGGGACGTGAAAGAGAGAGATAACGCTGAAAGGGAGGAAAACAAGGCCTGCTTTTCTCTGTCTCTGCTCTTGGAAGGAAAGGCAGAGCGTGGCAGGACTATCAGATCTGTCAGCACGACAAGTGGCAAGGGGAGGGAAGGGAAATGCTATTGTGCACCCCATCCTGGGGCTGGCAGGGGGAAGGAGAGGGAAAACAGAGGGAAAACAAGGCGGTGTGTTCGACAGGGAGCCAGCGCGTTTGTTATCAAAATGGAAATGCAGCCCTTTGTTGATGGAGGTGTATCTGCTTCCCATTGTCTCCGGTGCCAGCCCTGTGAAAGGCTCCTTTGATGGCTCCGTGTTTGTGCAGGGGCTATGAAATTGCTCGGGAAGACAAAGGGAGTTGGTGCTGCGGGTAATGAAAAGGAGCCGAGGGCTGCGCTCCGCAATTTCCCCCGGAGCAGCTGTCAAAGGCTCGCCGAGAAAATTGGAAAGCTGAGGCAGGATGGGGGGCCAGGGACGAGCAGAGGGAGTGAGAGGCTGCTCTTTTTAGGGCTAATGTGGCCATCTGCTCTGCTCTGCTCTGCTCTGCTCCAGCCCAAGTGCTCCAAGCCCTGCGGCCGCTCATTCCCGTTCCCGGTGTGCTGCTCCCATCAGCAGTGAGGACAGGGCTGTGAACTGGGGTGGACTTGCATGTAAAGCAGCAGCAAACTGAGAGAGAGCAGGTTTGGATGAGATATTGGGGGAAAATTCTTTATTATGAGGGTGGCCAGGCATTGCCCCATCCCTGGAAGTGTCCAAGGCAATGCTGGATGGGGTTTGGAGCAAGCTGGTCTAGTGGAAGCTGTTCCAGGGGGTGGAAGATGGGCTTTAAGGTCCCTTCCAATGCAATCCAATCCAATCCAATCCAATCCAATCCAATCCAATCCAACCCAAGCGCTCCAAGCCCTGCGGCCGCTCACTGACCGTTCCCATCAGTGCTGCTCCCATCATCAGTGAGGACAGGGCCAGGAGCTCTCTGCCACCACCTCAGACCCTGCCAGGAGCTGGGATGGCTGGGGAAAGGATGGCAATCCTATCTGGAAGAGCCTGAGGGCTGCACATCTCACTCCTTTCCTCGCCCTGCTGATCGCCAGCGAGGGCACCGCGGGTGGAGTTGCATGTAAAGCAGCAGCAAACTGAGAGAGAGCAGCTTTGGATGAGATATTGGGGGAAAATTCTTTATTGTGAGGGTGGCCAGGCATTGCCCCATCCCTGGAAGTGTCCAAGGCAATGCTGGATGGGGTTTGGAGCAAGCTGGTCTAGTGGAAGCTGTCCCAGGAGGTGGAAGATGGGCTTTAAGGTCCCTTCCAATGCAATCCAATCCAATCCAATGCAATCCAATCCAATGCAATCCAATGCAATCCAATCCAATCCAACCCAAGCGCTCCAAGCCCTGCAGCCGCTCACTGCCCGTTCCCATCAGTGCTGCTCCCATCAGCAGTGAGGACAGGGCCAGGAGCTCTCTGCCACCACCTCAGACCCTGCCAGGAGCTGGGATGGCTGGGGAAAGGATGGCAATCCTATCTGGAAGAGCCTGAGGGCTGCACATCTCACTCCTTTCCTCGCCCTGCTGATCGCCAGCGAGGGCACCGCGGGTGGAGTTGCATGTAAAGCAGCAGCAAACTGAGAGAGAGCAGCTTTGGATGAGATATTGGGGGAAAATTCTTTATTGTGAGGGTGGCCAGGCATTGCTCCATCTCTAGAAATGTCCAAGGCAATGCTGGATGGGGTTTGGAGCAAGCTGGTCTAGTGGAAGTTGTCCCAGACAGTGGAAGATGGGCTTTAAGGTCCCTTCCAATCCAATCCAATCCCAATCTATGCCACTATTCCACAATTCTGTGATGAAAACTGCAGAGATAACACAAGCAGGGAGCACACCAGGCATCGTGGAAAAACACCCAGCAAAGCTGAAAAATTGTTCGTACCCAAAGCACAGCCCAGCTCAGCTGGACACTCCAGCAGGCAGCAGCACTGCATGGCCCAGTGATCTGGCTCCTCACAGACTCACTGGAATGTGCTTTCCACCTGGATTTCTCCCTATTTACCTGTGCTTTTCACCTTGATTTCTCCCTTTTTTCCTGCTCCTCACCCTCAGTTCCTTGCACATCTCTCCAAGGGGTCCCATAGTGTCCCCCCTACCCCACACCCTGCTCCACCCCCACATAACGTGTGTCGCTCACATCTTTTATGGAAAATCCTTTCCTTAGGATTTTTTCCTCCTGAGAAGCTGGGAGGCCTCAGGAACAGAATGCAAACAATGGTTATCTGCTGCTGTGGAATGCAACAGGTGCATCTGTGATTGGTCTCATGTGGTTGTTTCTAATTAATGGCCAATCACAGTCAGCTGACTCAGACAGAGAGCCAAGTCACAAACCTTTGTTATCATTCTTTCTTATTTTATTCTTAGCCAGCCTTCTGATGAAATCCTTTCTTCTATTCTTTTAGTATAGTTTTAATGTAATATATATCATAAAATAATAAATCAAGCCTTCTGAAACATGGAGTCAGATCCTCGTCTTTCCCTCATCCGTGAACCCCTGTGAACACGGTCACAAATGTGGAGCCAGGTGTGTGTGTGTGGAAACCCTCTCTGATCACGCACACACACACACACACACACAAATATTCTCATTAACTAATGGTGTCCCTAATAGGAATGGGTGCCTTTCTTCACCCCTGCTGCTGGGCTGCACCGTTTAATGGCTCAGTCATGCTCAGCCGGCCTCGCTCCTTTATCTGCTCAATAAAGAAATGGTTGATGGCACATCCACGCCTCGGCCCGAGCTGGCAATTTCACACAGGCCTTATCAGCACTCACACACGCTGTAAGGCCGCTGGAAATGAGACGTGGGATTCGCATGTCTAACAACCGGGGTTAAACGCTTTTTTTCCCTTTTTTTCCCCTGCTTTTCCCCTCTGCTGCTCCTTCTTCTCCCCTCCCTCCCTTGTCTCACCGGTTACAGCTCTGACAATGGCGTTAAAAGGATAGTCTTGCCTGGCTTCTGGTAAAAGATGTTAATTTATTGTAGTCACTTCTTTATTTGATTATTGGTTTATTAAAACTGCCAGGGGTGAGAGCTTTGTGCTCGAACAAATCCTTTAATCTGTTACCAGCTCTGTAGGCAGGACAAACACGAGTGGCTCTGGCTTTTTGGGGGGATCATCCCCCTTTTCAGCAGGAGGTGGGAGCGCAGGGATGCAGCCAAGCCAGCCCAGAGGAGCTGCCAGCCAGGAAGGGCTGTCCCCAAAAGCAGCAGCTGTAGCTGTCACGCTCTCCTCAGCCTTGGACACACTCAATTTCCATTTGTTCAGCTCACCTGCATCCTGAAGAGCTCTTTGGCAGCGTGTGGTGACTCCCTGACACTGAAACTCTCTGTTTCAGCCTGCCTGGCAGGGACCCTCTGCTTTCTGGACCCCAAAGGGTTTCTGCACCTCATTTCTTCACCCCTGCTCCTGTCCCGTATCTCCCCTGTGGCTGACATCTTTTATGAAAAATCCTTTCCTTAGGATTTTTCCTCCTGAGAAGCTGGGAGGCCTCAGGAGCAAAATGGAAACAATGGTTATCTGCTGCTGTGGAATGCAACAGGTGCATCTGGGATTGGTCTCATGTGGTTGTTTCTAATTAATGGCCAATCACAGTCAGCTGGCTCAGACAGAGAGTGTAAGCCACAAACCTTTGTTATAATTCTTTCCTATTCTATTCTTAGCCAGCCTTCTGATGAAACCTTTTCTTCTATTATTTTAGCATAGTTTTAATTATATGTATCATAAAATAATAAATCAAGCCTTCTGAAACATGGAGTCAGATCCTCATCTCTTCCCTCATTCCAAGAACCTGTGAACTCTGTCACACTCCCCTGGGAGAGGGGACCCTGCTCTCCCCTGCCCATTCCCTCAGCCCTCAAACCCAAGTATCCACAGCTGCTTTTACCCTTTTTGCCCAGAATTCAGCTGGGTGTGCCTGTGGTGCCTGTTTGGGGACTGAGGTGACTCCTGCAGGTGAAGGTGGGGCTGGTTTCTCTCAGCCAGGAATCCCATCAGCATTCAGATCCAGCCCTCCTGTGTTTGCACTCAGGGATGGAGTTATTGCAGCAAACCCAGCTCTGCCTGGTGCATCCAGCCCTGAGGATCCATCCAGCCTTGACTCTCCCCTTCGAGCATCCCTTCATCCCTCTCAGCTGCACATCCGGATTTTCCTTCTGCATCCCAGCCCCGAGGATCCATCCAGCCTTGACTCTCCCCTCCAGCTCATCCCCTTCATCCCTCTCAGCTGCACATCCTGATTTTCCTTCTGCATCCCAGCCTCGAGGATCCATCCATCCTTGACTCTCCCCTTCGAGCATCCCTTCATCCCTCTCAGCTTCACATCCTCATTTTCCTTCTGCATCCCAGCCTCGAGGATCTGTCCAGCCTTGAGTGTCCCCTTCGAGCATCCCTTCATCCCTTTCTACTGCACATCCTGATTTTCCCTCTGCATCCCAGCCCCGAGGATCCATCCATCCTTGACTCTCCCCTTCGAGCATCCCCTTCATCCCTCTCAGCTTCACATCCTGATTTTCCCTCTGCTCTGCCCTCCAGCTCAGGGATGTTTTTCCCTGTGCAAAGATGTTTTTCCAGTGGCAGCAGCTCGTTCCAGGCTGCAGTTCCAGCCACATAAAAGTCAGCAGCAGCAGAGCACAGCGATTCATGGCAGTGGTTAAGGTTTTATGCAGAGCCTTCCAGTCTAAGTGTTGCAGGGCACTTAGAGGGCTGCATCAAAACACAGCCCCAGGGTCCCTCCAGAGACAGCAAAAGAGTCCCCAGGGCAACCTGAGCTGGATTTGACATGTGAGAGCTTTGTCCAGGACATGGGAGGGTAAGCAGAGGGGAAGGTTGACTCCCTTCCTTCTGAGCTGGAACAGGGCACTTCAAACAGCTTTAAAATCCTCAATTGCAGGACATAAATTCAGCGTTTTGGTGTGTTTTTAGGGGTTTTTTTTCTCTTTTTTTCTTTTAAGGCATTGCTGTTGTAATTCCTGGATGCTTTGGGGCAGATTTAATGTAGCTGAGGGGAGAAGCAGCCCCTAAAGAAATTGCTGGACCTGCAACTTGAACTCCAAGGACAGGAGAGAGGAGAAAGCCTCCCAGGATGTGCTGAACCCCCTCCTCTTCTCCCCCTGCTGCTTTTCAACAGAAAGTCACCTTCAGCACTGATGGCAGGGGCAGGACAAGGTGCCTGTGGCTGGAATTAAATCAGGTTTTCTCCATCCTGGGGAATCTGCACATTGCCAAGGCTCCCACATCAGCGATGCCTCTGAAACGTCTTCATCACAACTGTCTCAGCTGACCTGTAATTTAATTTTCTTCCTTTCTGTCTTAGACCTGTGCAGCTGCATCCTTCTGCAGAATCACAGACATCCAGCGCCTCCTGCCAGCCTCTGAGGGAGGGAGGGGATCCAATGACTCTCCTGGATAACTTGCTCCTCACTCCTCTCATTAAAAACCTTTCCCTTCGACTTCACCTGGATTGTCTTGCTGCATTTTTCCCTCTCCCATTCATTAGAAATAAATAAGTGATGAACCAAGCAGATTTCCTGCCTCCCTTGCTCCATAAGAGCTTTTGACATGGTCTATAGGAAATGAACCTCAACCAAAACTTAATTTTTTGTTCCCAAACAGGAGACACTTGAGATTAAGGCCTGAGACCCAGAAAAAAATGTAAATAAGGGGCTTTAACGCAAGATGTTGATTATAAACCTGGATCTGTTCTCCCACAATGAAATGGTGCCTGAGGGCATCAAGCTCCTGCTCACATGTCAGTGTTAGGGCAGAGAGGGCTGAATAATTCATCAATAAACTTCAAATTTGGCTTCCCTGCCTGTCTGGGAGCTCAGTCTCTCCCAGAATCTGTTCATTAGGTGAGGTAACTCATAAAAATGGCAGAGGGACCCCGGGTGGGAAGCCCTGGGCCTAGTGGAAGTTTGGAATTTGCTTTGCTTTGCATCAGGAATGAGCTGGGACAATTCCAGCAGGGAAACGAGAGCAGCCTGGTGTTGGATATGCTGCTCACATGGCTCTGGCTCTCTCCTGAGCAGCTGAACTCAACCCCTGGAATGAGTTTCCCGGGTGAATATCACGCTGGATTTCCATAAATGTGCTAAAACGTTGCTTAAAATGCGCTTCTCTCAGTCAGGCTGGTCTATCTCTGTGTCCATCTGTATCATTTTATTTCCACAGCACCCATCACTACTCACTCTTCCTCAATCTAATCTTCCTCATCTAATTATTAATTCCTCCACTGGAGTGCTTGCTGCAAGCTCCCACCAGAAGCTTGGAGATACAACTGGAGTAAATCAGTTGAAAAATGAATAAAACCCAGATATAGTCTGAATTTCCCTACATTTAATCCCAGTTTTCCAAGCCCTTTTAAACTTTTGAACAACATTCACACATCCAGGCAGGGGAATGAAGATAAACGGACATTTAAGTTCACTCAGACAAAATTCCACAAGAAATGGCAAAATCTGATGGAAAGGAGAAGATTTTGGTGATTATTTTTATTGTAGGAGGGTTTGTGAGCCCCCAGACAAATGTCAGGGCACTAAGCCTGGAAGCAGCCAGGGAAAAGCTCAAGTCAGGAGGCAGGAGGTGTGATAAGGAGAAGGGAAAAGGAGGACAAAAAAGGGGGAAGAAAAAGGAGGAGGGAAAAGGAGGAAGAAAAGGAGGAGGGAAAAGGAGAGGAAAAGGGAGGAAGGAAAAAGGAGAGGAAAAAAGAGGAGGGAAAAGGAGGAGGAAAATGGAGGAAGAAAAAGGAGGAGGAGGGGAAAGGAGGAGGGAAACAGAGATGAAAAAAGAGGAGGAAAAAGGTGAGGAAAAATGAGAGGAAGAAGGAGGAGGGAAAAGGAGGAGGGAAACGGAGGAGGGAAAAGGAGAGGAAAAAGGAAGAGGAAAAAGGAGGAGGAAAAAGGAGGAGGAGGGGAAAGGAGGAAGAAAAGGAGGAAGAAAAAATGAGAGGAAAAAGGAGGATGGAAAAGGAGGATGGAAAAGGAGGATGGAAAAGGAGGATGGAAAAGGAGGATGGAAAAGGAGGATGGAAACAGAGAGGAAAAAAGAGAAGGAAAAAGGTGAGGAAAAATGAGAGGAAAAAGGAGGAGGGAAAAGGAGGAGGGAAACAGAGGAGGGAAACGGAGAGGAAAAAAGAGGAGGAAAAAGGTGTGGAAAAAGGAGGAGGAAAAAGGAGAGGAAAAGAGAGGAATAAAAAGCAGAGGAAAAAGGAATTTCAGCCCTCCAGCTAAACAGGACCAAGGAGGGGGCAGTGACAGCATCAGCTAGGAATTGTCTCCTTGTCCCCGCCAGCCAGAAGTGAAGATTCCAACATCATTCTCCATGGATTTGAAGCCTTGCCCAGCCGGAAGGGAGGGAAAAGCAAAGCCCATCTCTGTCAGAGACTTTGCAAGAATGAATCACTCTGCCCTCACCCTGGAGCGCCGCCGTCTCCTCCAGGTGACAGCTCACGTGGGAGGATAAATATAAATAAAGAGAGGGAAGCTGCAGCATTTTGATGACTCATGTAATATTCATTTTGAATTAGTTTGTACATGATTCTATTAAAAAAAAAAAAAAAAAAAAGGCAGACATTCCATAAGATTTTTTTTGGTGGTTGTTTTTTTTTGCAAGCTCCAATTTGCTGCTGGCAAGGAGCAGCGCTCGGGTCTTTTATGGGTATTAGTTCCATAGTGTATAGCAGGAGGCAGAGGAAGTTTAATTATGATTCACTGAGCCACGTTGTGGGTATGTTTTAAAGCCACTTAATTAGTGCAGAAATATACAGCTGTAATTATCCTGAAATATGGCCTAATTAACCTATCGAAAACCCGTGCACGTGGCTCAGGAAACTTGGAAGCATTAATAGTCTATTAATACACCGGGGCTGACAGCCCATCATGCTCACATTTGGGAACAGGAACCTCCTCCCGTGACCTCCCATTGAGCAGAGATTCCTGTGGCAGGTGAATCCTGCCCTTTTCCCCGCCGCAATTTTTGTGTATAAATTGAAACAAAGCTGCTGCGGTCCTAAAGCTGCTGATCATCCAAACCTCTGCTCTGTCCTCTTCCTCGGTGCTGAAATTCATCTCCAATCCCTCCAGCCTGACATTCCTGCAGGCTCGGGGTGTCCCCTCAGCCCTGCTGTGTCATTGTTCCTTCTCTGGAACCAGGAGAATCCTCCTGGATGCATTCCCAGCCCTGGAGCAGAAAGGAGATAATCAGGGAGATAGATAAAGCACAGCCCGAGCAAAAAGGTGATGGCCAAAGGTCTTGTGTTCAGTGCTGGGTGATAAAGCTGATAAAAGCTGGGAAAACCAATTATCACTTCAAAAACACCGTGATATCCAAGGCCAGGCTGGACAGGGCTTGGAGCAGCCTGGGACAGTGGAAGGTGTCCCTGCCATGGCAGGGGTGGCACTGGGTGTTCCTTTAACACCCAGTTAAAGGAAAAAGTTCCTTTAGGAACTTTTAAAATTCCTAAACTTTTAAAGTTTCCTTTAAAGTTCCTTCCCACTTGTGATTCTATCACAGATCTTCCCAAACCATCCCGGAGACCCAAGGAATTTGCCCTTGGAATGCTGCTTAGAGGAACTTCTACAAAGCAAAACAGCAAATTAATGCCCTGCCCCTTATTCCATCATTTTATAGATGAGGAAACCGAGGCACAGGCTTGGAAATTTAATTCCCTGACTGTGCCTTTCTCAGGCCCTGCTCCAACAATCAGGCCACGCTGCTCCTTCACTGGGAAAACTGATTTGAACAGAGCTTCATCTTCCAGGATGGAGCATTTATTCCTTCCACTTGAGCTGAAAAGACAATCCCAGGACTGGCAGGGAGGGGTGCTGAGAGGGAGAGGGAAAACAGGGGGGAAGCAGCTGGCACGAGGTTCTTCAGGCAGAGCACAGCACCAAATATTCCAGCAGTGTCTTCATCCTCTTGGTGATCAAAGCAACCCAGATTGAATCCGGCTTGTAATCATCCACAGGGTAGTTTGCTTAAAATTCCCCTAATTATGGAAGTGCAGCAAATTGCTGCTCCGTGATGAACTGAAAGGGAAATTGAGGGCTCCCACAACCCAACTGCTGCCACAGGGGCTCAAAGACAAAGCAGGAGGGAGGTTCAGAGGGAAGAGAGACAAAGAAATGCAGGTGGGGATGAGCAGGGAGAGGAGGGGAGGGAATTGTGTCTCTCCTACATCTCCCTGGGATGCCACCAGTTTTGGAGAGCTGAGAGATGCAGAGAGCACTGAAATGCAGCCTGGCTGAGCTGGCCCTGCCATTTCCCCAGCAATTGTGACACTTGACACCGTGCCACAGGCAGTGCTTTGACCAGAGCTTCTGGCTGAAACCCAGAGAGCTCATCTGAGCACCATCCTGCCCGAAATGCAGGAGTGGGGCGTCTCTCTGGACCAATAATCTGTATTATTTCCTCTCAGAGTGCTCTTGCAGCGGCAATTCCTCATGAGAGGTGACAGCAGGTTCCACAGAGGGCTCAGCCGAGTCACTTAGGGACAAGGGGCTGGAAGAGGCTGTTCTGTTTTAACGAGAGGTGTTCTCTTCCAAATTCAGCTCCATTTCAGGGCAGCTCTGAGAGCAAGTCCTCTCGTTGTCCTCTTCAGACAAGCCGTGCCCAGGATCCTGATGGAGTCGCCTCGCCCTGGATGCTCTGTGCTGAGTGTGAGGGGGAATCCTGCTGCCTCCGTCTCTCTCAGGAGCACACACAGGCTGTGATTAAGCAGAGCACTTTGCTTACTTAATATCAGTGTCACTCCCAGAGCCCCGGAATGAATGAGCTCAGCAGTGCAGAGCAGAGCCCGAGCCTGCCTCAGTCACAGGCGGCTGCTTGGGCTCCATCCTCCTCCTCCTCCTCCTCCTCCTTCCAGCACAACACATCAAAAGCTGCCTACAGGAGCCAAATCATCCTCCTGGGAATGCCACCCCCATCAGAAACCGGTGCTGGGGAGGGAAAACATCACAGACAAGTGTAATTCATCCCACCCGGGCGTTTGTGCTTGAATAAACCCTCCAGTTCTTTTGAGATAAACAACAACAGAAAATAAACACCCAGCCAAAAAGGGGGATTTCTGCCAGGAGCTTTGGTGTGGCTCTTTACAGCAATCTCCAGCCACAAGGAGTACCTGCGTTGATAGGAGTGGGAAAGGACCCCAGGGCTGCTCTACCCAATCTTCTGCTCAAGCTTTGTGGGGTCAGAGGAGGAATTTGGGTTGGATATCCAGAATAAATTCTCCCCTGAGAGGGTGGGGAGGCCCTGGCACCCTTTTCTATGATATCTCATTGTAAATCCAGGTGAAGCCTTTTCTATCATATCTCATTGTAAATCCAGGTGAACACAGGGGGTTAAATATTTTCATCACAAGCACTGGCACAGGACTATCCTTCTTTTCCCTTAATCCGGGTGCTTTTCTCCCCCCAGAGTTGTTTATTTCATAGTCAACTTCCAATATAATTTGTACCTTGTTTTGCATCACTGTAAATCATTTCATTAATGAAAAAACAAAAAAAAACAAGACCAAGTAATTATAAAGCAAATATACAAAATATACAGAGCTAATCTCTCCCTTATATTGCAAGGATTAAATAAACAGAAATATCAGCAGAAAGTATTCCAGACACGTTGGGCTGCCATAAAATCTACTAGGTGAACTGTTCATTTACATATTCCCCAAATACAATAGGATGACACTTTTGAAATTAAAAACTGATGATACAAATGGCATTTAAAGTTCATTTAATATTATTTGTTAAAATTTCACTGACAAATCTGTCATATGTGAGGCAGATCCTATTACTAGGAGGAGAAAAATAAAAGCAATTGAAATCCAAACCCACCCCAACACTGAAGGGTCTATTAAGACAGTAGATGAGAATTTGCATTATCAAATAATCCTAACAGGAGAATTTATAAATGGAAATGTAAACTGTGCAGGGTTTTAAATGTTAATTCATCCCCATAACTAGTTTCATAAACAGCTTGACTGTGTTTCTCCTGGAGACAAGGCAGAGATGTTTCCCTGGGGGATTGATTGAGAACCCAGGCAGCAGCAGCAGCAGGTGGGTTTGTGCACAGCAGACCTGGAGGCACCTGGGATTGAGGCACAGTGCAGGTGGATGAGCCCTGGCTCCAGCCCCAGCCCTGATTTGGGTATTTCTGTGCCCCTTTCCCACCCATTCCTGAGTGTCCCACACACCTGCACAGCTCCATCCCCAGATCCTGAACCCCTGAACTCCTACAGAGCACTGACCCCCTCCCTTGGCTGAAACTTGGACAATTATCCCGTGTTGAAGATTGCAATGCAAGATGTTTTCTGTTACCCTCTGCATGGCAGATTATCTTTGTCAAGTGGGCAGTTTGCCTTATCTCTCTCTTTGAGTGACCACAATCACTCCTCCCTCAGGAGGGGATGTTGCTGATAACAGCTATTGAATGTCCCTGCATGGCTGATAAGAACTACAGCATCCCATTGGGAGATGCTCCGCCCAGGGGGAGGAGCCAAGCATTCTTGCCTGGATATAATCTGGAGATTCTGGAACACCAGCACAGCTTCTCCACGGGATTCCCCATCCTTTTCTCCAGGATCCCTGCTCCAGCAGAGCCACCCCTGACACTGCAGGAGGGCTGAGCCACAATTCCAATGGGACTGCTGCCCACACCCTGACCCACAGGGTGTCAGGTTGGGTTCTGACTCTGTCAGTGTTGTTCTAGTGTACTGCAGTGTTTATTTTATCCTTTTTTTTTTCTTTTTCCTTTTAAAGAACTGTTATTTCCTGCTCCCATATTTTTGCCTGAGAGCACCTTAATTTAAAATTTATAGCAATTGGGAGTGGTGGGGAGGGTTTACATTCTCCATTTCAGGGGAGGCTCCTGCCTTCCTTAGCAGACTCCTGTCTTTCCAAACCAAGACATCCAAATACCCAAAAAGATCCAGAGGAAAACTCTTTAATCCTGTTTGAATGACAGGTGGATCACACACTGCTTAAAAGCAGGTAGATATTGGGATCTCTTTTTGTTTGTTTATTTATTTTCCCCTCACATCAATATGGAAGGGTAGCATTGCAGGTGAAACGGTGCATGGAGATTAATCTGGTTCATAGCCCTCATAAATATTAACAGGCTAGTAAATGTGTAACCTTATTACTTTGTCCCTTTGCTCTCATCTCTTCCAAGCTATTTTCACCAGAAAAGGTTAAGTAAGTTGGTAAATGAGACCATGGAAAAAGGAAAGGAAAAAGGAAAGGCGTTCATGCAGAGCCAGTGCACACAGAGGTGGGATCAAAGCTTCCTTTTCCTTTTCCTTTTCCTTTTCCTTTTCCTTTTCCTTTTCCTTTTCCTTTTCCTTTTCCTTTTCCTTTTCCTTTTCCTTTTCCTTTTCCTTTTCCTTTTCCTTTTCCTTTTCCTTTTCCTTTCCCTTTCCCTTTCCCTTTCCCTTTCCCTTTCCCGCCAGCAGAGAGATACAAACACAATTTAGGAAAGGACTGTTTCTCCAGTAATTAACATTTGTGTCCTGCTGCTTTTATTTCCTGTGTCCATGTTTTTCCATCCAGCAGCACAAACGATGTGGGTTTCAAAGCAATCATGCCATTTTCTGTTAGCTGATCTTTTAATGCCTAGGATTTATGAAAGATGGCACCCTATATTTTTGTGTTTACATGGATCATTGCTGAATTGGAACTCATCCTGTTTTCATGAAAGGATTCCTCCCTTTTTGGCAGAGCAAAGGAGTTTGTTTTCAAATCTAGCCTATGTGAAAGATCATGTGGCCATGAAGGAAATCTTGAATCTGTTCCAAGTGGTGAGTCTCATGAAGGCAGATCTGTACCAAAACCTCTAACACTTGCAGTTTCAGATATTTTCAGCAGGGAAAACCCTCAGCTTGGCGAAATCTCACAGAGGAGACATATTTCACTGACGTGAGCTTTCCTGAAAGACAAAATTGTGAATTATATACAAAGGAAGGAAGGGGTGGGGGCGGAAAGCAGCTGAGACTTTATACAGCATTGCCATTGATCAGCTGCCCTGAAAAGCAGCCACTGCTGGGGAGAGCAGAGAGCCAAAAATCTGCAGGGATGCATCAGGTGAGGATGCAGATGGGGACTGGGAGAGGAACCCAAAATCTGGGGAGCAGAGGAACCGAAAATCTGGGGAGCAGAGGAACCCAAAATCAGGGAGCAAAGAAACCCAAAATCAGGGGAGCAGAGGAACCCAAAATCAGGGAGCAGAGGAACCCAAAATCTGGGGAGCAGAGGAACCCAAAATCAGGGAGCAGAGGAACCCAAAATCTGGGGAGCAGAGGAACCCAAAATCATGGAGCAAAGGTACCCAAAATCAGGGAGCAGAGGAACCGAAAATTTGGGGAGCAGAGGAACCCAAAATCAGGGAGCAGAGGAACCGAAAATTTGGGGAGCAGAGGAACCCAAAATCAGGGAGAAAAGGAACCCAAAATCAGGGGAGCAGAGGAACCCAAAATCAGGGAAGCAGAGGAAAATGGTGCTGGATTTGCACCTGGGTCTGGGTTTTAACAGCGGCAATCAGATATTGGGTAGAACATCTGCAGCCTTCTTCCTCAGTGGGAAGATGGATTGCTGTCAGTTTTCTTTCTTGCTGTCGGTTTTCTTTCTTGCTGTTGGTAACTGAGAGGTGTTTGAAAAGATTTTATTCTATTATTAATCTTGATAAATACTGAGATACAAGAAATGTCAAACTCAACACCATTCTATCAGAAACTAACCCATTTCTTAGTTACAATACTTTATAAATGTTTTTCAGCTTAACTTGTAATAATACAATAACAATAACAATGCTACTATTACTACTTAACAATAGTACTATTACTGCTAACACTAATCACTTATATTTTCTCTACATAGTCTTGCTATAATGCATCTTTCACCATTCTAATTTTCTAAAATATTTAATATTATTATAAAACTACATTTTTAAATTATATTTCTATCTCTCAACAATATAATCTCTAGTCTATAACTTTCTTAAATCAGCACACCTTACCTCAGTATTTCCATATAAATATACAAAACTATATAAGCTTTCTATCAGATTTTAAGAATTCTTTACAAATCCATTTCTCACAAATCCAGCAGAGTCCTGTGCCCCTGCCCTGTGACACAGCCTGGATTGAATCCCCTTAATCATTCCTGGGGGCCTTTCCTGGAAAAATCCAGCTAAAATCCAGAGGCAAAACACCAGGGATCGAAATTCCTGCGTGGAATTTCCCAGTCCATGTGAAGGTGAATAAGAAAAGGGAACAAGCAGGAGCCAGGAGGATTTGGTGGTGCTGATGGCTCTCTGAGGGCTGTTTAAATAGCCCCATCCAGCTGTGGAGGTGTTGGCAGTGTCTGATTCCGAGGATGATGATGCTGCTGTGCCTCACTGAGGTGTTTTATGAGCTCTGCAGGAAGATCAGCTCATGTGGAGTGACACTGATTTGGTAGCACCCTGCTCTTGATGGAAAGCCCTGTGTTTGTTCCAAGGAGGAGGAAATATTTCTCCAGCAGCCTGCAAAGCAACGTGCTCCCTCACCTTTTGATACCCATCAGGAAAAGTTCACTGGCAGAGAAACAATCACCAGCAGCTCCTGGAAGTGCTCAGAAACTGCTCCAGGCAGGGTCTCAGGGGTTGGGAGTGCAGCAGAGCCCCCCTGCCTCAGCCAACTGACAGCATCCGAATTTCTGGCAAGAACAGCAACAAAAAGAGTAATAAAAGGGGCTGGGCAGGGGCTGTGAGGTGCAGAGACCTTGCAGCAGCTCACACTGGCTCCACGAGCACGGATTGCCATCCAGGAGGAGCCATTGATTCCCGTGACTAATGGGGGCTTTAAGGAGGAGAGTGTGCCAGATCAATATGCAATCCTCAGTACATGAATCACTGCAGCTTTCCCAATTTATTCCCCTCCAAATCCAATGGATGAACAAAAGATAAACACACAGCCGGGCTGGGGGGGAGGCCCAGGAAGGCAGGTGGGGAGGCAGAATCTCATAAGGGATAATTAACTGGCTTTTATCATTCTAACAAAGCATTAAGCCAGTAAATCTATGGAAATGGGAATGCTCCAGAGGGTCGTTACTGGCATGAAGCAGAAGCTTTCTGGAAAACTGCTTGTCTTCTCCAAGTGGCTTGGGTTGAGGAGAGGAAGGCCCTGACACTGTCCCTATATCCAGCCAGGACAGCATCCCACATTCCCACGCTGGAGATTCCCTTTCCCATTGCCCTCTCAGAGCTCCTCCATGCTAGAGGTGCAAAAAAAAAGGGTAAATTTAACTCAAAAGAGGAGAAAACTTATATATTCTCTGGGGATGAAACAAGAGAAAATGATAATTTCTTCCCTTTGGGGTGAACAGTGCCCAGCACCAGAGCTGCTTCTCATCCTGGCACAGGGAGAGACTCCCCTGAGAGGTTGTGGGTGCAGAAATCACAGGATGCCCCACATCCAGGTCCTGCAGACACCCCTCAGCATCCTCACATTGCACCAAATGGAGAGGAAAAAGAGTGGGGCAGAAAACAATTTTTTTTCTGACCGACAGAAATCTATCTCAAATTGAAGCAAAATGCCGATGTGTTGCCAATTTTCCCCAGATGACCAGTAGAAATGCAGTTTAGATTGGGTTATTCCTTTCCTCCAATAACTTCAGATTGTTCCATTTTGATTTGAAGCTTTAGGGTATTTTAAAGCATTCAAGTTTAAACTCCAAGTGAAAGGGTAAATTTCGACTGAGACTTTGCCAGACTTTGTGTCCTGATTGCATGAGACTGGGGTGCCTTGATCATTTCAAACCCTGTTTTTCCAACTCAGAAAATTCCTCATGAACGCTTCCAAATCTTGAATAGTTCTGCTACAACAAATGAGCACTTTTCAGTGAAGGACAAAAATGCATCTTGGGGAAAAAATTGCCACTGTGTCTGCCTGTCAGAGGCAATCTCATGCTCAGCATTCTCCTTCCAGTTCTCTCCTGCTTCTTAATCTCCCCTCATTCCCAAATGAAACACGAGAGAGATTTGGGACAGATTTAGGGCAAATTCCCACCCTTTGCCTTAGAAACAACCTTCCCTGTGTCCCAGCTGAAGGCAGTGTGTTTTGGCATGGGAAGGCCACTAAAACCTTGTTAATTTCAAAGGTTTAAATTTACATTTTAAATCCTGAATTTACAGGCATAACCTCAGGTGTGACTTCAGCCTCCACAATGAGCGCTGTACTTGTTTTTTTCGATGTTTTTCCTCATCTCCCACCACATCCTGAAGGATTTCCTCCTTTCTCCACAGCCTCAGTGCGCCACTTCCCTCTCAGTGTAATTCCAGCTGGGAATTCCTGTGCTGCTGGGCCAGGAAAAGGGATTTTTCCAAGGCAGGGAGATGCATGGGAGGCTGTGACAGGCCACAGGTGGCTGTGACCTGGGAAAAGCATCCCCAGCACTTGAATGGGGTGGGATCATCCCTGGCATCAGCTTTGGGACCAAACCAGGTGGAATTCCTGTATAAAAATGCCAAGTATGGGGAAAATTCAATATTAAACAATAAAACAGAATTTTTCCCCTTCATGGGCAAAATTCCTCTTCCTGCTTCTCTGGTGAGAGGAATTGTGGATTTGTCTTTACAAACCAGCTGTGGGGCTGCTGGTAGATAAAACCAGCACTGGGAGAGAAAAGAAACAATGGGAAGGATTCCACTGATTGATGAATGGAAAAAGATATTTGCTTTTACAAATAAACTTTGGGTTTGCTGGTAAATGAAATTAGACATTGAAAGATGAAAGAAACAATGGGGGAAAATTCTGAACCCCATAAGAATTAAAAATTAAAAGGGAGGGTTATATATGAGAGGGGAAGCTTTGGTATCAGGCCTTTTGGGAAGTCTGAACCTCTCAAGTACCTCAGAAATGGGGAAAAACCCATAAATTCTGTAAGAATTAAAAATTAAAAGGGAGGGTTATATATTAGAGCGAAATCTTTAGTATCAGGTGTACTGGGGAGTCTGAACCTCTCAAGTACCTCAGAAATGGGGAAAAACCCCTAAATTCCATAAGAATTAAGAATTAAAAGGGAATTTTATACATTAGAGGGAAATCTTTGGTATCAGGTATTCCAGGAAGTTTGAACCTCTCAAGTACCTCAGAAATGGGGAAAGAGAGATGGAAAACGTGGCTGGAAATTGGGATAAAAAGGAGGCTGCATCCTCCAAAAATTAGCGGATGCGCCATGGTCTCTCCCTTTATTAGAATAAAGTCAAAGGACACCTCTATCTCCTTTTGGGACATCAGCCTCTGGTGTTTGTGGATTAATTTTCCTAGCATTGGGAATGCCGCCCTCTCTGTGCAGGAAGAGGGGCTGTTCTGCCCGTGGCAGGTTTCCATTTGGCGATGCTATCGCGGCTCTCACGGCGTGCTGGGCACGTGCCTTATCAGCCTGCCCGTGCAAAAAAGCAATATCAGTTTGGTGGCGTTGAGGGCTGCAGCGAGAACAATGAGCTGTGCATTGTTAAACAAGGCAGCAGCCCCGTGCTGTACAAGTGGAACAAGTGTAATCGCTGACACAGGCTCTGAGTGTAATTACAGCTCAGCAGCGAGCACAGGAACCTTCCCTGCCTCGCCTGGGCAGGGCTGTGTTTTATAAATCCTGTCCTCAGTGAGAGGAAACGGCCTCAAATTGTGTCAGGGGAGGTTCAGGTTGGGTATCATGAGGAATTTCTTCATGGAAAAGCTGCCCAAAGGGGTTTGGGAGTGTGGCACCCTGATTTTTTAAGATTTTCTAAGCCTTCTGATGTTTACGTTCTTGTAGTGAATTTTCTCACACATTTTCTGTAAATAACTCATTGTTTTGCATTCCTTATGGAGGAGGAGAAGTCTGATGGGCTGTTGGTTTGTGCAGTGTCATTGGAGAGGTGGCACTGTCACCCTCCAATCCGCTGTCACTTTTGGAAATCTATAAATGCTGGAGTCAGAAAATAAACTTCCCTTTTTCTTCACCTTGAGAACAGGGGTGTGAGGTTGTGTTCTTTCATGCCCTATAAGGACAGGAGTGCCAGCCCCTGGAGGTGTCCAAGGAATTACAGAATGTGGGGAACAGTCACAGTGATGCTGTTGGACTCAGTGATGCTGGAGGTTTTTCCAACCTCAGTGATTCTGTGACAACTCACAGCCTTTGAGAAAAGCCTCACTGATCCCACTGAGCAGCTACAGAACCACACTCTCACCTATCCTCAATTTTAAAACTGGGAAGGGTCATTGCTTGGACCCTCAATGACAGCACAAGGCATCCCTGAGTTCCTCCACAGCAATCCCACCACCTGACACAGAGAGGGAGCAATCCCTCCCACCTGAACACGCCTGAATTTTATTTATTTCATTTTTTTCCCAAGCAAATCCTAAAGCTCTGAAGTCTAATTGCTTCTCTTAGCAGCCAGATTCACATAATGACTACAGTGTTTTGCCACGCCGAACAGCAACTGTGTATCAGCAATATCTCTGGAGCAAGGTCAACTGCTCTGCAATAAAACTCCATCCTGCCTTTCATATCCCACCAGCACAATCAGGGAATTGGGCTCTTCCCCGAATACCAAATGCAGCAGCAAACCCCAGAAGGAGCTTCCTGAGAGAGTGACGGCTCTGCTTGGTGAGCCAGCGCTGGATGCACATTCCTGATGCTGCTGCTGTGCCCGGTCCCTGCTCAGGGCTGTCTCCAGGTGAGGCTGCAATCCCAGCTGATCTCACAGCTGGTTAACACAGCCAGGCAGGCAGAGAGGTCACCCTGACCCAAACACGCCCAGGAATTGATGGTAAAACCAATTTCCCCACAGCTTTTCACCCTGATCTCCCAAAATCCCCCTCCATCATCTCCCCTACCCAAGCCTGCCAAACCAATCCCTCCTCGATGTCTGCACTTTATTTTGTTCCTGCTTTCATCCCTCTTAAAAAACAAAGAAATAACAGGGTAAAAAACCCCACTTCAACAGGTTTTCCTTCCCTCCTCCCCCTTCTTAAACAGACAGCCATAAACCCCGTGCCTGTTTTCCCATGGCTAATTAGCAGTGCAGATAATAAGCTGGTTTCATGGAGTTAGCATGCATCAGCGTCTCTGCTAACTGGGTTAATTACACAGTGGATGGGCATTTGTTAAAGGGAGGATGGTGAGGATGGGTCTCTTTTTCCCAGCAGGGCTCAGGAACCTGCAGCATTTTCCAGGCAGCGCCACCAGATTTCGCAATAATTCTGATTTTTGCAATAATTTTGATTTTCCAATTTTTTTTCCCAAGTTCAGCTCCACTAGCAGCGTTGCTGTGTCCCCAGCCCTGGGTGTCCCAGGTGTTTCACACCAGGGACAATTTCTCTGTCCCAGATGCCCCTTTCTCCCAAAAACTGTTAAATTTTTGGTCAGTGAAGGGCTCTGAGCATTCAACACCTTGAATCCTCCATGCCTCAAGAACAAATATACAAATGAATTGTAGACACCAAAAAAAGGTGAATTCAAGGCCAGCCTTCAAGGGGTTAAGAGCAACATCTCTGCTGGCAGAGCAGAGAAGGGAGAGATGAATTCTCAGGCTCAAGAGCAATTTCAGAATCCACTCAAGCTTCGTGCCACTCTGTGAAATCTCAGTGCACCTCACCTCAGATCAGAAATTGGTTTACATTCCCTTCTTTGCGTTTATGAGTTTGCAAAAGCTGATTTATTTTAGTCCATTGTTACTCTAGGAAATTATAGCAAAGGCACCTGTTGGGAGGAGAGCTGGGGTTCGTTATAAAGTTGCTTAAACAAAGTCACTGCTACCAGGAAAGCTGGATCAGAGACTATTTTATTTTATTGCACTGCAAGGAGATACCTTGGCAGCTGATGGGGGAGAGTAGAGTTGTGGTCAGATGCAGTCAGTAGAAAAATTACTTTTCACTTCTCAGAGGACACAATTTCACCTGGAGGGTTTCATTTCTTTCTCCGTTCCACACTTGCACAGTGCCTGTGATGCCTCTTTTGCTCTCACTGCTGGAGAAAAGACACCTGGCTGGGTGTGCCCCTCTCAAAAAAATCTTATTTTAACCATAATAAATGTGAAAGATTTTGGCCTTCCTGTAGAGCCAGGCCCTGCTTCTCCCTCTGGAAGGCTGAAGGACCCTCCTGTTCTGCTGTGACCCCTGAGCTCCTGCTGAAAATAGAATATTTAACTTCACCCTTCATTCTCCCCAGTTCCAACCCCTTGGCCTCCTCTCTGCTCCCTCCTTCCCAAATATTTTTCCCTTGTCTTACTCCACCAAGGAGTTCACAGGTAAAACCCAATTGTGGAACAATTTGAAAGCCATTTTGCAGCTGCCTCGTGATCAGAGGCAAAGCAAGGAGATTCCTTGGCAGCAGAGGCAAAGCTCCTATCAGGGATGTTCACTTTGGAGAAATAATCATCTCTGCTCATAGAGAGAGAGAACAACTGGGGGAAAATACTCAGCACTGCCCAGATGGCCTGTCTGCATTTCTGAGGTGCCACCCAATAGTCCTGGCTGTGTTTTTTGCCCAGGAGACCTGGAGAAGGTTTTTCCTGAAGGAACAGAGGCTGGAATCTCCCCCAGGCATTCCTTCACCCAACAGCTCCTCTGACACCCCAGCAGCTGCACTCAGCTGATCTCAGGGGTGGCTTTGCACCAGAAGGGAGGGAATCAGGGAATAACAGCTTTCCACACATCCATTGCTGTGATTCATGGCTCACTGGTTGATATAAAAGAGATGGAGAGCCACTTCTCACACAGGCAGGCGGTGATAGGACAAGGGGGAGCAGTTTTAATCCAGAAAAGGAGAGATTTACATTGAATTTTGGGATGAAATTCTTCCCTGGTTAGGTGCTGAGGGTCTGGCACAGGTTACCCAGAGAAGCTGTGGCTGCCCCTGGGTCCCTGGGAGTGCCAGGTTTTCATCCTGGGATTCTGTGATTTCCTCAGTTATTCTTAATAATTAATCAGAATCTCTGAGCCCTCTGGGGAAGGACTGTGTTTGCACAGCACATTTCTCTGCTCTCAGCTGGCTTTAGTCGGCGCCACAATGAACTGAATCCTTAAAAACTGCCCTGACATATTAAAAAACTCTTCTTTGAAAGCAGAGTGAAAAATAACACTCTCCTCCACAGAGCTAAACCCAAATGCAGGCACTTTTAAAACTTCCTTTATAACTTTCTGATCCAGATCTGAAAATTGGCTGTCAGATCAAGCCAACAAATCGCAGCTCTGCCCTTCCTCCCTTAATTCCACGCCAGGAGCTGCAGGAGGAATGAATAAACAGCTCTTGCCTTCAAACCCTGCACCTTTCCCTCCACAGATAATCACACACACTCTTGATTTAATAGCTGATTCCAGAGGAGATTAAAGCTGAAAGGAACAGGCCACATATGAGGAGGTTTTATCTGGAGGTGGGAGATTTCCGAGGCAGCCACACAGGCTGGAGGAGTGGACAAAGTTCCCTCTGTCACCTGAAAAAATGAAGCTTCTTTAAGGAATTCTGGCTCAAAACCTTGGGGGTTTTAAGCCTTGCTGGGGCAGTGTGTGACATTCTGGGGCAGTGTGTGACACCCTGCCAGCCTCAAAGCCCTTTACCAAGAGTCATCTTCAGACAGGGAAATTATTCAGATTCATTCTTCATTTCTTATTCAGGGAAAAAATCCCGATTTAAGGATTCCTGACCCTTGGCTGGTGAATGAGGCATGAGTGAAAGCAGTAGCACTGTGGCTGGGTACCCCTGATCCTCTTGTTGGGTCAAACAGGTTCTGCAGCTCTTTGAGGCTCCAAATCCCCAGAAATAAATCCTCCTAAAGAGTTCAGCTATGCCCAAGCTGGCTCTCCAAGTGCCCAGCCCCGAGCTCTGAGCTGTAATACAGAGAAGACAAACCGTGGCACCCATTAGCACCACATCAATATCATTTAAAGCCCCGTTCTGAGGAGGGCCTGGCAGCCTCCTTAATGCATTTCATTTCCCTGTGTCTCTGAGTGGACATAAATAATTGTGCAGTGCTGGCCCTGCCCACTCCATCCTCCCAGCCAGAAGGATTATCTCTTGTTCTTTCCCCAGATTTGGCTCCAGGATGCAAACACCATTTATGGCCACCGATTGTTCAAAAGGCCAAGTGTATAATGTACCATAAAATGAGATTTTAATACTCAGTGGGAGATGTGAGCAGCTCTGCTTTGTCACAGCGGCCTCTGCTCCCACACTTGAGTGATCCCCAGCTCTTGGAGCTTCCCACTGGGCTCAGGAGAACCTGGAGTGAGGAGAGCGCTGATCCAGCATGGCCTTGATGATTCTGTTTTCTGCTGTTGTTTTCACCGCTTTGCCCTCAGATTTTTGCCTTGCAAGGGCTGCCCTTGATCCCAACCCTAGCTCAGACTGGCAGGAACTCTCTGTGCACAGGACAGGCCATGAAATGAGGGAAATTTGCACAAATAGGGATGGCAGGCTCAGCTCTGGGTTGTTTCTCCCACAAAGCCAAGCTCAAGGATCAGTTTTATCCTCCCGAAGTGGGGAACCAGCAAAGCTGGGCCTGGGGAGCAGGCTGCAAGCAGAGAAGAGGAAAATCTATCATGAATTAATCACAATAGGGCATCTTTCCTCAGCCTCCTATAAAACTCCAGCGTGATAATTTAGTGGTGAGAATATCCTCTAATGAGCTTCGAGGAAACTGCAGTTGTCTTAATGGGCTCCTTAATGAAGAATCATTTAGGATTTTATTAACACTGAGGAAAAACACATGGTGTTTGGTAGCTGTTTGGAGCTGGGTGAACATGAATAATTGCTTCAAATGCTCAAACACAAGTGCTCTAACGGGCCCCTCTTTGGTGCTTGAAGGATATCACAGCTTGGGTCTTTGTGAGGAGTATCCAGAAAGGAGATTTTATGTTGGTTGCTGGAGCAGAATTTCCAGTGCTGTGGCAAGTGCCATGGTGCCATATGGATCCCAGATGTTCTCACAAGTGAAGAGAGAGTGAAGAGCCAGTGGAAACCTCCAGTGGGACTCGGCTTTGAATCTCATCCTGGGTTTGCTCCAGGTCCATCCAAAGAGCAGTGTTTGCCAAGTGACCCAGCTTTTCATTTTGCTCCTGTGTTGTCTTTTATTTTAAGTCCTGACACCACTCAAACTTCAAGCCAGGTCCTGATGCACCAGCTGGGGTGGAGCAGGAGAGCTGGGAGAGGAGAAATTGTCATTTCCCACCACAATTACCCAATTAATGGGCAATTTGTTCTGTGGGCATCACATGTCAGCAGCTTGAATGAATAAAGCCAAGAGCTCCATGCTCTGCAGCCCTTCTGTGTGGGATTTGCTCAGTGCAGAAAGGCTGAGCTTGCCTGTAAACCCCAGCTCCAAATGCCAGCAGCTCGTGGGAAATGTTTCTTTCTAGTCCTGAGAATGCTTCAGAAAGATAATTCCACGTAGGCTATTGTGATCGGGCAATTATGCAAGCAGAGATCCTGCAAGAAGCAAAATGGTGCTAAGACAGGGAATAAAAGGTTATTTCTCCTTTTCCTAGGCCTAGGTTTGCTGGGGGAACTTTTCTCCCAACTTTCTCTGATCATTCTTTCTTTCTAGTTTTGAGAATGGTTTCAGATGAAAATAATTCCACCTAGGCTATTGTGATCGGGCAATTATGCAAGCAGGGATCCTGCAAGAAGCAAAAATGGTGCTAAGACGGAATAGAAGGTTATTTCTCCTTTCCCTGGGCCTAGGTTTGCTGAGTGACTTTCCTCCCAACTTTCTCTGATCATCGTTTCTTTCTAGTCCTGAGAATGCTTCAGATGAAAATAATTCCACCTAGGCTATTGTGATCGGGCAATTATGCAAGCAGGGATCCTGCAAGAAGCAAAAATGGTGCTAAGACAGGGAATAAAGAGGATATTTCTCCTTTCCCTGGGCCTAGGTTTGCTGGGGGAACTTTTCTCCCAACTTCCTCTGATCATCGTTTCTTTCTAGTCCTGAGAATGCTTCGGATGAAGATAATTCCACCTAGGCTATTTTGAGCAGGCAATTATGCAAGCAGGGATCCTGCAAGAAGAAAAAGAGGAACTAAAACAAGGAATAAAGAGGATATTTCTCCTTTTCTTAGGCCTAGGTTTGCTGAGGGAACTTTTCTCCCAACTTTCTCTGATCATATCCCTCCATCCTTGTCCCCTTCCATCCTCTGCTCCTCCATCAGAACCAGTGATGGATCTCTCCTGGACCCAAAAAAAGAGGTTTTCCCTAATTTTAAACTTCCTAGAGGACATCTAAATTTGTCCCTGAGAGGCCAGCAGTGGGGGAAGACAGAAATAGCCCTGAAATTACTGCCTTGATCTATCTCTGCTGCTTACTGTGCAATCCCAAGGCCAGCATTAACCACACAGTTATGGAGTTAATTAAATGGGTGTCTGTGCCCTTACACATAAAACACAGCCAGGAGGTACCTGCAGCATTCCTTGGATTTGACAGGAATAAAGAAGGCAAAGAAAAAAAAAAAAAAAAAAGGAAGAATGGAAATATTTTTGGATTAAGATAAAGGAAGGATTGGTGTTCATTTTCTTTCCTCCACTTTGATAGATGTCAGGAGCTGAACTCTTGTTTAAACAAGATCTTGTTTTTCCAAGATTTGTGCTTCAGCGCAGTGGGAGCAGCAAGGGAGGGGTTTTTGCCAAATTCAATAGAATCAGTCAATAATGTTTCATTAAAACACAGGCAGTATCACAAGCTTTTTAAGTGTGGACAGTGCTCACAATTTATTTTCAAGCTACATTTATTCTCCCACTACAGCTGGCAGTAAAATAAATGGCAATATTACCAGTATAATTAATCTCTAACCTTGAAATTCTAGTAATGACTGAAAAAAAAATAGAAAAAGAAGCTATGTTTGAGGGGGAATGTTCTGGGGAGGTATTATGTGCAGGTGGATTTATTCCACATTCAATTAAAACACCAACACTTCTGTTGCTCCATCAGCTTTGATTTGCCAACATCTTGCTCTGGTTTTACTGCAAGCAGAAATTAGGTTCTTGTGTTTCTAATGAAGTCAGCACCAGATTAAAAGAGTATTTACCCAAATAGTTCACGAGTGCTTTGGGCTGTGTTTGAATGGCTCCTAATTCACAGCAATTTGAGGACGGCGTTCCCTGCAGTTTGTTTGGATTATGGAATATATAGAACACATAATGTGTGCCTGAAACTTGCAGGTTCCTGCCGCAGAGGGGCTGTGGATCGTGCATGGATGAGTTTCCACCCCTTTTTTCTGCTTCAAGCATCTTCCTCCACTGCTTCGGCTCCCCATGGCAAATTAACAATCACAACCCATCATCAGGAGGTTTTTCCAGCCACAGAAAATCCAGCTCTCTGTGTCTGCTGCACTGAGAGCCTGAGATTGGCACAGATTAAATAAATGAGAATAATAATCTGTTAAAATTGAGTAGAAAAAAATCAGCTGTCCCGCACACATGGTAAGATTTGAGTCATTCTCTCTGCTGGGAAAGAACTTGGAGCCTTGAGAGTGATAGAGACAGTTCTGAAATTGGGAAATTAGACATTATTTAAGCTTCCATTCTCTCTGTTGGTAATTCATCTGGGTTCATTGCTACACTGAGATTCACTGGAGATGTTCCTCTCTGGTTGTTCCTGTCTGGGCTGCCAAGGGATGTTCACCCATCCATTGGGGTGTGAGAGCTCCACTCATTTTTTCATTTTTGGCTCAGTTCCCTGCTGTTGTGCCTAAGTGATGGACAACACACCTGGACACCAGTGCAGAATCACAGCACTAACTCTGGATCCAGCAAAAAACCCAAACTTCCGAAAAAGCTGCCAAATAAACCCTGAGGAAGTGAAAGTGACGAAAATATAAATGATTAGAAAGAGATAAGAGACAAAGAGCCTAAACACGCCCAAGGAGAGAGGAAATGAAAGTGGGGAAGTGGTGTTCAGTGGGTTTAAATGAACTCCCTGATTATCACAGATTGGCACCACTGATGAGCTGCCTCCCTCATGAGCTCAGCTCCAAGCCCTGCCAGCTTTTTCCAGAGTTAAAATGGTTGAAACTGGGTTTGTTTCCCCCATCAGCTTGTGCTGATCTCTTTCTACCCCTCCTTCAGACCCAGCAGAAGAGGCAGGGACAGAATTTGGAAAGAGACAGGTGATTTTTAGCCCAGCATGATTATCCCTTAGATGCCACCAGGTCTGCAGGAATCTCTGCGTGCTGTGCTCTGAGGTTTCCTTAGGAACATCTTCCTTAACCATGGACAGGTTCTCCCATCCTACAAGGAAGAATTTATGGAAGCGGAGAAAGTTGTTTTAAATTATTCAATATAAATGTAAATAGGAGAAAAGCTTCCTTTGAATAAATTGTGGTTTTTATGCTCTGCCCTGGAAAAGTGGGCAGCAGGTTAGGATCTGCCTGCAGAATCGAAGGCAGTATTTTTCTTGGTGGTTGATGCAAATAACATAAATATGCTTTACATTTTAGAAGGAAGCTTATGAAATATTAAAGCCAAATTCCCAGGTCCCATCTCCTATTGAAATGGAGTGCTCTTGAGGGAAGCTGGAGGATGGCACAGGAAGGCTGAGGTGTGTGTGCAAGGCAGGGAAAACAAAGAGTGGAAAGGGAGATGTTTGTACAGAGGGAGAGATGGGCAGGGGAAGGATGGATGAAAGGAAATGTGCAGTGTTTGTGTGTCCCAGGAGAGGCTCCCCCTCTCCCAGGCCCCGTGTGTGTAGCAGGGGGTGGATTCTCCCCAGGGGCAGCAACAAAAAAAAGGAGCAGGGCACGGAAGTCGCTTGAATTATTCAGTGCTCACAAATTACCTCTCTTTGTCGCTGCCTGCTTCATTTCAGGGGAGGGACGAGGGGATGGGGTATGACCAGGAGCCCTGATGGTGTGCAGGTCCGTGCACAGAATGATAACAAAGGTTTGTGGCTTGGCTCTCTGTCCGAGCCAGCTGGGCTGTGATTGGCCATTAATTAGAAACAACCACATGAGACCAATCCCAGATGCACCTGTTGCATTCCACAGCAGCAGATAACCATTGTTTACATTTTGTTCCTGAGGCCTCCCAGCTTCTCAGGAGGAAAAATCCTAAAGAAAGGATTTTCCATCAAAGATGTCTGCGACACTCTGTACAGTGATCTGTGAGTGAGACTCCTGTGACACAGGGCTGTGTCTCTGGTGGCCTCAGACAGCGCAGGCTGGCTGTCCCCAAGGGCCACGTGCCACATGGCAGCAGGGACAGGCATCAGCCCTGGCACTGCCCCACAGCTGAGGCAGAAGGCCACACACCCACCCACACGCTTCTTTAACATGCCTGCAGCAAACAGCCCAGCTTCTATTTTGTCTGATTTATTTTCTTCCTTCCCTCTTGAGATAGGCAGCATGACCACTTCAGATGTTTCTGGGGCTAAATATGGAATGCAGCAAGAGGCAAGCAAAATCAGGGTTTAGACATCTGCCTTCCTTGGCTGGATGGGTCGGGGAAATCGGAAAAATTCCCTTTGAAAGACAGACAGGAGATCAATTCCATCACTGCAGTGATGTCCCTTAGCAGGTCACTTTTCTCCAAGGAGATTCTCAAAGAATATATATTCTTTTATATTATTATATATTTATATATATTATACATTTCTGAAACACTTTTTTTTTTTTTTGACTGCACCCACCTATAGCACTGCCAATACAGCAGAAAGGAGGGAAAGCAAAAAGGACAATATTAAACTTCTCATTAGGGCATCTGACAGTAAATATGGACCTGCCACGAACATTTTCATAAAATACAACACCCCTGCAGCATTTTAAGCAGCACCCCCAAAAAAAACCCATCAGTTTGATCCCCTTTGGATTGATGACAGGTGGGTCATTGATGGAAGCTGTGTTTGTATTTACAGACAGGGCTGGGCATCCCAGCAATGCAACCATTTGCTTGAGTTCCCCAGGCAAGGGTGGATAATATGTGGCTGTAAACAGTAATGGATGGAGAAATATTGGTGTGGTGCAGAGGAAACACAAACAGGGGTGGCTGCAGGATGTGCTGCGCTGAGCAGGAAGGGGAGAGCACACCTGGATCCCTCACTGGAACAGAGCAGCTGCCCATGTAGATTTTTAATGCAATTTTTTAGTTTAATCCCAGCCAGGATTCTCTTGGCCCTCAGGCATTAAATTCCCTCCTTATTCCTGCAGAAAATCATTGTTTGTTTGCCACCCTCCATTTTTGCAACCACCTTTTCCTGCCACCTGCACGCTCTGAACGCTGGGTTCATATTAATGAAAACAAAACACCTGATAGAATAAATTCAGAAACCTCAAGGAAATTGGGATGGTTTCCCTGCAGTGGGAGCAGGAAAACCTCTCTCCCCACCTGGGATCTGCTGGAACTGCCCCATCCCTGGCTGGATGCAAGGAGTGCATCACGAGGCTCCAGCTGCCAGCTGGATGCTGGTGCTGCCACCGGCTCAGCACCAATTATTTATGAAAAAGGAAATAGAAACAAAACTGCTTGACATTTGAAAAGAAATCATTACCACACACTTGTGGCGAATCAGAGCTGGAGTGCTTTAAAGTTCCATGTCCCGGTGCTTAATTAGAGACGAGGCAGTTTATGTTTAGCTCTCATGAAAAATTTAACCCCACGGATGCTTCGCCTGTTTCCAGCCAAACCCTGCTGCTGGCCCAGCCCCTTCCACTTGAGCAGGGTGCAGGGACAAAAATCCCAGCTGGAAGCAGTCCCAGGAATGCTCAGGGGAGGTGTTTCAGCAGTTTCAGACCTCACAGGGATGCTTCGGGGTCAAATCTGTCGCAGACGTCTTTTTATTGAAAATCCTTTCCTTAGGATTTTTTCCTCCTGAGAAGCTGGGAGGCCTCAGGAACAAAATGCAAACAATGGTTATCTGCTGCTGTGGAATGCAACAGGTGCATCTGGGATTGGTCTCATCTGGTTGTTTCTAATTAATGGCCAATCACAGCCCAGCTAGCTTGAGAGAGTCCGAGCTACAAACCTTTGTTATCATTCCTTTCTATTCTGAGCTTAGCCAGCCTTCTGATGAAACCCTTTTCTTCTATTATTTTAGTACAATTTTAATGTCATATATATCATAAAATAATAAATCAAGCCTTCTGAAACATGGAGTCAGATCCTCGTCTCTTCCCTCATCCAAAAACCCCTCTGAACACGGTCACAGAACCCATCACAGCAGGGCCTTGGCGTGGGGATCTCTGAAGCTTTTCCCCTTCTCCCTATGCCAGGAAAATCCTTGGTTCATCAGCCCTGTGGTTGGAAAATCCTTGGTCCATCAGCCCTCCCCAGGGCAGGAGCAGCTTTGGCTAAACCTTGGTTGTTTTTTCGCCCTCATTTTTACAAAACTCACCTCCGCGGATAGGGCTGAGAAGAGATTTTTCTTTATTTTCCTCTCTGCCTGACAAACCTTCCTGGCTCACAAGGCAGCAGTCAGAGCTTACTCCTTATTTCTCCTTATTTTGGGGGTCTGCTCTCAGCTGGAGATGACACCGCTCACCTCCATCCCTCACCTCTGAAACAGATGTAGCAGGTGTAGCACGAAGATAAATAGAGTGAGCAGCACAAACTGCTCAGATAATGGGATCTGGGAAAGCTTCCACAGCCAACCATCATTGTAGCTACAGCTGAATTTCCCTAATCTAGACAAGCCCCTGCTTCCCTGTCCTTCAAACAGCAGTTTCGTTTGCATTAAAAAAAAAAAAAATCCCTCCAAAATGATGTGGATTGAACATTTTTTTTCCCCCTTCATGCTTTACAAGATATAAACATTGAGTCTTCTGTTTAAACATAGCCCCTGGTTAGGGATGCCTGGGAAATTGAGAAGCAGGCCATTTTTCAGATAAATGATTTATACAGAAGATGCTATGGATGACCTGATGCTGACCTGTTTGAATTAATTCCAGCATTTGAGCTTCCATTTCTATTAAAACTCCATTTACCAGGAAAGTGAAAAGGTAATTATCGTCCCCAGCTTTAAATCACTCCGCTGCTGAATTATTAAAGGGAAGAATTAAAAATAATCAGGCTTTTTCATTATACTTCATAGAGAGGAAATTAAAGGTGTAAGAATGTATTTTTTGCTTGAATTTAAGTATTCATTTCTGAGATTTATGTAGAAATAGAAATTATTCTCTCTGCGTGCCCTGCTCATTTTCTTTATGAAGACACACAGACACACACATGGGGAGAAGGCAAAAAGTAAAAGCCCTCTTGTAAAATGAAAAAAAAAAAGAATAGAAGGAAGAAGGGATTTAACACGAAGAAGTATAGGAGAGCGTTTTGCATTTTAATACCCTTTTTTCTGCACAATTACACCTCTGAGTGATCCAGCAGAGGGAGATTAAGCTGCTACTAATTTCAGATATACAGTTGTAAAATGCTAGGTTAGTTCTTATCGGGAGATGGAAGAAAAATCCGACAGTGTCAGGCGGCAGGAGAGAGCTGATTGCTTCTGGTGCCTGCAAACCCAGGGGAGAGAATGCAGCAGCACCAGAGCATCCCAGGGAGCAGGGAAAGGGACTCACAACTTTACACAAACCCTGGCTTCAAAAATCCCGGCCCTTTGTGCTCTTTGCAGGGTGAAAATGGGCTGGGAATGGTCGATGGGGATGCTCACAGTGAGAGCTCACACCTTCCCACCTCCCTGGAAAAGGAAGGAGAAGCAAAGCTGGCAGCCTGGATTTCGTCGCTGGAGCAGGGGAATCTAGGCCAGCCAACATCTGTCCCTGGCAAAGCAATCAGGAAAGCTGATGTATGATTCAATTGATAAAGAATTAAAGGGCAGAAATATAATTAACATCAGTCAACATGGTTTTATGGAAAATAGGTCTTGTCAGTCAAATCTGATTTCATTCTCTGATGAGATTACAAGTTTGGTTGATAAGGGTAACTGCAAAGATATAATATATTTAGCTGTTGTAAGATGTTTGACTCTGTATCTCACAACTTTCTGATTAAAAAATTAGTGTTATATGATATCGGTGGAGCACGTGGTAAATGGATTAAGAATCCTATTTCTGATGGAAGGGACTGTCCATGGAGGAGAGAACACTGCAGAGAGGGAGAGAGAGAGGCACAAGTGGAGCTTTAACACATTTCCAGCTCCCCTCAATAATCTTGATATGAAGAATTAAATTAATCCTAATGAAATTTGCAGGAAGCCCGAAGATCTAAGGGGAGAAATATGGCAAAAAAAAACAAATTAAAAAAAAAAAAGGGGGATTCACTGGAGTGGGGCTGGTGTGTGGACAGGGCTTTCCCTGGAAAAGACCAAAGCAAATGCAGAGCAAGCTGAGAGCACTGATCCATCCTCCCTGGAGAGCTCAATCCTTTCAGTTTATCAGAGATTGAGAAGTGACTTGACTAGAGCAGATAAAAGCCTTTGTGGGGAGACAATAGCAGGTACTAAAGGCCTCGTTAATCTAGGAAGGATTAAAAAAAAATTAGAAAAAGAGACAGCCCAATGACTGCAAGATGAAGCCAAAGAAATTCAAATGAGAAATTAGGCCCAAAGGCCTGACTGAAATGTGATTAAGTACCAAAAACTGCTCAAATTCTCAAGCTCCAAACACATTTAGTGCTTTAGGAAATGGTGGCTGAAACAACAAAACTGATTTTAACCCAGAACCAAGATAAGACTTAACTTGATAAGCCTGGCTTTACTCTCCTCCTGCTCAGTGCCCAAAAGTCTCCCAAAGTCTTTCCTTTTTACCACGTTCTGCTCAGAACTTTGACTACCAGATCTCCTGGGCAATGATTTTATTATCCCCTAAACTGAAAAGAACTTGCAGCCCTTTTAATAATGCTTTACATCTCTCCAGGGCTTTCCCTTTTAGGATCTCAAAGAGCTCTGCAAATAACTATTATTCCTCATGTTCCCACACCGGGTCCTCCTTTCCATCACACAGATCTGGGAAGAGGCTGAGATGACACGATTTGCTCTGTGTTGTACAAGGTATCAGCTGGTTTTTGATACCAGATGAGAACATGGAGACATTTTCCATCCCTGCTCTGCTTATTTTGCCTCCAACACCCATCCATCCATCAGCTGGGTGGAAATTCTGATTAAAAATTAGGCAGAGATGCCTTTGGATAAAGCAGAAACACAGTTTTGAAACACTGTTAGGAAAGGAACGCCTTCATTTTTCATTTGAAGTCACAACATGACTTTTATACTATTATCTTCTCGAGGCAAAACTGGAAAGAAATATTGCACTCGCCCCAAAACAATGTTTCTTCCAAAAAATTGCGTTTCGCAGGGAAAAGGAGAAGTAGATTTTAATTCAGAGTAAGAAAGCTGACATCCCCTGTTGGGATGGATACTGCAGGCAGAGGAACAGACAGACAAGTAGGTCAGTAGGTAAACAGGGGATGGATTATGCTGTAAATGGATTAATAAATATGCAAGTAGGAAAAAAACAGAGGCACCTTTCCATTTCCCTGCCCTCCCTTCCCTCCACCAGAGTCTGTAATGTGTTAGGGGAAACGCTGCTGAGGTGTCAGAACAATTTCTATTAAAGGTAATTTTCTAATGAAAAGGTTATAAGAGACTGTGTCAGAGCTAATCAAAATTCAATCTCCCTGTCACCAAACAGCACAACCCTGCTCCAGCAGCTCTGCCTTGGAGGTTTGTACAGAGTGAGGCAGTGCAGCCCCATTCCAGAGCTCACCAGAGCGCTGGGAAAAGGAATATTTCACTGCTCAGCAAGCCATGCCCTCTCAAGGAGGAGTTTTTCAGTGCCTCCAGCATTTCCCTTAAATTATCCCTCTCATTCCTCGTGTCCCTCCTTCCCTCCCACCCTGCCTGTGCTCCCAAGCCACCAGAGAGGATTGCAGGCAGGATTACTCATTGATAGCAGCAGCCACCCTCCTAAATCCAGCCAAGGCTGCTGGCTAATCCCTTTAATGAGTTGGTTTAGCCCTGGCAGCCGAGCTAACCTGCATGTTTAACTCCATGTTCGGCTCTCCCTTCACCCCCTCCCAGCCGCTGAGCAGAAGCTGCAGCACAAGAGATTGTCCTCAGCCCTAAAGGGTTTTAAATTCCTTTAGAGGAAACCTCAGAGGGCCCCACGCTTGTGCCTCTCCATGCAACAGGTGGGCAGATCCACTTCCCTCTCCATCAAACACCATCTGAGAAAGGCTATTATGACATCCAAGAAGACAATCTGGAAAGGTGCTGCCTGTTTCCCATCCAGTTTGTGTTTCCCTGCCATCCTTGCTGGCAGGAATAAAAGGGGTTTTTTTTTTTCCCCTCCCTTTCCCTATTAAGATAAAACTGTCACCAGCTTCCCCATTCCACTGGTTTGTTGGGACTTTCAAAGCCTGGAACTGTATTAAATATTCAGTCTACTCCTTTTGGCTACATTTCAGAGCCTGTATCCCTCCCTTTAATTGCTCTGTCAAGAATAGATGAAAGTTTGATACCAAGGCTTTGACTGGGAAAAACTCAAACACTTTGGGCTCTGCTGTTTTATTTATTTAAAGAGGAAATATCGGGAATACTCTGCTTAAATTAGGCTCTATGCGATTGCTGAGGACTTCCTTTCTCATTTGTTCTTTTATGCATCCTTCCATTAACTCTTTGTTATGCTGAATTATATTCATGGCCTCTCCTTTATCTCTCCCTCTCTCTCTTTTGGGGCACAACTCCTCAAACACCTCTTCTGCAGCAGAACCCATCCCTGTAATCCCCCAGGAATGCAGATGGAGAGTTCCATCAGAGGAGAAAGCTCCCGGGGGCATTTGCTCCACCAGCGAGGTGGCAGAAAGCAGAACTTGGAGACAACTTCGCTGCCGGAGATGAAACAAGCGCAGCATCCTCTGCAGGGCTTCAAAGGCTGCCTCTCATTCATATGCACCCCACAGAAGCTCCTTAATCTGCACCACATCACTCCCCTGCCCACCTCGAGCCCTCAGCCGTGTCTCCAGGGCTCTTTCCCTCTTTTTGCCTCTCCAGAGCATCTTTGTTCCTGCTCTGAGCGCTGCTCCATCCTCCAGCGGTTTGCCCTGCGCAAATTCAGCTCGCTCCTGTCGCAGGCTGCAGCTGGAAGGGGATTTTTGTTTGTTTGGGTTTGATTTCCTCCTCGCTGAGGTCTGGGGAGGGTGGGTGAGCACATCTGTGCCAGGAGCAGGGGCAAGGACAGCCCCCATCGCAGCAGCCACTCCAGCTGTGCTGCCCTCCTGCTTCCTTTGATGTAATTAACATCCCTTCCTCGCTGCTGCAATCACCCAGCTCTGCCTCAATCACCCTCTCCCTGCAATGAGCATTCCTTGTCATTAGGGCCTTCAAAACCTCCATTATGAGCATGTAAATGGGAGGGAAATATTTTACTGCTCCAATTTCCTGTTGTGCCATTGCCAGCAAGTGCTGATGTTATTGCTGAGCGTCTCCAAGCTGCACCAGCAGCTACAGGAGCAGGCCCACGTTGTGCTTGCAGCCAGAATCTCACAAGGTAGCAATGCCAAGGTTTTTCCAGGATTTTTTATGAGGAAAAAGTGGAGATACATAGATGAAAGCAAAGGAGAACCTGATGTGCTTCCCTGACCTGTGGGTTTGATTATGACCCCTGGAGCTAATTACCAACCCTCTATGAAGATCAGCAAGTCACAGCAGTTTAGGTAGAATTATAGTGAAGTTATCATGGGTTGGAAAAGTAGATTTTGGGGTTTTTGGTATGGAAGTTCAGGGGGCAAGATGGAGGCAACTGCGCATGTCCAGCCTTTCTCCTTCTCCTTCTTGGCCTCCATCTTCTGCTGTGATGGTGGCACTTTTGGATTGGTTTAGAGTAGAAGCTCACTGTCTGACATAGGTGATGGGTATTGGAAAGGAATTGTAAATATTGTACACGTAGTTTTTAGTATGAAGACATAACACTGCAATGAGGGCAGGCAGAGTGCCTGGAACTGCCCTGCTGGATGGACCTCGGCAGGGCAGGAGAAAATATTTTATAGATAGGATACAATAAACAAGCTTGAGACCGAGAAATGAAGAGCTCTGACTCCTTCTTCAAGTGCTGGGCTGGGAAAAGAGACTTTGGAACTTTTCTTGGGGTCACTCTGACCAGCAGAGATCCCAATAATGACCCCCTCTCCCATGGAGGCAGCAGCCAGGTGCTGCCAAAGCTCCTTCAAACACAAACTGTTCCCCTCAATAACATTTCCAATGCAAATATCAGTTGTGTTTACAGACACACAGGCTCAGGAGGAAGTGCAGGTGAGAGTTTATCCTCCATCTTCAAAAAAACCTGTGTGAAGCACATGTTACAGTTTTTGTCCTTTTCTCTCCTGTGTTTGTGTTTGTTGTAGGGTACAAGGTGGATCCCATCTCTCCCGACAGGTTTTCCACCTCATGCATACAAAGGTCTCTGCAAGCAGAACCCACTGAATACACACAAAATACTTCTTCCCAAGTTGCCTAACAAAGCCCTAAAGGCAGAACCTGCAGCCAAGGTGCAGAGGAGAGATAGCAAATCAGGCACTACAGTGCTTTCAACTCCAATTTCCTTGTCCTACCTCCTGATAAGGTGCTGCTGAGACCTCTTCCATTTCTCAGTTCCACTCTAGCATGTGGATTTGGCACTCATGAACTTTTTAATTTCATAAACCACCGGTGCTTTGCCTTGCCTTTTGCACCCCTGTGCCTTCTTGGAGCTCTCTGAGCCAGGTGCAGCCACCTGATAATTCCCTGTAACACAATCACAGGGCCTCAGTGCCAGGACCGAGCTGAGCTGAGCCCCAGCCTCCACTCAAGGACACCCTGATGATAAAAGAGGGGGCTCAAAGTGATGTGGAACCTGAACCACATCACACAAACCCCCTGATTTTTCTGCTCCTCACTCACACTGACATCCTCCTGGTGGACAAAACGCTGCTTGCCTGCATTTCCCTGGCTCCACACATCTCATCTCCAAGTGTATGGATACAAAAATGACAGAAATAGCAGCCTTTGCTTGCTGATGAGTGCGTTATACCCTCAGTGGCCCCGAGGAAAGGGCACACACTGATGGTGCCTTCCTCCAGGAAAAATTCCACCCCTCCATTTGCACTCGAGCCACCAGGACCAGAACAAGGCAGTTGTGTTCATCCAGTTAAAGAGGGAAAGGCAGGCAAGTTAAGAGAGGTTAAACAGATTTAGGAACACTCTCAGCCTTTTGTGCACGACCCTGTGCTTGGAGGCAGCCCCCATCAGATTAAATCCTCTCTAAGAGCTGCTCTGGCTTTGCCCCTGGACCTTTCTGTTTGTTCCCTTGGAGACAAGGCCTGAAAGCTTCTCCAGGAGCCCTGAGTGCTCTCATTGCCTGCCTCAGCTGCCAACCACGCTGACCAGTGGCCAGGCTGGCCATGGACAGGGCAGGATGAAACAAGGCAATGGATTCCTGCAGGGGAAAATTCCTCTGTTAGCAGCTTGCACCTTCATGCTGTCACAAATTGTGATTTATGTGCTCAGTGCCACTCATCCAAGCACTGCCAGCACTGGTCAGGGCATTGCTGCTGAGATCAGAAGCCTCATGTGGATGTGCACAAACAGCTCAGGAGCCCTGACACAGGACCAGGGATGTAGAATTTATAGGTGAACTCATCCACCTGCCCGGAGACATGGTGCAAAGATCCTGATGTCCCATCCAAGCACAACTCAGGCAGAATTTAACACTCACACTTTCCTATTTACGTCCCCATTCTGTGGTCTTGAAATAAAACCAACCTTTACACAAGTTCCCATTGGCTGCAAGGGATAATCCACACCTGTTTTTAAAGCCCTTCCCTGCTGTCTTCCCCAAATAACTTTCTTTGCTCCTGGATCAGAAATTAAAGTTCCATGGGACAAGTAGATCTCACTCAAGTATCTGATAAAAGCTGAGTTTAAAAGCAGTAGATACCCAGTTCTGCCTTTGGCCTCAGCTCAAGGGTTAGCAATTATGATGCACAAGCAGGAATATTTAATAACAAGAGGGAGATTTGAACCAGTTGTAGAGCTAAAACATCGAAATTGCAGTGCTAATTAGGGGTTTGAGAGAGGTTTACTCTTAAATGGTCATGAATGAATGGGGAGTGGATGAGGGCGGAGCAGAGAGATTCGTGTTTGAGTGGGAATTAATAGTTGTAAAAATGAAATTTGGCTTTGTTTTGTGGTTAGGGCTGGGATATGACAAGCCTGCCATCAGAGTCTGGATGATTTCAGCCTGTGCTGTGTAAGACTGGCCAATTTTCTAAGTTCCCTTTTGTTTCGCTTCTTTGGGAGAAGATCCATCTATGGATGTGGAGATTAAAATGGCTTTTTTTCCTTGTCACTTTGGGTGCTGATTTTAATCAGGGAGGGTTTTTTTTCCTTCCTCTTTCACAGCTCCATTTCTAAAGAAAAAAGAACAGCTCAGAGAGAAATTGGAGCTGCTCCCAGGACAAATGGGCCTGACTGGCAGTGCATAAAATTACCACTGTCTCTTCACCTTGCTTCCTGCAATCCCTTTATTAACTAACTGAATCCTCAGTCATTCTCTCTTGCCCGGCTCATTCATTCTCTTTCTTTCTCTCTCTTTACTCGCAGCTAAAAGGTTCATTATCTCATGCTGCTGGACTAGTAATGCACCCAGAGCATGGGACAGAGCAATTACATGTCCTGCAAGTGTCCCCAAGGCACCTCTGGCCTTGTGGGGCTCAGTTTTCTCATGGGATGATGCACCTGGTTGGGATTAAGGATATTTCCAGGATAAAGGGGAATCCTACCCTCCCATGAGCAGTGGGAGGCAGGAAGAGGAAACTGATGTTAATTTTGGGAGAAGATTTACCTAGCCCAGGATTTTGACCCCAGCCAATGAGCAATCCCACAAGTTGCTCGTGGGGCTCAGCAAGCTCTTGCTGCTCCCCTTGCACAGTGAACCCAGCTCTCACGATCTGAGCCCTTCAGAGCCCTGCCATCACCTTCCTCATGACTGAAAAAGGGGTGATTCTCATTTCAACCTCCAAAAAAGGCTCCAGGCACAGCCCCCAGCTGCCAGTCAGAGCACACATCCAGGTTTCGGTTCCAGCAGGGTAATTAATTTCCATCCAAAGAGCAGAGGAAAGGTGTATTTGTTTAATGACTGCATTAACAATTTGTTCTCCTGCCCAGTATGTGTTCTGGCATTTTATTAAGGTTTTTTTTTTTTTTTTTCCACTGGGGGGGTGGGGAACAAAGACTAATAAAATGTGCTAATGACAAATACCAGCTGTGTGAAGAGGAGACATAAAAGGGACAAGATGATTCGTGGGCTGGATTGCAAAGGGCTCTGAACCCTCAGTGCACAGGCTGGGCTGAGGAAGAGCTGACAGCACTCCATTTCTAAAAGGTTGTGGATTTCTGGCACCTAAATCTGGCTTATTATGGTCTGCCTGTGGTGTGATGGGGTCTGAGGGAGCTCAGCTCTCTCCCAGCATGTGCTGTCTGATATTTCCCCTTTTTTCCTTGCACCAGCTTCAACCCAAGGAAAGGAACCAGTCCCACTTCTCTATGCAAAGGATTTTCCTGCTCTCCTCATCCCTCCTTGCTTGTGCATTCAAGTCTGATGCTCTTGGGCAATCTCACGGCCACCAGACTTCATCCAGGATAAATTAAAATTTTTTTACTTCCTTAATATTTTGTAGCTGACACGACGATAAATAACTAAAATACCCCTGTTTTGTTGCAGCAAATATTGTTTTACGGGAGATGGAGGCAGATATGACCCTCAATATACTGCCCTTCACTGCAGTTATTTTCTCTTCTCTCTATTATTTGGTGAAGTTTTCTAGAACCATTTATATTTTTCCGTATATCACTTTAAAATCAGAAAGAGCTTTAAAAAGTAAATTGCATTTTTCTCTCCTCACAGAGATTTAGATTTCTTACTCTTCTCTTTGATTTTTCTTTTTTTTTTTTTACTAAAGTAAACAAACAACAAAATTTTTTACAGCACTCTCAAAAGGTTATATTCTGGTCATTTCTCATGGTTGTTTTTCAGTGTTCAGTGACAATTATTACTAAAAAAGAACAATTTTTCAAGCCAGGACCTAGAATGTAAACTATGATTTCTGAAGGATGAAACAATCAGGCTGCATCCTCCTGTTGGAGAAATCCAGGGAACCTCAGTGACCTTGGATGCACTGAGATTTTCACAAGTTTTCCAATTTCTGCACCCCCTTTCCTGTCTGGAGGCTGTCACAGACATCTTTATATGAAAATCCTTTCCTTAGGACTTTTTCCTCCTGAGAAGCTGGGAGGCCTCAGGAACAAAATGCAAACAATGGTTATCTGCTGCTGTGGAATGCAACAGGTGCATCTGGGATTGGTCTCATGGGGTTGTTTCTAATTAATGGCCAATCACAGTCAGCTGGCTCAGACTCTCTGTCCGAGCCACAAACCTTTGTTATTCATTCTTTTCTATTCTATTCTTAGCCAGCCTTCTGAGATGAAACCTTTTCTTCTATTCTTTTAGTATAGTTTTAATGTAATATATATCATAAAATAATAAATCAAGCCTTCTGAAATATGGAGTCAGGTCCTCGTCTCTTCCCTCATCCAAAGACCCCTGTGAACATGGTCACAGGAGGGCTCAGGTTTTCCTCAGCCTCCCAGTGCCTCACCTGGCTCTGGGTAACCTGGGAATCTGAGCTGGGTTTTCTCCTGCTGATCCTGCACAGAAACCACAGGCGTTTTCTCAGCAGGGTGAGACCTACAGGGCAGCTCACCTTTCCTGTCTGGAAGCAGCCCTGAGTTTTAGAAAGATTGTCCCTCTGTTAACTTCCCCTCATCTCTCATTCCCTCCAAGTAGCTGCCGCCATCTGTTCACACATCCAGGGGTTTTATTTTACGTGGAAGTCCTTCACCATTCAAGGAGAGCCTGCCCCATGACACACAGCCCAGGTAACACCGCCTGCGAGCTCCAGGTGTGTCCCCATCACCTCAGCAGTGAATCTCTCAGCACAAAAACCAGCCATGCAAAGCAGAAAGCCTTGTCACCATGCTTTGTGCCTTGGGATTCGCTGAAATCATGGGCAGAAGGGCCTCAGGGGCAAAATGCCACTCAATGAGCTCTCTGCTGTCTGACCTGAAGGGCTCCAAGAGGGGAAAAGCAGGAGGTGGAATAGGAACAGGTCAGGGAAGAGTCTATCCACTTAAAATCCACTTGATTTTCAAAGGGAGAAGCATCAAGGACTTTCTTGCCCACTTGGTGATGCCAGCTCCCAAAGGAGACAGGAGGAACTGGCTCCTTGGATCACCACAGGTGCCCACATGGAGAATTCAGATGAAAACTCAGCATGGTCCTGCAGGACAGTGGCTGACCATGTGTGGACACTTCTGTCCTTGCAAAGCGGGAGGAGGTGGCCAGCAAACCTCACTTGGGGGCTCTCAGTTCTGCACTGAAAGACGCCCAGAGTTTGTCAAAAGCCTTCAGGAGGAATCACACCCTGAAGAGAAACTCCAGAGCTCTCCTTGCTGTTCCTCTGCCTGGTCTGAGTTTGGAGCGGCCGCCCCATCACCGCTGGTGACAGGCGTGTGATAACATTGCCATTTCATTAGCAGGGTATTGTTCAGGAGATTGATGGCTGGCAAGCTAAGAAAAATTGCATCTCCCTCTGCAGCTGCCTGTCTCAGAGACAGCATTCATCACAGGAGGAAGGGAGGGAAGGAAAACATGCAGGAGTTAGAACCTGATGCATTTTTTGGCATTGGCATTCCACCGAAATCAGCTGTCTGTGGGTGAGGATCCTGGAGCATGGGAATGTTCCCTTTGCTGTTCCAACCCCAGGAGAAAGTAGAGAAAATGAGAGTGTTGAGACCACTCTTTCCAGGCTGAAGCTACAGAGGCCTCACCTCTCCTCTCTCTGTGCTCAGGAATTATTATTATTATTAAACCGACAGTTCCAAAGCAAAGCAAATATTGACATTAAGCAAGAAAGCAAATGCCATTGTGCTTCTGGGTGCTGGAAGAGAGGAGAGAGACAATGAGAAGCAGAAGGAAATGAGGCTCTGGAAAGATTTAGAGAGGCTTAAGTTTGTCCCCCAGCCCTCTCAGCATCTACACACTCTCCTTTTGCTGGGATTTGGGGCTTTCTGCTGGAGACAGGAGCACTGCAAGTGTAGAGGAAGGGCACACTGTAGTGTCATGCATTTGTGACAAAAATAAAAAAAACAGCTCATGTTAAAGCTGCAGCCTATCCTGCCGCTTCTGGAACATCATCCCTGTTTTGTCTGGCTCTCCCCATCCCCTCAGAGACAGCTTCTGACGTGGGAGGCCTGTAAGAACTCCCCGTGCGATGAACAAAAACCACCTCACGCCTGTACACACAAAAAATTAAAACCTCATTTGTGTCTGCTGAGCGAGCGAGCCACAGCTAATGAAATCCCTCACAACAGGACGCTACAGGAATGAGAACCACCTCCTTCAAAGCCCAGCAGGGGACAAGCACAGCCATTCGTGCTGTGCCCCTCCGGAGTCACAGGGTGATGAGCCTTTCATGGCACAGGCAGGAGGGAGCTCCCTCACGCCCTGGCAGATGAGCCAAGAAAGATTTAATTTGATTTTAGCAGGGAAAAAAACGCACACAGACACACAGGGGCACGCAGCAGGAATGGTCTCCTGCTGCCTCCTCGGGGAGCAGAGGTGTGGGGGGATACAGGATGGGTAAATGAAGGTGGTATGGGATGTAATCTTATCCCCTAAAGAGCTGCAGCTGGAACAATTACTAAAGATTAGGAGCAGCCTGATGTTAACAGGCCACACCTGTGGCCAATAAGGATGGGTGCTATAGAAGAGTGGGTTTGGGTGAGGGCAGAGTTGGAGATGGCTGTGCTGTAAGGAGGAAGGGTTAGGTGGTCATCTACAGGAAAGTAAAGGTGGGGTGCTTGTGCTAGGGACAGGAAGGAGTCAGCTGGCCATGCAGAAGAAAGAGAAAAGGAGTCAGGGTTGTGAGGAGCTGCCCATGGGAACCCACAGGGAGAGGTATCAAAGTCCTACAGTAAGATAATAAACTGGTGATGACAATCATGTTCCATCCATTGCTGGTGCTAAGCACTGACACCAACACTTGGTGGCCCTTATGGGGGTGAGTCCCAACAGAACCATGTCCCACACCAAGGGGAAGGTCCCCAAACTGCTGGGGACACATGACAAAGAATATAATTATTTCCCACACTGTTTATTTTTCACTCTATAGCAGGTGTGATTTCACACTGCGCAAGGTGCCTGCTCACAGCTCTGGCTTTGCAGCAAAGGGTATTTAAAAGGCAAAGAATGGTGGGGAAAAGATGTGTTTTGTATTAAAAGGATGAAATTCATTCAGCTGAGCTCAGTCTGGACTTCTTGAGCAGGAGGATGAGAGTTCCTTCACTATCTGCACCTACACAAGTTCAGCCTTTGTGATTTTTTTTTTTTTTGCAGTATCAGTTAACTTTCTTTTCTGAACAAAATATAAAGTGGCTTTTTTTTTTTTTTTAGGTGTTGAAATGGGATGATTCACCAGTATCTTTCATTCTTTCCTACAGATATGTTTGCTATCATGTTTCTTGTAAAAATTGACTTATTTCTGGAAGCATTTCCTGCAGAGAATTTTAGTTTCATTAAAGCAGTTTTCTGATGAGGAAGCAGATAATCAGAGCACACCTTACCTAGTGTATCTCATCTTCCCCTGTTAGTACTGAGGAGCTTTTCTGACCCAGTGACAGGAGGGGAGGGCTGGATTCCTGTGTTTGCCATGATTCTGGCCAGGACTCAAGGAGTAACTGGGGAGACAGGACCCTAGCCCAGACCAGGAAGGAAGCAAGAGAGAATTTTAGCACCTCTCCTCTGTCTGCAGTGTCAGCAGCATCACTGCTACGACTTTGCACTGGTTTGCAAGGGACTTTTTGATCCCTGGGGGAATAACTGTCATGCCCTTCAAGCCTGTGGTTAGAAATGGTCTGGAAGTGCAAAGAGGAAACAAAGCAAAGACAAGACTTCATCTGGTTCTGATGCAGAGTCAAACCAAGCCATTGATGCATTGCAGTTTCTATCCACAAGCACTGGCACCTGGTGAGTGTATGACCAGTGCACTTTCTCCATAGAAAACCCTGGAATGTTCTGGGGCAAACATGCTCTGCCTTTTAAAATTGCCCTTAAGGATCCATAGTGCTGCCTCTCCCTAATGCTTTCCTCAGGAAAGGAAAGATTTCTTCTGCTAGAAGACTGGTAGAAAGGGAGAGGAAAATACCTGAGGAACCAAATGAATGCAGATGGCAGAGAGTGGCTGTGAGGGAGGCAGAGCCTCCAGTGGCTGAATTCACTGAAGCCAGCTCGGCAATGGCTCAGGGGAGAGGACTGTTCTGTCATTCCGCATTGAGTGTTGTTGGAATTTTAAGTTTTTCATCCTGGTTTGACACCAGTTCTGCCATTTCCAGACTGGCTGATCTGAGGCTGTGCTGAACTGCCTCTCCTCACCCATCTTGTCTTGCTCCTGAGGGCAGCTTAACTAACTCACCTGCAAGATTATTTATTTGGCACTAAAAGCCACAAATGAAACAGAGCTGCCTAATGAAGACAACTTGGTGACTCTGGCCCATTTTTAATTTTAATGTTGCATGTAATCTCCACTCTGGTCTCTGGAGTTGTCAGTGGTTTTACAGCTCCTGATTATACGAGTGCAGCAGGCAGAGACAGCTCAGTGGAAGAGCTGGGAAAGCAGCATTAACAACAGCCCCAGGGGAATGCGGCCACAGGAGCTGAGGAATTGTCTGCACCATCATTGCAGTGACAGAAAGCACAGGCTGAGCAAGCACTCTGTGTGGTGTCCTTTTCACAACCTACCTGCCTGCTTATTTATAGGTATCCAAATAGCTCTGGGCCTGAAACACAAGGGATGAGGAGGCTCCTGCATTGCCATCCATGGAGAGAGTGACACTTCACTGTGTGTTAAAGAAAGGCAACTCTTACAGAAATAAAGTGTGTACCAGGGATTTGCCCATGGGCACAGAAAGGAGAGACAAGCCTGCAGCCAGCTTTGGAATCCTGGAATATCCACCACTGTTCAGCACATTATCACCAAGGCTGTCTACACAGGTGAAGGATCCCATTGGTAACAAGCCAGCCTCCTCTCCTCTCCAGAGCACTGTCCTGCCAATAAAGCCCTCCAGAGTCATTCACCTCCTCCCACAAGACAGGCCCGGTGCTAACCAGCTCTCAGATTGGAGAGTAAATCTATTCAGAGGCTAAGGATTTTCTGACAGGAAGATGAATACAGAGACAGAAGATTCCTTCCTGGCATGACTACAGGCAAACACAAAAGGCCAATCACATTAAAAGTGGGCACAGTTCCTGTCTGGAGCCCCAAGTCCTCAGCTGTCTGTGATGGTGTTCACAGGGGTCTCAGGTTGAGGGAAGAGATGAGGATCTGTCTCCGTTTCAGAAGGCTTGATTTATTATTTTATGATATATATGACATTAAAACTGTACTAAAAGAATAGAAGAAAAGGTTTCATCAGAAGGCTGGCTAAGAATAGAATAGAAAAGAATGAATAACAAAGGTTTGTGGCTCGGACAGAGAGTCTGAGCCAGCTGACTGTGATTGGTCATTAATTAGAAACAACCACATGAGACCAATCACAGATGCACCTGTTGCATTCCACAGCAGCAGATAACCATTGTTTACATTTTGCTCCTGAGGCCTCCCAGCTTCTCAGGAGGAAAAATCCTAAGGAAAAGATTTTTCATGAGAAGATGTCTGCGACAGCTGTCCATCATGGCCTGCTCTCCAGCCTGCAACAGACTCACAGCCCTGCAAGGTTTGCATCCCTCAAAACCACAGCAGGAGCTTCTTCAGCTTTTATGGACAGGAGAATTGGGACCTGCAGGAATTATACAACTGACATACAGGCAGCCTGTGGCAGATCTCAGAGTTTTATTCCAGCCCCTCCTAGGACTCAGCAGTTTAATTATGCCTGCATCCTTTCTCTTTACAATCATGTAAATCTGGAGCATCTCCCCTGGAATTATTCTGTCCTTACCTGCCCAGAGCCTGCCCTAAGGTGGTGGGCTGCCCTCAGAGCCAGGGCTCACAGGCAGGCAGCAGGAAGGTGGCCAGAGAAGATGCTTCAGACCCTCTACATCCTCAGCCCAGGCCTGCAGGCTCTCCCCTGATGCTGGGCCCCTTTTCCTCCTGTGGAAATGGTGCTGCAGTGCAAAGAGTGCTTGGATAAAGCCCCAGTGAGAAAGGGGGGTCTCATCCCCTGGCTCCCCTCCAGGGAGCAGCATGTCAGCCACACAAGATGCTTGTTGAATGAAGTGCAGAAACTGCCACCAGCTGTGGAGCTGGTGAAAACTGGCCCAGCCATTGACAAATCTTTCTCTGGAGACAGCTGACTCAGAGCTGCTCTGCCTCCCGGGTGTCTCCTGTCGTGCAGGCCCCGTCACTGCTGTGTCCCAGAATTTGCCAGGAGGCTTTTCTGCCTTCTGAGTTTGACCTTCTAAGGATGTTCAGCATCTTTCAGCATCTGGCCCGTCAGGGATGTGACATGCCTCACAGCTGTGCAGGGCAGCAGGCACAGGCTTCCCAGAGCAACAGAGACCTCATTCTCGCTCCTTGCTTCCCATCTCTTTCCAGGGACTGCAGCATATGGGCTGCATGGCTCCTTCAGGTCCCAGCGGGGATATTGGAGCAGAACCCAACAGTGTGACCAGGAATCTTTTCCTGTTTTTAGCTTCTCCAGTATGCTGTTGGGAAGCACCTTCCTGCTGCTGCCACCCGTGGATCTGCAGCCAAAACACTGGCAGGGCTCTCCATGGATAATGAGCATTTCACTACAAAGCCAGAGCAAACTCTCATTATCCACATGCAGGGATGTGTCTCTCTCAGGTGCTGGATCACTGCTTCTCAGTGCTCTTAGTTGAGTCCCTGTCTGCCTCTAGCCACAATGGACATTCCTGTGCAAATCAGAGGTCACCAACCTGGACTGTAGTTTGGCTTTGTCCCAATTCCCAATGCTAGCCTGCTGGTTGGGCTTCCCAAGAGGCAAGAAAGAGGCTTGTCTGTCCTCACAGGTAATTAAACCTGGATTAGTATATGATCTGACTGGAACTTAGCCTGAGGAAAATTGTGAAGGGCTTCCCAGAGGTGAAACTCTACAACGAGAGCCCAGGTCGTGCTTTGCCCTTCCTCTGCCTTGTGAAAGAAAGGGGGAAAGTGAAAAACCCACCAAAGGTGCTTTGGGAACCTGGACAGCACAACACTGCCCACCCCATGCAGTTCTCCCTTCTGCCTGCAGGAACTGAGGCACAGAGCCCTGACTCTTGCAAAACCAAATTTAATCCCGAGTTCCCCCTAGAATTTCAGGTGCTTGGCTTTGCAGGGCTCTCAGGAGTGAGGCTGCAATCGGGATACCCTCAGCATCCCCACCCTTGATCAGCTTCCTCCCAGCTGCTGCATAACGGGCCTGAAAACACAGAACCAATATGCAAATCTGACATTTAATTTGGACATGAGAGTTTAATGAGGCTGTGGAGATTCTGCTGCTTGCAGCCTCCACATCCTGCATCCTGCAGTCACATTCCTTCCATTGAATGTGTCCCCACTACACCTCTGGATGCACAGGCATGTTCATGTGTTCTCCAACAATTCCTCCCTTTCCTCCCAACTCCACATTTTTCCCAATCCGGTCTGGAGACCTCTTTTAAGGCGATGCTTTGGTTTGGTGGCTCTGCAGCCTGAGCCAGAGGGCTGGGGCTGGACATTTCATCAGCTGCTGTGCTGTTTTGTTCTTGAAGAGGTAGAAGATGTACCTGGGATGAAGAGGGAAAGGCACAGATTGTGCCTTGCAAGGCCTCTCATCCCACCCCATGAGACCTGGGAAATGCTTCCCTGCCAAAACAAGTGCCTTAATCAGGGAGAATGAATCATATCCACTAGCCCCAGTGACAAATGAGAGAACAAATAATCAAATAACAAAGCCCAGGCAAAAGCCAGGAACTCCTCCATGCAGAAAGGAGATACTCCCTTAGTGCCACCTGCCTGAGAGCAAAGCCTTCCATCAGCTCCCAGTACAGAGACTCCACAGTCTTTTTATTTGAAGAGGATTATGGAGCTGCCATTCAGTAAATGAAGTGCCACTCCAGACAGCTGCACTGTGGCCTGCCCTCCTTCAGGCACGGTGCCTTGCTGGGGCTGCAGAGCTGCAGGCAAAGGCTGCTCCCAGCCTTGGAGCTCTGCAGAACTAAGGAATGCTGGAAAGTGCAGACACAAGAGCCAGGAGAGAGGTGAAGAAGCAGGAGAGTGTCATTTCCTCAATTCTGCTGCTGCCCTGAAAGGCACAGGCCAGGTTTTCTTCTTCAGCAGCCTTCTTTTCTCCCAGGTTACAGCCGCAGCCTTCTTTTCTCCCAGGTTACAGCCCCAGCACCACACTGCTCCTGTGGCAACTGAAATACATATCCTGCTTTCCTGGGAGGGGACAGCAGCACGAGAGTCACTCCCCTCTCCCTGCTGCTTGATATCACAAGTTGCTCCCAGAGCCCATTATTGCCACAGTGAGCACAAAACCCTCTGATTGCCCAGAGCCACAGGAGACAAAGGCAGTGAACTCCAAGCCCCAGCTCCAAGTGAGCCATGTTTAATTCCCAGGGAATAGAATCCTAGGAGAATCCATGGTGAAGAGACAAGCAGACCCAGCCTGGTGCTGGAAGGGGGAATATGAACTGGGCCAGGGCAGGAGAACACCAGGAAGAGGCAGGAACGTGGGACATGAGCTCTGTTCAGCACAAGCAGGCTCTGGGATGAAATATTAATGCCAGCATCCTGAACAGGCAGCAAGCAGCGGTGTCTGAGCTACTTGGCCATGAATAAAAGATGGCCCTGAAAATGGGGAAGAGCAGCAAATTAATTAATTGAAGCAAAAGTCTCTGTGCTCCCATTAACGAACAGGCCTGGAATTCTCCCTCATGCAGCTCAGCTTGGTGAACGTGGAGGGGCACAGAGAGGAGAAGGACAACAGAGGGAGGGTCTTCTCCCAGTGACCTGGGGTCTCCCACTGCTCCAGTTCAGATCCTGATTCAGCTTCTCTTCATGTCTGACCTGCCAGCTTTGGGAGCTCACCCTGCTCACCTGTACCCTGGCTCCCTCAGGTTTTAGGTAAGGGGTGAGGTGGGAGCTGAAGGGGGGCTGCAGATTCCTAGCACCCATTCCAATACCTGTGCCAGGTAGCCCAGCTCTGGGCCAAATGTGGGGCCCAGGCAGTGGTTCCAGGTGGGCCAGCAGGAGGGCTTGGAGCTGTTCCTTCCTGCAAGAGAATTTTGGTTTTTCTTCATTCAGAGCTGGGGATTTTCTGGGTGCTGCTCAGTGCTGCCATGCTCAAGCCTAATCCCTTATGCTGCACCAGTTAGCTGGGAACAGAGTAGTGGGGGCTGCTGCAGATGGAGACACCCTCAGCACCAAGAAATGACTGATCTCCTCTTCTGAAGCCTTGCCCATAAATTATAGATTTTAAGCAGTGTTTGTTTAAAATATTCAGCTTGCCACTTAAAAAAGAATACTCATACACACCAGGAATGGGGAAAAAGGAATGGGGGCTGCGTTCCCACTTGGAGGAGGGGGAGGGAAGCAGCCAGGAAGGAGAGAGGTGTTTCCTCCACTAACGAGCCAGCATCCCTGGCTGTGGATGTGCAGTCCAACACTGCACTGCAGCTTTGCCTCTCTCCAGTGCACAGCTCAGGCCCAGCCTCTGCTTTTGTCCCCTGCATCCCCGTGTGCACATCATCCCACAGGACAATGTTGTGCTTGCAAAGCTGGAGCAAAGATAACTCAGGTGTTCCGAGAGGAGGAAGGAGGTGAGGAGGAGGGAAACATCCCCCTCTACACAATCTCTACTTCCCTAGAAACAAATTAGTTGCTTTGATTAAAAATTCAGCTTTTCAGCTGCCTTGGCCACAGGGCAGGTCCACAAAAGGTGAGTTGCAGGGAGCAGCAGCCGAGATACTTCTCCTCAATGAAAATTGCTTCCCTTCATCCTCACTTCCCAGCCCGGGCAGGCACCAGAGCCTGTATTGCCGCCTGATGGTGAGGAAGAGGCTGCAGAATGAAGGATTTCTCTAGGCTGCAGCACCTCCCAGGCTGAGACAGGCTCTCACTGTCTCCTGGGATGGATTTCCATGGAAGAGACTGCAGAGACAGCCTTGCAGCAACTGGAAGTTCACATGGATATTCACATACGTCTTGAGAAGGGCACAGGGAGCAGCAGCCCAGCTGTTCAGGAAGGCACAGATCTAAATTTTTGTTTAAAATATTCAGCTTGCCACTTACAAAAAGAATACTCATACACACCGAGAATGGGAAAAAAGGCTATCTGGGATTATCACAGTCACACCCAGCTCAGAGCTGGCTCTCCTGAGCCTCAGGTAGCTCTGGGATCTCCCTGTGGTCTGAGATGGATGGATGGATGGATGGATGGATGGACGGATGGACAAACGGATGCCAGGACCACCAGCCCAGGGCATTTCTCCTCCCTTCCTGCCACCTGGGTGATGCTCCAGGCCCAGCCCTCCTCCTGGTAGCTCAAGCACCCTCCAGGCTGTATCTCACTCCCTCCTTAGCTGTGCCCTCAGGAGGCAGAGAACCTTTCTTGCTCTCCATCCCAGGAGGCGCTGACCATTCTGGCAAGTTCTGTACTGTATTTTTAATAAATTAGCCCCAAACTTCATTTGCATGGATAAAAATAGCATCAGCTGCTCTGCCAAGCCGTTTTTTCTCTTGGTTAACACATTCATCCAAGCTGCTCTATTTGTCTTTCCTCCACAGACTCGTATTCTTCTGGATTCATTTTGTCAAACAAATTGCACAAGCTGGACTGCCCATTTACCCAGTGCTGTTTGATTACAGGGGTTATTTATGAAACAGCAAGACATATGGCATTAAGCTTCTTAATAATAATAATAATGAGAGAAGGGAAGGAGAAAAGCTCTAGAAGAGAGGAGGGAGAAAATGTTTTTTATTACAGACAAAGGCTCCTGCCATCGGTGATAAATTCCAGACACTTTTTCCAGTTGCTGCCGGTGTGATGAATGGCACAGGCACTCGTCTCAGGAGCGTGGCCATGGGATCCAGAGGAAAATGCTGGAGCACACAGAGGTGGTGGAGCTGGCTCTGGTGTGCAGGGACCGCTGGCCACCAGGCACTTCACTTCCCAGGAGGTCACAGAAATGCAGATTCCACCCAGCCCTGCTTTTGAACCCGATTCCCTCTCTTCTCTCTGATGCAGTCACTTATTCCTGAGGAGTTTGGGACCACTCCATTCAGCACATGCAGAGCCCTGCTGGCTCCCTGAAGACATCCTCATCCGACCTGGCCATCCTGGCCCTGATGGTGACTCACTGCAATTCAATCAAAAGTTCTGTCAAAGAAAGATGCTCAATTAAGGGCCTGGGAGACCTTGAAAGCAGAGTCATTTCTGCAGGAGGAAGGTAATTAACTTTTTTAATCAGTGGGCACTGATTTGAAGGTCTAGTGAAAAGAGGGAGAGGAGCAAACTCACTCCCACAGACTCAGAGCAGAGCCCTGCGAGGCCCCAGGGAGGGCTGGGGACTGGACTTGGTGCACACCAACCTGCAGAGCTGCTCCATCACCTCATCCTTCTCCCTGGTGCTGTTCCCCAGGGGCAGAGGCACCTTCACCTTTGCCCTTCCCTTCTCTCCTTCTTCCAGCTAAGGAAAACACACCAAACTTCCAATCAGAGCAGCATCAGTGTCTGGGGATAACTCCTCAGCAGCCCAGACTCCCTCACTGTCCTACAGGAAAGGCCCTGGCAATGGGATAAAGGAGCTCAACACCAAGTCCAAAAGCTTTCCCCTGGCAATTGCAAATGTTCTGTGGCACCAGCCTCAGCTCCTGGTCTCCTGTTCATCAGCTGGCACAGATCAGGGTGCCAGGCAGGCAGAGTTAATCAGGCCTCATTTGCCATTACAATGAACTCCTGTGTTTCATGGCCTGCATCCTAAACCTGCTTTCAAATTCCCCCAAGGCAGAGGGATTTACACTTCCAATTTTATGTCTAGTTAGTTAATGGTCCATTACTGTCAAAAGGATCAGTAGGTAGAAGTTAAATCCTACAGGATTTATGATAAGGAAGAACCAAAGGCTGCAGAAGAGCACATGCCAGAGCGGGCACAGGGAACACTGAGGGGTTTGCAGGTCCTGTGTGGTGACACCGGTGACAGAACACTGCTGGTGACAGCTCTAGAACAAGGCTCATCCCAACACTTCTCCCTTACACACTGTACCACATCTCTGCCTCAAAAACTCAGGGCAAAGCAGCAGCTTTGGCAGGGCTGGAGTGGGTTTGCCTTGTTTCCTGCCCCCTCCTCATCAAGACACTAAAAGGGTTCCACTCCCTCAGCAAGATAAAGGTCTCTGCAGTACACAGGAGCCTGCCAATTGCCAAAAACGTCTGTCTGTTCTGCTGAGATCCACAGTGCTGCTGCTGTCAGAGCAGAGGTGTTAAAGCAGCCGCCCTGAAAGCTCTGTCAGCACTACAGAGCTGGCTGTGCAGGACTTTATAAACCTGCCCATAAAAACTCACTCCAGGCTGGAGGGTAAGCAAGGTCCCCAGGCCTTTGAAGCGGAGAATCATTCTTTTTATTTTGTAAACAAGGAAACTTTTTTTTTTTTTTTTTTTTCCTGCTGGCTGAGGTTTACTGAGGGGTAAGTGGTGCCAAAGAGAGAGAGAGTTTGGCTAGATGGGGGACTGGAAAACATTGGAGTGATCAATGGACAGTTCTTTGCTGTGTTTAGCAAGGGGCTGGAAATTGTTTTGTAGGTCAAGACAGTTTGAGCTGCAGCCAGGCAAAAAGCACTGAGGAAGCACAACACTGAGGTCTACAGCCATCCAGACAGGGTCAAATGTCCACACCTGCAGAAGATGGACATATGAGGCTTGGGAAAAGAATCCAGGAGAGCTCCCAGGTCTAAGCCACTCACTCCTTCACCGCCACACACAGATGTGCCAGAAACATTGCTGGTTCTGAAAAGCCTGGGACAGAGAAGGAAGAGTTATATGTTATTTAATGACCCTACCAGTCTGGATTTCCAGTGATTCTATTCTCTTTCCCTGCCAGCATTCTCCACTAGAGTTTCCCTCACCCCTTTGATGCAATCACAAAGCTTAGAGGAGCTCATGGCACATTAATGCCAGAATTCAGAAATTGTTTTCATCATTTCATCTACTCAGCTGCTGAGAGACCAGCAGATTTTAACTTTTTTTTTTTTTTTTAATTCCCATCTACTTTCCATACAGCTGGGAGTGCTCCTCCCCACTGAAATCTCCATTAAAGTCCCACTTTAGTAAGTCAGCCTAAGAGTATGTACACAAAATAGAGCTGTGCAGCTCATAAAGCTCATTTTCACCCCTCCTACCTACTCCACCAGGGAACATGGGCTAAGCTGCAAAAGCAAAAAACATTAAAACATAAAAAAATTAACCAAAACCCGCCCTACCAACGGCCTGTATTCCGTCAAGAAAGCGCAGGACTTTCCACTTTCCGCCTCGTGGGTTGAGTAATTTGCGTTCACCTCCAAGGAATCCGCATTCTCCCTGTGAGCACCAGCCTAGCGAAGGGCAATGCTGCGCTCTCGTGGTTCCCAGCAGGATAAACACTTTGCTTTCCCTCGAAATTCCCTGGATGGAGACGCCCCCAAAAGTGCAATGTCCCTCCCAACTCGAACCATCCTGGCGTTCTGATTCCCTCGTGTCTCTCCCAGGCAAAAACAATCCATGTATTATTCAGAGGAAGAGGCTGGCTCCATCAAATCATTGCTTTGCGTGAGGAGGACACACGGCCCGTCTTTGCTGGCCATTCACACATGATTAATTCATATTTACAACGCTTTGCTTCATCTGAATGGAGCTTCTTGTGATTTATTTCCAATATGTTTTCAGAGATGCAGCCCTGGCCTGCCAGCAGAGAGAGGAATGGCATGAAAAGGAGCTGTGGGTTGGTTCCTAGTGTTTGTTTACTCTTCTTGTAGTAAACAGCAGGTTATGTTGTTTGTGGTGCGTAGTAAATCCCCGCTTTTTTAAGTGTGTGTTTTGCAAGAAGAGCCTTCCCCCGTGTGTGTGTGTAGTATGATTATAATAGCAATGTTTTCCTCTGGTTTTCATCTAATTCATTCCCTGCCTTTCTTATTATTATTATTTCTTTTTATCCCTGCCTCTGATTTACACCAACAGAATTTTCTGGTTTTCCTTTGGTTACAAAAAACTTGCTTTAAGGGTTATTTTTTAAATTTTCCAATTTGTAACCTCAGAAATAAGTAAGTACTCTCAGTACATCCCTCAAGTTAAAAAAACATTGCTTTTTGGAGTATCTTACCCAACATTTTTAAACTGAAATCTGAATCTCTTCAAAACAGATTCACGATATTAAAAAAAAAAAACAAACCATGGCATAAAAATTTCTATTCCATGGAAAGCATAAAATGAAAAATCATGTCGCAACTGACTCACACAAACACCTTCCACTCTTCCAGTAGTAAAGAACAACATAAATATAGTTTATGTTCATGTGTAAATAAGCATAGTAAATAAGTCAATCCTTGGACAAAAAGCTGAGGAATATACTTGTTCCAAAGGGTTTTATCAAAGCTTAGTACAAAAATTAAAGCAAACAAAAAAACTACAAAATAATAATTAGAATCGCTAACAAAATTAACAGTTTAGTTTTCAACAAAACTTTAAATTATTTAATAATGTTTTAACTTTTGAAAAAATTATTTAATTATTTCTATTTGCTATCTATTTGTAAGTAATTAACTCTCTCTTTCAAGTATGTAATACTTTCATAAATTAATTTTAATGAATTCATACAACACATACTTTTAAAATTTTTAACATTCACAACTATAAGATAACACTAAGGAACTTATAGTTACTTTGTTTCATAATGTCACATGTCTAATGCTGGTTACACCTAACAATAGCTTGTTAGTTAGGCCGATGTTTAGTTAGTTAGGTCAATGTTTAGTTCATTAGTTAGATCAATAGTTAGTTAGATCAATGTTTAGTTAGTTAGATCAATAGTTAGATCAATTATAAATTAGTTAGATCAATGATCAGTTAGTTATTTAGATCGATAGTTAGCTAGATCAATAATTAGTCAGATCGATATTTAGTTAGATTGATCGTTTGATTGATGTTTAGTTAGTTAGGGCAATAGTTAGTTAGATCAATGTTTAGTTAGTTAGTTAGATCAATCATTAGTTGGTTAGATCAATAGTTAGTTGGTTAGATCGATAGTTAGTTAGCCAGATCGATAGTTAGTTAGATCGATGGTTAGATAGTTAGTTAGTTAGTTAGTTAGTTAGTTAGTTAGTTAGTTAGTTAGATCGATGTTTAGTTAGTTAGATCTATGATTGGATGGATGGATGGATGGATGGATGGATGGATGGATGGATGGATGGATGGATGGATGGATGGATGGATGGATGGATGGATGGATAGATAGATAGATAGATAGATAGATAGATAGATAGATAGATAGATAGATGGATGGATGTTTCATTAGTTAATTAGATCAATAGTTAGTTAGATCAGTGTCTAGTTAGTTAGATTGATAGTTAGATCGATGTCTAGTTAGTTAGTTAGAACCATGTTTAGTTAGTGTGATCCATGTTTAGTTAGATAGATAGTTAGTTAGATCGATGTTTAGTTAGTTAGTTAGACCGATGTTTAGTTAGTTAGTTAGTTATATCGATAGTTAGATCGATGATCAGTTAGTTAGTTAGTTAGTTAGTTAGTTAGATCGATGATTAATTATTTAGTTAGTTAGTTAGATCGGCGGGGCGGGGCCGGGCTGCGCCGCTTTTCCCGCGCCGCAAGGGGGCGCCACCGCTGCTCTCCTCAGCGCCCTCAGCGCGCGCTCCGTGAGGGCTGTGCAGGCCCAAGGCGCTCCGAGCCGCTGCAGAAAAGCCCATCTTTACAAACGCTGTGCTGCTCTTGTCTCTCAATCTGTTTTTTGGTTTTTTACAGCAGTTTTACTGCGGAGAAAATCTCTTTATCTCAGCCTTCACAAAATCCTTCTTTTTTTCTTTTTTTTTTTTTTCTCTCCTCAGGAGCAGCAGCTGTGACTTTCTTTTTTTTCTCTTCCTCCATCTTCTTTTCCCTCAATAAAATGCTTTTTCAGCCTCTGGTTAACAGTTTTTCATACACCTCCTTCTCTCATGCTTTTGCACTTGTCCTGTATTTCTTTAACACTTTCCCCTGCAGCTGCAGATTTTCAGATTTTGGTGTCATGGGGTGTTGATCCACCCTTGTTTGTTACCATGCTTTGGTGTGTCCAGGTAGGTGCCATTACCCTGCTACAGCTGACATCTTCTGGGCAGATTTCTGTGAATTATCTGAAAGGAATATGAGAGTGAGTTGTAATCAAGTGCTGCCTGGCAGGATCTCAAACCCCTTAGGCATAAATGTTACAGCAGATGCTGTGTAGCTTCTGCTTTGGAACATGCTCGAGCTCCCTCAGCCACAGGGAGACATTTCTTCCATAAAATACAGACAGGAGGTGTTTGCTCTTTGCGCTGAAGATCTCAACATTTAAGAGAGATTTATTCAGTATGCGTTGCCTTTTCTTGTTTATTCCTGGTGTTCCCAGCTGTGAATTCCTCAGCAACAGGAGAGCAAACTCAGCAAAACCTGGTTTTACTCGTGTTTGTTGTGCTTCTTGGCCAAACGTAAAGAATTCTCCATGTGGCAGAGGCTACACTTGCTGAGTTTTAGGTTCTGTAGATAATAATAACTAATAAAAAGGTACGTAATTGATAAAAACAAAAGATAATAAATTATTAATGATAATGGATAGTAAGTAATAGCTCAGAGAGATGAGCACTCACCAGCACTATTCTTTGTGTGCCTGGGTAAATTCTCACTGCTATAACCCTGAAATTTTTTTCCCCTTTCATTTCTAATTTTTTTCTAACATTAGGATTCTCCTTTCTAAAGATCGGTGCCTCTTTATGACAGTGCTGTTTATATCCACAACCTCTCCTACACTAATATTTCAAAGCAGAGGGATTGGCCTGGACTAAAAGTCAAATAAAGGGAAGGAATAAAGGGAATAAAAAAGGGAAAGGGAGTTTCTTAAAGGGAAGGAATTTCTTAAGGATGTGTTTTTCTGAGGCAAAACTGCTCCCCAGGGATGTGAAGTGAGCCACTTGCTGTCCCTGAAGGTGACAGCAGAAGGGATGGGGGACTGGGGCACTTGTCCAGAGCCCAGACACTTGTGGGTTCTCCAGCCTGAGCAGGAGTAGACAACAAAGGGGTGTTGAGCTGCCTGGGAAGCACTTGAAAATCCCCCTCTGCCCCAAACAATTTGTCATTATGGACCGGGAGGAACCCCTGAGTGACCATGTGCAGCAGAAGAGCTTGATGAGGCTGGAGGGCTGCTGGTGTTTGGGCTGTGATGCCCAGAAGGGAAACAGCAAGGCTGGATGAGAGCCTGGAGGAGCCACAGCCCAGGTGTGGTCAGGCAGGGCTGCCTCCTCCTCCTCCTCCTCCTCCTCCTCCTCCTCCTCCTCCTCCTCCTCCTCCTCCTTCTCCTCCTCCTCCTCCTCCAGGCACTCGGCCGTGGCTGGGGCAGGAGAGCTCCTCAGAGCAGGGGAAGCCCTTTCTCCCTCAGCCCTGCACATGTGCCATTGTCCCCGCGAACAATGGGGAGAGGAGGCAGCGCTGGAGCTGGTGACACAAACCCCAGGGCAGGAGCAGCTGGCAGCTGCTCAAGGGAAGCTCTGTGTGTGCAGGCTCAGCCGCTGCCCTGCCAGCACTGCCCGGGTCCCAGCCAGGGCTCCCGACAGCCTCAGGGTAGGACCGAGCCCTGTGCAGTGCTAGAAAGGGGTAAAAAATGCCTTTATTTATGGAATTATGGGATATCCTGAGCTGGGAGGGTCATTGAGTTCCCTCAGCACAGCTCCAACAGTCCCACCCCGTGCATCCCTGAGAGCAGCGTCCAAATGCTCCCAGAGCTCTGGGACCATTCCCTGGGGAGCCTGGGCAGTGCCCCACCACCATCCTTTCCTGATATCCAACCTAAATCTCCACTGGCACAGCTCCAGCCATTCCTGCACCTCCTGTCCCTGGTCATCAAAGAGCAGACAGATTGGTGCTGCCCCTCAGGAGGAAGTTGTGGACTACATTTAACTCTGGACTGGATTTAACCTGCCTCTCTCCAGTGTTTGGGGCTTCCCAGCACTGGGAGACCCTGCAGGCAGCTGCTTCCTGTGGTTCCTCTGTGGGTGCTATCCCTAGGAACCTGTGTGGTGAGAGTTAGCCACCCTGGCCTAATGGTTCCCTCATAAATAAGGAATGTTAATAAATGCTTTCTATTCCTTAAGGCCCAGCAGATAGGAGGAGAATAATCAAGGATGCTGTTTCCACTTTCTGTAACTTGCATTAGTCATCTCTCCTGAGACAGGGGAAAGCGTGGCTGGGGATGGGCAGCAGAAATGATGCTGTGCTCTTCTCTTTCTGTCCAGCACCTCCTGGAGGCCCCCAGCTTCTCCTTTCTGACATGAGAAAGTTCCCTAAAACAAAGTGGCTTAAGGTTTATCAGAGCATCAGTTCCCTCTTGTGGCTTCCTGTGTCAGTCCCACAAGTACTCCCCATTTTAAAGGAAGTGAGGGTGGTGGTGTCGCAAGTGTTCAGCAGGTGGCAGGGGGGAGTTTCACCATCTGAAGTGACACCTTTTCCCAGTTCTAGCCCTGTCCATGTTCACTCCCCTCCAAAGAGCCGGTGGGATGTGGCTCCTTGCAGAGAGCTCGGAATGCAGGCCCTGTGGCCACTGACCCTGCAGGTTAGGTCTGCAAACTGAGCCAGGAGTTACCTGCCAGACCTGCCCGGCTCAGCTGGCAGAAATGCCTCTCCTGCCCGCAGGGATGAGTCTTGCTCACAGCTCAGCAGAGATCAGGTTTGCAGGGCACGGTGCAGAAAGCAGCTCTCCCAAAAAAACCCAGCCTCTGCCGAGAGCTAACAGGATGTGATGGGAGGCGGTGAGGAGGAGGCTGGAGCAGGCAGCCAAGCACCCTTCCCACTCAGTCTGGAGAGCAGATGGAGCAAACGAAGAGCTCTGTACCTCAGTCAACCTCCTCTTCCAGGCTGAGCTGGCTCCTCGTGCGCTGGCTGGCTCCCACAAGGATTCCTAAGGCTTGCAAAGAGATTTTAGTGGCCTTGGGCTGGAGGCAGACAGAGATAGTCACACCCTGCTCCAGATGGATATCAAGCTGCAGGGACAATGCTCTGCTCTGCTGGATCGCAGTGGGCTGGGAAGGCAGCAGCGCAGGTGATGCAGGATTTGCTGGGGAGGATCCTACACTGCAGTGAATGCTCAGTGCTGGCAGCCTCCCAGAGAAGCCCCTTGACAACATTCCCACTTTGGGGCACTCGTGTGACTGGTTGTGAGCACAGAGCCACGAGCTGCGAGGCAGCTCCAGGATACAGTGTGCAGCAAACAGGGAGGGAAGGGGAGGGATGTTCCTGCTGGCAAGTGTGTCAGTGCAGGGCTGGAGCTGATTGCTCACAGGCTCTCCCTAGCCCTGATCACTGCTAGAGATCTTCACTCTCTGGGGCTTCTCTTTATGCAGGACACAGGCACGAAGCAGGTACAGGCTACCAAGGCTGGGGCTCTGTGCCAGCCATCTCCTTGGACAGGCTGATGTGATCCCAAGCAGTGCTGCAGCAGGAGTGCTGCCTGCCCCTGTTTTCCCTGGCTCTGGGCTGCCTGCAGGAAGCAGGGGAGCACAGTCTCCTCCACCCCTGCTCTGTGCAGCCCTGCCACAAAGCCCAGGGGCTTCATATCTGGGCCGTGCTACATTTAGCATCTGTGGGGCCTCGCTGGGCTCCCGAGGGCCATTCTGTCCCTCCAATCAAGGGCACAGCTCTTCTGCAGCCTCCCTTCCTTGTCCCTCACAGATGGAGTGGGAAGGGGCTGGGTTTGGCTTAGTGCAGTGAGGAGCAAACCCTTGACAGCCCTCCTGTCTCTGGGGCAGGGGCTGAGCCGTGAGGCAGGTGAGCATCAGTCACTCCTTGGGCTGTGATCTCTGCAGCTCCACCACCGATTCCCAGATGCCCTCCCTTACTCCTCCACGTTGCAGCTCCCCAGCTCTAACAGCCTCGGGGAGGGTGTCAGGGGTCTCTCCACAGCACAGCTGCCCCCAGGTCCTGTTGTCCGTGTCCTTACATCACCTCTCCCCAGCAAGTGGAAGTGTGGGAGCAAATGGTTGCTGTGTGGGCATTGTTTTTAGCAGGACCCAGGGTGTGCTGCTGTGCTGTGATTCATGAGCAAGAGGAAAAGGGAGAGACTCTCCAATTCCTGTGTTTGGGATAGGCTGAGGGCAGGGCAGAGATGTTCCTCTTGGGAAGGATGTGCATCCACCTTTCTCCTAGAAGGGTGTCTGCTGCAGCAGGATGTCCTTGGGCAAGGCCAGGTTTTAATTGCTGCAGCATCACCAGACACCCGAGTCATGGTGCCCCTCACAGCCTCTGCTGCCAGCCTGCCTCCTGCAGCTACTGAGCTATTGGGAGCAGTGAATTTCCCCCCAGGGACCCTCACATGCCCTGGCTTTCTCTCCAGAGAGGATCCAGGGGCAGTTTGGCTGCTCTGAGCTCCCAGGGGAGCTGTCCGTGCCCTGCTTCTGCCTGCTGCTCTGTCTGTCCTGCCGCATCCACTCGCTCCTGCTGCTGTCTGCACTGCTGTGCTGCACTGTGCCTGTTTGGCTGCCTCCTTGTCCCTCTCGCTGTCTGTCTCCCTGACTGACACCTGCCACTGCAAACACTGCCTGCCCCCCTCTCCGTTGGGTTTTCTCCTCCCCACCCCTTTCCTCTGGCTGCTATCCAGAGGCCTCTGCATTAGGTGTGATTTAGGTGCTTTTCTCTGGTTTAGGGACAGCAGCCAGGCTGCAATCTGCAGCAAAAGGGAAAACCTCTGCAAGGAGCCTCCTGCAAATACCTAGGCAGGGCAGTGGCTGCCAGCACTACCCAGATACTGCACACTCATGCCTGCCTCCATAGCCAGAGACTGAAAGGAGGCCCAAATCTCTCACAGAGGGATTTAGGCCCCTTCATGCCTCTAGAAGCCAGTCCTTGGAGCTTGAATTCCCTGGTTTGCTGTGCAATAGCTGTAGTTGAGGGTGGGGATGTGGAGGAGACACAGCTTGTGGAGATGTGAGGATAAATGTGAAAAGGACCCGTGTGTGTGTGTGGTTGCGTGTGCTGCCCCACATCACAGCTGTGTTTGGATGTCGACCTTGTGCTTGCAATTTTTCCCCCCTGACAACGTTGCAGCATGCCTTGTGTCTGTCTCTTTGCCTTGCATCCATCTGCTCCCAGTCTCGGTATCTCCCTGTTGTTTTGCCATGCAGCCCATGTAGTGAGCAAGCAGCCAGGGCCAAGCTTCTGTAGAATTAGCAAAAGCCCCTGCAAAGCCAGCTTGCAAAACCTCAGCACTCGAGTGTCACCTGGGATCAGGTTCTGCTGGAGGAGAAAATGACTTTTATATCAACTTTCCCAGTGTCAGCCCTTTTATCAGGGCCCAGCCAGGGCTGGGGAGGGGGTGAGAGCAGGGCAGACCATCCTGTGTGTCTGTGCCTTCCTGGGATAGCTCTGGACCCAAACTCCCAGGGAAAACTGCTGCCTTCCTCTGCTGCCATGACCTTGCCAAGGAGCAGGGAAGAGGTCTTGTCCCAGGCTGCTTTCTGGTTCCAAAGTCATTTTGCCTGGGCAGAAGCAGCTCTGCTCATCCCCTTCCCAAACATGCTGATGGGAGCCTGTGGAGAGCAAAACCTTGTTGTGTCCCCATTGTCACCAGACCTGGGCCGAAAACTGAAGGTCTGTGTCCAGGGCCATCACAGACAGAGGCTGTAGCTGTGACACTTGGGGCCATGGCTTAGCAGTTGGACCCGATGGTGTTAAAAATCCTTCCCAAATTAAATGATTGTGTGATTCTTTGATTCAGCATTGTGAATCATTGATTCACAGTGATTTCCCACATGGAGGAGACCTGTGGTGACCTGGTGCAGAGTGGCCTCTTGGAGCACCTGAGCTGCGCTCATTTGGTGGCAGAAGATGGTACCTGCCCCCTCCTCAGCAAAGCCCACACCAAGCTCCTTTTCCCCTTCCCAACCATCCTCCTTTCCCAGCAAAACACCTCCCACGCTGCCGGGGAAGATGAGGGTTGGCAGCTCTTCCGCAAAATGATGTTCCCATGGCGATGGGGGATGCGTCGCCCTTCCTGGGGAACATAAGGGGGGCGAGCCGCACCTTCCGCATCAGTGCGCGCCCCTTGTCCGGGGCGGGGGCGTCCGAGTCCCGCAGAGGCAGGGCCCCCCCGCACCGCCCCCCGCCGCAGGGCCGGGGGCCGAGCCTCAGTGACGCCTCCCGGTCCCCATTCGCTGGGTCCGCCCGCCCAGCCCTGCCCAGACTGCGGGAGCGCCGCGCCCACAGCCCGCCGGGCAGCCCCGGACAGCGCCGGCAGCCCCGCAGGCAGCGGGCAGCACCGGACAGCGCCCGCAGGTAGGCACCGAGCGCCCCGCACGCTGCGGGGCCGGGAGCAGCCGCCGGGCTCGGGGCACAGCGCGGGGCTGCGGGCGGGGGAGGGTCCGCGGCCGCGGGCGCGGCGGTGGCACCGCGGGCATCGCGCCCCTCGCCCGGGGGATGCTCGGCCGGACGGAGCGCGCTGGAGGAGGGCACGGGCTCAGCTTCTGCCCCCCCCCCGGTGCCGGTGCCCCCCACCCTCGGCTCGGGACTGCGGCATTCCCGGTGGGCGCGCCCGCGCGCACGCCCGCACCGCAGCCGCGCTCCCGCTCCGCGCTGCTGCAGGGGGGGAGCTCGCCCAGCCCGAGCCCTCCTGCCCCTCTCGAGGGTCGCCCCATCGCTTTTCCCTGCGCACCGCGTCCCCGTGCACCCCCTTGGCTGGCAGCCACCCCCCGGCACGGCCAGGCTCCTGCGGCTCTGCGTTCCCTCAGCCCACCAGCCCGGCTCTGCACGCCCCCATCCCCATCCCCGCAGCTCGTTTGTCACCCTGAGCCTGTGACGCTGGTGGGCACAGGGGGTAGGTACCGCCATGGTGTGACCCTGAGCGGGTTGGGACTTTGCCCTCTAAGAGTGAAGCCCCTCGAATGCCGCTGTCCCCCCTGAGCCCTGTCCCTACGCCAAACCCCTGGGATCACGCAGGAGTGAGCGTTACCTGGCTTGCTCTGCTCCCAGCACTGCTGGCAGGAGAACAGGGGTCCAAGGGCTATCCACCCAGAGCCTGGAAAATCTGAGTGTTTGGGCACATAGATGGGAGGAAAACCTGCTCTCTGGTAGCACCTTTGCATGGATTTTCTGGAGGAAAGCCAGGCGATGACCTAGATAGTGTCCCAGGACATTTAAAAGGGAGCAGATTGGTGCTGGGAAATGACAAAGCAAGGGACAGAGGGACAGTTTCTAGGAATGCAGAGGTTCAAGCATTTACCCCATTGGCAACCTCTTGATTGCCAAGATCAGAGAGAAGGGAATTTTTCTTCCTGGCCAAGCGTTAGGGTTCTGGATAAAGAGATTTTTTAGAGCTTCAGGGTGAGCAAATGGGTTTGGTATTTCCTTTTAGAACGTTATATGAAACACACAAAAATTGCGAAATAGAAAAATGCAGCTGGCTGTGGTACAGGCAATTCCAGCTCTTCCCTGGATGCTTTGCCAGGCTCAGAGGGAGCAAACTGAGGGTCTGTTGTCCCCTCTGCCAGCCTGGAGTCACGAAGGGCTGGTTAATCAGCTCCCCCTCTTGGACCTGGCCCTACATGGCCAGCCTGAGGGCTGACTGCAGGATGCTTGGTGCGTCCTTCAGCCCGGCCGCCGCCTCGCTGCTGCCCCACGCTGTCCCTCCATTCCGCATGTCTGCGGCTGGATTCCCCACGCGGCCGCTTGGCCAGGCTGCAAACCTTTAATTGATTCCTTGTGGCTGCGTTGGGCCGACTGGAATCAGCAGCCCTGCTGTTTGGATGGCACATCACGGTCCCCTTAGCCACACACACAGCCTGGAGAAAGACAGGCACTGGGCAGGGACCCAGACAGCGGATGGTGCCACCCAAAGCCCGTCCATCCCGTGGCCAGGCAGGCTGAGTTCAGCTCCTGGAGGCTTCATGCCATCCTTCAGCGGGCTTGGCTCGCTGTCCAGCTGCTGTGTCCCTCTTCCTCACTGCTCTTGGCCCCTTTCCCTCACTGCATCGCAATGACTCATCCTTGCTGAGCTCACCCGCTGGAGCTGCTGGAGGACTGGCAGGGCAGGCACCCACTGGCCCCCAGAGAGGGTCCCTCAGCTGGCAGCCCCCTCACTGTGAGCCACAGACCCCTGGTCAAGGTGTGCAGGCACTGGGGTGCAGCCTGGTTTCACCTGTCCAAACCTTGGCTGGCCATGGGGAAAAGGAGGAAGGAGGCTGGACATGCAGGCCTTGCTGCAGGTCTGGCCATGCTCATTTAATGTCTGCTGGGGGGATCTGGACAGGGAAAACAACGTGTGGATGGGGCATTGCCTGGGGATGTGCACAGTGATGCTGGGCAGACACACAGTGCCTGATTCCCCAGCTGGCTGCAGTGCCAGCTCTGTGCAGTGAATCAGACACTGGGGAGGAGGAGCAGACGCTGGAGCATCGTCAGTGCAGGAAGGGCAGCCTGCACCACCGAGTGCCCACACCCATGGGGTAGTGGCCTGGCTGACTGCCTCTCTCTCCCCCTGCCCAGGTTCCCCTCTCAGAGACAGCCCCCACCGGGCACCTCAGCAGCAAGATGAACCCCACCGTGGGCATCGCTGTCATCCTGACAGGTACATCCCTCCCTGCTCCCTGCTCGGCCCAGAGCAGCCTGCAGGCTGCATGGGCCTCCCCAGAGCTCGCTGTTCCCTGCCCAACCCCCTCGTGCCTCTCCCAGTCCTCCAGGCCGCCCACTGCCAGATGATCAAGGACCTGAGTGCCTGCCTGCTGGGCCAGAACCTGCGCGTGGACTGTCGCTACGAGAACAAAACCGACAACCCCCTGACCTACGAGTTCAGCATCACCAAGGACAACAGGAAGCACGTCATCCACAGCACCATCAGCGTCTCCGAGAACATCTACCGGAGCCGAGCCAACGTCACCATGCACAAGAACCTGGTGTGCCTCCACCTGCAGAGCTTCACCACCAGCGATGAGGGCATCTACATGTGCGAGCTAAGGGCCACCAACGACTACACTGGCAATCAGATAAAGAACATCACTGTTATCAAAGGTGAGACAGGCAGTGGCACCTGGCCTCAGCCCTTCCCACCTGCTCATTGGCTTGGCAGGGCCAGCAGAGAACACCACAACTCCCTGAGCTCCATAAATGTGTCCTGACCCTTACATGCCCTTCAGATGGGGCTCACTCTAGCCCATCTCACAGCACTTTTCCTGCCTCTCTTGGGTCCCACCTCGGGCACATTGCCTAGGTATCCTCCCATAGAGAGGACAGTGGGGATCCTTCACACCCACAGCACACAGGAGCAGTCCTCCATATGCAGACCTTTGTCTCACCTGGTGCCCATCCACTTGTCACCTCAGTCAGGCACAGGCAGGGTTGTGCTTCTCAGGGTCCCAAAAAATATTTGCTACTACACATTGGGAGGGAAACAGGCCAGGATGGGGCGTGCTGCATTTCTGTGACAGAGCAAAGGCAAGAAGCTATGTTCCAGTACCATTAGAACTCCCAGCCTGAGCCCCAATCCTGAGGGATTTCATTGCCTCTCTTCTCTCCCTCCCCATTCCTCCTCCTCACAGACAAACTGGAGAAATGCGCCGGCTTCAGCCTCTTGATCCAGAACACCTCGTGGCTCCTGCTGCTGCTCCTTTCCCTGCCTCTCCTGCAAGCCGTGGACTTCGTGTCCCTGTGAAAGGCGAAGCACACACACACACTCCCAGCGCTCGCACACACACGCACGCACGCACACACCGAGCACCCCAGCCACCCCGCCTTCCTCGCAGCCCCTGGAAAAGAGAAGCTGAAGCGTCTGGAAGCCGTGAAACCTCTCTGTGTTATCTCTATTTAGCCGTATATTAACGCTAACCACCGTCCCGTGCCGAGGCTCACCATCCCACGCACACGCGCCCCGCTCCGAAGCATGGTGGCTCTGCTAGGCAGCGTTGCTTCTCCCATGGCGCCTCCCCGCTCTGTAGGCTGGCTGGTTTGCTTGTGCTGGGAGCACTGGAGGCCTCAGCCTCGCTTGTCCCATCCCTTTAACTCTTGGGGTTTGCCTGTTCCCAACTGGGGAAAGACAGCTGGATTGGCAGGTAAGAGAGAGGGGTGATGTGAGAGCATGCGGAGGGTGCCCGTGGTGGGTGCTGTGCCCGTGGTGGGTGCTGTGCTCGTGGCCCCTGGAGGTGACAGGGCTCCTGGTGTCCCCACCCGCCCTGCCTGCCACCCAGGTGACTGATTCCTCACCCTGCTCCTCTCAACCTGAGCTGCCACGGCTGGGAGAGGGCAATAAATTACTCCGGTCACAGTGAGCAGGGGAGCCACGGGATGCTGCTGGGCCTGGCAGGCTGGGAGGAGAGAGGGGAGCAGGTCTAGGAGACACCATGAACCCCCTCTGCCTCCTTAGGGCTCCTCTGGGGCCCTGGGAATGGGCTCAGTGCAAATGTGCTTCGGCAACAAGTTTTTCCTGATCTGTTTCTTACAGCTGAGCTGGAAGTGAGGCCTCCTCCAGACAGCATCTGGTACCTTTGGGCTGCCCAAGCCAGACACCACTCGCTCTCCCCGGGGACCAGCCCTTAGCTGTGACGAGAGAATTGCTGCCAGCACCAGTGGAGGCAAGCAGAGCCTCTCTGAGCTAGCCACAGCCCCACTGCCCTCCCCAGGGCCCTCAGAGCTGCACCCAGGATGGCTGGTGGGGAGGGGGTTCCCTTCTGGGAGTGTGACCCCATAGGGACTTCCCTGCACCGGCACCTTGTCTTCCCCAAGGGAACATCTGGGGACCCCAGTCCTTCCTCATGGAGAGGCAGAGCAGTCTTCCTCCAATCCCACCGTGCTCCTGGGAGGAGCCCGTGTTCCCCTCCCTTCTCCCTCCTCCCTTCCAGCATTTCCCTGTCTCCCTTTAAGAGCAGCAAAGGACAGAAGGGCAGCCCACAACCTCGGTAAGGCCAGGATGGTACCAAGGGTTGGCGAGAGCGGGGACAGGGATGGCCAGCACAGCTCAGATCTGCCAGCCCAGGGCTGCCCAGATGCCCACGGGACCCCGAGGAGCCTCACCCAGGGGAGGGCACAGGGAAAGGAAGAGGCAGGCAGGAGCATCCAGGTGCATGGGGTGAACCCCAGCTGTGCCACCCGTGCAGCCACGGCTGAGAGCAATACACAGCAGCTGCTCCCCACTCCTTGCTCCTCTCCAGAGCTGCTTCCGACCCCCGTGCCCGTCCCCTGCCCATCCCTGCCTGCTTGCTTGCTGTCTAGTGCTGCTGAGGCCGTGCCCAGCTGAGGCCTGGCTGTGCCCAGCGCCCTGGGCGTGCTGGTGAGCGCCGGGGCAGGCGCAGAGCCCAGCGGCAGAGCGCGGACGCGGCTCGAGTCTCATTTTTTTGTGAACATTTGTAGTTGTTTCCACAGCTTGTCGTCAAAGAAATTCTGTTAAGGGAAAAGGAAAAAAAGTGGGAAAAAAGAACCTTATGAAAAGCAACAACAACAACAACAAAAAAACCACCTTACCATCCAGGAGTGTTCCTCTGTCTGCACAATAAAACCCTACCTAGGTTGTGTGTTGGAGCCACGGGCGCCCGTGTGTGCGGCGGTGGGGATGGGGGCTGTGTGGGGCTGGGCACCAGGACCTGCTGAGGGGTACAGCCCCCCAGGCAACCCCCCTGTGCCTCCAGCACCCCAATACCTGCGGGAGAGAAGCAGGCAGAGGGGCAAGGCTCGACTTTCCTGGGCAGGGCAACCCCCTCCTGCCCACCTGGAGCATGGCCCCCTGCACCCAGACCCTTTGTCCCCATCCCTGTCCCTAAACCCCCAGTCCATCCTAGACGCCACCCACTGCCCACGGTGGTGGCAGAAGACCAGATCTGGTCCTGGCCCATCCATCCTCTGAGGAGAGGATTGCCAGGGATGGAAGTGGCCATGGGAGGGGGCCATTGGCCCAAAGCTCCTGTGCCCGTCACACCAGGGTCCTGCTGGAGCCCCCGTGCCCACACTCTGCCTGGGGGCTGCCAAGGCCTCCCGTGTCCTCTGGAGCAGCCACACACTGCCCTGCCCAGGGTTAAGATGCCGCCCTGGCACCAGGACTCACGAGCAGCAGCCTGCCACCTCCCCCTAACACCATTGGTGACCCTGCGCCACCTCCCAGAGCAACGCCCAGACGCGTCCCTCCCTGTTTGAGGGCTGGAGCCAGACGGGAGGGAGGGAGGAAGATGCCACCCTAATTACATCCCTCCCATTATCCCCGGCAGGTGCTCGCTGAGTCACGGCCACGCAGGTGCCGTAGGCTGGGCGGGTCAGGCGTCCCGGAGCGGTGCCCCGGTGTCCCCGTGGATCCACGCCATGCCAGCTGCCCCATGCCCAGCTTTGCTGAAGGTTTAGGGGGCTCTTCTCCCTGCAGCTCACCCCAAGGGGGGCAAAACCCAATCCAGCTCCTCTCCTCACCCTGATTCCCTACTCCAGACCTTGCTGGCACCAACGACCACCCCTTTCTGTGCCTCCCTTACCCTCCACACACCCAGTCGTGTCCCCCCCGCCGGCTCCCTCCTTTAACCCTCCCTCCATCCTTTCCCTCCTGGACCTCGATCTCCGTCCCCAAATCTCTCCTTTGCTCACGCTTACCCTCGGTCCTCCTTCTCCATCGTCAGAGCCCCCGCTGCCCCCGCAGCCTCCCCTCGGGCCACCCCCTTGCCGTGGGCCACCAGTCCCCCCAGGTTCGCGTCCCCTTTAAGCCTCCCCAAGCTGGAATGCGAGAGGAGCATTTCAGCGCCCTGTGAGGTCAGATAAAGACACTATATTTATCTGGCTGGTAACCTGAGCCCTGAATTTCTGCCGTGGTGTTTTTACGCGGCCCCACAGCCCTCGGGCTCGGCCCCCTCCGGCCACTGCGCTCCCTCCCCGGGTGGAGGGGCTGAGCCGGGGGTCTCCTGTCCCCTGCGAAGGGCTCGGCTGCTGCCCATCTCCGCATCGCCCATCTCTGAAGCTCCCCAAGGAGGCAGGATCAGCCCCGAAGGCATCACCAAATGCCTGGCTGGTGGCCCCTCGCCGTGCCCTGAGCAGCCATCGGCCACCCGCGCCACATGCAGGTGAGTGCAGGTGGGGACAGCGCCCCGGGGAGGGGGACACGGAGACAGACAAAGCTGTCCCCCTTCTTCCTTCGGGGGAGAGGTTTCTCTCCAGGGAGAAGGTTCCGAGTTCACACACAAAATCCTGGCTTGGAGCCCTCCCCGGCACCCTCCTGGTCCCCCGGTGTGGGCAGGGCACCTGCCCGAGGGTCCCTTCTTTTTTTGCCACCCACGGACCTCAAAGCAGTAACTCATGCCCCGGGTCTTACGTCAGGGTCCCCGGTGGGTTCGGGGTTTTGCTGCCCGGGAGCAGCAGGTTCTGCAGCAGGGTGGGGATGTGTCAGCAGCACGGAGAGTGGCCAGGGCGGTAACTCCTGGCCATGTGGGGTTCTCAGGCCAGGGAAGGGCCCTGGCCAGGCTGGTCCCTGCTGGGTGAGTCACCTTGGGCAGGGCCTGTCACTTTGGGGGTGGGAATGGTGGGGGGCAACGCAGGAGCTGGGCTGTGACAGAGGCACTGCAGTCCCCATCTGTCAACAAGGGACACTCCAGTCCCTTCCAGGGAGCAAACATTTTGTGGCACATTCCCCCCAGGGCTGCTTGGGGTCACCCTTCCTAGAGGGAACTGGACACCAGGAGGATTCTGTGCCTCGCTTCCCTAGGGAAATGGGCAGGAGGCTGTCCCACCCCACTCAGCTGGACACAGAGCCCCTCAGCCCCAAAGCACTCGTACTCTGAAGCGTGCAAAGTGCCTCACACAGGGTCCCCTCTGTGCCTCCACCACGGCAGAGTCCTGGGAGCTCCCACGTAACCTCCAGGCTGGGACATTGTGTCTCAGGGGACAGGGGACACAGCTCCGAGCCTGCGTAAGCGAGAAGCAGCTGTGCTGTGACACCTTGGATGGTGCCAGCGCTGTGTAAGCTGAGCTGAGCCCGCTCTGGGGCTCCGCGGGCACCGAGGGGGACAGCTGGCACCAGGCACGGGCAGGACAGAGGGGACACCTGCCACTGGGCACGGGCAGGACAGCAGCTGCGGACAGAGCAGGGCTCTGCTCCTCTGCCTTCGGAGTGAAGGGTTTGCCTCCTCCCTTGGAGCTGAGATTCCCAGGGAAGTGCCCCGAGCAGTCCCATGGTGTCCCTCTCCCATGTGGTGGCACCTCTCCTGCCCGGCCCCGTGAGCGCAGACCGGACGTTCCTGTGCCTCAGCTTCCCCTGACACCCCGGGAGGATGATGAGGGTGCAGGAGGCCTGACTCAGCCGTGCCGGCCCCAGGGCTTTGCCAGGCAGCAGGAAAGCTCAGCACAATGACGGGTAGGGAGGGGCCAGGCAGCCCAGGAAGCGCTGGGAGGAACCGGGGTTTTCTCACACCCCCTCAGCTCCTCTGGCTCCGGGCACGCTCCGCTCTCCCGCCGCCCTGGGGTCCGCTCGGATGTGACACGGGGACTTGGAAGCACAGGCAAGCCTGGCAGATGTGACATTCCTCCATGGTAAGGCCTCTCTTCCCAAGGAATGGGATAGCTCCCATGTCTGGGGCCGCTGCTGGCTCCTGACCCTGCATCCCTCCATCGGCTGCTCCGCATCCCCAGGGCAGGTGCTGCCCTTGGAGACCTGTCCTGCTGCCAGGAGCTCCTGCTGCGCTCCTCTCCCCAACCTGGTGCTCTCCTGATGTTGCTGGTGCCAGGAGAGAGCGTGGGCACCTGGCAGGGGACGATGGCATGGGGCTGTCCTGGCACTGTCCCAAACCAAGATCATCTCTGCTGGCGAGGAGGATGGAGAGCAGGGGCAGTCGCTGTGCCAGGCTGCTCCGTGCCCCAGCAGGGCAGGCAGCCAGGCATGTGCTGCTCCCTGGGAGCCCAGGGGCTCCGTCATTCCCATCCTGGCACTCGAGTGCCAGTCTCTTGGCTGGGGTCCCACTCCCTGTGAGCGAAATTCCCCACTGTCCATGTCAAATCCTGACTGGCAGAGCCCCGCTCCTGGTGAGGGCGTCCTCAGCCAGGCTGGGGAGAGCCGAGCCGGGTGTTTCGTAGCTCCCTTGCCCGGGAGCAGATTATTCACCCTTCAGTCTCCGTCCCCAAACAGGTCTGTGCGCTCCACCTCGCTGCTGCTTGTAAATATTTCCCTCCGCAGGGTGGGATGGCTGTTCCCTAGGCAGTAACCTGGCTGCAAAGCCAGGCTGCCCGCCAGGAGCCCACGGGGGCTGGCTGTGTCTCTCAGCACCCCCTGCTAGAATCATTCCTGGGGTGTTTCCACTCTGAGCCTGGGGGGTTTTGAGCAGGAGGCTCTGTCCCCCAGGGCCAGGCTGGCAGTGACCCTGGTGCCACGATCGGTGCCCATCCCCAAGCCTGGGTGCACCCTCGGTGCTGCGAGGGACGGGCCAGGCGCAGACTCTGGCACCTCCTGGCTTGGAGCTGTGCCAGAGCCCGCCCCGGCTGGGCTGGGAAAAGCCTCTGAATCAGGGTCATCTCCCGGGTGACTGGAGACTCTCGGAGCCACATGAGCCACTGTCCTGCCAGGGAAGGGACACCAGTCACCCCGGGAGCTGAGCACCAGCAGCGCCAGGGCAGAGGAGCTCGGCTGGGTCCTGCCTGCCCCGGTGGCACCCACAGCCCCAGCACAGGTAGGGATCCAGCCATCAGCCTGCCAGCCGGGGTGCTGAGGGCACACTCTCCTCCAGCTCCTGGCAGCCCGTGTTTGGGGGCTGCTGGGTGCCACAGTGCCCTGTCCCTGCTCTGGCTTGGCTCTGGGGGCCTCTGTCCCTGTCTCTGTGTGCTCCTGTCCTGCCCTGTGTGGGAGCCACCAGCTCTCTGTGGGCACTGAGTGCTGGCTGTGCCCGGCTGGCAGGGGCACGGCTGCCACCTCACCAGGAGGACTCTTGGTTTGAATTACTGATGGGGGCACAGGGGGCATGGCCATGGCGGGGAGACAGGAAAGCTGCTCAGATGCTGACCTTGCCTCAGTTTCCCTCTCACTGAAATGCCAGCCCCTTGCCAAGCCCCAGCACTCCCTGTGAGTAACCAGGGGAAGGTGCTGGGCTGGCTGGATCGGCCCATCCCAGCTGCCTGTCTCAGCCAGAGCTGGGCCTGAGCATCCTCCTGTGACCAGGCCACTGGGGATATCTCTCCAGGCCCAAGAGTGGGACAGTCACAGGATGGTGTGGCAGGGAGGCCAGGGCTGGGGCAGAGGTGGCTGCTGCAGTTCCTTGGTGTCTATGGGGATGTTGGGTGCCTCTGGCTGTGCCCTGGGGCTCCCTTCTGTGGTTTGAGGTGCCCAGGGGCATGGGGGTGGCAGTGCCAGCCAGGTCCTGCTGTCCCAGGCTCTCCAGGAAGGCTGGAGGTGGCAGGAGCCATGGCCACACTGTCACCAACACCCCCTGGATGCCCTCTGTGTCCCAGGATCTCCAGGGGAGGCAGGAGCTGCTGGGTGGGAGCTGGTGTTGTGCTGACCAGGCCTGTGGGACTGATCCCTGGGCTCTTCCCTTGCAGCCGATGCCTCCAGGACAGCGTGCCGAGCCCCAGCCTGCAGCATGTCCCAGCTCTCCTCCACCCTGAAGCGCTACGTGGACTCCTCGCGCTATGCCGAGAGCACCTACAGCAAAGCGCCCAGCGGCTACAGCTCCTACAGCTCCTATGGGTCCACCCTGTCCACCGCCTACGCCGACAGCGACAAAATTGGCTTCAAAGCCAGCTACCTGCCCTCCCCCCGCTACCACCACGCTGGGGGGCTGTCCCCCACCTCTGGCTATGACAGCGGCCGGCTGTATCCCGACCCCAGCATCCGCCTGAGCCCCTCGTACCTGCGCGCACGGCCGCCCGGTGCGGGGCTCAGCGGGGGCGCCTGCTACACCTTCAGCGGCACCCCCGGCAGCCCCACGGGCTACCTGCCCTCCGCAGCGCCCCTCAGCCGCCACAAATCCATCAGCCACTCGGACCTGGCGCGGGAGTTCTCGGGGCTGCACACCTCAGACAGCGCCTACCTGCCCGCGGCCGGCGCGCTCAGCACCCGCGCCCGACCGGAGCACGGCAACCTGCAGGGTCTCTACCAGGCTGCCAGCCACTCCGACTATGTCCGTGGCTACCTGGAGAGCTACGGGAGGAAAAGCCACCATGGCAGCCTCTCCACCGGCCACCTCAGCCCCTCTCAGGCCACCCTGCCGCCGTCGGGCACCCGCTGTGCCAGCCAGCCCTGCGAGAGGAGCGATGAGCATTGCGATGTGTCCGCACAGGACCCCACGGTACGCGGGGCTGCCTGGGGTGGGGGACACAGCTGTGATGGGGAGGGATGTGGGATGTGCTTGTGGTGAGCTGAGGAGCCCGAGGCACTCATACTCTGCCTGGGAACCTGGGTGTGCTGCTCCGTGCCTCGGTTTCTGTGTGTGACCCTCTGAGATGCCCTTGCTGGCACAGCAGTCCCGGCTGGAGCTGCTGAGGCAGCCGTGTCCTCTGAGGGGCTGTGCTGCAGGGCATGCTCCCCAAGGAGGCAGGATCAGCCTGTGCCCAGGACTGTGCCCGCTGCACTTTCTGCATGCATGTGACAGCAGGTGATGGCTCCCATGTGGGGCTGACGAGGATTTCCTGCTGCCTCATCCCAGATAGGGAAGGTGACATGAGCAGGCCGGGCACTCATCCTGCTGGGACAGCTGGTTTGGCTGGTGCTGGCTCTGCCACAGTGACTCGGTGCCCAGCGATGCCAGCTCCCTGGCACCATCCACTGCTGCCAGTTTGGGCCCCGTGCCCCAGCCTGTGTGGCACCAGGGGTTCCCCATGGCAGTACCACCCACACGTGCTGGCAGGTACTCGGTGCCCCATGTCCCCATCAGTGCTGCAGTGTCCCCAGAGCCCCAGCCCGGGCCGGGAGCAGGCACCGCACACTCAGCCCGTGCAGGGGAGCAGCCTGGTAATTTTCCACTCAGGTTTCCTTCCAAGATCTGGCCAGGCTCTGCCTGCATTGTCTCCCGCTGTCTTTCCAGTCACCCTCCATTCCCCCATGGTCTGACCTGCCCTTTGATTCCCTGAGTCTCTGTCCCACTGCCATTCGCTGAACCATGAGAAATCCTGTCCTGCTCGCAGGGAGGCAGAAAAGAATCCCCCAGCATTTTTTCCCTTTGAAGCCAGTGTCCCCACATCCCTCTCTGTGCCCCTTCCCCAGTGCCTTCCCCCACAGAACCACCTTCAGCAGTGCCCTGCCCTGGTGTGGGACCCCCTGTGCCCACCTGCCTCATGCCTGGCCCCCAGTCCTGGGATGAGGGAGTGGGCTGGTGAGTCAGGGCAGTGGAGGATCAGTGCTGTGGAAGGGAATTCCTGCCTCCCCCTCCCACACCAGGCCTGGCTGGGGGGCACCAAGGGGGGATCCAGCAGCTGCTGCACCACTGGCTCTCGCTAAAGCCGGCACTGCCACTGCAGGGTTCCCACCCCACGTGCCCACACATTGCTGTGTGGGGTGCCAGCCTGTTCCTGTGGGGCAGCAGGGACTGTGCAAGTCCCAACCCACAGTCTGCACATGAACCCAGCCTAGGCTGATGGGTGGCAAAGGTGGCAGAGGGCGCTGGGACAGACACCCATGCCAGGGCAGACCAGGTCAGTGACACTGGCTTAGGTTTCCTTGGTGCTTTGATGGGCACACCTGCTATTTTCCATTGCTGTGGTTTATTCCCTCTCTTTCCCAAGCCGGGACACAAATGTCCCGGTCGTAAACCAGAGCTGGCTGCCTGCGGCCGTGCCAGGTGCCGGAAACAAGCACAGGCTGCAGCCCCGGAGCTGCCATCCGTTCTGCCCCACTGCCCAGCCCCGAGGGCAGTGTCAGCAGCACCCGCTCCTGACGCAGCCAGGCCACAGCGGGGCTGGCCCCATGCCTCCTCCCATCCCTTTTTCCATCGCTGCCTCCTGCCTCTGCACCAGGGAAACCGCCATGCAGAGGGGTTTGCAGCCAGCAGTGAGGGTGTCTCTGCATTCCCTACCCTCACCATCACTTTGTGCCTCAGTTTACCCCGTGGGCAAAGGGAAGTGTGTGAAGGTGTGATTTCAGCAGGGGGCTGTGCCTGCGGAGGTGCAGGGCCGTGCTGGCTCCTGGGAAGGGCAGTGTGGTGAGGGGCAGGACTGGGGCTGGGACTGGGGCTGTGCTGGCTCCTGGGAAGGGCAGTGTGGTGAGGGGCAGGACTGGGGCTGGGACTGGGGCTGTGCTGGCTCCTGGGAAGGGCACTGTGGTGAGGGGCAGGACTGGGGCTGTGCCTGTGGAGCTGCAGGGCCGTGCTGGCTCCTGGGAAAGGCAGTGTGGTGAGGGGCAGGACTGGAGCTGTGCCGGCCCATTAACCACCCTGGGTGTACATAGGGTCAGAAGGCCAGGGCCACCCACAAAACGCCGGCAGCTCTCCGCAGTCCCATCCTGAGCAGCTGACGTCCCTGGCCCGCAGCCAGTGCTGGCTGGCCCTGCCTGCTGCCGCGGTGCCAACCGGGCCTGTGGCAACCTCTGCCCGCGGCAGAAGGTCACCGCTGCAGAGGGGCCAGCTGAGGGCAGGGACCTGCTCTGGGTGATGCCATCCCACCGGGTGTCCCCTTCTCTCTCCCGCCCTCAGAGCCTGCGCGCTGCTCTCTGGCTGGAGGCGAATTTGAGCCTTAGCCCAGGGCACTCGATGTCACCGGGACACGAGGTTGAACACGGGATGTGGCTGAACCGCCCTCTTGCCATGGAACCGGCTCAGCCAGCACGTTGCATCCTCATGGGGAGAGCTGCCCCAGCTCCCTGCACAGCACTCAGGGCTGGCTGTGCCCATCCTGCCCCCACAGTGCCACCTGCACTGCCAGGCAGGGTGACAGGAGAACTGGATTTTAGGGAGCTGTGCCACAACCTGGAGGCCCTGGGTTGGAGGATTTTGGGGAGCTGTGCCACAGCCTGGAGGCCCTGGGTTGGAGGATTTTGGGGAGCTGTGCCACAGCCTGGAGGCCCAGGGTTGCAGGATTTTGGGGAGCTGTGCCACAGCCTAGAGACCCTGGGTTGGAGGATTTTGGGGAGCTGTGCCACAGCCTAGAAGCCCAGGCTGTGCCCCTGGGCACGGCAGGGCACCCAGGCAGGGCAGGAGGGCATGTGCCCCGCCGTGCACACCGTGTCCCCGTGTGTGTACGCCGTACACAGCACGGGGTGTGTACATGTACACACGTGTGAGCACGCGCAGGCCCCGGTTACGACAGCCCTCCCGTTGTGATGCAAAAGAGCCCTGCAGATGAATAATGCTGCAAGATGCCTCCTCAGATATTTTTGCTGGTGCCAAAAATAGTCTCCCTGCCTTCCTCCCTCCCCTCCCTCCGTCCCCAGCCAGCCCCTCCGCTGCTTGACAGAGAGGCTGCATCTGCAGCCAGCAGGATCCAACAGCTCCTGCCTCTGGATAGGGGTGTTCTGGGGGCTCCAGAGGAGGAAAGGAGGCTCTGTTAGAGCCCTCTCGGTTAGGTTGGAGGCTGTGGCTCTGTCAGAGCAGCACAGCCCCACTCCCTGCCCTGGCTGCCCATGGAAATTTCCCTGAGCAGGCAGAGGAACACCTGGGCACGCACAGCAGGCGCAGGGCTCCGGCGCTCGTCCTGCCGCGGTCAGAGGGGTGAAGCAGCGGGAGACGCAGGACGAGGACGCAGGACAGCCGGGCTCCCTGCCAGTCCCCGCATCTGCCCTTGCTGCAGGAGAAGAGCTGGAGCCCTGCCCGTGCCGTGCCTCAGTTTACCGAGGGGAGACGCCAGGTGGGGTCTTTGCTCCACGCAGGAATTGCGGGGAGTTTTTCCCCAGCACAGGGCGCTGAAATATCCCCTGAGCTCAGCGCTAATGCAACCCCCAAAGAGGGGGGTTCCCCCAAAATGTCACTGCCTGGGAACCTGGCATTGGCATTGCAGGAAAGGCACACGGCTGTGAGACCCATAACCCTGTCTGGCATCCCGCAGCCCCTCTCGGGCTACAGGCAGCACCCCATTGCTTTCACCCCGGCAATTGTGGCGAGTAACCCCCAGTTAGGGAGCCCCGCTCCCTGCCCAGTGCCTGCCCGGAGCACAGCGTGCCCGGGGCCGGACCAGCGCTGGGCACGCCGAGCTGCGAGCAGGGGGGAGCACTGGGGGGGCAGGCGCTGCTCCGGCTGCCGCCTCTCCCCAATTCCCCATTGCCCCCGCGGTGCGCGCACGGTGCCGGTGTCGAGGCACGGCAGCCCCGCAGACAGAGATGCCGAGGGGGCACCGCTGTCCCCCGCAGCCCCCCGGAGCCGGGGAGGTGTCGCCGCCCCGTTCCGGAGCGTGTCCCCGGGGCAGAGCCGCCCCTCGCGGGCCCCCCTGGCTCCGGGCGCGCTGTACCACGCGGTGCGCGGGGGCTGGCCGTCACCGAGCCGTCACCGAGCCGTCACCGAGCCCGGCTGCCGCCTCTCCACCCATTTGATGTCAGAGCCGCTCAGGTGCCGTCAGCCCTGCAGCCGGCACCGGCTCCGGCCCCGCACGCCCAGCACGGGGGGCTCCGCGCCTGACCCCGCGCCCCCGCCTGCCGCCGGCCCCGGGCAGCCCGGCCGCTGTCCCCCGGCTCCCCGCTGCCCCCGGCTGCTCCCCGCCGTCCTGCGGTGCCCGCCGGGGCCACCATGAGGGACTCGTACACGGTGACGCTGCCCGAGGAGCCCCCCGCGCTCCCCGACCTTCACAAGGACCTGCGGCCCCGCGCCTCCATGCCAGGGTCCCTGCTGGTCTCCACCTTCGTCGGGCTCGTCCTCAACAAGACCAAGGTACGAGATGCCCGCAGCCCCCTTGCCCCGGCTTGGGGGCAGAGAAGGGGGCACCTCTTGCCCGCCCTGGGGAGCGTGGAGTGCCCTGTGCCATCCCCCGTGCCCGAGGATGGGGTGGCAGGGGGTGAATGCCCTCCCGGCTGCCCGTGGGGACGGCGTGTCCCCGTGTCCCACAGGGTGGCACGGAGCAGGTGGACTGCACGTGTCAGGACACCTGGGTTCCTCTCCCAGCCCTGCCCTTGCGGTGACCTTGGCCAGGTCCCCGTGTCCCACCACAAGGAAGGGTCTGCTGGCCACGCTGAGCCCCTTGGCAGTGCCATAGGAGTGAACTTGGCTGTCCCCAGGGCCACAGCGCCGGGACAGATCTCTCCTGCAGGGATGGCAGAGCAAGGGGCAAGGAGGGCAAGGTCTGAGCACTTATGTAAGTCTGGCTGCTCTGGTTCTCCTGCTGCCCCAACAGGCTCCTGGCATGTGGACCTGGATGGGGCAGGACGGTGAGGATCTTGTCCCTTGTCCCCACCGCCTGTCCCTTGTCCCCGTCCTGCGGTGCAGCCTCGGGGAGTCCCCAGCCGAGCCGCGTGAGCCAGCTCTCCTTCAGCGCCTCTGAGCATGTCGTGTCCTAGATAAAGCCCTGTACGGGAGAGGGGGATTAGCTGGAGTTGAGTCACCCAGGGGAGGGAAATCCAGAGGGGGAAATAACACCTCGGTGCACACAGGGCTTGTGCCAGGCTAGGGGAGCACCTGACACCCCCTGCTCAGCCCCAGCCCTCCCCCGGGGTTGTCCCAGGCTCTGGGAGGACAGCCTGCGACCTGGCTGTGGGGGAATGCAGGATCTGTGGGGAGGTTTGCACCCACATGGGCAGGACTGGCCGGTCCCTCCTGGCACAGGGCAGGAGCTGCCCAACCAGGGCAACTGGACAAGCCCGTCCTGGTGGGGATGGCTGGGGCACACTGGGGCAGCTCCTGGGGGTTGCTGCTCACCCCCAGCACCGTGACCTTCTCTGGGGTAGTGGTGGGGACGCAAGCAGGGCCTTGGGGCTCACATCCTCCGAGGGATGGATATAGGGACACTGGCCCACCTCTCCTGCTGCCATCTGCTCAGGGACCAGAGCCAGGCCAGCTCCTCCAGCCGTGGCGTGGCACTGACCTGTCACATCCTGCTGGCACCCTGTGCCCAGCTGAGCCTGCCCCCAGCCCAATAAGGCGCCTGGCACTTTTGGACAGCCCCATGTCATTTGGGCAGCCACATCTGGGGACATCCCTACGCTCTGGGCACTGTGGGCACCCGATGGCACAGAGGGCAGGCGGTCAGAGCCACGTGTGCCCACGCAGGGTGGCCGGGTCCCCGCTGGTGCCGGTCCCTGCCGCGGTGGGTGATGCCTGCGCCGTCGCTAAGGAGCACATGTAACTGGAGCTGGGTTATTTTGGGCTGCTGTCAGGGCTGGGTGCTCAGCACCTCCCACACACACACCAGCTGCTGCTATTTCGGAGCTGCTGGGCCCCCTCCCCTCCTCTCGCCTCCTCTCCTCCTCCTCAAGCCTCAGGTGGGCAGCTGGGGCGTTTGCCTAAGGATCCTTAAATCCTGGGCATCTGGGGAGCACCGTCAGCAGCCTGGCCCTGTCAGACCCCACCCTGCTCTGGGGAGGCTCATCCTGCTGCTCCCCAATGCAGGGCTGGGAGTAGGACCCCTGGGCTCCCACCAGTGCCCCCCACCAGCATCCTGACACCCCTAAAGCCCTCTGTGTTCTTGGTCTCTCCAGCAAAGAGTGATGATGGTTCCCAGCCCCAGCATCCAGCTGCCCATGCCCATCTTTGCTTTTCCCGGCTCAGGGAGCACCTGGAGCACCTGGAATTGTCACCCCATGGCACAGGTGCAGCACAGCCAGGGCTGGGAAGGCACCACTGGGCACACAGCCCTGTTCCCTGGGCTGGGCTTGCACTTTCCCAGGTGGACTTTATCCTGCAAGACGGCTGTGCCAAGGTCTGGGCTGCGCTCGTGCAGGGTGTCCTGGAGGGGATGGACACCTGGCACGAGGCAGGCACGCAGTGACAGGGCACTGTGCTCCTCCTGCAGCGTGGGGCAGGCACAGGGCACTGCCATGCCCTGGTGTCCCCAGGGGTGGCAACCTGGGTGCCAGCCTGACCTGCAATCCAGGGCATGGGGCAAAGGCATTGCCAGGCAGGGAGAACTTTGAGCCCTGAGCATAGTCCTGGGCCAGCAGGATGGGGCAGGCCAGCCGTGGTTTGTCACCAGGCTCTTGGCCCAGAGAGCTGCTCGGTGCTGGTTCTGCCCATGATGTCACAGCGGGATGGGGCCTCTCCTTGCACCTGCGGGTCTGCTCCACAGGCAGCTCTGTGGCACCATGGCCTCGCTGGGCTGCCCACAGGCATGGCCAGCCCGCCACCCTCCCAGCACTGTTCCCTCTCTCTGCAGAGCTCCAAGGCCGTGCAGGGGCTGACCGGCCTGCGGAACCTCGGCAACACGGTGAGTGTGTCCCCAGGCCTGTGGCTCACACCTGTGGGGCAGGGGGAGCCCTGTACCTTCACCTCACCCTGGCAGCTCCCTGCACCCCTCTCCCCACGGCACTTCCCCTGTCCTGTGCCCAGCCCAGGTGTCCCCCTGCCATGGCCTGCCTCCCTCTGCTTCCCGTTGCCATGGTTTTCTCTTGTGCCTCCCCCAGTGCTTCATGAACTCCATCCTGCAGTGCCTGAGCAACACCAAGGAGCTGCGGGATTACTGCCTGCAGAACCAGTACCTGCGGGACCTCAACAACAACAGCCGCATGCGCACGGCGCTCATGTCAGGTAACTGCCCAGCCCCGGGGACTGCGGGGGCTTCCCTGCAGCAATCCCTGCAGCAATTCCTGCAGCACATCCCTGCCACACCCCACGTCCTGCGGGACCCCCACCCAGAGCTCCACGCTCCTCCTTGGGCTGCCCCAAGTGGAGGATCAGGCTGTGAGACCCCTGAGCTGTCCCCATGGGGACATGGCTATGCTACCCCCTCTGCTGAGCCGCCTCTCTGCCTGCAGAGTTTGCAAAGCTGATTCAGCTGCTCTGGACCTCGTCCCCCAACGAGAGCGTGAGCCCCTCCGAGTTCAAGACGCAGATCCAGAGATACGCCCCACGCTTCGTCGGCTACAAGTAAGGGGGGGTGGCTGCAGGGGGGTGGGGGGAGCTGAGCCCCCTGCAGCCTCTCACTGGCCATGCCCCGTATCTTGCAGCCAGCAGGATGCACAGGAGTTCCTGCGGTTCCTGCTGGACGGGCTGCACAGCGAGGTGAACCGCGTGCTGGTGCGGCCCCGGGCCAGCACCGACACCCTGGATCACCTCCCGTAAGTGCTGGCACCGCACAAACCCCAGAGGAGTTCGCTGCCCGCAAGGCCAGCCCGGGGACAGTGACCTCACGGGTCTCTCTGGGCTGGCTGGCGGGGCTGGTGTCCCCCAGGCCATGCTCAGTGCCTGCTGTGTCCCCATGCTTGCAGTGACGATGAGAAGAGCCGGCAGATGTGGAGGAGGTACCAGGAGAGGGAGGACAGCCGCATCAGCGGTGAGCAGGGCTGGGGCAGGGAGGGCAGGGCTGGCCTGGCAGCGAGGGGGGAACCAGGGCTCTCACCCTGCTCTGTCCCACCCCTCCAGACCTCTTCGTTGGGCAGCTGAAGAGCTCTCTGACCTGCAGCGAGTGCGGCTACTGCTCCACAGCCTTCGACCCCTTCTGGGACCTGTCCCTGCCCATCCCCAAGGTGAGGGAGCCCCAGTGATCCCTGTCCCACACTGCCTGTCCCACACTGCCCGTCCCTAACCACCACTGCACTCCCACAGAAAGGCTACGGGGAGGTGACGCTCATGGATTGCCTCCGGCTCTTCACCAAAGAGGACGTGCTGGATGGGGACGAGAAACCGGTACAGGGCAGGGGGACTCCCATGGCAGGCTGGGCCCCTTCCCCTCTGTGCTTGTGTTGGCAGCACTGTGGGCAGTGCCCTCACCCTGCTGCTTTGTGCTGTCCTCTCCCACAGACGTGTTGTCGCTGCAAAGCCAGGACAAGGTGCACAAAAAAATTCAGCATCCAGAAGTTCCCCAAGATCCTGGTGCTTCGTATCCTTCGGGCAGAGGGATGGGGACAGGGGCTGTTGTGGGGGGCAGAGATGGGTTATTGCAGGCTCCCCTTTGTCCCTGTGGCTCCTTGACGTGACCCTCCAGACCTGAAGCGCTTCTCCGAGTCCAGGATACGAAGCAGCAAACTCACCACCTTTGTCAACTTCCCGCTGAAGGACCTGGACCTGCGGGAATTCGCCTCGCAGAGCTGCAGTGAGTGCCTTGCTTGCCTCTAATCCCAGCCCTGAGCTCCTGGGGACTCCTGGTGCCCCTCGTGTCCCCAGCTGGTGGGGACACAGGTGTGAGGGGTGGGAGGCACAGAATCCAGGCTGCTGGAGCTGCTGGTGTGGTGGGGGGCACAGGTGTGAGGGGTGGGAGGCACCGAATCCAGGCTGCTGGCATGGTGGGGGGCACAGGGATGAGGGGTGGGGGGCACAGAATCCAGGCTGCTGGTGCCGCTGGCATGGTGGAGGGCACAGGGATGAGGGGTGGGGGGCACAGAATCCAGGCTGCTGGAGCTGCTGGCGTGGTGGGGGCTCTGTGCTGGCACTTTGAGGGGCAGCAGGGCTGAGCAGCCCCCCTGCTCCCCACAGACCACGCCGTTTACAACCTCTACGCCGTCTCCAACCACTCGGGCACCACCATGGGGGGACACTACACAGCCTACTGCAAGAGCCCCGTGTCCAGCGAGTGGCACACCTTCAACGACTCCCGGTGAGCCTGGGGCGGCACAAGCGGGCAGGGACCCCCCCCCCGCTCGGGGCATCCCATCCCTGCTGCTCACAGCTGTCCCTTTGCCCTCTCTGCAGCGTCACCCCGATGTCCTCGAGCCACGTGCGCAGCAGCGATGCCTACCTGCTCTTCTACGAGCTGGCCAGCCCGTCCTCCCGCATGTAGCCAGCCCTGCCTCCCTGGGGGAGCCCCGGGCCACCCCTCAGAGCCGGCTCCACCAGGGTTCGGGCGTTTGGCACCCCCAGAGCAAGGGGGAGGCGAAGAGGAGACACCCCCGAGGTGGCCGCAGAGGGAGGCTGGGGAAAGCCAGGAGCAGAGCCCGGGCAAGGACATCCCAGCTCCGAACTGAGGAGGGACTCGTGGCAGGGCAGGGCTCAGGCAGCTCCAGCTCAGGCACCTTCTGATTGCTGATTTGTTTTTTACCTCGGGGTTTTACTTTCTTTTTTTTTTTTTCCTTTTTTTTTCCCCTCTTTTTTTCTTTTTTATCTTTTTTTGTCTCTTTATTTTTTTTCTTTTTCTTTTTCTTTTTTTTTTTTTGTTGGTGTGTAATAAAAATCCTGAGCAAGGGACTCTACAGGAATAATGGGGCCACCTGTCCCATTGACTCAACCAGGACCTCTTCTCCCCTGGGAGAAGCACCCAGGAGAGCCTCACACATCCCTCCTGACCTCTTGCCACTCCTGTATCTGCTTGGCCGTCCCAGAGGATTCGTGAACTGCTCCCGATCTCCTCCCGACACTTCCAAACCTCCTGGCAAAGGACTCCAGCAGCCCTCTGGTGGCCTCCGTCCCATCTCGGGCAGCACAACCCTGCAGCTGCCCCACTCACACTCCTCAAAGCAGCCAGACCCACGGACAGGAGGGAGGAAAACATTTTGTGGAATTTCTATGTATTTATAATGGACTTTGCTTCAACCTGGAGCCCCCCGCTGCTTCCTGCCTCTCCAGGGACTTGTGCCGGGGCTGCTCCGGGTGGGTTTTTACCTGCCTGCTCAAACGACGGTGCCTTAAACCATTTAGGGGAGCGGGGGGGCCGCGGGGGTCGCACGGAGAGAGGGGAGGATGGTGGCTTTGCGGGACCATCTGCGATCGGGGCTTTGTTCTCCCTGTGATCAGGAGCCCTCCTGGGTGCCCGGGCACCCGCCCTGCTGCTCTGCCCTCCAGCTAGCAAATGCCAGTGGCCTTTTTAGCCTTTAATTTATTCTCCTCCCCGTCCTGCCTTGCCTGAGGCGCAGCGGGAGGAGACACGGGCACCATCCCAGCCCTCGGGGCAGCTCCATCCAAGCCACCCCCGGCCCTGCGGGCACGGGCTGAGCGCTGGCACCAGCACCCTGCCCAGCCTGGGGCATCCCAGCGGGGCTCAGGGGGGGCAGGATGGGAACGGGGGGCTGCCCAGGGCAGGAGCTGGGCTGGGGCAGCGATGCTGCGTGGCAGGTGGCTTGTTTACTGTGTAAGCAAGGCGGGTGGGAAGCGTCTCATACAAGGGAGACTCGTGCAGGAATAAATTTGAGCTTGAACAGGGCGTTGGGTGTGTGTGGTTTGTGTCTGGGTGGGCTGGCAGAGGGTGGGGAGCTGCCACCGGCGGAGCCCCATGGACCAGAACACTCTGGGCTCTCCTGCAGCAAGGGAGATGTGGCTGCAGGTGGCAGAAGGAGCCTTTTCAACCCCACCTTTTCAACCTTTTCAAGCTTCCCTAAAAACCCCTGAACAATGGCCCCTTTCTGCCCTGCTTAGGGATGGAGACGGGCATTAAGGGGCAGCAGGAATGCAGGTGGCAGTGCCCAGGCACCCAGCGAGGGCAGGGGGGACACGCTCAGCCCAGGGTCCCCAACACAGCCCCTTCAGTGCTGCCTTGAGCAGAGAGGAGCTGCTGGAAAGCCAAGGTGCCATGTGGGGACCCCAGCGGCAGGGTCCCCTTGGGGATGGGCTCCCAGCAGGATGGGTGCGAGCACTCGTTCCCCTTTAAGACGCTGTTCCTCCGTGCCAGAGCCTGACCTCGGCATCCTCAGCTGAGCTGGATTAACGGGGCGAGGGGGAAGGGGCCTGCGGAGGGGACTGGGGCTGCCGCCGCCTCCCGGGGCTCCCCGCACTCCCGGCACGGCGGGCATGGCCCTCGGGTGGGCTCCGGAGCTGGGCTGCCGCGGGTAGAGCTGGCACTGCCATCCCCTCGGGTGGGCACCGGCGCTGGCACTGCCACCTCCTCGGGTGGGCACCGGAGCTGGGCTGCCACTGGTAGAGCTGGCACTGCCATCTCCTCACCCCACAGAGTGCAGCAGGGTCCCCACGCCGCCCCGGGGCCCATGGGGACAGCTGGGGAGCAGCGGGCGGTGGGGCTGGGGGGCACAGGGCACTGGGCAGGATTTTAGCCAGGCTGCGCAGGGAGCCGCCCGCTGCCATGAAAGACTTCACCGAAATCACGCTTTGCCCCGAGGCTCTGGACGGCAGCAAGGTAGGGCTGGGGGTGTGGGTGATGCTGATGGTCCCCAGGGTGCCACTGATGGTCCCTGAGTGTCCCCCCCGTGGGTCCCCAGGGTGCCAGGGTGCCACCCGCTCTCGCTGTCCCACAGACCGAGTTCTGCAACCCCGTTTTTGAGGGCGAGGAGCCGCGGGCGGCACCGAGCGCGGAGCACCCGCCGGACAAGGATGGGAGCGGCCCCGCACCACGCCGGGACGGCCTCGGTACCAGCCTGGGGGTTTGTACACAGCCCCTGCCCATGGAGCAGGGGCTCTGGGGCTGCTTGGGGACACGTCGGCACCGCGGGGATGAGCCCAGCAAGGGCTGGTACCGGCCTGAGGGTTTGTACACAGCCCCTGCCCATGGGGCTGCAGGATGGGGGTGCTGGGGCTATTTGGGGACACATCGGGGACGTGCCCAGCGAGGGCTGAGCCAGCCCTACAGGGAGGTGGGGAATGGCTTAGCAGCGCTCTGCCCGCTGTCCTCGCCCCCAGGCCAGCAGCTCTGGGCACAGGTGGGCTGGAGGTACCGCGCCGACTGCAAGTTCACCTGGCTGTGCGTGGCTCTGATGAGCGCCATCCTGCTCTTCCTCATCGCCCTCCTGCTCGGCATCCTCATCCACCGTGAGTCGGGAGGTGGCTGTGAGCGGGGTGGGGGGCACAGAACCGGCTCAGAGGGGGAGAGGGGCACCCAGAGCCCACCCCGGGTGTGCCCGCTGTGGGGAGAAGGTGACCCCATCACAGGAACAAGGGGGATCTCCGTGTCCCTGGGATGTGTCCCGTCAGTGTGGGACCCCCGGGAGCTGCGCACCTGTGGGTGAGGTGTGAGCACAGGGCTGGGAGGGCTTCCCGAGCCCCTTCCCTGCCCCGCAGCCATCCCTCCCCGCTGGGGCTGAGCTATCTCTGCTCTTCCCCGGCACAGAGCTGACGCCCCCACATCCACCCGATGCCTCAGCCACGGCCCTGCCCGCCCGTGGCACTGCCACCACCGCCACAGCGCCCATCCGAAGGGACCCCCCGGCCCCCAAAACCGCTGCCACCCCAACCGAGAGCTGGCTGCCCACGGCCCGCACGGCAGCGCCGGGTAAGTGCCGAGCGGGGCAGGGTTTGGGATGGGGGTGCCCTGCTCCAGCTCATGCCCACGCTGTTGCCTCGCTCAGCCTGCGGAGGGACCCTGCGCGGCCCCGAGGGCTCCTTCAGCTCCCCCAACTACCCCGGCCCGTACCCCCCCAACGCCCTCTGCATCTGGCACATCGAGGTGGGCGCCGGCCTCGCCATCCAGCTGAGGATGGAGTCGTTCAGCGTGGAGGGCACGGCCTCCTGCCTCTTCGACCGCCTGGAGCTCTACGAAGAGCTGGGCACCGCTGGCACTGCCCCTGCCCCAGCCCGGGGCAGCCCGACCAGGTAGGGCTCCTCACACCTAGAGCATGGCACTGTGGAGGGGGCAGAGAGCGGTGCCAGCCCCTGCTGTGCCCCCAGGTTTTGTGGCAACGTGCGCCCCCCGACCTTCAACTCCAACTCGAACCGCCTGCGGGTCACCTTCGTGTCCGACAGCAGCGTGGGCGCCCAGGGCTTCAGCGCCCGCTACCGAGCCGTGGCCCCTGCCGAGAGTGAGTGCCCCCTCCCAGGGCACTGCCAGAGTCCCTCCGGGCTGGCAGGGAATGAGGACAGCCAGCAGGGAATGGGGAGGGTGCCCGGCAGAACCCCCCTCCAGCCCGGGTGTCTGTGCTGCGTGCAGAGAGCTGCGCCTGGGACGAGCACCTGTGTGACCGCGGGCTGTGCCTCCAGCTGGGCTTCGTGTGCGACGGCTTCCACGACTGCTCGGACGGGAGCGACGAGGCCAACTGCAGCCTGAAACACAAAGGTGAGAGGGACAGACCCCGCCTGCAGCCCCCAGACCCCCAACTGCAGCCCCCAGAGCCTGGGGCGCCGGGGATGGGCAGGAGAGGGAGATGGAGGGAAGGGAGAGGGGGGAAATCTCTTTGTGTGTGTGTCTCTCCAGAATGTGGGGGGCCGCTGACCGCCTTGGAGGGGCACCTGTCCACCCCGAATCACCCGCAGCCATACCCGCACCAGCAGGTGAGAGAAGGAAGGGGTGCAATGGGAGCGCGGTGAGGATGAGGCTGGGCAGGGAGGAAGGCAGCCCCGGCCCCGGGGAGAGCTGGGGGTGCCCCTGCCCAGCTTCACGGGTGTCGCCGGCTGCCCCCCACCCTGCCCCGCAGCTGTGCCTGTGGCAGATCTCGGTGCCCCTGGGCCACGTCATCGAGCTGCACTTCCACAACTTCAGCCTGGAGTCGCACGAGGATTGCAGCTTCGACTTCGTGGAGGTGCACGACAGCGCGGGCACGGGCACTGCCAGCCTCATGGGCAGGTACCCGACACCCCCAGGCCTGCTGTGCCACCCTGGCAACAGCCTGGGGAAACTGAGGCACGGAGCCGCCAGAAGGCAGGGTTTGGAGGTGCTGGTCAGCCCCCCGAGCCCATCTCTTGTCCCCTGACCTCGGCAGGTTCTGTGGCCACCAGGTGCCACCCGCCCTGACCTCCTCACGGCACGTCATGACCGTGCTCTTCGTGGCAGACGAGGGAGTTGCAGACGAGGGGTTCTTTGCCACCTACCAAGCCCGCAATGCCACAGAGAGTAGGTAGCCAAGAGGGGGCACAGGGTGCCCAGGGTGGGTGGTGCCACCTCTGTCTCTGGGGGGCTTCAAGGCCAGGCTGGATAAAAACCTGGAAAAGCTCTTGTTCCACAGCTGGCCCTGCTTGGAGCAAAAGGCCCCCAGGTCCCCTTCTCACCTGGTTTCTCACCTGGTTTATCCTATAACCTCACAGCCATGGGGATGGGACCTGGAAGGGCTCACCTGCACAGGGATGTGATCCATGGCCTGAGTGCTGCCCCCAAATAACCCAGGGAATTTGTGATTCCCTAAGCTGGATCTGCCCGATCCCCTGGGCAGTGAGCGTGACAGGGGTGGTCAGCACGGGGCCACACTGGCTCCCAGCCGTGCCCTGCCCTCTCCCCTTCCAGAGACCTGCAGCCCTGCGGAGTTCTCCTGTGGGAACGGCGAGTGCCGGGCGCTGGAGGCTGTGTGTGACGGCTGGCACGACTGCCCCGATGGCACTGACGAGCTGAACTGCACCGGGGTGTCCTACCCGGCCTTCGGTGAGTGCCACCACCCCTGGGTGCCCCTCGCAGCACCCAGCGCCCCCTGAGCCCAGCTGGCACAGCCTGCGGGCAGCCCTGCGGCTGACACAACCCCTCTCCCTGCGCAGGGTCTGTCTGCGAGCCCGTGGAGGTGGAGATGTGCCTGGGGCTGGGCTACAACGCCACCTCCTTCCCCAACATCTGGCTGGCCATCCCGGACCAGGCGGGAGCCGCCGAGGTGCTGCAGGACTACCAGGTGAGCTGGGCAGGGGCTCTCCCCACACTGCCACACCCCACAGGTGCGAGGGGCTGCCCTCACCTGGGCACCGGGCTCACGGCGCTGTCCCCGCTGTCCCGCAGACGCTGATGGAGCTGGCGTGCTACCAGCACCTCCGCCCGCTCATCTGCAGCCTCTTCGTGCCCAAGTGCACCCCGGACGGGGGCGTGCTGCAGCCGTGCCGCGCCGTGTGCCTGGCGGCCGAGCTGCGCTGCCAGCAGTCCCTCGGCCTCCTCGGCATCCTCTGGCCCATCAACTGCAACATCCTGCCCGACTCCAGCGACCCCGTGGAGTGCTTCCAGCCCTGAGCCGGCCAGGGCAGAGCAGCAGGGGCTGAAGTCACCCTCTCCACCCCTGAGCTCTTCCTGAGTAAATACCCAGCTGCTGGGTGGTCCCTCAGCTGCTCTGGGGTCAGCCCCTGTGCCCAGTGCTTGGTTTGGTGCCTGGATGCCACGGGCTTGCCCACAGCTCCATTTCCCTAGGGAGCAGGTGACATACCCCACAGGGAAAGGCTTGTGCTGGAGGGGCAGGAGGGAAAGGGTTAATGCTCCCCAAACGGAGCAAGGCTGGGCAGAGGTGAGCCAGGCTGCAGGGACAGGAGCCCAAGGCTGCCCGTGTCCCACAGCCCCAGAGCCAGCAGAATAAACAGCGTGAGCAGGTGACAAAGCCAAGGGAGCAGGTGACTCATTTGGGGTCTGTGTGTGGGAAACTGAGGAATGGCTGGAGGGAGGGAAGCCAGGGATGGGGCAGGGATCTGAGCAGGGATGGAGGGGCACAGGGGAGAGTGGGCAGCTGGCTGTGCCCTCACTGGGCTGGGGGCTTGCAGGATCCCAGGGAGATGGATGGGTCTCAGAGGGGTCCAGCTGGTGGCCGCATGGTGCAGGGAAGGGATCCTGAGCCGCCAAGAGTGGTGGCCCTGCTGGCTGTGCTGGCTGAGCTGGCTGTGCTGGCTGAAGGCCACCCTGGTGGCCACAAGCCTGGCAACACCCATGGCCACAAACCAGCGTCCAGCTGGCCAAAAACAACACTCCCTTCACACCTTAGGGGAGAGGTGGTTCCCTGCCACCACCCAGCCTGGCCGTGGGTATCCAGGTCTGGAAGGAACATTTGGCAGCGTCCCCAGCTCCACTGCAGGCTCTGGCACGGGGAGGACAGGGCCAGCAATGCCATCGTGTTTCCCACTGCCCTGAGCATGTGGAGAAATCCCCAGCCTGGCTGGGGTCACTGGGCTCAGGACCCACTTGTGCCAGCTCTGCCCCTGTGCCCAGCCGGGACCTGCCATCCCCACCCAGCTCAGGGGGTTTGAGCCCACCCATCTCCCTCTGTCCCTGCCTGTCCCAGCTGCTGCGGGGCCCAGGGACATCCCCAGCCTCAGGCCCGCCCCTCTGGCCAGCGTGTGACCGTGTCCCTTGGCCGCACCCGGCGCTGGAACGAGTTAAAGGCAGGCTGGGAGCGCCTCGAAAGCTTCGCCGCGTGCCCGGCGTCCCCAGGGCCTGCTGGCACGGGCACAGCCTGCTCTGCCCGCCCTCCCACCTGCTCTGCACGCTCAGCCCAACGTGCTGGGACTGCCCAGATGGATCCTGCTGCTTCCCCTGCGTGCTCCCAGGGCTGGCACTGCCAGGCACGGTGTGTTCTGCCATGCCTTGGCCTCAGCTCTGCTGCACCCGCACACCCTGAGAGCTCCCTCCTCTTTCTGCCACTCCATCTCTCTCTGCCTTGCTGGATTTCCCTCCCTCAGCCTTTACTTTGTTTCCTTTCCCTCTGCTGCCTGTTCTCCCTGTTTTCCTCCCCTCCACCCTGCTGCCCAGCCGTGCCCAGCCTGTGCCTCCTGTCCCTCAGCCGAGCTGTTTGTAGCGCTCTCCCTTCCCCCTGCTTACAACACTTCCGACACCATGGGATTATTTTTCTTTTTCCCCTTGTCTTGTAGCTTTTGGCTCCCAAGGCCCTTGATTTCCTTTGGAGTTTGGGAGGAGAGACGTGGGGAGGAGGAGGAGGGGGGGAGAGGCTGCCTCTCTTAGGGCCTTCGTCAGAGCCAAGTGACCAGGCAGAGCCTCAGCCCGTGCACAGCAGCGGCGAGCAGCGAGGTGAGCCCCGGGACAGGAGCCGAGGGACCGCAGTGAGTGGGGACACCCAGCCGGGGCCAGCTGCGACTCCCTGCCTTCCTGCTCCGGCGCCTGGGCGGAGGGGAGAAGCTTCTCTCCTCCTTTTCTCCTCCTTTTCCTCTTTATTGCCGTCGTGGAGGGGGAAGAGAGCCGCTTTTCTGGGTCACGGCCGCGGGGATGGGCCAGCGCTGGCCCCGGGGCTCAGCCCTCGCTGGGGAAGGGCTGGGGGCAGCGCGGGCAGGGGGGTGGTCCCGGCACGGCCGGGGGTGGTCCCGGGGATGCTGCAGCCGGCCGGGAGTGGAGCGGAGCGGCCGGGATGCTGCCAAGGGCAGGGCCGGGCACAGCCCCGCGCTCCCCGAGCTGCCGCCGCAGAGGCAACAACCCCACCCCAGGCTCACCAGCCCTAAATCCCCTGCCCGTTTCCCCGTAGCTGGGCATCATGGGGCAGTGCCCACCCCAAAGAGCCCCCAGCCACACACAAACAGAGCCACTGCCACAGCCCCGGCCCTAAAGACACACCCCAGTCACGTCCTGAGCTGCCCCGGGGCTGCAGGAGGCTGCGGTGGCACATGGGGATGCTGTGGTGGCACTGAGGCCATGGGGATGCTGTGGTGGCACACAGGGATGCTGTGGTGGCACACAGGCCATGAGGATGCTGTGGTGGCACACAGGCTGTGGGGATGCTGTGGTGGCACACGTGCGGGTGCTGGGGTGGCACACAGGGATGCTGTGGTGGCACACAGGGATGCTGTGGTGGCACTCAGGCTGTGAGGATGCTGTGGTGGCACTCAGGCTGTGAGGATGCTGTGGTGGCACACGGGGATGCTGTGGTGGCACACGGGGATGCTGTGGTGGCACTCAGGCCATGGGGATGCTGTGGTGGCACACGGGGATGCTGTGGTGGCACATGTGGAGAGGCTGTGGGGATGCTGTGGCAGGTGCAGGCAGCACCAGGGCCTCGCTGAGGGGAACAGCCCAAAAAATAAAGGGGGAAAAAAGGGGGGAGTGTCCCCTGCTGACCCCCCACACTCCCTGCCAAGCACTCCCAACCCTCCTCACTGTGGTCCCCAGTGCTGTGATCCTTCTCTGCCCCCTCCAGGACAAGATGAAGCAGCTCTTCCTCCTCCTCTTCTTGGGGCTCATCAGCAGCTCCTTGCAGATCGAAGACAACAAGATCCCTGGGCTGTGCTCGGGGCAGCCGGGCATCCCAGGGACCCCGGGCCTGCACGGGGGGCAGGGTTTGCCAGGCAGAGACGGACGGGACGGCCGGGATGGAGCCATGGGCATGCCGGGGGAGAAGGGCGACATGGGCCCTCCTGGTAAGAAAGGAGAGATCCCAGCTGGGGAGGGGGATTTGCCATTCCCTGCCCATGGGGAGCACCCCATGCCAGGGGGTGAGTCCTGCGTGCTGGCACAACTGCCAAATGGAGAATGAATCCTGCAGAAGTGCCCTTCCCATGCCACCACCACCCCTTGGCCCTGCCTGTGGTGCCCCTGTGTTTCTGCAAAAGGCAGCAGCTCCTTGGCACTGGTGAGGCTGCATTTGTGCCCATCCCCGATGCCACCCCTCTCTCCCAGCCCTGCTTTAGGAGGGACCACCAGGAATTGCATCATTCCTGCTTTCCCTCAACCTGTGAGGGTTTCTCCAACGATTTGCTGATGCTGAGCAAAATTTACCCACCCAGTCCTCCCCGCTCGTGCTGCTTCCCCACACGGTGCCCAGGTGTGGCAGGGAATTGATGAAATTGGGATTGGGCAGGAGGGATGGAGGAGCTCTGTGGTGACTCTGTGTCCCCTCTGCCTGCCCAGGAGTGCCGGGTCCCCGCAGGGAGGTGGATGGGCTGCACGGTGAGAAGGGAGCCCAGGGCGAGTGCGCTGTCGCTCCTCGCTCCCGGCTGTGGCAGGGAATTGGTGGAACTGGGATTGGGCAGGAGAGATGGAGGAGCTCTGTGGTGACTCTGTGTCCCCTCTGCCCGCCCCAGGAGTGCCAGGTCCCCGCGGGGAGATGGGCAGCCCCGGCGTGGACGGGCTGCACGGCGAGAAGGGAGCCCAGGGCGAGTGCGCTGTCGCCCCTCGCTCCGCCTTCAGCGCCAAGCGCTCCGAGTCCCGCAGCCCTCCCCTGGCTGACCAGCCCATCCTCTTCGACGTGGTGCTCATCAACGAGCAGGGCCACTACGACCCTGCCACGGGCAAGTTCACCTGCGAGGTGCCCGGCCTCTATTACTTCGCCGTGCACGCCACCGTGTACCGCACCAGCCTGCAGTTCGACATCATGAAGAACGGGCACTCCATCGCCTCCTTCTTCCAGTACTACGGCAACTGGCCCAAGCCCACCTCGCTCTCGGGGGGCACCCTGGTCCGCCTGGAGCCCGAGGACGAGGTGTGGGTGCAGGTGGGCGTGGGGGACTACATCGGCTTCTACGCCAGCGTCAAGACGGACAGCACCTTCACCGGCTTCCTCGTCTACTCCTACTGGCAAAACTCCGCCGTGTTCGCCTGAGCTCGCCCTCGGCACCCTTCCCCGAGAGCAGCAGCCCTGCCCTGCTCGGGCACAGAAACGCTCCCTGTGCCATGGCGAGGGTGGTGGAACACCCCTGGAGGAGCTCGCTGTTGTTTCGGGCACCCCCAGGGCAGGGCAAGCCGGGCTGGGTGGCCGGGAGCCGGTGCCGGGGGTCGTGCCCCATCCCTCCCCTCAATAAAGGATGCTCAGCTCCGCCTGTGCCGCCTGCCTCCTGCGCCCCGAGGGGGCTGCGCAGCCCTGCCCGGGAGCCCGGGCCGGGGCCACCGTGCCGGGATGTCCCCGCAGGGCCAGCGAGAGCCGCTAGATGGTGGTATCGGAGTCCTGGAGCGGTGAGCGCGGCGCTGCGACCGCCCCCGGCACTCCCCGAGCCTCGGGAGCGCCCCCGGGGCTCCCCGAGAACCGAGCCCCGGAGGATGGGAGGGTCCCCAAGCTGCCAGGGCCACCCCGGGGGGAGCGCATTGTCCGGGGGGAGCAGAGCCATGGCTCCGGGAGTGGCCGTGGGTCCCCGAACGGGGCTGGCCGAGCCCCCCGCCCCAGTGTGAAAGCGGTGACCCGCCGCTGGGAAAGGTCGCTATTTTTAGCAGGGTAATGAAGAGCTTCCTCATTCCTTGCCCAAAATAGGTCCCTGAGGGGACCAAGCCGGGGAGGGGGCTCTTGGCCAGCGGCCGAACCCCTTAATGGGCTTGGGACGCTGCCCTGCCCGGCTGTGGGGTGCCAGCTGGGACCGGCTCCTCTCCTGGCCGTGCCCAGCCCAGGAACCCGACCACAGCCAGACAGCCACCCCTGCCCTGCCCCAGATCCCCCATTGCCCCCAGCTGTGCCCGTCAGGATGGGCAAACCCCTGTCCCTGCTCACCAGCAGCTGGCACCAGCCGTGGGGACACCAAGTGCCACCCAGTGCCACCCTAGTCCAGCATTGAGGACCATGGGCACATCACTGCAGCCTGCCCGGGCCACCCCCAGCCCATGGGGACCTGGGTGTCCCTTTTGGGGGGCAGGGGGTCTCTGCTGCAGGGCAGCCCTAGGATGGGGTTGCAGCAGAATCTCTGTTTGGGTTGGAGATGGATTTTTGTGCAAGCAGAGCTGCTCAGGGGGCAAACAGCGCCGCAGAGCAGATCGATGGCTATGCTGGGAGGAGGAAAGGGAATTTTCTGCACGAGGTGTGTGGGGGCTGGGAGCATTCCCTGGTCCCTGCCTCGATGTGGGGGAGCAGGATCAGCACTGGCAGCCACGGCAGCTCCTGGGCTCTGCTGCCTTTGGGGTGTTCTTGGCTGTGTGGGCACTTTGGGATCAGGGGGACCCCTGAGGGTGTCTGCTGCTGTCCCCATCTGCGAGGATGAGGAAAAGGAAAAGGAAAAGGAAAAGGAAAAGGAAAAGGAAAAGGAAAAGGAAAAGGAGGCCACCAGAGACTTTGACAAGCTCCTAGGAAACTCCAGGTGCTTTTGATGAGCTCTGCCAGCTTCCCCGAGTTAGGAGAGCTTGGAGACCCTGCCCCAGCAGAGCCCAGGCCAGGGAGGGGCCAGCATCCCTCAGCCAGGCTGAGAGAGGAGCTATATAAGAGCCAGGCTGAGCCCTCAGGTGCTGAGTGCAGCTGACAGAGGCAGCAGTTGGGTCGTTTTGTTGCTTCTTTTGAGGGTTTTGTGGTTGCTTTGTGGGTTTTTAGCAACAGAAATAAATGTCAGCACCTCTTTCCAGAGCAGCACTCGTGTCCTTGGCACTGCAAGGTCACCTGAGGGGGTCAGCAGGCACCAGAGATTAAAGAAATCACTGGATCATGTTTGAGATCCTACAGCTGCACGTGGTGTCAGGGCATGGAAGGGTGGCTTGGAGGGCTCCTGCTCCACCCAAATTTTGGTTATGGCCCAGTTCAGAGGCCCCATCACTGCCGAGGTGCAGGGAACACTCCCAGACATCTCCAGGACTGCTGAGCTGGTAAGGACACCCTTAACCTGGGAATGGCAGGGGAGGCACAATCCTGCTCACATGGGGGTGGGCTGGGCAGGAAAATGACCCAAACAAAGGCTCAAAAAAAGGAGAGCAGATACTGGCTCCTTCAGGATGTCCTTGGGATAACCCCATGTCCTGGAGAGGCGTCCAGGAGAATGAAGGATCAGACCCATCCCTGTGAGCAGGAGTGGGAGGTGCTGATCAAATCCTGCTGCTCAAAGGGGCAGGAGAGTCTCATCTTACTGAGACATTGGGAACTCTGCTGTCCCCAGAACCGAGCTCGCTGCTCTGGCCTGGGTGCCCTCGGTGTCCCTGAGGCTGCGGGGTCGCTGCTGAGCCCGTGCCGCTGATGCTGCTCCCTGTGCTGCCTCACTAATGAGAGCCCAGGCTGGTTCCCGCGGCATCCCAAAGGCTCCCCGCGGTTCTGCCGCTGCTGCTCAGCTGCTCCCTCCCTCCCTGCGGGCCGGGAATCATCGCCGCTCCCGCTGTGCCCATCTGTGCCTCCTCTCCCCAGGCTGTGCCGAGCCGCTCATTGGGGACCGGGAGATGCAGCTGGGATGACAAAGGGATTTTCCCAGCGCCTGGGGGCTCCTGCTTTCAGCGGGTTGCCCGAACCGACCACCCCAGCGCTCCTGAACCAGGGGCACCCGGCAGCATCACCTCCTCCCTCCTTGGGGAAGGGTCTGAGCGCTTTGATGAGCTGAGAGCAGCCTGCTGGGCTGTGTGGGAGCTTCCCAAGCATGTTCAGTAGCAGGAAATACCCCAAGGACCCCAAATTTTCTGTTCTGGAGTGGCGCAGACCCGAAGTGCCAGGGCAGGCAGGGCTCAGGGAGTTTATCCATTAGCACAGAGCTGGTTGCATTTTCCCCCTGCAATGGCCGGCTGCTCGAGCACAGATGGAGCCAAGTGTGTGCAGGATGGCTCCCGGGGGACGGCCGTGTCCTGCACATCCTGTCCTCGCTGGGAAAGCTGCGCTGCTGTGGCCCGAGGGGGCCGAGCAGCCTCCCCATCGCTGCCGGGGCTGCCGGGCTGGGAGAGCGGCCTGGGCAGGGCAGGGCACGTTCCCTGTGCCATCCCCCTGCTGATCCCACCCTCCTGCCCCTCTGCAGCCTCCCCAGGTGCCCAGGCAGCCTCGGGTCACACCCTAGGGGCACGAGAAGTGCATCATTTGCCCAGTTATCACACATCTGCCAGCACTGCCCTGCTCCCTGTGCCTGAGCACATCTCTGCCTCTTTCTGGCCTCCCCCCTCCTGGTTCCCATCCTGATTGAAATGAGCCCCTTTGCCAGGGCAGGGCAGGCCAGGACTCCTGCAGTCTCTGCGCATCAGGGTCCCGAGCCATTTTCCCAAACAATTTATGAGGATGCTGGGGAAGCAGAGAGAGCTTAGAAACACAAAGCAACCTGCCAGGAGCTCAGACCCGAGCCAGGGAGCGGCTCCTTGTGCAGAAAATGCATCAGGGTAACCCTGAGCCTTTCTGCAAGGCAAGACCCAGCCCTGCCTCCATCCCAGGGACAGTCTGAGGCAGCAGAAATGTGCAGGAACAGGAAGGAACATGTCCCAGCACGTTCCTGCCAGCCTGGAACACACTGGGAGCCCCCAGCCTCTCCTCCCTGTCCCCTGGTGTGGTGTATTCACAGCCATCTCCTCTCACCTGGGTTGGCAGAGCAGGAGTTGGGGGCTGCCAGCTCAGAGGAGCTGGGTTTGGGTGTGAATTCATCTCCTGGGTGCTGGGTTTTCCTTGGCTCCAGGGCATCCCACAGCACTGCTTTTGTGGGGGCAATCGCCCCTGAGCCTGGGTGGGGTCAAACACCCCTGAGCTTTCCTTGGAGCCCAGGGCTGGATAAAGGAGACACAAACACACAATTCCCCAAAAAAAATCCATTCCCAAGAATGAGGCAGCAGCCAGCTCTTGGTAAAGGAGATTTTAATCTGCTCAGTATCTAGTCCATAGTGCAAAGAGTTAAACTTAAGGCAAAGCCTTCTCTTATAAACAGCAAACAGGCCCTAAACAAACAAGCGTGACTGCTATAATAATAATAATATAAAAAATAGGGGTTAAGGGAACAAACTGCACTTCTGGGGAGGTGTCCTTTCCCCCCCAGCCTGTAACTCATGGAGGGAACATTGCACCCCCTGATCCATGAGCTGGTCCCAAGGGAATGCTGCTGCCTGTGGAGCAGGGCCACAATCCCACTCTGAGTGACCCCAGCTGCAGCTCCCTGACCCCCCTGCAGGTGCCTGGGACAGGCAGAGCCTGGGCTCACTCTCCTCTGGTGAGGGTTTGGCTGCTCACAAGTGTTGGTGGCAGCTGAATGAGGCAGGTGAGTGGGGAGGCACGGGGACAAGAGCTGGAGCAATGGGGAGCTCTGCATCTCCTTGAAGTGGAGTGGAGGCAGCTGAGAGCCCTTCTAACACCCATCAGTGCTCAGGAGCCTGGCTGGGCCAGGAATCCTTCCAGCTCCCAGGAAATGGGGGCGCAACCACGCTTGGCAGGGCCTTTCTGAGCAAAGCCACTCAACAAGAGGACAGCTCCTTGCCAGAGCTCAGCTTTGCAGCTCAGAGGCATCTCCCAGCCCAACCTGGCCTCTCTGCTGCCTCTGTTTTGGCTTAAATTGCTAATCAAGAAGGAAAACAGAAGGAGAGGCATGCCAGCTGCCCTCAGGCTCTTGGCTTGCAGTCCAGAGTCAAGGCTCTCTCTGCTCTGGCTCCAGCCAAAATTGGCTGTGGCGTGTGACTGACCTCAGGCAAGCAGCTGGGAAAGGAAAAGCTTTTACGTGCAAGGCCCTCCTGCAGCCCAGCAATTTCTTGGAATGGTGCTGGTTGCTCAAGCTGGGCTGAGCCACCTCAGGATGGGATGGACACCTTGGACTCCAGGGGACACCTCTGATTGGAAGTAACTACATTGGGGACAGACAACGAGACAAAACAAAGGTACAGCCCCACCCCAATCCCAGCTAGCCATGGTCCTGGTACTGCTCCACACACAGCTGCAGATCCACAGCGTGGATGTGCAGAAACTGTGCCTGGAGCTGGAATGTCTGTGAGCTCCCAAGAGCTTTGGGGTGCTCCCTTTTCTCGTAAAGAGTTCCTCCCTCTAGCCAGCCCAGCGTGGGAAGGAGCCAGCAAGCTCTGGAGTGACCCTCCCTGCTCCATGGCACTCTTAGCCTGCAGATGTGTGGGGTTTGGAGAGGATTCTCCAGCCTTGGCTCAATGCTGGGCTGCTGCTGCTGCTGCCAGGGCTGGGAGCACTGCCTGGGGGCCACTCCTCAGCTCCCCAGGCAGCAGCAGCAGCCCTGCAGGAGGAGCAGTGATCCCTGCAGCCCCCCCGTGCAGGTAACCTGCTGTGTGCTTGCTAGTCTTGCATAGGTGATGCGTGGAAGCAGCAGCAGCACTGAGCTCTGCAGGGTCCATCACAGCTCCACGCTGTCCTGGCAAGAGAGATCCCTCAAAAATCAAAGCCCTGGGGGGATGAAGTACCCCAAAACCCGTTCTCCAGCTGAGAGCCAGGTTCAGCAAACACTAAACAACTCGAGTGTGCTCCTGGCTCTCCTTTGCAAACAGAGCACTCCTCCCTTTTCCCATGGAGCTCCTCCAGGCCTGGATGCAGCCTGCCAGGTAATTTTCTAGTGAAACCTTGGGAAAAAAAACATCCCTTGTCTTGCACCAGCCCCTGTGACTGCCAGGAGGGCACAGCCTGTAACCTTCCATCAGCTTTGGCTAGGAGGGACCAGAGCATTTCTCTGCGCTCTGCTTTGGATCTCAGGCTGCAGGCTCGAGGCAACAGGCCCTGAAACAGCAAAAGTCGTCAACAAAAAACCAGGTAACTCTTCCAGCCCGCTGCAGAGATCAGTATTGTGCTTGCTAGCAAGAGCTACAACCTAGTTAGGCAGCAAATGTGACCAGCAGCCACCCCACAGTGTTCTGCTCTTCCAGCACCATCCACAGTTCTTTGGAAGCTGCTCAAGGCAGCCCTGGGAAGTGCAGACAGGGGTGCTCTTGACTTCCTGGGAAAAACAGCCCAAGCCCCCGCTGTGGGCTCACAGGTAGACGTTGAGGGTCTGCAGGATCACCTGGCGGCACAGGGGGCAGTTGCGCTGGTAGATGTCCTGCTGCAAGAGCACCTCTGTGCACTCCTGGCACAGGCACAGGTGCCTGCAGGGCAGCAGCAGGACTGTCTTGGTCTGGTCCTGGCAGATGACACACTTCTTACGCTCCTCCTGCTCCTTCAGCAGCACCCAGGGGTCGTTGTTGGGGTCTCCCTCGGCGTTCCGCTGCTGCTTCCTTGGGGATCTCCACCAGGACGTGCCTGGCTCCTCCCTGGCTGTCTGGGGGCGCTGCCCTGCCCCAGCACGGCTCAGAGCAGGCCGTGGCTGCGGCCCCTGCTCTGCATCCAGCTGCTCCTCCATCCCGGCCAGCAGCTGGCCCAGCGTCACCCTGTCGGCGGCCGGGGCTCTGGGGGCACCCACGGCGCGTCGCTGCTCGCTGCCCTGGTTGCCCATCCTGCCCCCCTGGCTCCAGTTGGTCACCTGCTGGATCCAGTCCACCAGCCTGCGCCAGGGCTGTGAGGTGACGGCCACTCCCAGGGTGAGCACGGCCACGTGGTAGAGGCGCCAGACGTCCCTGTGCAGGCGGCGCAGCGAGGGCAGCGTGTGCAGGTGGCCCAGCAGGTATCCCGTCAGCGTCCACAGCAGCCCGGGGTTGAAGGCGAAGGCGCTGACCAGCACGATGAGCAGCAGCAAGCCCAGGCCGTAGACGTTGACGAAGAAGACGCTGATGAAGAGGTCGGTGGCGGAGCAGAGCAGCTCGAAGGCCATCTGGCAGGGCGACCACAGCAGGATGGACACGGCGATGGCGCCGCTGGACACGTGCGCCAGGAAGGCGGCCAGCAGCTCGGCCAGCCTGATCACGGGCCCGGCCAGCGAGTCCCAGAGGGCGGCGAGCAGCGTGAAGAGGTTCTGCGTGCCGATGAGACACACGTTCACCAGGCTGTTGGCCAGGTACATCAGCAGGCTGGAGCCGATGGCCAGCGCCTCGCACAGCTGCCGGCCCAGCGCCTGCCCGCAGCCCAGCACGGCGCCCAGCCCGCGCTGCACCAGCTCCCGGCCCCGCAGCGCCAGGTGCGACGCCAGGTGCGACACCAGGTGCCCGGCCGCCCGCATGCCCTCCATGGCCCCGCAGCAGCCGCGCACCAGCACCAGCGCATCCCAGCACGCTACCGCCGCGGCGGCCGCGGCCGCGGGCAGGCTGGAGGCCGCGGCCAGCAGCCAGAGCAGCGCGGACACCAGCGAGGACACCAGGAAGAAATTGAGGTCGAGCACCAGCAGCAGCAGGTCGAGCAGCAGGCGCAGCCCGCGGAGCAGCGCGAACAGCACGTCCATGGTCCCCGCGGGGCCGTACGGCAGCTCAGCCGCGGGGCCCCTCCGCCATGGGCGCAGCCATCTTGGCAGCCGCCGCCGTGCGGGGCGCGGCCAATCAGCGGCGGGGGCTCCGCCCGGACTCGCCGCTCATTGGTCAGTTCGCAGGATGCGGCGGGGGCGCGGCGGGGGTGTGGCTGGCAGGAGAGGCCACGCCCACCGCGGTGGTTTAAAGGGCCAGTAGCGCCCGTTAGCCCGGAGCGTTCACCGCGAGGCAGATCTGTTTTTGCAGTTTTAACTGCGGAATGAAGGCTGTCATGCAATCCCTGATCTCTTGGTGGAAGTGGATCTGCCTGATCACTACATAAAGAGGAAAAGCTCATGGTGCAGGCACACTTTCCAACATCCCGGATTGATCCAAGCCCAGTGCGACCTGGCCTTGGACACTCCCAGGGATGGGGCAGGCACAGCTTCCCTGGGCACCCTGTGCCAGGGTCTGCCCACCCTCACAGGGAGGAATTTCTCCCCAATATCCCATGTAACCCTGCCCCCTGTTAGTGGGAAGCCATTCCCCCTTGTCCCACCAGTTCCCAGAGGGGGGCAACAGGGATGCTCAGGGGATGCAGCAGCTGTGCTCTGCAGGCTGGGCGAGCTGGGGGTGTCCAGCTTGGGGAAGAGAAGCAGGAGGAGACCTTGGAGACCCTTGCATTGCCTAAAGGAGCTCCGGGAGAGCTGGAGAGGGAGTTTACACAAGGGATGGGGTTCAGGAGCCAGGATGGAGCGGGCACAGTGCAGGGATGGGCAGGGTTTGATATCAGTCCCCAAAAGCAGGTTCCAAACAGCACAGGGGGATCCCATCACCCCACAGTGGCCATGCATGAGTGGGGTTTGTGCCAGCCTGAGCCCTGGCACAGGGAAGCTCTGCCCGTGCCAGCAGGATCCCCTGGGCCTGCTGGGGACAGAGTCAGCCCAGGGTCACCCGGCCAAGCAGTTTCCTGCAGGAGGTTTGGACATAAAGCCGTGGCCATGGCTCACAGCCCTGCAGCAGGTCCTGCCCGTCCTGCTGGACCCCAGCCAGGGCGTGGGGCTGTCAAAGCCTTGGCTCTGCCGTGCCCCAGGGGACGGCCCTGCCCTGCTGCCCTGACGGCGATGACAAGCTCAGGAAAATGCAGCCCTGAAGCCCAAGGCTTTTTAAGGAAGGAGAGGGCGAGTGCGGGGCAGGATGACCCACGGGGAAGCCACGAGCAGCCCAGGAGGCTCCGGCCAGCGTGGGGCCAAGGTGGGAGGCACCAACCCCGAGGGAGCCGGGACCACCTTCCTGCAGGTGGCTCCCTGAGCAAGGCAGAGACTGGGGTAGCACATCCGTGTCTGTCTGTCTGTCCGTCCGTGCCCGAGCTCTGTCGCGCTGTCTGGCGCTGCGGCTCCGAGGCAGCGCTGCCGCATCCCCAGGGAGCGCCCGCCAGTGACGGAGTCAGGATGCTTTCAGCATTTATGGTAATGTTTGGGTTTCTCATCGCTTTCCCAAACAGGAGAAGGGAAAGGAGAGCCGAGCCAAGGGCTGGGCGTGCTCCGCTCGTTCCCTGCCCCCGGCTGTGCACCTGCCTCGCCCTCCCCGCTCCCACCGTGCCGGGGTACCCCGGTGGGCTCCCACCAGGGCCGGGGGCTGCAGCGTTCAGGGGTCGTGGCTCCATGGCAGGGCTGATCCGAGGGATGCAGGGGAGCTCTGCCCGCTCCCATTCCGGTGGGATGTCCCGACCTGCAGGAGAGAGGCACAGGGGGCTGGGACACCTGGTGGCAGCGCAAACTGGGACAGTGACTCGCCTGGAGCAGAGTGGGGAAACCTTGGGATGGAAACCCTTCCCGGGGCTCTGCGGGGACACAGAGCTGCCCACCGAGGTGCCCGACAGCCAGGCTGGGGTGGGACCCCTCCCCACAAAGACAGCCCCCAGTTAATGCACTTGCTGGAGATCTGGGGTGCACTGTGTAGTGCTGGCAGCACACGGGGTGTACTCCCCTTGTGAGTTCCCTGCCCTCCTCATCCTCACTGGGCACAGGCTCTGCTGCCATCAGGGACCCCCCGAGCCCTCCCTGAGGGCGCAGAGCCCGGCACGAGTGCGGCTCCCGCAGCCCTGCCCCGGGGCTGGCACCGAGCCCGGCCCCGGGGCTGCTGCATCACGGCTCCATCACCGAGCTGAGCTCACCCCGCGTTCCAGAAAATCTGCAGCCAGGGGACGCCTCAGCCCTCACCCAGAGCCCTTCTGGATTTATCTGGAAGCAGAGGGAGGCAGGGAGCATTGTGTGTGCCAGGATTGAGGGGTTCTCTGGAGCCTGGGGGGATTCCCGAGCCCCAGGGTCTCGCTCTGCCTCCCTTGATCCTTGGGCACATCCCGAGGGGATTTATGGAGTGTGGGTCCTGCTGGTGTCACTCCAGTGCTCCCAGTGCACTCCCAGTCTGTTCCCAGTGTGCTCCCAGTCTGTTCTCAGTGCTCCCAGTCTGTTCTGTGTTCACAATTGCTCCCAGTGCGCTTCCAGTGCACTTCCAGTGCACTTCCAGTGTGCTTCCAGTGCTCCCAGTGTGCTCCCAGTGTTCTCCCAGTGTGTTACCAGTGCTCCCAGCACTCCCAGTGTGCTCCCAACGCTCCCAGTATGCTCCTTGTGTGCTCCCAGTCTGCTCTCCGTGTTCCCAGTGTGCTCCCAGCACTCCCAGTGTGCTCCCAGTCTGTTCTCAGTGCTCCCAGTGCTCCCAGTGTGCTCCCAGTGTTCTCAGTGAGCTCCCAGGTGCCTGCCCAGCGGGCACCATGCCCAGGGTGCCCTCCCCTGCAGATCTCAGGGCGTGTGGCAGCCCCCAGAGCCCGGGGCAGGCAGCACGGTCCTGCCGGGCCCTGCCTCACCCCGGCTGCCCCCAGGACAGCCCTGCCCAGCCCGGGAGGGAACAATGGCTCATTGCGCCGCATCCGCTCCGGAAAATCCCCCGGCCCCGCTCGGGCTGCGCTCCAGCACGCTGTGGCTCACTCTTCCTCCGGCCTTGGAGGGGCAGCTGAAGGATCCCGCACACCCCGCGGGCAGGGAACACCCAAGGCTGCTGGGGAGAGCCCTCAGGAAGGAGCTGGAGCTGCAGGGAGGGAGCCCAGCCCTGTCCCCAGCAGCCACAGCTTCCATCATAGCGCTCACCCTGAGCAGGATCTCGCCGTGTTCCTGGAGGGCTCTGGATGGGAGCTGGGACATCTATCTCCTCCTGGAGCCCGGCCAGACAGCCCTGGGAAAGACAAGTCCTCTTCCATGGGAAAGTCGTGCAAGAAGGAATTCCTCCCTGGCCAGCCCAGCCCCACGGCTCCCCAGGGCCCTGGTGGGGCTGTGCCCTGCTCGCTGCCTCGTCCCAGTCAGCGCCCAGCTTCCCCCACCCCTCTCCACAGGGAAACTTCCAAAAATCCTCCAAAGGGATCCCCTGCAAGAGGGGCTCCCCCAAAGCCGGGCCTTTAGCCCGGGGCTAATCTCTAATTAGGCTTTCTTGCAGATGAGCCTAATGAACCATCCCGGGGGAGCCCTGCAGGCACAGCCAGAGGAAGAGATCCCTGCAGGCAGGCCCAGGGAGTGATGCTGCATCCCCATCCCGGCTTCTCCTCCCTTCCTCGGCAGCAGGGAGCCGGAAAAGCCGGGTGAGAGGGAGCACAGGGCAGGGCTGCTCCTCCTGGCCGCTCCTCTGTGCAGCAGTGGCTTGGCAAGGGCTGGATGAGCGTGGCTGGAACCACTCATTGTGCCCTGGGGAGCCCATGGCCAGACCCAACAGTCTGACCCGTCATCTGCCCCATTGTGTGCCCAGCCCTGTACCAATCATCTGCCCCATTGCGTGGGCAGTGCCCAGCCCTGGGTGAGTTCCCAGCCCTGGACCCATCTCTGCCCCATTTTGTGCCCAGCTCTGGACCCATCTCTGCCCCATTGTGTGGGTGAGTGCCCACCCAGCTCTAGACCCATCATCTGCCCAATTGTGTGGGTGAGTGCCCAGCCCTGGGCCCATCCTCTGCCCCATTGTGTGGGTGAGTGCCCATCCCCAGACCCATCCTCTGCCCCATTGTGTGGATGAGTGCCCAGCCCTGGACCCATCATCTGCCCCAAGAATGCCCATCCCCGGACCCATCTCTGCCCCATTGTGTGGGTGAGTTCCCAGCCCTGGGTGAGTGGCCATCCCTGTACCTATCTCTGCCCCATTGTGTGGGCAGCACTGCACCCATCTCAGCCCCATTGTGTGGGTGAGTGCCCACCCAGCCCCGGACCCATCTGTGCCCCATTGTGTGGGCAGTGCCCAGCCCCGGGTGAGTGCCCAGCCCTGTCCCGCCGGCGCCAGCACAATGAGGCCATTTTCCGGCCGCCGCTGGGGGAGATGCACTCGGAAGTGCTCCCAAGGAAAAGAACTGTTTATAAATAACTCCTGGCTTCCCCCGGCCGCCCCATCAGCGCCCATCCCCAAATCCTGCCCTCCTTCCGTGCCTGCAGCGCTCCCAGGCTGGGACACGGACGTGACCAGCCCGGGTGTGAGCCGGGGCAGGACGTGGCTGTCACACCCTGTCCCAGGGCTGCACCTGCTCTGTGCCCGGGGCTCCTGCAGCCCCGGGATGTCCATGCAGTGACAGCCCTGGGAGGAGCAGAGCTCTCCTTCTCCCCGTGCCTTCCTTGGCTGTGGCTCTCAGCTGGATAAGGTTCTCGCAGGCGTGCCCCAGCTGTCCTTGTCCATCCACCCCGCATTCAGCTGCAGGGCAGGGAGCGAGGGAGCTGCGTGCAGGGAGGGACACATTCCCCCTTGTCCCACCAGTGCCAGGGATGCTCAGGGGATGCAGCAGCTCTGCTCTGCAGACAGGCTGCGAGAGCTGAGGGTGTCCAGCTTGGGGAAGAGAAGCAGGAGGAGACCTTGGAGCCCCTTGCAGTGCCTAAAGGAGCTCCGGGAGAGCTGGAGAGGGAGTTTGCACAAGGGATGGGGTTCAGGAGCCAGGACACAGCCTTCCCTGTGAGCCACAATCCAGCCCTCAAAGCCAGCCCTGGAGCCCTGGGGTGCTGCTGGTGTCCCCTGCCAGCAGCAGCACCGTCCCCAGGGCAGGATGCTGAGCTCTCTGTGCCCTGGGCTGGGTGACCCTTGCCAGCCAGCCCAGCTCCTTTTTGGGGCTTTGCCACCGCTCTGCATCCGCTGGGCCCCGGCCACCCCCGCACAGCTGCTCCAAAAGTCGCTCTCCTTTGTGACAGACATCCAGATGTCACCTTCCTTTCCCCCCCCTTCCCCACCCCACCTTCCTTCCCCCCTTCCGCTCCTGTTCTTCCTCTCTCCACCCTCCCGGCTCCTCCAGGCTCCCCTCCAGCCCCTCCTGAACAAAGGCCCCGTAGCCATGGTTAATAATCCCCTCAGAAAGGCCCTGCACAAGAGCAGAGGAAGGAGAGAGGAGACAAAGGAGTCGCTGGGAGCCAAGCCCAGGAGGAAGGGGCTGGAAGGAGGCGTTTTCCTCCAGCTGAGGAGGACACACAACTCCAAGAGGGCTCCCAGGGGTGAACACACACAGGGCAGGGGTACCCCAAAGTGACCTCACGGCACCCAGGGAGCAGAGAACCAAAGGCTGGGCAGCCCAGGAGGGTTCCTGTACTCACCCCCGAGTGCAAAGCCCTGTGTAAGCCGCAGAGCCCCCCAAAATGCAGCAGCAGGGACTGGCAGGAGGTGCTCTGAGGGTGAGGGGAGCAGCTGGAGCTGCTGGGTGGTGTGGGAATACCGGAGCTGGCCTGAATCCCATCCCTTCCCCAGGACAGGGCCCCTGGCGGCCCTGACGGTGTTGTGTGAGGAGGTGCAGGCCTGGCTGGACACAGCCAGAGGCTCTCACCCTGCACAGATGCCCTGCATCCACCCAGAGACCTGCAGGGAGCTGGGCCAGCCCCCTACCCATGGGTACCAGAGCCCCCAGCCCATGGGAAATGGAGCTGGGCCAGCCCCGGGCCATGGGCACCAGAGTGAGCTCATGGGCACCAGGGCCAGGTCCCAACCCTTGGGCACCAGGCCCAGCTCATGGGCACCAGAGTGAGCTCATGGGCACCAGGCCCAGATCATGGGCACCAGGGCCAGCCCCCAGCCCTGGGCACCATGGCCAGGCCAGCCCCCAGCCCGTGGGCACCAGGGGCAGCCCCCAGTCCATGGGCACCAGGGCCCTCCCATGGGCACCAGAGCTGGGCCAGCCCATGGGCACTGCTGAGGGTTCACTGGAGCAGCTGGCACAGAGCACCCCCAGCACCCCCCAGAGCCCACCCCAGCCCCTCTGGGCTTGGCTGCAGGGCTCAGGGAAGGCACGGGGCCCCCGTCCCACCTGGGACACACGAGCTGCACGTCAGGACAGGCACAGGCACAGCCCACGCTGGGCCAGCTCCCTCTGGCAGCGTCCCAAAGTCCCCACAGCAGCAGGGATCTGTCTGGGAGGGCAGGAGAAGGTGGTGGAAGATCTGTGCTGTGTGTGTTGGGATGCACAGCCCCAGCCTGGCTCTGTGCTGGCCATCTCTCCCCTCTGGCTGCAGAGAGCCAGGCCCAGCAGCAGCCAGAGGAGGCAAATGCAATCGCACACTTGCAGATCATTGCTGCAACCTGCGATGCTCAGATAAGGCCGGGAAATCAGCCCTGCCCTGGGCAGGGTCCTGTGCATCCCACATTTCCAGCAGCTGTGCCAGGGCCTGGCAAAGCCTCACCTCTGCCAGGGGCAGAACTGCCTGCCTGGGCATGGCCTCATCTGAGAGGTGGCAGGAGGAGAGTGCTGGGAGGTGTGGGGGCACCAAAATCCCTGCAGTGCCAGGTAGTGGGAGCTGTGGGAGCTGCTCTGTGCCTCAGGTGGGGCCAGAGCTCTGCTGCCTGGCTCCCCTCCCCAGCTGTGTGTGTGGGACTATGACACGGGAGCCTCCTGCACGGTGTGTGTGCGTCGCTGGGAGCGGGGACTGCAGCCAAATCCATTAAGGCAGCAAATAAACAAGGAGGCGTGAGATCAGGCAGCAGGGAGGGGAGTGGAGGTGGCCAGCCTGCCACGCTCCCCACGCAGCGTCCCCGAGCCCGCCGGGTGCCACACACAGCGTGGCAGGCTGATTTCATGCCATCGTGCATGCCTTCATTTCCAATCCTGCCCCTCTTCCCCAGAATTATTCATTTATTAGGGGGGAAAAACTCGAGTTTCCTTCAAAGTGGAAAGGACTTTCCACTTTCTGGAGGCAGAGCCGTGCAGGGAGGGCAGGGGGCTGCCTGCCTGAGGGTGGCACGCTCCCCAGCCTGTTCTCCCCAGAGAGTGGCAGTGCCCTTTCCAACTGCTGGGAATTTTCTGCAGAGGTTTTCTTAGCAACGTTCTGCTTTATTTTTAACGCGGAATAAAAGTTATACCCAGAACAAAATGCACCAGGGGCGTGTCAGCTGAGCTCTCCCGCTTTGTTTGTTTGACTTTGGTGGATGCTTTCCTGTGGGCCTCCTTCCTTCATTTGAGGGGTGGCATTTCAGGGGTGTTTTGTGCCAAGTGGAAAATCCCTTCCCCTGCTCCAAGGACAGCAGAGCCTGAGGCTCCTCCGGTGCTGCGTCCTGCCCTTTGGAGGGAGGGAGAGAGTCAGAACATTGTTGGGGAGTCCTTGAGCCCAGGGTACCCACTCAGGGTGGATTTCCCCACCACAAACAGGGAGCTCCTGCCACGAGGTGTGACAGCATCCCAAAACTGAGGCTGTGAGGTGAGAGAGCAGCTCCTGAGCATCCCGTGGATGATGGCACAGCTCCCTTGCACTTGTTCTTCCCAGCAAAGGGAGGAGGCCTCCGTGTCCAGCAGCAGCTCCAGGGCTCTCAGCCTTATCGCTGCCCAGCATTGCCATTTTAAGCAACTGATCTCCTGGGGGAAAAAACTTAATCATTTCCGATGAATCACTGAGTGTGTTTGGCTGGGAAAGTCTTGTGGGGGGGGCGTGCTGGTCAGCCATGCAGAGGAGGAGGAGGAGGAGGAGGAGGAGGAGGAGGAGGGCATGGGAAGGGCTGCTGCATGGCACCAGGGGCCAGCACAGGGGGCTCAGGGCGGTGGGAAAGGTGCCTGGGCATTCCCAGGAGGAATTCTGTGCCTCGGGGGAACCTGCAGCCCGGCTGTGCCTCGGGGGAACCTGCAGCCCAGCTCTGGAGAGGCTCAGGGGCATTCCCAGGAGGAATTCTGTACCTCGGGGGAACCTGCAGCCCAGCTGTGCCTCAAGGGAACCTGCAGCCCAGCTCTGGAGAGGCTCAGGGGCATTCCCAGGAGGAATTCTGTACCTCGGGGGAACCTGCAGCCCAGCTGTGCCTCAAGGGAACCTGCAGCCCAGCTCTGGAGAGGCTCAGGGGCATTCCCAAGAGGAATTCTGTGCCTCAGGGGAACATGCAGCCCGGCCCTGGAGAGGCTCAGGAAGGGTCGGAGGGATGCAGCCCCTGCTGCAGGGGGACGGGGATGCTGCAGGGACAGCAAATGGAGGAGAGAAAAGGATGTGCAAAAGTCCAGAGCGTCCGGGCTGGGAGCGGGAGGAGGGCACTGTCACTGCCCTGGGTCTGTCCCCATGTGTGAGCAATCTGAATCAGCGAGTTTCGGCTGTTCTGTGAATGGGGACGCGAAACGGCGTTGAGGGTGAAGAAAATCTTTGTCCTCCAACAGCCCCCTGGCTCTGATTGAGCCGGGGAAACTGAGGCACGGAGCCAGGCTGTGACAGCACAGGGGCGCTGGGGCCGGGCGCGCTGTGTCCCTGCCTGCGGGCAACTCGCAGCACCTGGCGGGGTTTGTTGTGCTCCTCCCGCTCTGCCGCAGGGGCCGGGCTGGGTGATTACCCCTGGATAATGGGAGCCTTGTGCAGCTCGGCGAGTCCCCCGCCCCCGGGCCGGCCCCAGGCCAGGCTGCTGCCCCGGCCACCGCGGGAGCAGCTTCTGCACAGCCGCCCCATTCAGCAGCAGCTGCGCGGGGGCTCGGATGGCTGCGGGGCCCCGCCTCGGGGACAGCGCGGGGCTCCCGGCGGGGCTGGGGGACACCGAGACCCAGCAGGGCTGGGGTGACAACCCTGCACACCCTGGGGACCCGCTGGACACGAGCCTGCTCCGCCCCCAGCCCAAAGTCCCCCAGGTGTCCTTTGGAGCCCGGACAATGACAAAGAGTGTCCTGCCTGCCTGTTTTGAGCCTGTGCTTGTTTGGCGTGGGTTCTAAGGTGACCCCCCGGCTGTGCCGGGCTCTAGGGCACTGTGGGGCTGGGCAGGGCAGTAGGCCACTTGTGATTATCGGCACTGCTACCTGCACATTGCACTCTCAGGGACTGTCGCGCCGCCGGCATTCCCCAAACACTCTGAAAAACACATCCCACGCCTCGGCCCCCTGCTCTGGGTCTGTGAGCGATTCCACCTCCAGCGCCCGGCTGTCTGCCTGCCTCAGCCCGTGCACGCCCGGACAGGCAGGAGCTGGCAGGGCTGCGAGCCCCTCGGGCGGAGCTGGAGCTGGGGCCTGTCCGAGCGGGGCGGGGGCCGTGCCGTGCCGTGCCGTGCCGGGCTGGGGGCGGCCCGAGCTCTGCCCGCCGCCGTGCGGGGCCGGACACCGCTCTGCGGGGCTGGGCGGCGACGGCGCCCTCCCGGCTGCTGCTGGGGGTGATAAGCGGCTGCGGGCGGTGGGCAGGCACCGCGCCTTCCTCCTCCTCCTCCTCCTCCTCCTCCTCCTCTCCACCTCCTCCTCCTCCGCCTGACGTCAGCCCGCGGCCCCGCTCAGTCTCGGGCTGCCGGCGGCGGGCATGGCTGGGGGGCGGCGGCCGGCGGGGCTCGCCCTGGGCTGGGGCTGCTGCCTCCTGCTCTGCTGCGGTGAGTGGCTGCGGGAAGGGCCGGGCGCTGCGGGGCCGGGTGCGGGGCGGGCGGGGCGCGCACCTGCGGAGCGCCCCGGGGTCCCGCGGAGCGCTGGCGGGGCTGTGCCTGGCCCCGGCGGGCACCGGGCTGAAGCAGGGCTGCATTTGCCGCTGTGCAGCTCCGGAGGTGGCAGCCGGAGCGGTGTCCCGGCGGGGCCGGCGCCGGGAGCGCTGCGCCCCTCGGGCGGTGCCTGGCGCGGCTCCGGGAATGCTCGGATCGCGGGGTCGGGGCAGCCCAGGTGGGATCGGCCCTTCCCAGCGTGCGTCCCGCCCGGACGGCCCCGCGATCCGCTGTGGGGCGGGTCTGCGTGCCCCGTCCCGCTTTTGGGGCCCCTCTGCAGCCCCCCCCATGGCAGCGCAGGTTGAGGGGTGACCCACGTGCGTTCAGCGCGCACCGGGGTGAGCTGGTTGCTCTTAGGAAGCATCCACCCCTTTCCTTCTAAGGAGTTTTCCCCTGAGCGCTGTGTTTCTCTTGGCTTTTTTCGCGCTTTCTTTTTTTATCCACTTTCCAGTCCATTTTCACCCTCGGGGGGTGGCTGCGCTTCCTGCCCTGCCCCGCTCCGCGCATCCCGCCCGCCCCTCGCCGGGAGCGCTCCCGGTGCGCTGGGGCTCCCGGCCCGGCTAAGCGGAGGTGGCCCCGGGGCTGGGAACCTGCCCAGGCCGAGGTGCTGGACCCAAATCAGGCTCAGAGCGGAGTCTGGAGCGGGCTGCTCCCACCCCCGTCCCGTGCCGGGATCCCCTTCCCACAGCCCGTGCGCCGAGCCAGGAGTCTCTCAATGGTTGGCGGCGTCGGTGCATTTGGAAGCCCAGACACGTGAAAGGCTTGATGCTTCCCAGAAGCACAAGGGGCCACGGCCAAGACATTCCCAGGCCAGCCAGAGCTGCTGGATCGGGGGGCTGAGCCCACCCCGGCGCTGCCTGAGCCGCCCCATCCCTTTGTGCCCCGCGGTCTGGCTGTTAGAGAGGTGTCTGCGTGCTGTCACCCGGCTACGGGTGGCGTTGAGAGTTTTGCCTCTCCAGCTGCACATGACAGGTCCTGGCAGGGTGGCGGGGTTGGTTTGGGGCGCAAGGTGCTGGTCCCGGCTGCAGCAGGGCCCTGGTTTGTCCCCATCCCGGGCAGGGCGGAGGCCGCTGGTGTCAGGAGGCGTCGGGCACTGCTGGTGGTGCTGCTTCCTGCGGGGCTGGGGCTCTGCACCCTCTTTCTTCTCTGTGGGTGATGCTGTTTTGGGGCACCCCGGCTGGTGGATCTGTGCAGAATAGGAAGGGGAACATGTGGCTGTGCCGGCAGCAGGCGGGATCTGGCCGCAGCTGGTTTCCCTGAGAGGGGAACGCAAACCCACGGAAAGCTCAGGCATGCCATGTGCGGCTCCAGCGCCCTGCGGTGCCTCTCGCTCCGGGCCGGGGGCTCTGTGTAGCTGCACTTCTCGCCTCCTCGCCGCACACCTCGGCTCTGCAGGAGGCTGGCGAGGGACTCTGCTGCTCCCCACCCCCTTCCCCGGCTCTAAAAGCAAATCTTTGTTCTTGCGGAGCCCTGGCTGCCGGCCGGCTGTCCGCCAGCCAGATGGAAAAGGCACGGGGGCTCTCCTTCCTCCTTCCCCGCTCGCTCCCTGCAGACGCCGCTCCACATCCCGAGGTCTCCGGCTGGAGCCGTGCCAGGCACTTGGGGTGGTTGGGGATGGTGCTGCAGCTGGGCTGCTCCACGCGTGGCTGATGGATGCGCCCAGGTTCCAGCGCCGAACCTGCAGCTGTGCCGGGCACAAGGGAGGATCGCCAAGTCCTCAGAGCCTGCTGTGCCAGGCTGGCTGTGCCCAGCGCCTCTTTAGCCTGCCCACGCACATAGCAAAAGGTCTTGGAGCTGTAGAAGCGAGCCTTGTGTCGCCAGGCTTGTGGGGGACCTTGTGAGTGTCCCCTTGTGTCCCTCTTCCAGCCTGTCCCGGAGGAGGTGGGGAGCAGTGAGCCCTCTTTCCAGGCGGGGTGGGGGCTGCCGAGCCCGTGTCAGCCTCCTCAAGGGCAGCGGATGGCTGGGAGGGCTGCGATCCTCATGCCAGCCCCGGATGCCAGCCATTCTCCAGCTGTGAGCTCATGGTTTCGGTTGCTCGCTGCCTGGTTGAGGGCTCTCATGCCGAGCGGGTCAGGGGGAGGGCCGGCTGCTCTCCAGGGGCTGCCTCTGCCTGGGGCGCTTGCCCGAGCTCTGAAAGTGATGGAGAGGCAAAGTCTGGCCTGGCTGCCTGCAATCCCGAGTGCCAGGGCACACCCCAGCCCCAGGGTTGCCCATTTGTGCAGGTGCCCTCCTGCAGCAGGCAGCCAGGTCGGGGCTGTGCAGGCGGGCAGTTCCTCCTGTGCAAAGTTATCTTTTTCTTTGTACTCTCAGCCAGTTTCCTGTCCCTGCTGCGTGCTTATCTCTGGGACTTTCACCTGTTTTTCCAGCACCTTCTTTGCCGTGCTGTGATTTGCTCATCTCCTTGTGCCAACTGTGCTACGCTGAGGGGATGGGCGAGGGCCAAGCCCTGGCTGTTGGGAGTTCTGAGGGGTTGGTCCTGCGTGTCGGGGCCTTTGCTGTGGCAGGAGGGCTCCTGGCTGCGTTTTGGCTTTGTGCCACCACGTACCCACTGCAAACAAAGAGCATTTTGTGGGCACGGCGCTGCCCTTTGAAGTCGCCCGCGGCGGCTGTTGCGGAGCGGGCGCTATCAAGGGAGATGTTGACACAGCTGCTTCCTCCAAGCCTCTTGTCCCCAGCTCCCATACCTGGCCTGGCTCTGTTGCTTGGGGACAGTTTGTTGTCCCCTCTGCAGGGCCGTGTGCCAGCCCAGGGCATGCAGAGCCCCCTTTGCTTTGGCAGGGATGGTGGCAGTGACGCTCCCAGCCTTGCTGTGGTGCCACCCTGGTCTCTGCTGTGCCCAACCCCTTGGGCAGCTGCTCCGTGCCCTGTCCTGGATCAATAGCCATTACCTTCCCATCCTCCCTGGAGCAGGGCCAGCAGCTCCATTACTGCTGTGGGCGGCTGGGCAGGGAGGGAGGTGGGGTGCAGGGATGGGCCCTGTGCAGAGCTGGGCAGGGAGCAGGAGAAGCCTTGGCAGTGCTGCAGGCATGGATGCATTCACTGCTGGGGCGGCAGGGTCTGAGCTTGTGGAGGGACCTGGGAGTGCCAAGGCCGTGGTGGCTGGGGATGTGCTGCCTCCCAACGGTGTCCTGGGGACACAGCTGGTGGGGGCACGACATGCCATGTCCCCCCTTTGGGTACAGGATCGCTGGCCTGAGCACAAGGGCTCCCTGGGGATGCTGAAGGCAGTGAGGTCCTGGCTGTCATTCCTGCTGGGACACTGAGTAGAGCACAAGGCACAGATCTTTTGGGGGATGGAGATGGGGACAGGCTGTGCTTGTACAGCCTGTTATTCCCCATTCGTCCTGCCCCTGACAGCAAATTCTGTCCCACAGCTGCAGCCAGCAAGCTGGAGATCTCCATGCCGCATGAGGTGGAAGTGGAGCTGGGGGGCACAGCCAGGATCGAGTGCAACTTCTACATCCCTGAGAATGCCTCCTACACCTACATCGACTGGTTCTACGTGAGTGCTGGCCTGGGACAGCAGCTCTGGCTGCTGGGCTGGGGGGGAACCAGCCCAGGGCTTCCTGCAGGGCCCCCAGGCCAGCCCTGCCCCTCACCTTGCAGGTGGACCGCAACAACAGGCAGGTGAGGCTGTACCACATCACGGCCAACGGCATCCTGGAGGATGAAACCGACTACAGGAAGCGTCTGTCACTGGGGGAGGACAAGGCCCTGTCCATCAGCGAGGTGACACTGCAGGACCCCAAGGTCTTCATATGCCAGGTTGGAGCTGGCAGCTACGGCATGGGCGAGAACAGCACTGAGCTCAGCGTCTACAGTGAGTGACTCCCCCTGGGCAGCTGCTCTGGGGGCTGGGGGGGATCCCATCCCAACCCATCCCTCCTAACATGCCTGGGGCTCCCTTTCCAGAGCTCCCCACCACCCCCGAGATTAAGCCCTATGCAGGAGGCATCTCTGTGCACAGCAGTGACATCCCAGAGGTGAGGACGCGCACAGGGGACGGCCAGGCTGCCGGCCAGCCCTGCCCTGTGCTCACGGCCGTCTCTGCCACCACAGATTGCCAGGTGCGTGAGCAAAAACAGCCTCCCAGCTCCCAACATCACGTGGCACAAGAACGGGGAGCAGCTGCATGCCGGGGAGAACAGTGAGTGGGGATGGGGATGGGGATGGGGATGGGGATGGGGATGGGGATGGGCAGCCAGGCCAGCCAGGGAACCCCAGGGAGCCAATGGGGGGCTGGTGGTCCTAGGATGAGGGAAGAGATGAGAATCTTGACCTGTGATTTATTATTATGTGATATATAAAGATTTTTTAAATCTCTTTTCATATATATATATATTAGAAATCACAATTATATATATATATATTAAAAATCACAATTATATATATATAATTATATAGATAAATATGTATAATACAATTATACATATAATAATATATATAATGTATATATAATATATAATATATAATATACATATATATTATTAAAAATCACCATTTGTATTGTGATATATATAGCTTAAAAGATATATTAAAAGAAAATGATCTATTACAACTATACTAAAAGATATAGTATGCTTTTTAGTATATACATACTATATATATTTTATATATATATTTTATATATATATAAAATATATTTATATATATATATTATCTATATATATCTTCTAATATATAGATTACAAGATATATATAGACAAAATATATATTTAAAGAAAATGATCTATTAAGACTATACTAAAAGATATAGTCTATCTATATATAAAGATATATATAGATAAAATATGTATTAAAAGAAAAGGATCTATTAAGACAATACTAAAAGAATAGAAGATTTCATTAGAAAGCTAGCAAGGAAAAGAAAATAATAAATATAAGAATAATAAAAATATATAAAATATTATAAATATAATAAATAAAATATGAATATAATATAATAATGATAATGATAATAATGATAATGGTAATAATGATAATGGTAATAATGATAATGATAATAATAAAATAATAATAATAAATATAATAATAATAAAATCTTGTGACTGCTCACAGCCTCGCCACAGGTGGCTGTCATTACTCATCAAGTAAAAACAATTTCACATGGTGGGTAAACAATTCTCCAAATCACATTCCAAAGCAACAAAACACGGAGAAGCCGAAGCTCCTCAGCTTCCCAAGAGAAAAGAACCCTAACGAAAAAAGATTTTTCATGAAACACATCCATGACAAGCCCTCTGTGTCCCGCAGACGTGGTGATGCCGTCGACGGTGATCCGCGAGTCCAGCGGGCTGTTCACGGTGAGCAGCACGCTGCTGGCGCCCGTCACGCGCGACGACCGCCACTCCCGCTACCACTGCTCCGTGCACTACCTGCTGCGGGGCCAGCCGCGCACCCTGGACTCGCAGCCCATCCAGGTCAACGTTTTCTGTGAGTCCGGGCCCGGGGAGCTGCGCTGGGGCCCTGCAGAGGGGCTGCTGGGCACTGACCCTGCCCGTCCCTGCACCCAGACCCCTCCGAGAACCTGAATCTGAAGGTGATGCCGTCCTCGACGCTGGTGAAGGAAGGGGACAATGTGACGCTGGTCTGCGAGGCTGATGGGAACCCACCGCCTGTCTTCAGCTTCTTTAAGAAAAACGTGAGGCTGGAGGGCACCAGGGCACCAAACATCTCCTGGTTGCTCCTTGTGCCCTGCCCAGAGGGTCCTGGGGAAGGGATGCAGTGGTTGGGAGGGGGCCTGTGTGGGGTTAAGGACTCTGCTGTGACCGTGTTCACAGGGGTCTGAGGATGAGGGGAGAAATGAGGATCTGACTCCATGTTTCAGAAGGCTGATTTATTATTTCATGATATATTAAAACTATACCGAAAGAAAAGAAGATTTCATCAGAAGGCTGGCTAAGAATAGAAAAAGAAAAAATGATAACAAAAGCTTGTGTCTCAGACAGAGTCTGAGCCTGCTGATTGTGATTGGCCATTAATTAGAAACAACCACATGAGACCAATCCCAGATGCACCTGTTGCATTCCACAGCAGCAGATAATCATTGTTTACATTTTGTTCCTGAGGCCTCTCAGCTTCTCAGGAGGAAAACTCCTAAAGAAAAGATTTTTCATAAAATCTGTCTCACTCTGCTTTGTGCCCGCTGTCTGCAGCTGGATGTGTGGCAGGATGTGACCTCGCTGGCAGAGCCCGACAGCGGCGTCCTGAGGCTGCACGACGTGAACAAAACCAGCAATGGCACGTACAGGTGCCAGTCCCTGGACCTGGATGACATGTCACAGATAGAGGAGGACGTGGATCTCGTTGTGAACTGTAAGAGAGAGGGGAATGGACCCTGTGGACCTCGTGGTGGGTGCTCTGTCCCTCCTGCTCACCCTGCCCTGCTCTCCATCTCTCTCCCAGACATTGAAGGGGTCCATGTGAAGATGGAGCCATCCTCCGCCCTTCGTGAAGGGGACAGTGTGATGCTGAGCTGTGATGCCTACAGCCCCGTGGGCCTGAAATACCAGTGGAGGGATGACAAGGTGAGTAAACATCCCAGTCCTGTCGTGCTCAGGCTCAGCCTGGGCTTTGCAGCAAATCAGGCAGAGTCGGGATCTTGCTCTGTCTCTCCTGAGAGGCCAGGGGGAGGATTCCCTCTTTCATGGACCTGCATTGTCCACTCAATATTGTCACCTCCTGGCCAGAACGGCAGGGAGCTCCTGTGCTTGCAGGCTCCCTCGCTGTGCTTTGGGACATGGGCACAGAGGGCTCATTGCTGGGGACATTCCTTCCCAACAGGGCAAGAAGCTGGTGGAAGGGAACCAGCTCCTGGTGAAGAACGTCACCTTTGAAAAGTCCAACACCTTCAGCTGCAAGGTGATGGCCCCGAGCGTGCCTGGGCTGGAGCAGAGCAAAAAGGTGTCCGTGGCTGTCGAGGGTAAGATGTGGCCTGGGTGCAGAGTGACCCCTGGGTGCAGAGTGACCCCTGGGTGCCCTGTACCATTCCCTGGGAGCTGTGGGTGCTGATGTCCCCTGCTTGCCTTGTACCCGTTCCATTGAGAGCTGGGGGTGCAGGGTGACCCCTGGGTGCCCAGCACCCATTCCCTGGGAGCTGTGGCTGCTGATGTCCCCTGTCTGCCCAGCACCCATTTTCCTGTGAGCTGTGGGTGCAGAATGACCCCTGGGTGTCCAGCACTCATTCCCTGGGAGCTGTGGGTGCTGATGTCCTCTGCTTGCCTTCTACCTGTTCCATTGAGAGCTGGGGGTGCAGAGTGACCCCTGGGTGCAGAGTGACCCCTGCCCACCCTGTACCCATTCCCTGGGAGCTGTGGGTGCTGGGTGCCCCCTCCCTGCCCAGCACCCATTTTCCTGCAAGCTGTGGGTGCAGAGTGACCCCTGGGTGCAGAGTGACCCCTGCCCACCCTGTACCCGTTCCCTGGGAGCTGTGGGTGCAGGGTGACCCCTGGGAGCTGTGGGTGCTGATGTCCCCTGCCTGCCCCCAGACAAGCCGCGCATCGTGGCCATCAGCTCCCCGCTGTACGTGCGCCAGGACCAGGTGATCAACCTGACGTGCAAGGCCATCGCCTTCCCCCCGCCCACCGTCCAGTGGAGCATCAACGGCACGGTGAGAGCTGGGAGGGGCCAGCCTGGCGTGCCCCAGGGGCTGCCCAGGCACTGAGCCCTGCCCTGCCTGCCCTGCCCAGGCCCACGAGTACGTGGACAACCGGCACATCGCCAGCAACCTGACGGTGCGCGTGAGCCACGAGCTGCTGCGGGCAGGAGCCATGTGCCGCGCGTTCAACGGGCTGGGGTCCAGTGAGGAGCACATCCAGCTGCTGGTGGGTGAGTGTCAGGCCCTGCTCTCTGTCCCAGAGCCCCCCCAGCAGTGTCAGCCCCCCCTGGTCCAGGTGCCACCTGTGCCGTGCTGCCCTGGGGGGGCTGAGCTCGGTGTCTTTCCCTCCCTTCCTGCTCTTCCAGATGGTTCCATCAGGAAAGGTCAGTCTGCTGCTGGTGTCCATCAGGACATGAGTTATGCTCACCTCTAGGCTGGGGAGGGAGCTTGGGCTGCTGGCTCTGCACTGCTTCTCTTGCTGCTTCTCCCTGCCGAGCCAGGCAGGAGGCTGAGGCTCTGACTCTTTATCCTCAGCAAGGCCACCAAGTGCAGCTTCTTGCAGCCCAAACCTGCTGGGCAAGGAAGCAGAGTGGATTGGCCTGATGCCTTGCAGGAATTCCTGTTATCCACCCTCCTGTGGCACATGGGGCATGCGAGCCCAGAGCAGAATTTCTGCATTCCTACAGAAACTGCCCCAGCAGAGCATTTCTGTACTGAAATCTGCATCCTGCAGGCAGCTGGGGAAGCACTGGAGCTTCTTTGGGAGAAGGAGCCTTTTCCTAACACACAAGGGAACCTGGAGGGTGTCATGGTGGAACAGGCATTAATTTCTTCCTCTCCCTGTCGTGTTTAGATCAAAAGTCAACAGCAGAGAGCCAAGGGGTGATCATCGTGGCCATCATCGTGGCCATCCTCGTGGTGGCTGTGCTGGGCGCTGTCATCTACTTCCTGCACAAGAAAGGCAAGATCCCGTGTGGCCGTGCCGGGAAGCAGGACATGTAAGCACTGCCACCTGTCCCCAGGGGCCTGTGGGGCTGGGGGTGCCTGATATCACTCATGCTTCCCATCCCATCTCACCGCTCCAGCTCTCCCTGCCCGGGCGGGAGCGCGGCCTCGGGGGCTCTGCAGCTTTTCCAGCTTCCCACAGGGAGGAGACAGCAGAGTGGTAGAGCAGCCAAGGGCCCCCTTTGGGGCAGCCCAAAGCTTTCTGTGAGCTGGATTCTCTCTGGGACAGCCCAAAGCTTTCTGTGAGCTGGAGTCTCTTTGGGACAGCCCAAAGGTTTTTGTGTCTTGGAGTCTCTTTGGGACGGCCCAAAGCTTTCTGTGAGCTGGAGTCTCTTTGGGACAGCCCAAAGCTTTTTGTGAGCTGGAGTCTCTTTGGGGCAGCCCAAAGGTTTCTGTGAGCTGGAGTCTCTTTGGGGCAGCCCAAAGCTTTCTGTGAGCTGGATTGACCCCAGCGCTGTGATCCCCTGAGATGGAGCCCCGGGGCTCGGCCAGCCACGCGCCCTGCTGGGTATCGCCAACGCGTCTCAAAAATTGTCACCTCCCTCCCCTAGCACAAAGCCAGAGGCCCGTAAAGACAAGATTGTAGTTGAAGTTAAGTCAGATAAACTTCCCGAAGAGGCGGGGCTCCTGCAGGGCGCCAACGGCGAGAGGAGAGCTGCAGCTGACCAGGTAGGACCGAGCGCGGCGCCGCCCCAGGGCTGCACCAGGTGAAGCTTTGCTGCCCTCCCTGGCACTGCCCACCCTGCACGGGCTCCATCATCCATCAGCAGCACTCGGGGGGGGCATGGGAGGGAGGGGAGGGGACAATTCTGGGCGGTGACAAAGCCGTGTCCTGCTCGGCTCTGCCCCCTCCGTGGAGCAGCAGCCAGGCGGCCCAGGGGAGAAGGAGCTAACATAGAAAGATGTCTAAAAGTCAGAGCAGAGGCTGCAGGAATGATTCCTCTGAGCCAGAGATCTTGGGAGGAGTCTTTTGGGACATGTGTGTGCCCTCACCTGGGATGGAGCAGCTTTTCAGTGTCACTGCTGGGCACCACTGGCCATGCCAGTCACAAGATGCAGCCTCTGAGCCCACTGTGGCTTTATTTGCCTTGGGCCCCTGCCTGGCTCTGCACAGCTCACACTCCCCTCCCCTCAGGGTTGGTGCCACCCCGGGGTGCCCCAGCTGTCCCCACCCTCTGTGTGTGTCACTGCCCCCCCTGCAGCACAGGGTTGGCTTTGTGTTCCTCCCTAACTTGGTGTTTTCCCCTCTCCCTTTCTCTTCTGGCGGAATGAAGAGCGAGAAATACATCGATCTGAGAAACTAGAGAGGAAACCTCCCAAGTGCTTTCTTCCTTCAAACCTTTCCTGCTCTTGGATTGCCTTCTCCCACCCCTGCTCCAGCCCCTGGGGAGCACGGCCAGAGAGCAGCCGAGTGTCACCGTGCTGGGGACACCTCCCTGAGCCGCCTGGCCACTACCTCAGCCCTGGGCTCGCAGGTGTTGCCTTAGCAGCAAAGCTGGACTCGCTTTACTACTCCAGAGAAGCCACAGCAATATTAGGAAGAATTCTATCCCATTAACCCCTACTTGGTGGAAGGATTTGAGGCTCTTTCAGGTAATCTGTTCTGTACATGTTGTGGGAAGGTTTTGACACATTCTTTTTTCCCTGAGCTTGCTCAGAGAGGCTGGTGGAATTCAGTTTTTGGGATGTCTGAGGCACCTTGGCTGTAGTGGGTGCAGGTTGGAGGAGAGGGGAGTGGAAGGGGGGAGTGTTAGAGAGGGTTTGAGTGCTTGGCTTTGCCTTTGAACCATTCCTGGGTCAGTTTATCCCAGCGGTGCTGTGATCCCACAGGAGGAGAGGCCCTGGCAGAGCGAGGAAGGGGTGCCCATCTCCAGGAAGGTTTGGGGGTTCTGTTTGCAGCTGTGCTGACCCGAGGGCAGGGCTCTCTCTCCCCTCTGAATTCGGTTCATTGTAGGAGCCAGAGCTCCCCCGGGTTTCAATTCAAGATCGGACAGGGCCAGTCAGTGACGTCTCAGGGTTTTTTGTGCTCAGCCATTGCCAGCCCCAGGTCCAACTCCTCTCTGTGCTTCACTCCCACCTCTGGCTCCACGAGGAGGAGAGAAGGGCAAGAACCTTCCATGAGCTTCTGTGCCACCTCCCCTGCCTCCCCCCAGCGGGCTCAGCCCCTCCTGCCCCTCTGCTGCCCACAAGGCTTCGTCCCCTGCCCCACACAGGGGCCCTGTCCCCGCCTGCTCCACGTGGTGTCCGAGCAAAAGCTTTGGTTTATATATATATTTTTGTTGGATTGTGTGTACATTTCCAGGAGTTTTATTTCTCTTTTTTTTTTTTTTGGTTGTCCGATACTTGTAAGGGTTTTTTTTTTTTTATATATGTGAAAATAAAGTACGGATTCAAAGCTGAGTGGTGGAGTTTGTTCCCACAGGCACAAGGGTGGGAAGGGCATTCCACAATCCCATGGAGATTCCAACAGGATCCATTTATGCCCCTCTGGCTGCTAATAATACACTAATTATTATAAATGCTAATAAATCTCTCCCTTCTAATAATAAAAAACAATAGTTATATTTATAATATAATAAAATAACAATAAAATTAAATATAATAATAAAATTTAAAAATAATAAAATAATAATAACAATAATAATAAAAATAATATAATAATAAAAATTTTAAAATTACATAATCCTAGTTTTAGGCTGCAATGGGTGATTATACCACTCAATCTTAAAAAATAATATTGTAAATAAAATTTACTGTTAGAATTTATTGATAGTTTAATTAATAGCTGATACCAGTACTGTAGATGTTAATGCATACAGGAGATGGTAATAAACACTAATAAACTATCACTGCTAATTAATAAAAAAATATTAATAAAGCTAATAACTACCCTGAGAGGACAGAGGGCACATGATGGGTGACACCAAACTGTCCCTTCGCCTTTGAATTAATAAGAATTAATTCCTGCGTCCTCATCTGAGCCCTTGATTAATTAATGGGGACTCAAATGACCTAAAGTAACCCCTATGACCTAAAGTAACCCCAATGAAGACCTCAAATGACCTCGAACGACCTCAATGACCTCAAGTAACCCCCATGGGGGCCTCAAATGACCTAAAGTAACCCCTGGAAAACCAAAAAATTCTCAGATGACCTAAAGTAACCCCTGTGACCTCAAATGACCCCTATGACCTAAAGTAACCCCAAATTTGACCTCGATTGACCCCAATGACCGGAAGTAACCCCGAATATAGACTCAAATGACCTCAGGTAACCTCATATCTTCATTTCACCCCAATTGCCCTCATTTCAGCCCTCAGTGGTTTCTGTGAGAGGTTTTTTGTTCCAAGTTTTTCCAGGTCACCCTCCCTGACCCCTCTGAGGGTTCCCCTGTGACCTCAGTGTCCCCCTTTGTCCCCTGCTGTCCCCTGGACCAGCGGGTCCCTGTTTGCTCCATGTCTGGGCCCCTCTGGAATGTTGGAGTGTGGCAGAACCCGGATTTATTATATTAATTTTATATGTAAAATATTCATATATTGATAGATATGAATAGATATCAATGAGTATTCAATTAATGGATTCGAATACATATAATTATTTTCCTATTTTCATTAATAATACACTCTAATAACTCTGTTCTTGGATTGTAATTCATATATATATAATTCTAGAACTGTGTGAGACATGATTTTTTTTATTTCTATAATTTCCATGCAATAACTTGGAAATCTGCAGAATATTCCCTTGGATTCTCTTCCTGGGTGGTAACTTCATGTTCTTCATCCTGATGGTTACAGCCTTTATTCATTGAATCTCTCAGAATATATTTAATTACCATAATCCTTATATAAAACTTTCCTGGCCAGAATATAAATTTGAATTTACCAGATAATTGTGGTGATCATTATAAAATAACTCCAAAGTCAGTCTGCAAAGGATCCAGAAGATTGAAATACTAAAATTTTCTTTTTCCAGCATTTACAGAAGCACCACAACACACACACACCATCTGCTACAACAAAGGAAATTTTATTTAAAAATAAAACTTTGTTTTGTTTTCTTTCTTACTGACACAGGTGAATGAAATCCCAAACAAAGAAGCTCTTAGTGGGCAGCATACAAGGATGGAAACAATTAATAAATAACATTAGTATAACCTCTAAACATTAACAATGCATCTGCAAACAAAATGAGGACTTTAAACCAAGTGAACCTTAAAGCTCAGCTACTCTCTGTAAGAATATTTACCTTCTGTTTTTCCTTATTCTTTACAGATCTGAAAGGATTAAATACTGCTATTATAATTTTATATTAATGACACTATTATACTTTTTTTTTTAAAATATCTCGTGAAAATCTCAACATTTTTTAACACTGATATTTTACAAATTGGTATTTGTCATCCATGAGGAAGAACAACAGTAACAGCAGTTCTGCCTCCACTGGGAATTTCAAACAAAAAAGATTTCTAGGAGGAACTTTAAAAATAAAATGTCCTTATTCCCCACTAATCCTTAAAGTGGCACCTCTGAGAAGGTGCCCTGGGAGTTGCATTTTTTCTTGCTCAACTGAAAAAAAAAAATAAAATAAAACGAACAAAAACCCCAACAAACCAATCAATCAAACCACATTTACAGCAAGGAGCCTGCCTCAGGATGAGCTCCAGAAATGTCACCAGTCTGGTGCAGGAGCCACATGCTGGGCCCTGGGAGGGCTGGGGGTAAGGACATGCACAAAAAAGGGGGAAATTTGGGATTCCTGATGGGCTCTGGACACAGGAAATCACCTGGGAACTGCTCAGGGGGCACCTCCTGCTTCCCACAGCTGCTGCTGGGAGTGTCCCCGCTCTTTATGGGAGTGTTCCCATCCTGTTGGGAGTGTTCTGTGCTCCTTTTGGGAGAGTTCCCCACTCCTTTGAGAGTGTTCCTCACTCCTTTGGGAGAGTTCCCCACTCCTTTGGGAGAGTTCCCCACTCTTTTGGGAGAGTTCATTCCTTTGAGAGTGTTCCTCACTCTTTTGGGAGTGTTTCCCACTCTTTTTGAGAGTGTTTCCCCCTCCTTTTGGGAGTGTTCCCCACTCTTTTTGAGAGTGTTTCCCACTCCTTTGGGAGAGATCTCCACTCCTTTGAGAGTGGTACCCAATCCTGTTGGAAGTGAGAGTGTTCCCCACTCTTCTGGGAGAGTTCCCCACTCTTTTTGGGAGTGTTCACCACTCTTTTTGAGAGCGTTCCCCACTCCTTTTGGGAGTGTTCACCACTCTTTTTAGAGTGTTTCCCACTCCTTTAAAGGGGAATGTTCCCCACTCCTTTTAGGGACAGCTGCAGGACACCCCCAGCATTTTTTCCCCCACCCCACGATCCTGACCTGGCCCCAAGCTCCAGTCCAGACACGGAAGCTCCACGGCTGAAATGCTACAAAACACAGTGTCAGAGTCCAAGTGAGCATTGCCCATCTCTCCTGCTCCTCTCTGCACCCTTCCCAAAGCAGTTTGGTGCTGCTTGTCCAGCTCTGCTCGTTTCCCCACAGGGGTGGATCCTCAGATCCAGCCTGGCCATGCAGCATCCCCTTAAGAAAGGCACTAGACATTTGGGTTGGTTTTCCTTTTTAAAGTAGCATCAGAAAGGTAATTTTCTTAAGAATAAAGAAAGGGGAGGTGAAAGGAAAGAAGAGCAATCAGTCTTGGGCTTAGAAAGAACAAGAGAAATCCACTGGGCAGTGCCTGGATGGAGCTGGCAGAGCACAGCCACAAGACATGGCCAGGACTCTGCTGCCCTCAGTGGAATCAGCAAATTCTTAACGTGTCTAAGGAAGAAAAGGCAAGACTTAAGTTTCTTAAATCAGTTTGAGACATAAACAAGTGCACAGAAAGGACACATGCAGAGAAATCAGCGCTACATGCCACAAAGATTGCTCTCTCTAATCTCTAATACCCAGAACAACACCCACAGGAACATCTCTTGGCACATAGACCCCAAAGACAGGCCTGGATCAGCTCTGCCAAGCAGGATTTCATGGAAATTACAGCCAGCCTGCCCTGAGGGGCATGGAGGGCACAGGGAATCGCTGGTGCCACACACACTGGGCAGGACAGGAGTTAAGGCTTTGGAGCTGGCTGGGTCAGCCTGGCTCAGCCATGGCAGGAGTCACACCGAGCTCACACAGCAGGACAGACACCCAACGGCTCCAAACCCACACAGAGCCCAGTGGGAGTGCGGAAAAGAGAGAAATAAACCCCTCACCAAAGGGTTTGCACCTGGATCTGCAGGACAAGGGACTGTCTGGCTGCTCAGGCTGCCCAGTGTGACACAACAGCCACGGCTGTCCCCTGCTGTCCCCTCTCCTGCCTCAGCAGCACCAGCGCTGGCCCTGCCCCTGCACAGGCTCCCCCATCCCACAGAGAGCAGGGCTGGCAGCCCTGGCAGCTGCACTGGGGGCACAGCAGCAAGAGCAGCTCTCCCTCCCCTCCTTCCTTTGCCAGGCACTGAGCCCAGGGCTGTGCCCTGCAGGGCACCCTGCCCATGCCAGACCTGCCCAGTGCCAGCCCTGAGCCCAGACCAGCCAAAGGTGGGGACAGGGAGCATGGAAGGAGATCTCCCCACGCTGGCTGAGTGTGTTCTCCTCTACAGAGAGGAGAGGAGTAAATAGAGACACCTCAGCCGGCCTGGAAGCCCCTGCAGCAATTCAGAAAGCTTTAGGTCTAGAGAGAAACCTCAGCTTGAATCAAAATCCACTTTCTGCTCTGCTAACACCACTCATGAAGGCCTCCCTGCCACTGCAGCCATCTGGCCCAGCCCCTGGATTCCTCAAAAGGCCAGGCTGCACCCCAGTGCCAGAATCACTCCAGCAATATTCCACTGCAGCCCTTAGCCCAGTGACCTCTGCTGACCTCAGGGAGATGCAAATAATGCTGGACATGCTCCAAAGGCCAAGAGCCTCTCAGGCTGACAGGCTGTGATCTGTCCGTGCCTCCTGGATCTAAATCTTCTCCAAAGGAACCATCCACTCCTCTCATAAGAACAGAGTTAAGTAGCTGAGTAGGCAAGTCAGGTTTTTCCAATGCAACAGCTGAGTTCTGACCTTTAAAACCATGTGATCACTTCACAAATACAGAATTTCTTCCCCAGGTCTGCTTTAACACCAGACCTGGCAATACTTTAGAGAAATGGAAATGGAAAGGAGAGCCCCCATGTTGTTTGGACAGCCATGCAGAGAACTGCTGCACTTCTGGGACTGCAAAGCAGGTGAAATTCCAACAAACACATCAGCTGCATCTACCAATTCCACAAAACACCCCGGCACGACGATGGCTCCTGCAAAAGCTCTCTGGAGGAACGTGTGTGAAGGCCACTAGTCTGCAACAGCCACCATGCAATGAAGATAAATAAAACATCCTATTCACCAGGTGCAACATTCCTAGGGAAGAGCAATGGGAGTGTCCAGTGACGGCTGCTCCAGCCCAGCAGGGCCACAAATCAAATTTGAGCACTGAAGCACAAAATGCTCAAGGCTAAGAGAGGAGAAGCAGCAGCCCCAGTTCTTTGCTCTTGCTCAAATTCTTTCTCCCTTCTCCCACCCCTCAAAACCACACCAAGCTCCTCCAGCTGCTGGAATCTGGTGCTGCCAGTGCAAGAGCACACACACAAGAGAGAAATCAACTGGATCAAAATCCCTGACAGAAATTCATCCTGCTATCTCCAGGCAGCAAGGGAGGACTGGAGTCAGAAGCAATAACTGCTATTGTTACAGGCAAGAGGGACACACCACGGCCAACAGGAAGCAATCAAAGGATCCTTCCAAGGTCTCCCATAAATTCCCAGCAGAAAGTGACCTCCCAGCTTCTCTAAAAAGCCTGAGCCAGACACACAGCAGCGAACAGATCCAAACCTAGTACCATGAACCACAGGACACACCACACCGACCTCGAGACTTTGTTTCTCTGAGCATCCACTTAAAATTCACAGCACAAAACAACTCCCCCAGCCTCCAGGGCATGGCCTCGGGGATCCCTTGTCACGATACCTTTCTCTAGCAACACCCTGGAAATAAATCTGTTCTCTCAGACAAGAGGTAGGGGTAAAGGACTCCAAGACATACACTGTATAAAACACCGCTCCGCTCCATCGCACCGCTTTGAAATCTGGAACCACGAAAACCTGATAACTGATTCTCTTCGAGAGGCAGGACTGACCTCAGCACGAAGTCTCTAAAGGAACCCCCTTCCCCTTTGGTGCACAGCTGGGCAGCAGCTGCCCAGGCAGTTGGTCCACAGCAGCTCAGGTGTGGAGGTGCCCGTGTGCTATGTGGCCACGTGCGCCGGGGAGGAGATGGACACGAACTCCCGCAGAATATTCTTGGCCATCTCAATATTGTTATGTGCAATGACCAGAGCTTTCTGAATGTCCTGATATGAGTAGCCTTGGCTCATGAGGTTCTCGATCTCGCTGGAGAGGTGCAGGGAGGAGCTGGCCCCGCTGCTGGCTGCTCCTGCCTGGCAGCTGCCGGCTTTGCGCTCCGAGTTTATCCGCCGGGGCAGCGGCTTGGGCGGCCGCTCGGGGACCTGGGAGCCGTCCGAAAAACCTGCCGGGAGAAACGAGTGCATCACTTCAACGGAGACATGTGGAAAGTTTGCTTGGAACGAAGCTGAGATGACAGCAGGGAGATAAATGGCACTTCAAAAAGCTGTGACTGAGCTCTGCTGCTTTCTCCAGCCCTTTTATCTCCTTCCCAAGCTGCTCAGCTTCCCCCAGCTGGGTGCAAAAACAGCTGGGGAGGTTTTGCTTAATTAGCAAGGCTCATCAGGCTCATTTAGTACGATAAAACCACATAAAAAATGGCATAGCATCTATGTGTGTCAGCAGAGCTCAGATATCAGCCTTGGAATCAGAAAAAATGACACAGTGAATATCCAATGCACCAGACATCCCATTTCCTTCCAGAATCAGACAGAACTCCCGGTTTAACTGTCCAGAGGCTGCTCCCTCATCTCTGTGTGCACAAACTCAGCCCCAACTCAGCCACCACAATTGCTTCAGCAACTGAATTATGCTCTCTGAAGGGTCAGCAACTGAATTACGTTCTCCTCTTCCTCTGCTGAAGCTCTGCCTGCCTAATGGCAGATCAATAAAGCTCAGCCCATTGTGCTTTTCCCTGAGTCACTCTGATGTGCCACTGCCCTGCAGCCACATCATGCACTGCTGGGAAGAGGAAACAACAGCCAATAAACCAAACAAGTCACCAGACTCTCCAAGGAAAAAACACATTGTTTAATGTGCTTACCCAGCATCTGACTGTTTCTGAGTTTTAACCTCCTGTATCATTGCAGAAAGCATTTTCTGCCAATCACAGGAAACTTCTCTACATGGATATTTGACATCACCTTAAAGAAAGATTTATTTGTCTCCTGGAAAAAGTCCTCAGGGCACTGCACAGAGTTTTCTGGCAGAGAACTGGAGTACAACAGACAAATCACGTCCACACAATTCCTTTCTAAGCGTGAGCACTGCAGCTTGCTCAGAGCAGCAGCATTGTGGGGTCTTTCTGAAAAACTTGCACCAAAAGCCCTGAGACAGAGAAGGCTCTTTGGGAACCAGATTCTCTGAAGCTTCCTCACCAACCACAGCTCCCTCATCGTCAGAACTGAAGTTTCTCACACATAAAAAGCTTTTTGTACATGTGAGAAGAAGGTCTGCCCCCTCCCCTGCCCCAGACTGCCTTCTGGAATTGCTGTTTCAGCTTGAGCTGGATCAAGTTTCAGAGACCATGGGTCAGTCTGAAAGGACAACTGCTAAGACAGTTATTTTGGTAAATCATTAATTAAAACTGCAGGGTCCAGCTCCTGAGAGCATAAAGCTGCCAAGATGAATCCCACAGCAGTCAGGCTTGCCTGCACCACTGCCTTGCTTCCCACAGCAGTAACAATCAGCATTTTCCACATTTTCCATTTTCCTAGCCCCAAAGCAGGACAACAGCAGTGTTATTTCAGGGCTGTAGAAACAGAGTGTCAATGATTAAACTCAGTACTTCATCTGGGAGGGGGGTGGGACTTGCTCTGTTTCTTTTTTATCCCTTTCAGCCAAATTCTACAGACACAGAGACATTTACAAAGTGAAAAATGGAGGTGGGGCAAAACTAATGAACTTTTCTGCACTAGGAAACTCTTCTCTGTGCTAAAGAAGGTCAGGGAAGTGGAATGGGGAAGAGGAAAAGAGAAGATTCACTGGGGGAAGGGGCTCTGGGTACAGGAGGTTCTGTTTGCAGAAGGAACAAGAAACTCATTCCTCCTCCTTGGCAAATCACCAGCACATTCAGACTGAAAACCCCCAACAAAAAGAGTTTCAGAGCTTCCTTAAGAGCTGCTGAGCAGGGAATAAGTCAATCATTATTCAGAAAGACTCTTGGAGACACGAGGCTTTCGTTTTTCCCTCAGAGAATGTGCCTTGCAGCCAGAAGGACACCATGTCCTCCATTCCCCAGGGACAAAAAGCTGACCTTGCTGAGCCACTGGTCCCTGCTCAGAGGAGCTGAGAGCATCAGGAGCTGTGTGCAGAACTCTTGTGCCATCTGCAGGCACTGGCAGTGCCACAAACCCTGGCAGTGCCAGGCCAACCCCGCATCTCCACTTGGCACAGGGACACAATCCCTGAATGCTCTGGGTTGGAAGGGCCCTCAAAGCTCCTTCCACGCCCTGCCATGGGCAGGGACACCTTCCACTACCTCAGGGACACCTTCCACTACCTCAGGGATACCTTCCACTACCTCAGGGATACCTTCCACTACCTCAGGGATACCTTCCACTACCTCAGGGACACCTTCCACTACCTCACCTTCCAACCCCACATCCAACCTGGCCTTGGGCACTTGCAGAGATGGGAAATCCTGTCTCACACCCCGGTACACCATGGTACAAAACCAGTCCATGCTCTGCAGGAAACAGTGGTGTAAGGAATATGCTTGAAGCTGAAAAAACCTTTTCCTAACTGAGATTTCGGTGTGATTTGCAAGCTTGGGGATTAAATGACCAAGGCAGCACATTCCAAGCTATAAATTGAACAAAAGCTAAAATAAATCAAACAAAACACCTAAGAACCAATTCTGCCTCACAAACCTGATTTTACACCTTCCATCCAAAACCTTCAGTGAATAACACAAGTTTCAAAGATGCAGAGGTAGGCAGCAGCAGCAGGGAGAGGGAGGAGAGCTCTCTGACCTGTGACAGGGTCGCTTTCCAGGGACATTCGGCTGAAGGCAGGAGTGGCATTGGAGATATCAGACAGCGTGCGGCGAGCGACGGCCACGGGCAGCGGCGCCTTGGGGACATCGTAGCCATCCTCCTCATTCTCTGACTCCTCAGGGCCATTGCTGGCAGTGGCTGCTGCCACGTTCCCTTCATCTGCAGGAGGAGGCACCTTCTGAGCTCTGGGGCTGAGCTGTCTCTCAAGGCAGACTCCACTCCCCCATTTTCCACACGCTGACAGGACACCGAACTAAAGTTTTGCTGTTAAAACCTCACAATTAATGGCAGCTCTTTCCAGAAGGGAAAATTAAAGCACTGGAATGCTCTTCCCAGGGAGGTGGTGGAATCACCATCTCTGGATGTGTTTAAAAACAGACTGGACATGGCACTGGGTGCTACAGTCTGGTTGAGGTGTTGGGGCACAGGTTGGACTCGATGATGTTAGAGGTCTCTTCCAACCTCATTATTCTGTGATTCTGTGATTCTGTGTCTCTGTGATTCTGATTCTGTGATTCTGTGTCTCTGTGATTCTGATTCTGTAATTCTGTGTCTCTGTGATTCTGATTCTGTGATTCTGATTCTGTGACTGTGTGATTCTGCAATTCTGTGATTCTGTGTCTCTGTGATTCTGATTCTGTAATTCTGTGATTCTGTGTCTCTCTGATTCTGCAGTTCAGTGATTCTGTGAGTCAGTGATTCTGTGATTCTGTGATTCAGTGATTCTATGACTCTGTGAGTCTGTGATTCAGTGATTCTGTGACTGTGATTCTGCAATTCAGTGATTCTGTGTCTCTCTGATTCTGATTTTGTGATTCTGTGATTCTGTCTCTCTCTGATTCTGCGATTCTGCAATTCAGTGATTCTGTGAGTCTGTGATTCTGCAATTCTGTGACTCTGTGATTCTGTGTCTCTGTGATTCTGATTCTGTAATTCTGTGATTCTCTGATTCTGTATCTCTGTGATTCTGATTCTGTAATTCAGTGATTCTGTGTCTCTGTGATTCTGATTCTGTAATTCTGTGATTCAGTGATTCTGTGTCTCTGTGATTCTGATTCTGTAATTCTGTGATTCTGTGAGTCTGTGATTCTGATTCTGTAATTCTGTGATTCTCTGATTCTGTGTCTCTGTGATTCTGATTCTGTAATTCTGTGATTCTGTGAGTCTGTGATTCTGATTCTGTAATTCTGTGATTCTCTGATTCTGTGTCTCTGTGATTCTGATTCTGTAATTCTGTGATTCTGTCTCTCTCTGACTGCGATTCTGCAATTCAGTGATTCTATGACTCTGTGATTCTGTGATTAGGTTAAAAACACTTGATAGATTCAGTGTGCATGCCCAGACTCATATTTCCACATACATCCCAGCTATTTTAACAGCAAAACCAAATGTAATTCCTTTCATTCAGCCTAAAATGCTGCTCCACTGGGAGCCATTCATTGTAGGCCAGTTCCTCAGCTGTTCTTTAGCACACCCACTCACCAGAAGTGTTGGCAGCCTCGAAAGCAGAGGATGCTGCTTGGGAGTGGATGTTGTACATTGCTTCATACATGGAGCCCTCGGGCTGCTGGTCACAGTCCAGAACTCTGAGGGAGAGAAGACATTCCCCATCACACAGGTGACAGTGGCCACCACCTCCTCCCTGTCTCTGTGACAGAGTTTGTGCACACATTCAAGGTGAAATCATCACTGCTCTGTGAAATATTTGTTCTAGAAAATGCTCTATTAATGTTTATTGCAATACAGTACCTCAGCTTAAAAGAGTTAAAGTGATACCACCAAAATTGATACCACTGAAAATTCCATTTTAGTAAGAGTTTTGAATTTCAGTAAAATTACATTTTAGTAAGAGTTCTGAATTTCAGTAAAATTACATTTTAGTAAGAGTTTTGAATTTCTGCTCCCAAAAGGTTCTTGGCAGAGAGAGTGGGAAGGAAGGAGATTTCTGAGTCCTTTAATACTGTACAAGGACTCTGCAAAGAGCAGTGGTCACTTTTCCTTTATTGCTATTTCAGGCAAGATCTGGTGAATATCACTGGGGGAATTCAGAAATCTGAGCAAGCAAAATTCCCACCCTGATGTCCCAAATGTGCTGCCCCAGAGCTGGGAGGGGGAAATGCAAAACCAGCCAGAATCTCACCGTAAACTCTGAGTCATTTCCAAAGGCATTTTGAGCTCTGGTTTTTGCACAGCAGGACCTGGAGGCACCACAGGCAGAGAGGATGGTGACATGTATTCAGTGTCCTCATCGCTCTCAGACTGCTCCCCAGGAGGCAGTTTTGGTACAGGCAGTGGTCTGGAGGCAGGAGAAACAAGATATAAAACATTTACACCAAATCTAATTAATACCAAGGTGCCCTTTAAATCCACAGTCGCCTCACAGCAAGTCTGTCTAAAGAAATAATTTGGTTTTCAGGATGCAACCCACAAGGTCACACCAGCACAAGGTCATGGTGCAAAAGGAAGAGACAATATCATGCACATTTGTATCACATAAAGCCCCACTCAAAAGTGAATTTATTAAAGAGCTGATGGCAACTGGCACAGCCCAGGGGAACTCCCACCACTCCCCACAGCTCTGATTTCAGCTGCTTTCTCTTAATTGTGTTTTGAATCTATCAGAGTTTAAAATGAAAACTGGGAGAGTTGTGCCAGTTCTGTTCCTGGCACCAGCACCCTGCAATTCCCACTCTGGAAGGTATAAAAAATCCCAACAGACCTGGCAGCTAAGGAGTAGATGGCATTGGCAGATGAGGAGGGTTTGATTTTGGGGTGCTCACACTCTGAGGTTGCTGCTGGACCACTGGTGGAGCTCTGGAAGACAAAATTCCAAACCAGGAATCAGAAATCAGAAAGAACTCATGGCCCAGTGTAGCTGCAAAGCCACTCCTTTAACAGCCTCTGTGGGAATGGAGCATCCTCATTTCTTCCACAGAATTTACTGACACCTCAGAAATCCAGGAATTCCCTGACAGCTTTCCCTCACTGCAGGAACTTTCCTGCAGGAAGAATTTCACTTTTTGAGGTTCCAGTGGCCTTGGCAAATTCAGCTGAAACAGGCTGAAATGGGAGCCAAGAGGAAAAGGATGCAGACAAACATACACAATTGGAAACAAGATAAAAACTGTGCACGTGCCATTTTCTTAGAAAATCTGGCTAAAAATGTGCTTGCTTTCAATTTAAGAAAGCTGGAAGCATTAGAAGGAAAAATTAAGGAAATGGAATCGAGGAAAACAAAACTGCCTGTAATTTTTTAGATTACAAAATATTGGACTAATCAGTTCACTGCTAACAGTGTCCTGCAGGTGAACAGACCCAAACTGAACTCAGGTTTTATCCAGTAAAACTCGTCACAGCTGATGTGGTAGTTTTCTCAGGGCTGAAAAGACAGCAGAGTAAATCAGATTTTTTCAGAGAATGTGGTGGTGTTCTCAGGGGTCCCAGGACGAGGGAAGAGATGAGAATCTTGACTCTATGTTTCAGAAGGTTGATTTATTATTTTATTATATATATTATATTAAAAATGATATATTAAAACTATACTAAAGAACAGAAAAAAAAATTTCATCAGAAAGCTAGCAAAGAAAAGAATAAAATGATAATAAAATCTTGGGACTGACTAGAGAGTCTGAGACAGCTAGACTGTGATTAGCTATTAATTAAAAACAACCACATGAGACTAATCAAAGATACACCTCTGCATTCCACAGCACCAGATAATTATTGTTTACATCTCATTTTTGAGGCCTCTCAGCTTCTCAAGAGAAAATATCTTAGCAAAAAGATTTTTCATAAAATACGTCCTTGACAAGAGAACAACAGAAAACATTCTCAGCTTTTCAGCACTGGAAGGTGAACAATAACCAGGCAATTGAGATTTCAACCTTATTTCCAGAAGGAATGAAAGCATCTCCCTCCACTGGAACACACCAATTTCTTTCCATCTTTCCCATGACAAAACTTCACTCCTCAGTGTGAGAAGAAGGTGCCTTTTCTCCCAGATTTCCTCCCCAGGTTCCCTGCAGGGTTACTCACCATGGGGCTGTCCAGGCTGAGCATGCTGCTGAGAGCACATTCAGAGAGCACATGAATAGCACAATCAGGCAATTGGGATTTCAATCTTGTTCCCAAAAGGAATGAAAGCATCTACTGTGCTTGGAACACACCAATTTCTTTCCATCTGCCCCATGACAAAACTTCACTCCTCAGTGTGAGAAGAAGGTGCCTTTTACCTCTCCCAGATCACTTCCAGAGCTACTCACCACGGGGTTTTCAACCTTATTCCCAAAAGGAATGAAAATGTCTCCTTTGGCTGGAACACACCAATTTCTTTCCATCTTTCCCATGACAAAACCCAGTCCCCAGCACAACAAGAAGGAGTGACATGTCCCAGGCTCCCCGCAGGGTCACTCACCGCGGGGCTGTCCAGGCTGAGCGCGCTGCCCAGCGCTCTGGATTCCAGCTGCGAGGGCAGCGAGAAGGGCAGCGAGTGCCGGTTGGACAGCTCCCTGCCGGCCCAGGGCTCTGCCGGGGCTTTGGGCATGGGCCTGCCCGGCCAGGGCTCGCCCTGGCGGTTGGAGGGCAGCGGCGGTGGCTTGTCCCTGTCGCCAGGGGTGCAGGGCAGGGGCCGGCGCTGCGGGCGGCTCTCGGGGCCCAGCGGGTGCGGGCGGTCCGGGGGTGGCGGCGGGGGCAGGTCCCGGAGCGTGGGGGGGATTGGCAGAGGTTTGTCCTTGTGCAGAGCACCTGGAGCAGCCTGGGAGGAGGAGGGAGAGAAATTGTGCTTAGCACAGGCAGCCCAGGCAGAGGAGATAAACAGCAGGGAGTTTGGGGGTGGTTTATCTGTTGATATTATACACCATCGCCAAGAATGTGGAGATATCTCTGCACCTTCTGCACAGGCTTGAGGAGATAACACAGGAACTACGTGCACTCCAGCCAGGCTCTGAACACCCTGGATTGTCGACCTGATTTTTTAAGATTTTCTAAGCTTTCTGATGTTGACATTCTTGTAGGAAACTTTCTCACACACTTTTTGTAAATAACTCATTGTTTTGCATTACTTTATGGAAGAAGAGAAAGTTGATAGACTGCTGGTTTGTCCAGTGCCATTGGAGAGGTGGCACTGTCACCCTGCAATCCATTGTCACTCTTAGGAAAAAATAAATGTTTAGAGTCAAAAAATAAACTTCACTTTTTTCTTCACCTTGAGAACAGCGGTGTGTGCTTGTGTTCTTTGGTGTCCCATAGTGACACCCAGATTCCTCTTCTTGAGGGAGAACATGAGCCTACAGCAGCCTTGGATTGGAATCCAAGCAGAGCCTCCCCATTATTTTAAAAAATCATTCAATTGTGGGTTCTTTGTACAAGTTAACATTCATTGGTCAGTGATAAGTATTTCCCTCTTCTTGAGAGAGAACATGAGCTTAAAGCAGCCTTGGATTGGAATCCAAACAGAGCTTCCCCATTATTTTAAAAATGATTCAATTGTGGGTTATTTGTACAAGTTAACATTCATCAGTCAGTGATGAGCATTCACAGAAATAGGAATTTTCTTCTGCCTGAACTTCCCTAATTTCATTATTTCATCTGAACCAGATGAAGAAACGCTGCTGCATCTCAAGAACCATTAACTTAATGCCACCAAGATCATCCTCCTGCCTTCTGCTGATCAATCAGAAAGCCAACTCATTTCTCCCAGTCACATACATTGAATTCCTTCCTTCATTTTCTATGTAAAAAATGCTTGATGGAGAAATGAGCGCAGAAAAGATGGGGGAGAGAAACATGATACTTTCTGTATCAGCTAGAACAAAATATGAGGAAAATGCAAAGGGTGCAGGGAGCAGGGATTGAGGAGGAAAACGGAGAATGTGACAGCAGTGATAATAATTTGGTAGCTCAGGATGCAGGACAGAAAAAGAAGAAAGATGTCAGAGAGAACATGTTGGGGTGCCCAGATTGCTGTGCCCCACTGAAGGGGGAGCTGGGTCTCACCTTGGACGCGGTGCCAGGGCTGGAGGCCCCAGGGGGGTTGGCCACTCTCTGCTGCAGCAGGTCCAGCCGGGGCGGCACAGGGGGCAGGGCGGCCTGAGGAGCCACGGAGAACGGAGAGGGAGGGCGTTCCACCTGGGAGAGAGACAGAGAGACGTGGACACCAGCTCAGGGCTCAGCACAGCGACTGCTGCCCTCTGGAGAGCCCCTCAGCTGCAAACTGCTCTGTGAGGAACAACAATGCCAGCTGAGCAGGGAGACACCACTGAGAAACACAACCCAGGGTGTCCTGATGGAGTAATGGAAATGCAACTTAGAACCACAAACCAAACTGCTCTCATGGAATAACAAAAATTCAACTTAGAAACACAAGTCAAGGCATCCTGATGGAGTAATGCAAATGCAACTTAGAAACATGAAGCAAGCTGGCTGATGGAGTAACAAAAATGCAACTTAGAAACACAAACTAAGTTGTCCGACAGAGTAATGAAAATGCAACATAGAAACACAAACCAAGCTGGCTGATGGAGTAACAAAAATGCAACTTAGAAACGTGAATCAAGGTGTCCTGATGGAGTAACAAAAATTCAACTTAGAAACACAAACCAAGCTGTCTGACAGAGTAAAAAAATGCAATTTAGAACCACAAACCAAGCTGCTCTCATGGAATAACAAAAATTCAACTTAGAAACACAAGTCAAGGTGTCCTGATGGAGTAATGGAAATGCAACTTAGAAACATGAAACAAGCTGGCTGATGGAGTAACAAAAATTCAACTTAGAAACGTGAATCAAGCTGCTCTCATGGAGTAACAAAAATTCAACTTCGAAACACAAATCAAGGTGTCCTGATGGAATAACAAAAATGCATCTTAGAAACACAAACCAAGCTGTCTGACAGAGTAAAAAAATGCAATTTAGAACCACAAACCAAGCTGCTCTATTGGAATAACAAAAATTCAACTTCGAAACACAAATCAAGGTGTCCTGATGGAGTAACAAAAATATAACTTAGAAACACAAATCAAGCTGCTCTAATGGAGTGACAAAGCTGCCTCAGTGGGCCCTGAGCAGGGCCAAGCTGCTTTTCAACACCAGAGGGCACGATCTGCTGCAAAGCTCCTGTCCCTGTGCAAACTGCTTTCACTCCAGAGCACTGGTGTGCACCAAACCCTCCATTTTTATCTCTGGAAAGCTGGTTTTCCACTTAACAAAGCAGCACAGTGCCTGTTATTCTCTTTGTTTTCTCTTTTTTTTACAATCAAAGTTAGTGTTGTTGAATTTTGAAACGCTACACGTATGTTTGAGCTCACTAAAATCAACAAAATTCTAACACTGACAGGATGTCACACCAAGAAAATTGCTTTGATTCCCCAAAATATTTTAAAAAAGCCCTCCAGGAATAGTGCTTACTGATTATTACATTATTTCACAGCATGAAAGATAAAGGGGAAAAAAGACTCCAGGTAAACCAGAGGTGAAGACTTTTTCTGACTAGGAAATGCAGCTTATTTTAGTTGATTCAGCTATTAAAAATTAACCAAATTCAAACCCACTTCCCTATGCAGTAAAACAAAAAAAAATGCAAGAGCAGCAATGAGGTTTTGAAATGAGAAATGAAAATGGAATTAAAAAGCCATGCAGGGATGCACAAAGAATGACTGCACACAACTCCTGGAGGGAAGCAGAGTTATCACACCTTTATTGGACAGATTTATCAGCCACCATATAAAAAGATGACAGGAGTTCCTGAGCAGAACAGCCTGCCCTCTACCCCGTTATTTATCAGCACCTTGGCAAGGCTGTATCCATCAATGGGGAAAAATGGATGAATTTCTGCTGATCTGGGTGAATTCTGGCTAAGAAATCAAAATCTAACACACAGAGGAGTGTTCCAAACCCAGACCTTCCCTTCCAACAGGTCAGGCCAGCTTTTTCACCCCTCTGGGGATTCCTCCAAGACAACACACAAATATCAAAGGCTTCAAAGTGTGATCCCAAAGTGGCAGTGTGAAATGAGCTCACAAAGCTGGAGCTAAATTCCTGTTTTCCATAGGGAGCAGAATGTTTATGGCTACACAGTCTGACAAACCTCACGGGCACAAATCACTGAGAGAAAACTGCTGCAGAAAAGGCATTTTCACATTTATCATTTAGGAGCTTACTTTGGTACCAGCGAGTTCTTTCATCATGAAGAGGGAATCATCAGCTTTGTCATCATCATCATCATCATAATTGGGAGAGGGGGTTCCTTCTGCCCCTTGCCTGGACAATCCTCCTCCTCCTCTGGGATCGAAGGGATCCACCACGATGGGCTCGGTGCCTTTGATCTCACAGCGACAGAAGGGACAGCCCTGGCCCTCGGATTCCTGCAGGGGACACACAGATCTGTCACAGCGGCCTCTGGGGGGCACAATTATCACCTGCTCCACAAACAAGCAGCTTGTAACCTGCTTTTTGGCAGCTGAGAGGAACACAAAGGCAAACTGGGTTAGAAATATGGAGTATTTTCTCCTTGAAGTAGAAAAACAGCACTTTAAGAAGGATTCACAGTTTTTTCTTATTCCATATTAAGAGATCAGGCTAAAACAGCTTCTGATGCTGTGACATAATGAGACAATGTTTCTGCTATATTCTCTCCACACCTGAACAGTTGTGAGAAGAGAATATCTGTAAAAGACACTCTGTAAGATATCTGTACAAGAATACCTGTAAAAGATCAAGCAGCTGCCCTCAGAGAGACACAGAAGAGGCCAAGGCTCACCTGCCAGGCTGTGAGACACGAGGTGCACATCAGGTGCCCACAAGGTTCAATCTTCACGTCCTTGTCGTTCTCAGCACAGATTTTACACAGCTGGAACGTGGAGCCCATCTCACAGTACAGCTCATATTGTTCCTGAGGGAAAAGCCAGCATAAATCACCAGTAAAAAGCCAGTATAAATGTAAAGATTTCACCATCGTTTTATGTGCTAGATGCATCTGTCAAGCTCTGAGAAAAGTGGAATTCAAATTATCCAATAATTTTCATTTAAACATCCCAAGAAAAGCAGGGCTCAAGACATGTTGATGTTGAATGGCACAAAAGCATCAATGTTGGCAGAACATTCTAAAAATAAACCCTTAAAATCTGTTTTTGCAATCTCATCTGCCCATCCCTATCACACAAAGAGTTCTGAATTTTGTAAAATACTGCAGCACTAAAAACAGGTCTGACAGAACTGGGTGAATACCTAAGGAGGGTGGAAATCAGGGAGAAAGACAGAGAGTTGCATGGAATGGAATATTTTATGGAATATTTTCCTCACCTGTGTAACTTTAATGTGGTCCTGAGGTGTGGGCTCGCACAAGCCAGTCAAGTCAGGATTCTGATTCCGGCCATCAGGAAATAAATAACTGGAAGAAGTTTGGAGAAAAAATATCTCTAAATGCCTGTACACAGATCTAAGGTTCCTTTTGGAAGTGGGAAGGGAAGGGAAGGGAAGGGAAGGGAAGGGAAGGGAAGGGAAGGGAAGGGAAGGGAAGGGAAGGGAAGGGAAGGGAAGGGAAGGGAAGGGAAGGGAAGGGAAGGGAAGGGAAGGGAAGGGAAGGGAAGGGAAGGGAAGGGAAGGGAAGGGAAGGGAAGGGAAGGGAAGGGAAGGGAAGGGAAGGGAAGGGAAGGGAAGGGAAGGGAAGGGAAGGGAAGGGAAGGGAAGGGAAGGGAAGGGAAGGGAAGGAAGAATGAAGGGCAGAAGCAAGGGGTGGGAAGTCAAGGTATTCTGAATTCTAAAATTCTGGAGGAATTTTATTTCAGAAATTCTAAAATTAAACATGTTATTCTTAAAAGTATTGGTTCAAATTAAAGGTTTGACCAAAAAAAAAAGGGATTTATGAGAAGGGAAACCCTGGTGCACATTTATCATCTGCTCCTGCTCAGCTCTGCAGTGCAAAGACAGCTGTCAGTAATTCCTAAGTGCCAAAATAGTTCAGCAATGACTTATTCCACTGACAGCAATGGTGTTATTCAAATTTTAACTGCTTTGTTGTCCTAATTTTTATGAAGTTACTTACAAGCCTTCCCTGAAGCCATCAATGAGTGCTTGGAAAAGAGGTTTGTTGTGGGGGATTGTCTGGAGGATGTTCCCATCTGCAGTGACGTAGCCGATGGCCCACTGACCCAGGCGGGTACAGCTCAGTCGGAAAATGTAACTAAAAACACACAAAGGAAAAGAAAGCTCAGCTTGGAACTGACTGAAAACAGTCAATGACAAGTAGGCAGCCTTTGTCTGGCCATATCAAGACAGCAAATTAAATTAGTAGGAATAACTTGATGATTTGTAGCAGCTTTCCTCAAGTGAGGCCCAGGCAGTTCAAAGGGGAACTTTGCAATATGATACAAAAAGGGAAAAGAACCCAACTGGCCTCCAGGTGAAATTAAACCCAGAATCCAAAGCAAGAGAAGTTAACATCCTTAAAACCATTTGTTTCAAATCAACTTTGAAAAAGCCAACAAACAGACTGGAGGAGGTTTCCATGTTTCAAAGCAGCGCAGAAGTGACCACACAGGCTGCAGAAAGGAGCACAGAGAATCTGTCAGCCCTGCTGCCATCAGTGGTGGCAGGCAGACCCTCCCTGCTGGCTGAGCCCTCTCTCACCTGCCAGGTTTGTGAATGAATTTCTGCAGTCTGGCCTTCACCTCGTCATAGGTGAGGAATGCCATATAGCCAGGGTGAGTCACTGCCAGGCTGTTCCAGTTCCTCAGCAAAGATGACCAGGGCTGGGGAATGACCAAAGAAACCAATTAACCACACACTTCTGCAAAGGGTTAATGTTCCTGAACCAAAGGGTTCTGCAGTTAGAGAAACATGGTTCTGTTCCACCACAAATCCAGCAGAGAAACCAAAACATTTATTCCTATGCAGCACTTGGCATTTGAATTTGCTGCTTGTTGGGGATAAAATTATCACCTAAGACAGACCTTAATCAAAACTGCTTTCATAAATATAAAAGGAGAAGTCACTGAGGTCAGAGCTTCAGAATAGCCATCAATTGTGCTGCTTCTGTAGAGAGAATGAGTCATTCCCCAGACAGGGATAAAGGCAGGAGTTTAATGAGATTATGCAGAGCCCAGGAACCATGACTGCTCCCTCCCCAACACCGACTTCCTACATGGCCTGGGGACAGTGACCTCCCCTCTGTGTCTCAGTTTCACTGTCTGTAACTTGTGACTGTTCCTCACCACCCCAACCTCACCAGGGTGTGGCAAGGACTGTGGCTGGTCTCAGATCTGAATGAAGAAACCAGCACACACATCTCAAATATTGCTTAAAATGATGCCCTAAAAGTCATAACAACCATCTGAAATCTCTGATCCTGACAAAGGCTTGGGTGTGTAAACCTCACCTGATTTTTCCAAGTTTTTTAACTTGTCTACAGGAAGGTATCAGCACTCCCTGGAATGTGCAGCAGCTCTTGACTTGTTCTTTATGTACAACACTTGGAAAAAGTGCTGAATGAGATCAGCTACATTGCAACACCAAACATGGGAATTTTTCATCTAGACATATCTTAATTACAACCCACCCCATCACATGGGAAAAGGCAAGGCAGAGCCAAAGAAGTAAGTGATTGTTCTTGTAAATACCCAATTGTACCATCAGAAGCTGTGTTTTTGAATTTAGCACTATTAGAGACTGTGGGGAAGAATTTTACCTACTGTTAATATCCCTTCAGTGATACAGAGATTTCTCACACACACACAGACACGTTCACAACATCCTGGCTGGGGCAGTTCAAAAGATAGGAAACCCAAATTTCCATGCTTGGAAACAACCCCCTCCATGGAAAATAAATCTGACAATAAAGAAAGGGATGAGGGAAGAGTGATGAACTAAGCTTCACATTTCCTGCCTTGCAGAAGCTGTGTCAGAGCTCCAGTCTCAAAGTGACCTTTGAAAGAGAAAACCTGATTCATGGCAGGATGCTGAATGTGCCTGGGAGTTGCAGTGTATATTTAGGGATTTTTTTGATCCTACAGCCAGAAATATTACTCACATTTACTGCAATGTAAAACTCTTTAAGGGATGGAAAGCAAATCCCATACAGCACAAATAATGAGTGTAAAATATTGGATAAAGAAGTGATAAAACCCTTGAAGTGATTCCCACTGCTCAGTTCCCACCTGGAAGAGACGTGTGAAGATGTCAAACTCGAACACTGAGATGTAATCATTGCAGGTCAGGTCAATGGTTGATTTGAGGGCCATGGCCTCCAGGCCAGAGCTGATGGGATGCACCTCGTGCAGGGCCTGCCGAAAACTCTTCCAAGGAACAATGGTCCTGGGGAAAGCAGGGAAAGGCAAAGGGCTGAGCACCAGCACCATCAACACACCCACGTTGTGATAACAGAGGAAAATCAAAAACAGCCACACGAGATTTATTCGTGTCACACAAAAAGCAGATTTCTTGGTACTGCAGGAAATCAGCAGCCAAATGAAATTATGGTAATTTTCTCTGCACATGCAAAATTTTGGAATTAGAGGCTCTCCTCTGGTTTCTCTTTTCCATCTTTCTGCAGTCCTACCATAGCATCATTATTGATAATAATTTCACAGTGTTGCAGCTGGCAGAGAAGAAGTTAAATTTAGATGGTTAAAAAAAAACCTGCAACCAACTCTCTAAAGAAGGATTAACTGGAGAAGGAAGATAATCAGAAGCCAAAGCACAGGCTCCTGTTTAAAGGAATATTTTCCTTTTTTTAATAAATCAAGTGGCATAGAAACACAGAAAGCAAATGCCTCACTTCAGACAACTGTGCTATTCATGAGTAAATACATTATGGCTTTTTGTTCTGACAGCTACTAATTAAACTCTTTAGGTGAAGTACCTCAGCTCCCTCAGTTTGAAAGCAGTACCCAATCCATTAACTTTAATCCCCAAACATTGCTGTGAACACCTCCATGGTTCATTTAGCCAGTGTTTCATTAGCTACAGAAATTAAACCTGACATTTCAGCAGTCTGCACACAAAGACTGCTGCATTTCCCTTTCCCCTTCACTCCCAGCAAAGACATTTTGCAAACAGAAATTCAGAGAAGAAGAGAGGTGAGTAAATGATTGGAAAGACTAATTGGAGGGAAGATGAAAAGAATATAATGTTAGGTTTAGCTAAAGAACAACCCATGTTGGGGGCAAGGTAACCTTTGGAAGAAGAAAGGATTATTTTGCATAGCTTGTAGAGCTTACTTAAAAGTTAAAGAATTAAATCAAGGAGAGGAAAATTTAAGCTGAATAATCAAGGAAAACACTGTGACAATACAAGAGTCTCCTGGGGAAACTGGGGAAAGATTCATCACTTGAAACATTTAAAACCAGACAGGACAAAACCTGGGAAATTTAATGTAGGAATGACCAGTAGATCTCTCCCATCATTTATTTGAACCTGACAAAGCCCTTCCTGAAGGGCCAAACAGAATTCTTAAAAAACACTGGGTGCAATTTGCCCCCACACCTGGTTTTGAAGCACAATTAGAAACTTACTTTTCACCAAAAGCCTTTCTCCAAAATTCTGCAGCATCTGCCTTGGTGATCCGGAACGTGTCCCCCTGGAAGAGGCCACTGGGGAAAATCCCTTTGAGTTCTGCCAGCATGTGGCTGAATATCAGGGACAGTTTGGTCAGGTTCCTCCTGCAAAGGACCACAAAAATTGTTTATTTTAGACCAAAAAAAAGAGTTGAGCATTCAAAGCAAAGCAGAACCAGCACTAATTGCAATTCAAGAATGATCCCAGCATGTAAAACTCTGATTTGGGGCTTTCTTTCAAGTGTTTCCTCAGCATTTAGAACATCCAAAACATGGGAACTATCTATACTAACTATAACTGACTATAGCAAGGTCTGTGTTTTTCAAGACATTTTCCACAATGTCAAACTCTGTGTAATCTCTTCAAGGTGAGCAGGCAAAAATCTTCCCATGGAAAAACACATTCACAGAAAATGTGCAAAACCAACACTCAGACATCACCTACTTTATTGAAGACAAAAAAACTCATCAGGTTTGAGTCTGAAAATTCCTTTTGAGAGCACATGAAGCTGCTCCTGCCCCAGACAATGGGAGCTGAATGTCCCTGCAGGTCTCCAGAGGCTCCCAACACAATAGATTTGCTCAGGGAATCTCTATTTGATCTAACAGACCCAAGCTCCTAAGGGAATGCAAAAACACCTGCAGGTTCTTCCTAAAATGGTCACAACTTACACACAAAAGCTCTCAAAGGTTGTGTTTAATTATCCAATTTGAATTACAGCTGGGACCTCAAGTCCCTTCTCTGCCTGGTGCCACTGAGACATCAGGAGTGCTCCATCCCACAGGAAATGCCCTTTTTTAAGCTGGAAAAATATATTTATTTTCAGCTATCCTATTCACCAGAGACACCTCTCTCTCAAAATAAATATTCCAAATATTCTCCTCCACTCCATTAGGAAAAGTTCTTGAAAAGTCACAGGGATATTTCTAGGCCAGAGGGGTTTTTTTCACCCCCACATCAAGTGCTGTAAGGTAAAAGAAGGAACTGGCATCATGTGGGGAAAACAACTTGTGAGCAGTGCCCAGCACACCAGAGCTGCTCAGAAACCACCCAGGCATGGCACAGACTCACTTGTGGCACTGAATATTTAAATATTGAACCACACAGGGAGGGAACATCCCCAACACATTGGATTTGCTTCTTTTCCCATCTCTCTCCCTGAGTTTGCAGAACATTTGTGTTTGGCAGCAAATTCCACTGCCCCAGGCTCCAGCCTTTCACCAGTTTCTGGTGTTCTGGTTGGAGTGGCTCCTTTTCACTTTATCTTGGATATTTTTCAGATATCACTTGCCCCAAACATGATTTTGCCACTTGAAGGACTTCTCCTGTAAACATGCCCGATTGCAGAACTGACCTCCAGCCTCTCCACCAAAATTCCCTGGATATTTGGGACATTTCCCACATTTTCACAGGGTCTAGACTCAACTAGAAGTGACCACATTGCTTGATACATATTCCAGTATTCCCTCAGCCCCTCATGGGCCCTTCCTCCATACCCTGAAGTCTGGGTAGATCAGAAGGGCCCAAAACTCTGAATTTTCTCTGACAGCAGTTCTTTCTTACCCTCCTTTATTCAGCTACATTTTCATTAGTGTACATACAGCAATGAAAGCTGCTCAAAGTGTTTATGGAAAACACCAGCTACACAAAGAATTCTGGTTTTTCTCATTTCTAACGTGTCCAACCACAGCAGGTGCTTGGGATTAACACAAGGAAAAGCCCCCAGCTGCTCCTCCCTGAGCTGTCCCATTCCCCAGCTGTCTCTGGATGTGTCACACACTCAAACTGGGGATTTTCAAGCAGTTTTACAGTCTGGGTTGGGCAGGGTAAGTAATTCAAAGCTGTGTATTTCTCTTTGCATTTCTGAGGAAGGTTCAGATTCTGAGCTTGTGGTACAGGGAAAATGATTTAACTGGGAGACTCCCACCATGTCTCTGCAATGCCTTTTTATGATAAACACTAGAAAAATTGTAAATCAGAGGCGTGGAATTCTGAAAGCACTCACTCATAAAAAGGCCAAATAAAAAGAGGACAGTTTGATTTAGTGCAAGAAGAAAAAGCAAACACCAGGCTGTTATCAATCACTCAATCTACAACCCAAGCAAAAAATGATGGGCTTTTTATAACTGAGTTTATAAAAACAGGGGCTTTAATAAACATGCTAATGATTGCATACTCGCCTTTTGCTGCCCGGCACAATGTGGGGAAATTTGCGTATGACAGAAAAGCTCACTCTGATGAATTTCTGACCCTGAACAAGTGCATGGTTTAAACAAAACACTGCAAGAAGCCAGGGAATATTCCTGTTTATCTCTTGTGCCTCAGCTGAGCTCCAGGAAGTGCCTGCACTCAGCTGAGCACATCAGTTAATGGGAGAAATAAGAACTTCCTCAGGCTTAAGGATGGATAAACAAACGGTTGTACACGCACACATTGAAGGACTTCGTTTCCAAAACCAGCTGAATGTTTTAAATTCTCAAGGTTATCATAATTTTTATAAATATCCAGCTATATTGTGAGTAAATAACAGGAAAAACCACAGGAAGTGAACATAAAGAGCAGCAAATTGCAAAATAGTTTGTGTTACTGGCTCTTACATACAGCAGTTACCAATCCTGTGCTAAAAGGACAAATATTTCCGTTATTTTAACAATTTACATATTTGTAAATTTGCACAGACCAAATAAACACTTGCAATTCTAGAGAATATTTTTATTAGCATGTCAAAGCTTACTGATGATTATGCTTTATTTTTAGTAACATCAGAACTGTCCTTATTGCTATTGCTTCAACAAAGCAGATGTGAATGTACTCTCAGAAAAAGGGGCACACATTCAAAAAAAATTTATGGTTTTTAGACTGGAGATTCTCACACAGTTTTGACCACAGACCTCCAGCAATGTCCCATTTTTTTAAAATTTAACCTAAACACAGTAATGCACACAAAACTGTCATTGAGGGCTCCACCAGAGACAAGTTATGAGTTAAAGAACTAAATCTTACGAGTTCAAATTAAATCTTCCAAGAATGAATTAAAATGAAATCTCCCAAGCCCAGCTTGGGAAGAGCTGAGTGCAGCACCTAAATCCTGCTGTGGAATTTAAACACCTGCCAGTGTTTAAATGCTGAAAACGTTACCCAGGGAGCTGAGGCCACATCAGAGCTGTCCCCAGAGCGTGCAGGCAGCTGCAGCAACACCTGGGCCAGCCTCAGAGAGCCAGAGCTGACTGTTCTGGGCTCACAGCACCACCTGAGGTGGGATCTCACAGCCCTGAGGGTTTTCACACGTACGTGCAAAGCTCTCGGTTTATTATGGTTGGAAATAACGAATCAACACGTGAAAACGTCAAAAGATAAATATTTTTTTTCCACTGTGTACAGTAGCCAAGTGTTTGACACATGGTGAGGAACACCTGCAGCTGGAGCACGGAGGGATCGGGGTTTGTGCACACGGAGTGAGTGAGAATTGCTGTGGAACCAGGCAGGCCCAGCTCAGCCCCTGCATCCACCAAGCTCTGAATTTGGGGAACCAAAAGCAGCGTGAAGCAAGAGTGTTCCTTCAGTTCCCCCCTCCCTCCTGCCCTGAGCCCCCTCTGCTCTTCCTTCCTGCCCGGGTGGGTTTGGGTTTGCTCCACACCTTTCTGTCACAGACACTTCCAGCTGGGGGCTCTGCTGGTGTTGTCTCCCTCCCCCAGACCCTCAGCAGATCCTTCTTTCCCAGTTTCCTCTATGGGCTCCATCTTGGAAAGCCATTAAAGGTTTGGTTTAATCAGGGATGTGTCTCTCAGCAAGGCTGACACAATTAATTAAATTAATGTGCTTTGTGACTAAATGGCTTTTCCCCTCAAGGCAATGTTAGCGTGGCACATCCGTTTCTGCCACTGCCAGCTATGATTTTTGCATTTTCTCCCAGTATTTCTCCCCTCCCTCAGAAGCACCCAGCTGACACAATATAATTTAGTTCCTCACACGTAGCAAGGATCAGCTCCACAGGCTGATTGAGTCACAATATTGTGCTCACATGCCAGCATTTGACATGCACACACTGTTCTGTAAAGCTCATTCTGCTGAAGGCACGTTACAAACACAGAGGAATTATAAAGAAACCAACCTCAAAATGCTTCACTCTCTGTAATTATTGTCCTCATTTCTTACTCTTACAGATTCTGTTTAGGTGACACAGTTAGCATCCACAGGATTAAGTGCAAGCTCCACTACTTATGAAAACACCAACCACAAACCCACAGGTTTTTTTCCTATAACTGCACCTTACAATTTTATACTTGAAGAGCTAAAAAAAAAAAATTAAAAAAAAAAAGAAACCCAAACAGTCTTTTAACGACTCCAACGAGTAAAATGCACCTTTCAGAAACCACAAAGATGTGAGGTTCTCATGTCACAGGGGCTTTCAGATGCGCCAGGCATGAGCAGTTTGATTTCAGCACAGAGTTTGATATGCCTGCCTTCAAAAAGAAGAATTTCAGGAGTTTTCTGAGTGCTCGTGTTCACAGAAGCAGTGAGTGGAAACGCTCGAGGTGATCCCAAGCTGTCTTTTGTAACCCTGAGGCAGCTCAGGCTCCTCTGATCAGGGTAAAAATAGAAACAGCGGAACTACTTTCAACAAAACTTGCAACACAGGAAGTGAATGAAATTCCACTTAACTATTGCTGGCTCAACAGAAGGCACCTTACACAGCCAGGCTCTGCAACACTCACAGGATTTCCTCAGAGTAACTAAAAGAATGGATTAATATTACATTTATTGCTTGTTCTACAGAATTTTTCACCATCAGCTCCTTCTTTTTCAGTGCTTTAGGTATTACAGAGCAGTTTCCTTATGCTCTGCTGAACCCTGACACTTTTCAGGTCACATAAATATATTTTAACACCTTTAATTCTGTGAGCAGAGCCTGCTCATCACTTCAAAAGTAACACAAAACACATAAACCATCCAAAACCATCATAATATTCCTATCAGCATGCAAATGGCTGTGACTGATGGGAAGCAGAAAGGACACCAGGCCACTGTGCTGACCACAAGGACCAAACCCAGCGACCTTTAAAGGATCTGGAATTATTATTTTTGGCACAAGTGTTGGTATTACATTATTTTTTCACTGTTAAGAAGCTAAAAATCCACTTGTAAAATTTAAATTTTAGGGATTATGCTTTCAAGAGAGGAATACATTTGGTATTAATAATGGCCTTTAAAAAGCTCAGCACATATTCAGAGGAGTGACAAGGTAAAGGATAAAACTCTCACTTAGGTAACAGATTCATTTATTTTACCAAATTCAGGGGATTACACAACAAATGTACTGCTCAGGACACTTCTCATTATACCTAATTTTGTCCTCTGTGCACTGGAATAAAACTTTGTATTTCAGGGGCTATTTGCAGTAGTTAAAGAGAAAAACACAGCACAAAAGCCCTGACTCCAAATCAAGAAACATTCCATATTTCATGATTCATCTTCACCATCTCAAAACTGGATATCAAGTGGTATCAGGACAAGGAGCTGGGGCAGCTTCAGAGTAGATATTAACAATATCTTTATTCTAAGGAAAAATATTCTTTCTTTCAGGGTCCTGGCACAGCTGCCATCCCTGGGAGTGCCCAAAGAACAACCTGGGACAGTGGGAGGTGTCCCTGCCCATGGCAGGGCTGGGATGGGCTGAAATCCAACCCCAGAAATCCCAAATGAGGAATCCCAGCCCTGAACACCCAAGAGCCACGATAAAGTTGCCAAGTAGCAGCAGCAGCAGAATTTTTGCCAGCCAGCATGGAGAAATCCATCACATTCCCAATGATAATTACTACAAATGAACCAATGCTTGTAATTCCACCCACAACAGCAAGTCCACAGCCTCCCATAAAACTCCACAGTTTTATAGGCTCTGAGAGGAAAGAAGAATGAAAATCTTCCTTCCTTATTATGCAATCATCTGAAATCTTGCATTTGTCCACAAATTGATTTTCAAGACGGTTGGTCCAATTTTAGACAGAAAGAAAACGAGAATGAATGCAGGCTTAAGCCAATTATGCTAAGTGTTACTTAAGTTCCAAAACTATCACCTAAACTGCAATTTAAAACCAAATTAGAAAGAAATAATTCACATTCCTCCCCTCCAACAACATTTGCATGATAATGAATTTCTTCTTGGGTAATAAGCAGTTAGTTAGTGTTCATATGCTGGAGCCTGGCAAGGAAACCTTTCTTGTGGGCAGCTTTGGAGCCTGTTCTTTTCTTTAAGATGTTCTAATTTAAATGCAGATGTAGACTTCACACTAGTGGGTTTTGTTTAAAAAAAAAAAAAAAAAAAAAAAAAGTGCTGTGCTGCTGTTTTAGAAGGAAGTGCCAGAAAGAGGACTCACACACACCATTCTGAGCCCCACATTTTGCACCATCTCCTTTTCCCTGGGCAGGAATGTGTGCAAGAGGTCTCAAAGATGAGATTAGAGAATCAACCCCCCTTCTCCCAGAGGGTTTTCTGGTTCAGGGTTTAACACAAATGTTTTCCAACTTTTTCCTCTTTAAATTCCAACCTTTTTCTTTTTCTTTTTTTTTTGTTTTTTTTTTTTCTCCAAGTCATTCTTCATGCACTTCCTTCCCCTTCAGAGATATGCATGGTCATTTCCAGGAGACATTAAACACTGGGAGCTTTTTCCTGTGTAAATTAGTGACTCCTAACATTGGAGAAGAATATGAAATCCTGCTGAGCCAGCATCCCCAAGCTCTTGTCAGAAGAACAATTAAACATGGACCAACTTCCCAAAGCTTTTTTTTACCTCCATGCTCTATGGAAAAAGTTTATTGTATTCCTTGCTTAACCCCATTTTCTTTACAGATATATTTTTACTTTAACTAGCTTTATTAACAATTTGTTTCCCACAGCTGAAGCAGAAAAAATACCTTGTGCCACTCCTTAAACATCCAGTCCACATCCTGAAAAATTATTTCTCCTCACTCACCCTGCAGCTTCCAGAGCTGTGCTCTAATGTGGAAACATTTGCAGTGCTCTGATTTTATTTAGAAAATAACCTCTCTGAATTTTCCCTCCTTATAAACTGGTTTAACATAATTAGTAAATTTGTTACCAATTTTCACCAATTTTCTTTGGTGAAAAATGGACTCTTCAGCCTAATTAATCCCTTCCCAAGGAACAGACAATTCCTCTACCTGTCCACTGACCAACAAGCTATTTTTCACTCCTGCCATGTCAAGTATAATCTATTTACACAACTGCAAAACCACTGCTGCAAGAAGTAATTTATGTAGTGTGGAAAGCTGACAAATTGCAGCTCTTCTGTGCAAGCAAGAGGGCTGAGAAGTAAAAGCTTCCTGCAATGGAAACAGAAAAAAAAAAATAGTCCAGCAAAACCACCAAGCCTCTAAATGAAACTGAAATCGAGACCTGAGGCAGGTTCAGCATGTTCAGAGTAAGAACAGCACTGCCAAGCAATGCAGCCATCACATTGCAGGGAAAATATATTTATTTCATCTTTTTTTGTTGTTGTTAAAAAGGAAACTGAAAAAGTTCACAATGGAGAAGTCACTTATTTACCCCTAAAGGAAGCAGCAGCTCTGGAAATGTGCTCAGCCTCAATAATTCCTAATAACTGCACACAGCCAACAAATCATTGGATCTTTTGCCTTTACCTTCTTACAATCATGCAAGAAAATATCCAAAATTATTAAGTAGAAACACTACTTGTTTCCAAGCCTGCAGATGTTACTTTTAGCTGTCAAAACTCAGTGGAGCAACACAGTATCTCTAATAAAAACCCCCAAGTCACCAAGTTGCATTTGATCTCCTCGCTAAAATTCAGTTTTAAACAGTAGCCAGAAGTTACTGCTCCTACCTATCAGTCAGGAAATGCACCCAGAGCTTTAAAAGCACCCTCAGCAGCATGAATTTTTAAACAGACATGGAAGTGAGCTAGAGCAGAATTTAAATAGCATCTTGAAAGCTCTCCTAACAAAACAAGTGAGCTCTCCTCACAAAACTCACAGCGTGAGTTTAAGGCAGGAGAGCTACAGCCATGGTTAATTTATATATTTATAGTCTGAAGCACTGCACACCAAAACCACAGAGCTACAGAGACCTCCCAGATGTCTGAGGGGAAGCACAGAGAGAGCAAGTGGGAAAGAACAGGAATAGAGGGTGATGCTCAGGTGATCAGGGCAGTTCTGATCCCACCTCAGGCATTTTTCATGGGCTGGAGGAGCAAACTGCAAACTCCAAACCTTCACACTGCTGATGGAAATGGCAAAATTGTGCCTTTTGCTCTACACCACGAGCCATCTGGGGGAGAAAATAAGGGCATACACAACAGGCTGCAAAATGAATGCAAAGTCTGGAGGAGAGGAGGAAAAAAGCTTCAAAAACAGGGACAAAAAAGTTAGAAATTTCAAAATAACAAATCTGTTAAAACTTTAAAGTCCTGCTCTCAAAACACTGCAGAATAATGGCCATAAGCATGCACGAGATCAAGAGCAAATTAGATTTTTTATATATACATATATATATATATTTATACACAGATATACAAACTGCCATGAGTACATTCCCAGTGAACACCAGACTCAGTTTCTATTTATTTGCTTTACAGACTACTGGCCATCTTCCATAAAGCTTCTCCCACACTTGGAGTATTTGAATTTATTAATGTATTAATAAATCATTATTTATTTTGAATTTATTAATTCTTACTTAAAAAGATCTATATTTTTCTTCAGCTCCTAGCAAGGTGAGAAAATTTCAGTTTCTTCATTTTCGATTAGTATATATATATACTAATTATATATATATTATATATATAATATATATACTAATTATATATATTATATATATTATATATATATAATATATTTTATATATAAAATATATATTATATATAAAAATCTATATTTTACATAAATAGGTATAGATATAAATTTCTGCATTTCTAGTATACACATTCTATATCTACAGGTGCGTTTATAGCAGAAATTCATTTACTTTAATTAACAAATAGCACTGAAGTATTGGGTTCCAAGAGCTCCCACAACCATGGAATCTGGCACTGGCAGTGCAGCATTTAACAGAATCCCCAAAACCAAAATGCTCATTCTTTGTGTAGGTATCTCTTGAACTGGTACACAAATCACAGGCACTGGCTGCTCCTCTCTTGTCCTTTTTTGTGACAAATTAAAGAATTGAGAATTCTTTAATTTGTCACAAAATTTAATTCTTTAATCCCAAGGCCAGCAGCAGAGGAAGATGCCATGAGAGCGGCCAGGATGTGATGCTGCTTTAATGCTCGTGTTTAACACAAGTGTCCCCACAGTTCCTTCCCTGCTAAAGCTGTTTATTCATAAATGGGACAATCAGCAATTCCCCCAGGACTCCTGTGCCTGCTGTGACAGCAGCAGCCTCTGCTGCAGCCCTGCCATTGCCATCCATCAATCTGCATTTCCCCTGCTCCCTCCAGTCAATTAGTTGGATTACAAACCAGCTAGGATGATTAACCCCCTGGAATTACTTCTCTCTGCTCCTCTCTGAAAAACCAAGGCACTGGAGGTGGGATTTTGGATTCATGACTGACACAGCCACCATTTACCCATCAGATTTATGACAGATCACAATACACACACAGTTAACAGCACTCCAGAATGAAATTTCCATTTTTTAAACCATTCTTCAATCCAAGCAGCACCAGCAATGCCTTCTGGAGCCACTGTCAGCCTTTGGTAGGAGCTCAATATCATGGAATATGCTACACAGAGTTCAATATTAAACCAGAAACATGTGCCAACACTTTTCCCCCTCCAGTACTTCCAAGCTGTTGCCAGGCCGTTAACCACATTCTCCCCAGGGCAATTATCTTCAGCCACTGGGTGGTTTTCACATTTTTTCCACCTTTTTTTTTTTAATTTAATTCAACATCTACTCCAAAAACCTGAAATGAGTTCAGTGTTACAAATGTATGCCTTGCATATCTCTGCACAAATGTGTAAGATTCATCTTTCCCAGAGCTTTACTCTACTCTTCATTCCTTTTGTCTTTTCCTAAAGCTGGATGAGGAAACACCTTCTCAGGTACACTAAGTTAATATTATTTTGCTCAAGAGAGCCTGATATTCAGTTTCTACCTCCACCTACCCCTTTTTTAATGCTGTTCAACCTGAAGGTGCCCCTTGACCTCAGCTATGCCTTTGTACAAAACGAAAGGAGCTGACAACAGATCTACCTTAACACAAAGCTTCCAACGCATTTAATTCCTCCAACAAACATCTGAACCCATTTCTCTCCATTACCTAGGCTGGGAGTTCTCCTCGTACATCCTCTCCTTCCCTTCCTTGAAGAGGCTGATGGTCTGCTTGGTTTTCTTCATCAGGTTCTCCATGAAGACCCTGAAGTACTCGTTGTCGCCCAGGGTCTCCATCTTGCCCTCGTAGCGGGACAGGATGGTGCGCAGGTGCTGGTAGGTGTCGGGCAGCAGGTCCAGGATGTAGGGAGGGCTGTTCTTCAGGGCCAGCTTGGGGTTTTGGCACAGACGTACCACCTGTGGCATTGCAGAGAGCAGCTCTGTGAAAACTCCAGGAGAGGAGCACGAGCAGGGGTTAAACACAAGTCACGCGTTTGGTGTCATTTGTTGGGCAAGTCCAGATGGGAGCACAGAATCCCAGAATCACTGAGGCTGGAAAAAACCTCAGAGATCGAGTCCAACCTGGTCCCCACCTCGCCAATCAGAGCAGAGCATTCCTTGGATACCTCCACCACCTCCCCTTCCAAAGCCTGACCATCCTTTCCATGGAGAAACCCCTCCTGATGTCCCACCAGAACCTTCCCTGGTGCAGCTTGAAATCCTTTCCTTGTCCTGGGAGCAGAGCCCAACCCCAGCTCACCACAACTTTCAGGGAGTTTTAGAGTGCTCAGGTCTCCCCTGAGCCTCCTTTTCTCCAGATACTGAGCCCAGCCACCATAAAAGAATGCAATTTCTGGGCTGAAGTGCATGTGGAGTGATGAAACTCATGATAATAAATTGATGTGACAGGGGAGGGGAAAGGAAGCCACTTCACCATCCGCCATAGCCAAATGTTTCCATTATCTAAGCTGAGAATTAAAGGGAGAGTCGATGGCAAAGCAGCCACTTGAAAAAAGTATAAACTTTCAGTTCTATAAAGGGCTGGAGTTGGAGCTGTGAGGTCAGTTTTGGATCAAGTGTACAAGGTAAGAAGCAGCAATCTGACACTTCTATATTCTGTGATTTCCAGCAAACCTGAGCACAAAATGTGGCCACACTTTGCTAAAGTTCTTCCCTATAATGAACTTTATGTGGCTGCTTAACATCCAGCATATAAATGAGGTCTAAACTCATGACACTGAGGGAATTACAGATATCAAACAGTGCAGAATGCAAAACTTCAGTAAAGTGGATAAGAAAAAGCAAAGGGACAGTTTAACATCCTTTTGCAGCATCTCATTCCCACAAAACCTTGTGAAACCTTCAAGAGGAATTGAGCAGTTCCCTACAGTGCAGGCTTAAATACCTACTTCCTTTAAATATAGATGGTAAACAGAGTCATTCCTCCTGAAACACTGCTTTAGCTTTTCACTTTGCCATTTAGGGTATGTGCAAAAAGCAACCTTGGGAAGCGACACCTCCAATTTTATCTGACTTACAGCAGTGCCTGTACCAAGAGCTGACCTGAGAAAGGTTCAATTCCAGCCAAGAGAAAGGCACACAGTGTATCCAAACTCCAACCAGAAAAATCAGACTGCTGGCAAAAAAAAAATAAACACCTAAAAAAGCTTCTGCAAGAATACATGGGAAAAACAAACGACTAAAACTTTCCCTCCATTTTGAGGAGGCTGCCAAGGCCTTGAGATAAAGAGATGGTTGGCCAGACAGCTGATTTAGTCAATTGATGCTGATGCCTCAACTGCTGCTTCCTTGGAGCCTGTGAACATTGCACACTGAACCATATCAACAAATTGAGTCAACACATTTGCCCCCTGAAAAAAAAATAAAAATAGTTTCACTATGAGCACGAAGAGGTTCTAAATCTGCTCCTCAGGCCCAGCTGAGCTGTGCTCTGGGCAGCAAAAGCTTTTCAGCAGAAATTGTTTATTGTACAGTGGGTTGAAAACGTTAACAAACACAGTCAGCTCTGAGGAGGAAGCACATGAAGCAAGCAGAGCCTGCACTTCCCTCATCTTGCTGGAAATAGAGAACAATTTGGCTGCCACACTCTGAAATGACCCAGCTATGGGAGCAGCAGACCTGCTGCATTTCAGACTCTGATATCAATTAAAACAATTCCCCTACAGCAGCAGAGAGTTCTGCAAACTGCTCATTCTCAGAGCCCCTGTAAAATGCTTCCCAAGAAGCAGATTCCTCTAACAGTTAACTGAAAGGTCAAAATTTGCTGGTATTTTATTATCAAATCAGCTTCTTTATTTACCAAGCAGACCAAAATTAGCTAAGATGAGCAGTTAAACAAAACTGCATAACTAAGAACTGCTGCCTCATGAGCAAACTTGGGGTTTTTACACCACAGCAGCAACAAGAGCATTTTGTGGCATTTTCCTTGTTTCTCTAAGTGTGCACTTGCAGCATCATGACAACATCCAAAGGAATGTTCCCAGCCCTGGGAACAGCTGCCCCTCAGCAGCCTTCCACAGGGACCAGCAACGTGGAAGGAAATTGAGCAAAAAAGCAGAAAAATATTTTTTTTTGTTTAGGTGTGATGGCAACGAACAGAAGCAATCCACGGGTTTAAATTATCATCCAAAATGTGCCTGGCTCATGTTGTGTTCTCTGAGGAACAAACCATTTAGGGAGATGGTTTTGGGTTTTCAGACACACCAATAAAGCTCAGCATGAAGAGAGGTGGGCCTGTGAAGAACCTGAAAATTGACTTCATCCATTTCCATTTTCCAAATGCAAGTCAAAAATCAATTTTCCCAACTGAGTTTTGAGGAAAGAATCTGTTATGTACTCATTCTAGGAAAAATAATCTCATCTACATTTTTGAGGCCTGGAATTGAATCTTTCCCCTCAACAATCTGCAGCTTGCCTTGACTAATTCTGGATTTAAGAGTCCCAGGCCTGATGAGCATCCAGGGGCTACTCCCAGGTATGATTTTCCCTCTCAGGGCAGTTCTGAAAACTCATTTTCTCCTTCCTTTACTGCACTGAGATCACTCCTCATTCCAGTGCAACACAACAAAACCTACTCAAACATCTCTTATCTCTTGCTAGACTTGTGTTTGGCCTTTCTTCTCCTCACAATGAAGGTGACCCGCAGTGGCACTTCTCTATATCAGTTCTAGGAACTGAATGGTATCAGGAAACCCTTTAGGGAAGCTTTATCTCAAAGCTCCTCTTCCTCCTCCGTGCCTTCCCACATTTATTGCACTCTGCTCCATCCCAAGCAGCTCATGACTAACCCACCTATTCCTCAAATACCACCCACAGCAGGAACTCCAGGGGGCTGCATTTCATCTCTGCTCTGCACAGAAATGCAGAAATGTCACCTCATTCAGCTGAAGGGGAACATCCAGCAGGGATGGGAAGGGATATTTTATGTCCATGCTCTGTGTGACCACGTGTAGCTGTGGGAGAAATGGCACTGACAAAAAAATTAGGGCTTCAAATGAAAGAATCTGAAAGACATAAATATGTCAGGCAGCTTATGGAGAGCATTACAGGGAAAATATTTGGACAAGAATCAACTTGCATAGGAAATTCATCAGTCACATCCCAAAGCAGAGATGCACGAATGCTTTGACAACAGCAGCTAATTATGCAGACTAACAAATGAGGTCGTGAGTGTGGTGTACCCACACAGACACAGCACGCAGCTCTGAGAGGCAAAAACATCATTTATTAAACATGCACACAGGCAGGTTTTTATCTGCACCTGGAATTTCATCTTCCTGGCCCAGAAATCTCACCCATTCTCAACACCTTCCATTCATTTATCACTCCTCACCGTGAGCTTTGCTGGGTTTTTGTTACACCACGAAAGAGATTTTAATTCAGATGTGTTCTTTGAGTGTGCATAAGTACAGCTGAAATCTAACTGAAATCTGAAAGGCTTTTCAGAGCCAGAATTCTCCTTTTGTACAAATCAGACTGAGTAAGGCTTCAAGCCTGAGAGCTTCTGCATGCTGCCTATGAGTAAACCTGGAGTAAAAGAGCTTGATGTAACTTGTGACAAATACAGCAGCAGCCCTGGCTTTTCTGTCAGTGGAGAGAGAACACACCCAACCTGCTATAAACACCTAAAGCTGTGAAATTACCCCCAAAAAACACCCTGCTCCATTTTAAAACGCCACAATAATCAGCTTTTTATTCAGGCTAATCTTTTCCTTCGAGCAGAGCGGGCCATGAGCTCAAACACAAGCTGCCATCTCTATCCACACATTCTGTAGATGACAGTGTGCATTCTTACAGGTTACACTTATTTAGGGTCCTGTTTCCATGCCCCAGCTGCCTTTGCTACACCAGCACTTGGCCCTCAGAGTGTGTAACAGAGCCAATGGCACCTCTCAAAGGGGTTTTTTGCTCTGCCCCAGTCTCTGTAGGTGATCAAAGCTCATCCCAGGCTCAGCAAGGCACAACCATAAACCCTGCCTTTTGTGGGGCCAGCCAACACAGAGTGATTTCTTGGCAGGAACAGCATTTAATACTCCTTTAAAGAAGTCATTTGCTCTGCCTGCTTTTAGCACTTACTGCAGGAGGCTCAGCCACTGCATGGATAAACAATGCAGGGGAAAGGGAAGGAAAATGCACAAGCCTGAGGGGCAGTTGGATGAGGGATGCCCAAAATCCCTGCCTGCTCTGCTCCCAGAGGGGAGGGAGGTGGCCAGGTGACAGTCCCCAAGGCCTGGGGGCAACTTGGGTGATGCTCTCACTCTACACCACTTGTAGGGCCCTAAACTCAGTGCCATAAACTGCACTGCACATTTCAGACTGCAGCATGCCAAGCCCGGCCTTGATTTCAGGGCTGAACAGTAATTATCAATGAAAATTCCACAAAAACGTTCCATTTTTTATTTTGTGCCTATTTCTGTGTGCCTGCTTTCACTCACTTGATCATTCCCTGACAACCCCCCAGCATTTCTGGAAACCCTGGACTGAGCAGCACACCTAGCCAGGCCAGTAAATCAAATATCCCATCACACCAACAGGCCAAAAGGTCTGGTGTCCTGCCCCCGGCAAGAGCCATTTCCTGGCATTTGAAAAGGAGGAGGAGGAGGAGTGGAGAGTCTTAATGACCCCAGAGAGCCCCTCCTGAAGGTGTGGGGCTGGAAGAAGGCCTTTCCAGCTCCCACGCCACAAGTTTTTCTTGTTAAACATGACTTGATACTTTATCTTCCTCTAACTACTGATTGCACAAGGGTTTATTCAGGCTTTTACAGTTTTCCCTCAGTTTTAAGGAAAAGGTTTTGTCCTGAGTGCAGCAACACATTCCAAAAGGAATAACCTGGCCTGCCACAAAGCTTCACCATCCATTACCCACACACCAGGCTCTATTTGCTTCCAAGGAGCAAACCCTGGATTTCTCCCTTGTCCTGCTGCTGTCACCACCTGCAGCTCCCCATCCCATTCCCAGCACCACCAGTGCCCAGCCCAGCACCTACAGGACTGGAATTATCTATCCATGTATATGATTAATACAGATATTATTCTACAGGCTTGGAAGGGACCCACGAGGATCATCCTGGCCCTGCACAGGACACCCCAACAATCCCACTCTGTGCCCAAATGCTGAGCTCTGGCAGCCTTAGGGCTGTGACCACTGCCCTGGGGAAGGACCCCAGATCCTCTCAGGCACTTCCAAATCCTCCATTCCAAACTGCCCCCTCTTCCTCCACCTTGTTCCTTGCAGAGCTGCTGATCTCCCTTCGTGCCTTCCCATGCTGGCATCCCATTGTGGTGCTGCCTCCCCTCCATGGCTCACCTCTCCACCAGGCTCCACATGGAATCACAGCATGGTTGGGGTTGGAAGGACCTTAAAGCCCATCTTGTCCATGGCAGGGACACCTTCCACCACCCCAGGCTGCTCCCAGCCCTGTCCGGCCTGGCCTTGGGCACTGCCAGGGGCAGCCACAGCTTCTCTGGGCACCCTGTAACAGGGCTGCCCACCCTGCCAGGGCACAATTCCTAACTCCCAATATCCCACCAGTGCCAAGCCATTCCCCCTTGTGCTGTCACTCCATGCTCACCACATCCTTCCCCCAAAGCTCTGCCCCCCATTCTGTGCCCAGGCACCCCTGAACCCCCCAAATATCCCCCCTGGAGCCCCCGATGTCCCCCTGGAGCCCCAGCCCCTGCCCTCCCAGCCACCTCCACAATTCCAGGCTCATCCCAGATCCCCCCCTGACCCCAGAGCCCCGAACCCCCCAGGCCTGCCCTGTGTCACAGCCACCCCTCCCCACCTTATCCATGAGCTTCCAGCACTTCTCCACCATCTTCTTGTCCACGGCGCCGGGCTGGTGCGGCCCGAGGTGGTGGTGGTGCGGCTGGAACGCGTCCTTCATCAGCCCGATGAGCCCGCCGGGGCCCTTCTTCAGCGGCGCCGACATGGGGGCGCCCACAGCCGGCCCGTGGGGCCCGTCCGGCACCGGGGCCGCGGCCCTGGAGGGGACCGGGCTGAGGGCGCTCCGGGCCGGGCCGGGCCGGGCAGGGCGGCGGCGGCGGCGGCCGTGGGCGGTGGCGGCGGCGGCGGCGCCCGGTTCCAGCGAGGCCCCGCCCTCTTCGCCGGCGCTGATTGGTCGCTCTCCCCCCCTCGCGCCCGGACACGCCCCCTCCTCCGGGGTGGAGCCAACGCTGATTGGTCGCGGAGAGACGCGCATGCGCAGTGTGGCGGCGTGAGGGCGGAGCGGCGGCCATGCTTGGTGCGGGCGGGGCGGGGCGGGGCGCGGTCGCCATGGGAACGCGGGGGCCGCGCTCGCCCCGCCGCCTCCGGGACGGACCCGCGGCCTTCGCGGCCCTTCCCGTGCCCGCCTTGCGAAACCGCAGCGCTTCCGCTTTCCCGGACACGCGTTCCCTTTTCTAAGAACGGCCCCGACGCGGGGAAGCGGGGCTGCACGCCCCCTCTCCCGCAGAGGGATGTGCCCGAGGCTGGAGCGGCACCGGCAGCGGCAGGGAGGGGATGGGAACGGGAGAGCGTCCGGTGCACCTGGCAGGTACCTGAGGCCTCTCCTCGCAAAGCAGGGGAGGCAGAGCCCACCGGGGCTGAGTCCCCGTTCCCGGCATCACGGCTCCAACCGGAGAAGGAGCAGGAGCCCGGCAGTGAGAGCAACAAGGAGAGAAAAGGGGAGCAGGGAGAGAAAAGGGACTAGGGGGAGAAAAGAGAACCAGGGGGTCAAAAGGAGGCAAGGGAGAGAAAAGGGAACCAGGGGGAGAAAAGGAGATGGGGGAGAGAAAAGAGGACCCAGGAGAGAAAAGAGAACCAGGGGGAGAGAAGAGAACCAGGGGTCAAAAGGAGGCAATGGAGAAAAAAGGGAACCAGGGAGTGAAAAGGGACCAGGGAGAGAAGAGGGGAGCAGGGAATCTAAAGGGAACCAGGGAGTTTGTCAGAGCTGACACCACTAAACCTTTAAAAAATTACAATATGGGCTTGAGAGTCAGTTGAGTTCTGTTTCTTTGCTGCCTTCAGATCCTCTTTTCATCTCCTTTCCAGGCAGAAGAACACATCCTTTTGCACAAACCAGCTGTGGCTGCTACCACAGGGGCTGTGACAGGAAACCAGGCAAAGGCAAACTGTGGGTTTGCCCTCATCAGTTTGGAGAACACGAGCACCCCAAACTAGGGCCTGGAGGTTGGACAGCACAGCCCCAGTCCCTGGATCAGCCTCCTTCAGCGAGCTTTGTGGCACCCACTTGCTGAGGAGCCAAATGGACAGCAAGGCAGGAAGCTGCACTAAACACAACAAGGGAGCCCAGCATGGATTGGTTATAAAACTCCCTGCCTTCATTTTATTGCCTTTGGTAAAGCTTGGTAAATATTTCTGGGACAGGCAACTCCTTGTCTGGCTTTAATTACCTGGGCAAATTTTCCTAAGGATTATATTGACCTCAAATATGTCAACATTTATTGAGGCCGTGTTCCTGAGGCTTTTCCCATTAGGTGCTAATGGATTCTGGCTAATAGTCAAGCAGGATTGACCACCAGCAGGTGCCCTGGCCAGCTCCACACTACCACAACTACCTGGGGAGAGAACTGGGGAGGGCAACACCGCCTTTGTGAGAGCCAAGTACAAAAATCTCCATGGCTCTGATCCAAAGAGATCAGGGAACACGCTTGAGTAATTGCATTCCTGACTATCTGCTTCTCTGGGCATGATTCACCCCGAGCTGGGCTGTGAGATTTCAAGCAAAGGCTGATTTTGCTGGGGACTGTTGTGACTGTCTCACTTGGGACTTTTGGGAGGGTTTCACTTGGGATTATTGGGGCTGATGCAGGGACCCCACACCTTGGTGCTGCTGGGGGCTCCCAGCCAAGCTTTTCCCACCTCTCCTAGCCTGCCCTGCTCCTTCCTGGGCTGTCAGCTCCCAAAATTTCTGGACAAGGACTTTTTGCCCCCCAGCTGCCTGCACTGAGCCCAGAGGACTCCAGTGTGGCGCTTCCGTTCTCGCTCGAGAAGGGGCCGAGGTAAAACCTCAGCCAGAGGTTTGTGGTTCTTGGCCACATGCAAAACTCTGTGCTCGTTTTCACTCTCCCACGCTTGGCAGAGAGGTGAAATTTCCCCTCTGGGATCCCCCCCCGGGCCCCCTCCCCCAGCATTGTCACCACCCTGGTGACAATGGGCAGGAACGGATGTGTCACCTGCAAGGGGAACCCTTGGCATGTTCCTGATGTGTCACCTGCAAGGGGAACCCTGAGGATGCTCCTGATGTGTCACCCTCAGGATGCTCCTGATGTGTCGCCTGCAAGGGGAACCCTCAGGAACAGCCCTTGCTGTGGAGCACAGGGGATGCCTGCAGGAGTTTGCTGTCAATTCCTGCAGGTGCAATGCCCAGAAGCTCTCAGCCCCCACCCTCCCAGCAGCACACCTGGACAGCTCCCCACATCCACTGTCCAGCTCCAGGCTTGGGAAGAGAGGATGGATCTGGCCCTGGGATGTGCTGCCCATAACATCACCCACACAAACAGCAGCGTGGATTTGTCCTTTAATCACCCCAAAAGGGTGGTGCAGGAGCAGGGTGGTGCTGGCTGGCGGGCACTCAGTGCCCACAGGTTCAGGGAGAGGAGCAGCACAGGAGAGATGTCCATGCACGTGCAGATGTGAGCCAGCCCTGGAGTCCCCTGGCTCATGGTGCAGAGGGGCAGCACCCCAGCTCTCCTGGGAACTCCCAGAGCCTGGAGCTGGGCAAGGGCTTCAGTGCAATGTCCTGAGCAATCCCTGGAGGTAGCTGGGCAGGCAGACACAGCTCTGTGGTCAGGGTAGGAGGAGCTGCCAGTGTGGTTGGTACAAGCTCTGAGGCAGCCTGGGTGGGCAGAGATGAGTCCCTGGGAGGGTCATGCTGTGAGCCAGGCACGGAGACACAGGAGCTGCGTGTGCAGGGTCCATGCTGAGCAGTGCTGAGCCCGAGGGCTGCCCGTGGCCTGGGTGGAGGTGCTGTGTGGGAGAGCCTGTCCAGAGGCTCCTGGGCTGTTAGAATGCCTGGCACAGCTTTGTGTGCTCCTCCTGGCGCTGGCTCTGCAGGGACACAGGTTGGAGGGGTCTTTCTGCCTGGCCCCTGTGGCCAGGGGAGCACACAGCCTCCTCCTGGCAGCACCACAGGTGCCAGGAAATGTTGGGATGGGTGGAACAGGAGGGTGGCAGCACTCAGAGCCCTGCCAGGCTGTGAGCACTGCCCTGAGCAGTTACCTGTATGATCTCTATGCTGTTGGCAGCAGCCATCAGCCAGGACACAGGTCCCTTGGGTGCCACCTCAACGTCACAGGGTGCAGGGGAGCCACTTCGAGAAGGCAGGGAGGGCGTGCAGGAGCCTGAGGCAGGGTCGCTGTCCTCAAAGAACTGCAGGGGGGACAGCCCGATCTGGAAGAGCAGAAGAGGGATGGACACACAGCCCCTGAGGGGGACACCCATCCCATTGTGCAGCCCCACAGCACCCCAGGGCTCCCCAGCCAGAGCAGGAGCGTGGCCCCAGGACCTACCGAGTGGTAGAACTCGTCCCCAGCGGGGTCGATGACCAGCAGCGTCACCTGATCCTCCCGGGCGCGGATCCTGTGCACCGTCTGCTCGTGGTCCAGCCCCTCGATGCTCTCCCCGTTCACGGCCAGCACTCGGTCCCCTTCCCTCATCCCTGCCTGCTCTGCTGGCAGCCCCACATCCACATCCCACAGGAACTGGCCTGCCACAGCACAGGGAGGGCGCAGGGGCTCACAGAGGGGAACTGGCTCTGCTGACCCCCGTGTGCAGGTGTATATACAGGGTATAGAGCTGTCAGCTCTTCCCAACCCTCAGAAACGCCTTGCTCGCGTACAAACTGCCCCTCTCAGGGTGGGGACAGGTCCCAGTGCAGGCACAGAGCTGTCAGCTCTTCCCAACCCTCAGAAACGCCTTGCTGACATACAAACTGCCCCTCTCACCTACTCCTCCCGAGCTGCAATCATCCTCCTTGAGCAGGAACCCATAGCCAGCAGGACCCTTCACCAGGTGCAGGTGGGGACAGGTCCCATTGCAGGCACAGAGCTGTCAGCTCTTCCCGACCCTCAGAAACGCCTCGCTCAGGCACAAACTGCCCCTCTGAGCCCTCTCACCTACTCCTCCCGAGCTGCAGTCATCCTCCTTGAGCAGGAACCCGTAGCCAGCAGGACCCTTCACCAGATGCAGCTCCCGGACCTTGAAGGGCAGCCTGGAGGTGTCAGCCAGGGCAGCCGTGACCCGCAGGCCCCGCAGGCGGTAGAACTCCTCCACAGCGCTGGATGCCACCAGCAGTGTCACCTTGTTGCCGCTCTGCTTGAGCTGCATGGGGAGCACAGGTGACATTCTCAGTGACATTCTCAGCCCCATCTCTCACCCCCCATGGCAGGAGCAGGCACCTTTCTGGTGAGCTGGGTGTGGGAGTAGCTCTTGACGCTGTCCCCGTTGAGCTCCAGCAGCCAGCAGCCCGGTGGCACCCCTGCTCTGTCCGCTGGCCCGTCCTGCAGCACCGACAGCTGGAAGGTGCCCTTGGTGCCTGCAGGAGGAGCAGAAGGGGCATTTTGGGGTGGGTGAGGTGCTACAATGGGGAGGCTCGTGGTGGCAGCATCTTGTTTTACCTTCTGGACACGACACGCTGAAGCCAAAGCCGCTTTTGTCCCTGGTGACGTGGCAGAGGCGCGGGCGGATGTCCTCGGGCAGCATCTGGGACAGGTCCCTGCCCAGGGCTTTGGCTGCTTCGTAGGAGTCACCATCCAGCACTGCCAGCAGGACCTGGTTCCCACTGGCCTTGATCTTCTGCACCACCTGGAAGGACCCAGGAACCCTGAGCAGGCACCCTGTGATGGGGTGGGGTCCCTGGGGTCAGCAGGGCTCGTGCATGTGGTGGTGTTTGCAGGGTCCCAGGATGGGGGGAGAGATGAGGATCTGACTCCAGGTTTCAGAAGGCTGATTTATTATTTTATTATATGTATTATATTAAAACTATACTAAAAGAATAAAGGATTTCATCAGAAGGCTAGCAAGCAAGAAGAATGAAGTGAATAACAAAAGCTTGTGTCTGACCAAGAGTCCAAGACAGCCGGACTGTGATTGGCCATTAATTAGAAACAATCACATGAGACCAATCCCAGATGCACCTGTTGCATTCCACAGCAGCAGATAACCATTATTTACATTTTGCTCCTGAGGCCTCTCAGCTTCTCAGGAGAAAAAATCCTAGGGAAAGGATTTTTTAAAACATATATGTGACATATCACCTTTTTTATCTTAATTAAATTAAAAAGAAAAGTGTATGTAATTTCATCTGCTGGGCCCTTGCAGAGGAAAGAACAAACACTTGACAGGTTATCTGTTGCCAATCAAAACCTCAATCAAGTGCTGATGTGGAATGATCAGGGAAATTCTTCACCTGTAGAACATCAAATTCTATCAAATCACTAAAACAATCTTACAATATAAGAAAATGCAAAAACAATGCAAAGAGAGTTCATTGCTTCAAGTCCAAACAGCTGAGTCAGGCATCCTCAGTGCCCCTGGCTGGGCAGGACCCAGGCATTCCCATGGGGATCAGGAATAAGGGATCCCAGGGACCAGGCCTTCCCATGGGGATCAGGAATAAGGGATCCCAGGTGTTCCCATGGGAATCAGGGATCAGGAATTAGGGATCCCAGGCATTCCCATGGGAATCAGGGATCAGGGATCCCAAGGATGCAGGTGTTCCCATGGGAATCAGGGATCAGGAATCAGGGATCCCAGGTGTTCCCATGGGAATCAGAGATCCAGGGGTTCCCACGGGGATCAGGAATCAGGGATCCCAGGTGTTCCCATGGGAATCAGGGATCAGGGATCCCAGGTGTTCCCATGGGAATCAGGGATCCAGGGGTTCCCAGGTGTTCCCATGGGAATCAGGGATCCAGGGGTTCCCACGGGGATCAGGAATCAGGGATCCCAGGGGTTCCCATGGGAATCAGGGATCCAGGGGTTCCCACGGGGATCAGGAATAAGGGATCCCAGGGGTTCCCATGGGAATCAGGGATCAGGAATCAGGGATCCCAGGGGTTCCCATGGGAATCAGGGATCAGGAATCAGGGATCCCAGGTGTTCCCATGGGAATCAGGGATCAGGGATCCCAGGGACTCAGGGATTCCCATGGGAATCAGGGATCAGAAATCAGGGATCACAGAGACCCAGGGATTCCCATGGGAATCAGGAATCCTCATGGGAATCAGGGATCCTAGGGACCCAGGCGTTCCCATGGGAATCAAGGATCAGGAATCAGGGAATCCCATGGGAATCAGAGATCAGGAATCAGGGATCAGGAATCAGGGATCCCAGGGATTCCCATAGGAATCAGAGATCAGGAATCAGGGAATCCCATGGGAATCAGGGATCCCAGAAACCCAGGGATTCCCATAGGGATCAGGGATTCCCATGGGTATCAGGAATCAGGGATCAGGAATCAGGGATTCCCATGGGAATCAGGGATCCCAGGGACCCAGGCGTTGCCATGGGATGCTCCCAGCTTACCCTGAGGTGGTCCATGTGGTCCACGAAGTGGCCATTGACCTGGAGCAGGCGGTCCCCGTCCTGCAGGCCCCTGCGCTGGGCCACCCCCCCCAGCTCGATCTGCCGGATGACGTGGCCCTGGCAGCCCAGCTCCTCGTGCAGGCAGAAGCCGAACGTCTCAGTGCTCTCCTTGGTCAGCAGGTAGAAGCGGGGCTCCCCCACGCCCTCACCGTCTGTGTGGGGGCACAGCCCGTGAGCAGGGCCCTGCAGGGATCCTCACACAAGTTCTGCACCCCACCCTGGGCTGGGGAGCTGCTCATCCCTCCTGTGGTCACCTCCCACAGGTCCCCAGTGGGACAGAGAGCTCAGGACCCCAGCAGTGCCCAGGTGCCACAGCCCCCTGCACAGACAGGGACACCCAGGTGCCACAGCCCTGTGCAGACACAGGGACAGACAGGTGTCACAGCCCCCTGCACAGACAGAAGGACACCCAGATGTCACAGCCCTGTGCAGAGACAGGGACAGACAGGTGTCACATCCCCTGCAGACACAAGGACACCCTGGTGCCACAGCCCTGTGCAGAGACAGGGACACCCAGGTGTCACAGCCCCCTGCACAGACAGAAGGACACCCAGGTGTCATAGCCCCTGCAGACACAAGGACATCCAGGTGTCACATCCCCCTACAGACACAGGGACAGACAGGTGTCACAGCCCCCTGCACAGACAGAAGGACACCCAGATGTCACAGCCCCTTGCAGACACAAGGACACCCTGGGAGATGAGGGCGTGTATTTACCCGTGTCCTCAGTCAGGGTCAAGGCTGGGTTGTCGATCCCAACTTTGGGGTTAAATTCAAATTTTCTGAAATGATAAAGGGCAGGAGAGGCCACGTTAGTGCAGGGTGGCCTTGCCCCTGCCTCCCCCAGCCTTGGGGAGCTTGTTCCTCCATAAAGGGCCAACTGAGGCCTGTGCCTCCTTTTCCTTGGGGAAAGCCAGAGGGGATTTCCCTCTTGGACCATTCCCCACGTCTCTCCTGAGCCCCAGAAAGCCCCTGGTCAAGGGGAGATCAGCACTTACATGATGGACATCTTGTCTCCCTCGAGGCCTGCAGGGGGAGAGGAGAGGTCAGCACAGGAGGGGGTGGGCTGGGAGCAGACCCCACTCTCGAGCGCTCCCAGGCTGAGCCTGCCATCCATGTGAGGGGGCTTGCCAAGCCCACACAGCCCCCAGGCCCCTCTGTCTCTCAGCACAGGTTGTTCCTTGGCCCTGTCACACTGTCCTCCTGCCTTCCCAACAGCAGGACCTGCTGCTCAGGTCCCACGGGCAAAGCAGGGCTGAGCAGATGGGGCCAGTGCTGGGGGTTACAGGGCTCTGCAGTGAGGGCTGAGAAGGTTCACCAGGACCCCAGGGAGCTGCTGGAGCCAGGAGAAGGAAACAGAGACCTTCCAAGGCACACACCCCCCCATAAAACCCCTCCACACCTCTTTGGGCACAAGGACCCCCAAACCCAGGGAGAGGGGATGCCTCCCCAGCATCCCCACAAGGTGACATTTCCCTGCACGCCTCTGGCTCCTTGCACGGGCTGCCTGGGCTCTGACAGTGCCTTGCTGCACCTGGCAGCAGGGCCTGTGTGTGTGGGGAAGGGTCTGCAGAGGATTCCCCGGCAGGCACATACCTTTTGTTTGCTTCATGGCTGCAGGGATTGCCAGAGGGAGCAAGGTACAGGGTGAAGTGGCAGGGAAGTGTCCCCGCCTCTCCCAAGACGCCCCAGGTTTAATGGTTAAACAGCCCTGAGCTTCCCCTGCCCTCCCAGCCCCTGGCACTGCCAGCCAGAGCTGGGAGCAGGGAGCAGCACCCCGGGACACCCAGCTTGGGCACAGCTCCTGGTGGCTTCCAGGGGACACCCAGTGAGGGGAGAATGACTGGTTCAGCACTGGAGCAGAGGTGGGCTGCTCCCTGCCAGTGCTGTGAGGTGGGGAAAGGCAGAACCCTCCACTCCAGCTGCTGCAATTCCTCCCCAGGAAGGGCCCCAAGAGGAGATCAAGTCTTGGTACTAGTGTGCTTCAGTGGAAATAGAGAGGTGCACTTTAATGCTCCCAAAAGCTTCACAGACAAGCCCCAATCCTGCTCCCTGCCAGCACTCTGGCCAGGCTGCAGGGGCTGGCTTTCCACAGGCCCAGAAGAACAAGTCCCATTTGCTCCTGGCCTGGTTTCTGTGCCATTCCCACACTCGAGCCTCGCCTGCAGATGAGGCTGAGCCCCGCACACCCAGCACCTGTGACAGCACCATCCACCCAGCACCTCCAGGTGGGTGAGGGCACAGGGAACGTGCTGCTGGGCACACTCCACTGCCCCACCCTGGCTGGTGGATGGGCAGCAGGTCAGAGGCTCCCATCCTGCAGTTCCCCCAGCATTTTCTTGACCTCGCTCTCGACTCGCAGGAATTTGGCTTTCCTCCAGGGGTTGGCAGTCTGGCTGCGGCTGCTCTCCAGGTCCTGCAGGAGGAGGGCGAGGTGCTGCCGGACCCGCTCGCGATCCCAGAAGGGCAGGTTCCTCTGCACCACGTTCAGGATGTGGGACCAGTAATCGGAGACGTCGGTGCCCGCCGTGAGGAAAACCAGAGCCCTGACGCCGTCCCGGTCCATGCGCAGGGAGTCAAGAGCCCTCTTGCCATCCTCGCTGATGTCGTTGAAGTAGAGACTGGGAAAGCAGCAGGAGGCACTGGTGAGGGCTGAGGGGAAGGACAGGGGCACACAGGGCAGGGATGCTGTGTGGGTAAAAGGGCGGGGATGCAGCAGAGCGGACTCACTGCACTTTGTCCAGCGTCTCGTGCCTCTTGGCCACCTCCACCACGCGCAGCGCCGCCGCGTCCGTCAGGGAGTTGTAGCCCAGGTTGAGCTCCTGCAGGTGCTGGTTCTGGGCCAGGTGTTCAGCGATGGCCTCGGCGCCGGGGTCCCCCAGCGAGGTGTGCAGCAGGGACAGCTGGGTCAGAGAGCGGTTGCCGGCCAGCGCCTCGGCCAGGTAGCGAGCGCCCTGCTCGCCCACGGGGTTGTTGGCCAGCCTGTGGGACACGGAGCTCAGGGAGTGCCCAGGCACGTGGGGGGACAGCAGTGGCAGTGTCATGCAGGGCAGGGGCCGTACTCACCGCAGGCTGCTCACCGCACACTTGTCATGCAGGAGCAGGTCACGGATCTCCTTGCAGGCGTCGGAGCCCAGGCTGTTGAGCTGCAGACTGGTGCAGAGCAAGGCACGGGGGTGACAGGAACAAAATGGCTGTTACCTGGGAGCCTGGCAGCCCTGCCCGCTCCGTTTTGCCCATCACCATCCTCCCTGGGCTCCCCAAACTAGGCCACTCCAGGTTTCCTCTCCCAAAGGGAGCGCGGTCACACCGCACCCGAGCATGAGCCAGCAGAGCCAGTGCCAGCAGGAGCGGGGCAAGGGAAAGGGGATGGCGGAGTCTTCAGGAGGTGGGTGAAGGTCAGAGGAGGGATCAGGGCTCCATCAAGCCCTCCTGAGCATCTGGAGGCAGGAAGTGCGGCACAGCCCAGCTGCACAGCCCGATCCATCTGTGCTGAGCACGTCTCGCCACCACCTGGGCGGCAGGAAGACCTGCAGCTCCACAAACGTTCTGGAACGTCTGTGGGAACATCTGCACAGCCCAGACTCCCACCTCTGGGACTGCAAACTCCTCACAGAGCGAACGACGCGGGGATGGCGGGTAACTTCCCGTAGGGACTCGGGTCTGCCAGGACAGCTGGCAGCCCGCCCAGCCCGTACCAGCTGCAGTGAACTTCCCAAAAATTCCTGCGGGAGTGCGAGCTGAGACTGCAAATCCCAGCATGCAGTGCCCTAGAAGGGCTGCTCAGGGAGTGTTGCATGTTGGAAGCTGTAGTTCCCTAGGAATGCACTGGGATAAACATGCCCTTTCCTAAATTTTCAGTACTTGGGCTTCCTAAAGCATCCCTGTGATTGGCAGAGGTGAGAAAAAACCCGATTTTTGAGCAGGAGGAGGTGGTACTCACTGGAGAGCCTTGCATCGCAGCAGGACGGGGAAGAGGGTCCTCAAGCTGCCGCTGTCCAGGTTGCAGGAGGTCAGGTTCAGCTCCTCCACCTCGTGACTCGTGGTGCTCATGACAGATGCCAGCACGGAGCACTTGAGAGGGGTCATCTTGACGGAGGAGAGGTTGACAGCACGGAGGGAGAGGATGGCCTCGGCCGTGAAGCGCTCGTTCTGGAACTCGTGCAGGAAGAACAGGTAGTCCATGAGCTCCGAGGGGGGCAGGCCCCGGCGGCCCTTCCTGATCACCGTCTTCTTCATGGCCTTGGCGATCTCGAAGGCTGCCAGGTTCTTGATGGAGCAGCCCAGCTGCTCCAGGATGGCGCGGTTGCGGCGGGACAGGATCCCGCCCATGAAAATGGGGAAGAGCTCAAAGACCTCGTCATCCGGGGCCTCATCAGGGTGGCGCATGGGGCCCTCCACGCCCAGGATGCTGGAGTTGATCTGGTCCAAGACGTCGTCGTTGTAGTAGTCCTCCTCTTTGAACAGCTCCTCTGCCATGGTGTGGGCAATGGTGTCCCTGTCCTTGCCGCCCACCCGGGAGAAGTAGCGAGGGAAGATCTTGAGCAGGTTGAAGAGCACGGGGAGGAAGCGCAGGGGCAGCACCTTGGAGATGATGTTCACAACCACGGCCACGTCTTCGCTCACCTTCCCCAGGACCTCCGAGAGCTCCTTCCCCACTCTCTGCACCAGGGTCTTCTTCTCGCCCAGCACCACGTACAGGGCTGCCAGGTACTCCTGCATGGCAGGGATGGTGAAGACAAAGGTGTGCTCCTTGCCCGGCTGCACGCACGGGCTCAGGAAGAAACGGAAGACATCGCTGCGGAAAACCTCCAGGAGGTTGAGCTCGCTTTCAGTCTTCATCTCCACCTCGAAGCACTGCCTCAGGTCCTCCTCTGAGAAGCAGGTCTTGCGGGACATCACCCCCTCGTAGGCCAGCTTGCCCACTGTCTTGGCCACGTACTTCATCATGGAGATGTGGGTGGCGTCGCTGCTGTCCAGCACCTCCCCGCTGAAGTTGAGCCTCAGGAAGCTGGTGTAGATACCAGTGAGGGTCTGGCTGGGAGGAACCGTCCTGGTGAAGTAGAGGAAGTGCAGGGTGGTGCACACCAGCCAGCAGTAGGAGGGCAAGAAGCAGGCGGCCGTTATTTGGTTGTGGCGCTCCAAGTTCCTCGACAGCATCTCCACCAGGTTCTCCTGCTCCGCTGAGCGGCGCTCCTGGCTCTCCTCCCCGGAGCAGCCGGGCTGGCTGAGGCGCATCTGGAAGTAGAGCTTCTGCAGGTTGGTGTCGGAGAAGCCGCAGATCTCGGCGTAGCGCCCCACGTACTTGCCAGGGATGCGGCGCACGGCCGAGGGGCGCGTGGTGACGATGATGCTGGCCTGGGGACACGGGGCTGGATGAGCCTGGGGCTGCCCAGCAGGGTGAAACCCACTGAGGGGTGCATAAAGATCACCCCGTCCACAGGGTGGGGCTCACAGAGAGGGCTGGATCAAACCCGGCCCAGGCAGAGGGGACAGAAGAACTTTCTCCATTCCCTCCTAGACATAAAGTCTGGAAGATCACAGCCTTTATTACCTTACCAGGCTGTCACAGACGTGGTTTATGAAAAACCCTTTCCTTAGGATTTTTCCTCCTGAGAAGCTGAGAGACCTCAGGAACAAAATGTAAACAATGATTATCTGCTGCTGTGGAATGCAACAGGTGCATCTGGAATTGGTCTCATGTGGTTGTTTCTAATTAATGGTCAATCACAGCCCAGCTGGCTCGGACTCTCTGTCTGAGCCACAAACCTTTGTTATCATTCTTTCTTTTTCTAGTCTTAGCCAGCCTTCTGATGAAATCCTTTCTTCTATTCTTTTAGTATAGTTTTAATATAATATATATCATAAAATAATAAATCAGCCTTCTGAAACATGGAGTCAGATCCTCGTCTCTTCCCTCTTCCTTGGACTCCTGTGAACACGGTCACACCAGGCCTCCAAGACATAAATAAAATCTGGAGGATCACAGCCTTCATTACCTTACCAGGCCTCCAAGACATAAATAAAATCTGGAAGATCACATCCTTTATTACCTTACCAGGTCCACCCAAAGATCCCACCAGTGACACGAGCCCACCTTAGCAAGTCCCTCCAGACACAGAGGCTGCCTGCTTTCCCCCAGCCAAGCTGGACAGCAAATAATGACCACAACAGCCCTGTGACGCCTCAGGGCTCGCCCCCAACCTCCCCCCAGCAGCACCCACCTCGGGCAGGAGGTATTTCCGCAGCAGGTTGACCACGATGGCAGAGGGAGGCACGGGCTCGTTGGGGTCACAGCACAGCTCCGTGCCAGCCAGGCGGAAGTCCAGGTTGAGGCGCTCCAGGCCGTTGAGGATGAAGAGCACGCTGAGGTTGGAGGCCTCCAGCACGGGCACCACGTCCCGGAGGTGCTGGTACTTCTTGGTGACGAGGCGCCGCAGGGACACGTGGGCATGGCTGTGGGACAGGTCCTCGCAGGAGAAGGGGATGACCAGCTGGAAGCGGGGCAGGCGGCCGTGGCACCAGTCCACCACCATCTTCTTGATGAGGGTGCTCTTGCCCGTGCCCACGGTGCCGTAGAGCACCACGTTCTTCACCTGCCGCCCGCAGGCGTCCACGTCAAACAGGCTGTGCAGGCTGATAACCTTCCTGGAGGGCTGCTGGAGCTGGTTCTGGATGGTTAAACCAGGGGAGGGCTTCAGAATCTCCTCCAGGGAGCTCTCCCGGATCACTGGGTCCACGTGGACGGCGTCCAGAGAGAAGGAAGGGCCAAACTGCCTCTCCTCATTGGGCTGGTGGCTGAACCACGCAGACAGGCTCTTCTGGTGCTTCTTGATGGCACCTGCAGGGAGGAAGGTGCTGGGCATGACAAGGGTTGTGCAATGGCAGGGCACTGGGGAGGTTGCCTGCCCCAGGCCACTGCAGAGAGGGGACAGCACCCAGTTATGGGGAACCCTCACACTGCCCAGGACAGCAGCCGCCCCCACCCCACTGTGTAGGACCCTCCCTCCAGAGCAGAGCTGCAATCTCACCAGAAAAGGCCACTTTCCTCAGCTGGGACTGAGCATGGTGAGAGGAGCTGGGCTGGGCAGAGTTCTCCTGGGAGTCTCCCTGGTAGCGAACACAGCCCCTGCAGGAGGAGGGAGAGTCACAGGGAGCAGCTCCAAACCCCACCTGGGTCAGGGTGGGCAGATCCCCAGCGAGGCTGTGGAAGTGCTGAGAGGAGCCAGCTCACCCCTTCCTTCCCCACACCACGGCAGGGAGCAGGGCCAGGGCAGGGCACGGCTGGGAGGTGAAGGCAGATCAGGCTGTGAATTCCCAAAAAACCCATGGAGAGGCAGGGGAGGGGGCTGGAGTCAGAGGGTCTGGGTGTTTGTTTGGAAGCAAAGAAGCATGCAAGGTGCCAGAGCAGCCAGCTCAGACAGCTGTGCTGTGACAAAGAGCCCCAGCAGTGTGACACTGCCTGTACCTGGGCAGGGAGATGCTGCTTGTGCCAAGGATCCTCCTGAGGAAACTCCTGCCTGCACCACCTGCTGGGGAGGGGGAATGCACATGGTCAGGGACCCCTCCAGCCCAGCAGGGTAACCCCACACCCCTGCCCAGCCAGGGGGGACAGGGCTGAGCACCCGAGCACAGAGCCCAGCTCACCTGGCACGGCAGCAGCGCACACGGACACGCTGCGGGTCCCCCTTGTCCCTGGCAGAGACAGCGGCAGCCGTGCCCATCTGCGCCAGGGCAGGCAGCCCTGGCACTGCATGGCCCGGGACATCCTGCACCTGAAACACAGGGGGTGGGAGGCGGGTGAGGGGCCCCGGGGGCTCAGCAGAGCGCGGGGGCTGCGGGATGGGGTGCACAGAGCCCTGCCCAGCCTTACCTGCCCCAGCGTGGTCCAGCCCGGCAGAACCGGCTGGGCTGGCGCTGACTCAGGCTCCCGCCCCAGCAGGGCTCAGCAGGGCGATCCTTCAGGAGCCCGGGCGGTGCTCACAGCCCCCAGCATCCCGGGAAACTGAGGCACGGGGGAGAAAGATATAAGCAAATCCCAGCCGAGAGGAAGCAATGAACAGGGGCACAACTTCACTCACTCACTCACTCACTCACTCACTCACTCACTCACTCACTCACTCACTCACTCACACCTCGCACGACCCACGCTGTTTACAGCCCCTTTTTATGTGATCCAGGTGGAGAAACTGAGGCACAGGGGCGGGGGCAGAGGGGCTGACCTTGAGCACAGGTGTCCCGACCTCGGTGCCCCTGCAGGAAACAACCCCGCGCTGTCCCATGCCCGGCTCCCAGCCCCTGGGCCGAGCCGAGGGCCTCGAGCTGCCCTCCTGCTGCTGAGCCCTTCCAGAGACCCCCCTCGGGACCCCCGTGTCCCGGTGGCCCCCGTGCCCTCCCCGCTGCACGGCGAGGCCGTGGCCGGGCAGGGACCGGAGCCCGGGGCTGGCACCGGAGCCCGGGGCTGCCCCCGAGCGAGCCAGGGGTTACCTCGTCCTGCAGGATTCCAACCGGGATCTGCCCGTGCTCGATCAGCCGGGCTCACGGAGCGCAGCCCCGAGCTGCCCATCCGCCTGTCCCGGGCACGGCTCCGCTGCGGAGGCGGCAGCTCCGCGGGCAGAACTTCCTGCAACGCCATCCTGCCCTGTCCCGCCCCGCTCCGCCGCTGCCAGCTCCGGAGCACGATTGGAGCCGGGCAGGAACACCCGCACCGGGCTCTGCCAGCCCCCCGAGCACGATTGGAGAGCGGCTGGAGCCTGGCAGGAACCCGAACCGAGCGCTGCCAGCCCCCCGAGAAGGATGAGAGAGCGGCTGGAGCCAGCAGGAACCCGCACCCATCACTGCCAGCTCCCCGAGCACAACTGGAGAGCGGCTGCAGGCTTGGAGGAACACCCGCACAGGGCTCTGCCAGCTCCCCGAGAAGGACTGGAAAGCGGCTGGAGGCTGGCAGGAACACTCGGAGCACAGGCACCGGGCACTGCCAGCTCCCCGAGCAGGATGAGACAGTGTCCGGAGGCTGCAGGATCACCCGCGCTCCCCACGGCCTCCCAAACACGGGCAGGACTGCGGGAGCCGCGCTCTTACCAGATGTGCAGCCAGGCGGGGATGTCCTCCGGACACATCTGGCGGCTCTGCACCCCCAGCTGCTGCCCGGCCGTGCAACCGGAGCCGGCAGGACGCGTTCTGCTGCGGAGAGGATCCCTCCCCAGCTGGGGAAGGAGCCGGGGGAGGCTGTGCCTGGTGAACACACACAAACACGCACACCTGTAACCTGTACCTGCCCTCTGGCTGCCGGCAGAGCCGCTCTGGCCACCCAGCGAGTGACAGCTGTGTCACCGAGGCCACACACAGCCCCTGGATGCTGTCCTGAGAGATGCCAGCCCACCCAGGGGTGCTGAGACTGAGGGGTCACACCTGTGTATTTATTTACACCCCCAAATTCAATGCTCCCCATCACCCGTGTGCCCCCGAGGCTCTCAGGAAAGGAGACACGCAGGCAGTACACTATAAATATAAGTTTTATTGATGTGTGAAACCCAACAAGTACAGCCGGCATCTCGGAAACACCGACACAAAGCAGAGCATCTCCTCCTGCCCAACAGCTCCCGGCACCCTCTGGGCGAGCAGCAAGCTGGCACCTGGCACCCCGGCCCTGCGGGGCACTTACCTGCGTGTGCAGCCCAGCCTGGAGAGCCCAGGGCCTCACTCCACCCTGCCTGGTTCCTGCCAGGCTGCAGCTGAGGGCAGCAGTGCCCTGCTCCTGCCTCACAGCCGCCTCCCAGCAGGGCAGAACCACCTGGGCAAATGCCCCCGGAGCAGCTGGCACAACAGAGCTGTGCCAGGAGACTCCCTCGGCCTCTGAGCTGGTACCTGCCCCTTATTTTGGTAGGAAGGTAGCTCACAGCTGTGGTTGTGTGGAAATGTGAGTTTCAATGCCTGCACTTCTCTGTGTGGTGCCCCCCTGGATCACACGTGCCCCACATTGTCCAGCCTGGTGCCCTGACACAGCAAAAGCTGGAAAATCACAGGGCCCAGCATGGCAGGGACACACACAGAGAGCCCAGGGCAGGGGGACAGGACAAACGGTGTCCACACACACACAGTGAGAAGGAAACACTGTTTTATTGCCTGATTTGGGAGAAGCCCCATCCCCTCCCTGTTCTAGCCCAGCCTCCCCTCCAGCAGACCCCAGCCAGGTGATGAAGCGTTTGCTCTTCTTGTGCGTGTGACAGAGGTGGCCTGGACATGCATGGAGGTGAGTGGCCATGCCCTGCCTGCCATCAGAGCCCCCGTGAGAGGCAGAGCCTGCCACAGCCATGGGCCAAAGGGGCTGCAGCAGTTTGTGGTGGCTTGAGGCTCAGCTGGAGTTCCCAGGGAGCCAGAGCCACAGCTTGACCCCCACCCTATCCACCCAAAGTGCATCACAAGGGAGGGCAGGGGCAGGAGAGGAGCTGTGGGGGAAGAAGCCTGCTCTCCTCCATCACGCTCCTCCTGATTATCCGGACGCGTTCCCTTGTGGCGTTCCTGCAGCCAGGAGCACCCACAGCTCTGCTCCCTGCTCTGATAAAGTGCATCCTTGCTGCTTCCCTCAGGGTCCCCTGGAGCAGGACGGCTGCACCCCATCCCTCTGCCATGCCTGGGCAGAGAAAACCCCAGGAAGAGGGCAGGGAGCACCCAGGCAATGAACCCGGGGTGCTCAGCCCAGCCCCGCCAGCCTGGGGGCTCAGTGCAAACGTGCTTCTCCTCCTCGCCTTTCCCTGCACCTTCCACACCTCCGGGGCTGTCCTTGAACACAGGGAAAGCACAGTGACACCTTGGCTCAGCTCCTCAGGCAGCACTGAGGGTGCCTTTGCCCTGTGCCACATCCCTCACCCATCAGCCCCTTCATACCCACACATTCACTTGTGTCCTGCTGCCCCGGGCTCTGCCCCATCACCCCCAGTCCCCTTACCCAGCTCGGGGACAGCCATCCTGCAGCTCCAGGCTTTGTCCTGGCCCTCTGCCCCGCAGTGGCCGTGTACCTGATGGGCACAGGGGGCACAGGCTGTGCTGAGCCCTCCTGGACACCCCAGGGTGCTGCCCCAGCCCAGGCAGGCTGGGCCCAGCAGTGGGAGCCACCTGCCCCGGCAGTGCCTGTTCCATGGGGTTTCACTGCAAACTGCAGAGCCTGCCCAGCAAAGCCTTCCATGGGCATGGGGGACACGGCCAGTGGCTGTCCCTGGTGCCTGCTGGTGGCCCCTTGCTCCAACACCAGTCCTTCTTGTCCTGGTGCTCCTGGGACAGTGGTGGCCCTGGCTGTGATGGCACAGGGCTGTCCAGGTGTGCTGGGTGCTGGGGGCAGCACTGGGGACAGCAGCACCCCCAGGGTGCAGAAGACAGGACCCACCAGGAGAGCCCCAAATGCCAGGGGGGAAGCAGGAGCTGTGCAGAGCTGCCCCACTGACACCTCCTGCATGTCGGGATCCACCCAGGGAAAAGCCTCAGCCCAGCAGAGCAGGGACTGGTCCCAGCCCACCAAGAGCAGGACAGAAGCCAGGCATCATCCCACCAGCTCCAGGGACAAGGAGATGGACAAGGGTGACAGCCCCACAGCCCCAGCTCCCTGCCCACCTGTGCACCTTGTGACAGAGCACAGGGACTGTCCCCCACCCCTCCGTGTCCCCGTGGCTGCGGCTGGCAGCCCTGCAGCTGGCGCAGCTCCACTGCAGAGCACAGCACTGCAGGAAGGCCCAGCAGCAGAGGGGAATTTTGTGAGGGACAGTGAAAAGTCAGAGAGCAGCCCCTGGGGATAACCCCAAGCTCAGCGTGGAAGGGGCAGCAGGGTGGGTGCTGCTTCCAGGAGAGCCCCGTGGCCAAACATTCCTCGATGCCCTCCAGGCAGGGGAAGCTCAGCCTTGCTGAGTGCCAGCATCAGTGCCAGGCCAGCCAGACTCTGCTGTGCAGCCCCAGCCCGAGCCAGCAAAGCCAAAGATCATTCCCCAGGACTCTGCTGGAACCTGGCGTCTGCCCTGCCATCCCTGGCTGCTCAGAGTGCCAGGAGCAGGATCCCCTGAACCAGGGCCAGCCTGCCAGGGTGGGGCAGGGCTCTGCCTCCCCCACGTCCATGCTTGCCAAAATCCTGCAGGTTCCCACGTCTGTGGGTGCAGCCTGGTGCCAGCAGTGCCAGCCCACGGAGCTGGGCAGGGCAGGGGAGCAGGGTGCTGTGTTCCCAGCAGTGCCAGCATGCCCACAGAGCTGTGCTGTGTTCCCAGCAGTGCCAGCCCATGGAGCTGGGCAGGGCAGGGGAGCAGGGTGCTGTGCTCCCAGCAGTGCCAGCGTGCCCATGGAGCTGTGCTGGGCAGGGGAGCAGGGTGCTCTGTTCCCAGCAGTGCCAGCATGCCCATGGAGCTGTGCTGTGTTCCCAGCAGTGCCAGCATGCCCACAGAGCTGAGCTGGGCAGGGGAGCAGGGTGCTGTGTTCCCAGCAGTGCCAGCCCATGGAGCTGGGCAGGGCAGGGGAGCAGGGTGCTGTGTTCCCAGCACAGCAGCACCTGCAGATGGCCCTGGTTCAGCAGCTCTGGGCTCAGCTCAGTTCCTCTGGAGAGCCAGCACGGTGCTGAATTGCCTTCCCTCTCTCTGCAAGGTGTGCGAGTTTGGAGCAGCCACCAGAGCCACCAAAGGGACCTTCTGGTACCATCACTAAGTGCAAAGGCCTTCCCAGTGTCTGTGCCACCTGCTGCAAACAAACCAGCCTGGCATCTCACCTGGTTTCCAGTGCAGGCACTGCTCTGCAGAGGGACCCCCTGTGCCCAGTGTCACCCTGGGGGCTGGCACTGTGCCAGGCTCGGTGTCCTTGGTGTCCCCTCCTGCAGTCGGTGCTGAGCGAGGCTGGTGTGCTGAGGCAGCCCCGGGGGAGCTGGGGCACAGAGGCTGCAGGGAAGGGCTCAGGGCCAGCTCTGCTCCTGCAGCACAGCCTCCAGTGATGACACAGCTGAGCCCAGCCCTGTTTTCCATCCTTCTGGCATGGGCAGGGTGTGGGAACCCAAATCCTCCTTGCTCCGTGCAAGGGACCAGTCACTTCTCTCCATGGTGGCTAAATTGCTTCAGATCCTCCTGTCTCAGACCCCAGAAACAACAGGGACTGAATGTGAGACTCCCTAAGGTCTGAGAACACTGTCCTGCTCCCACAGACTCTGCTTTGGAGATCCCATCTCTGAGGATGATGTCCCAGCAGAGGTCTGAGACAGACCCCCAGGTTCTTCTCTGCCTGTTTGCTCCCTTTGCTGTAGATGCAGTGGGGCTTATGGGGGAAAAAAAATAAAGAAAAAGGAACAAAAAGAAGGAGGATTTGCACAGAAATAAAAGGGGGATGCAGCAATCTCTGTGGCTACAGCAACAGGAAACTCTAAAGCCTTGTGCAGCTCCACCGTGGCATCTTTGGGCTCCTCTCAGCACTGACTCCCACGCTGCTGGCCAGGACGAGGAACGGCACCATGAGCTGCACCTCCAGCTCTGCAGCTCCCTCCTGCCAGCCCAGCCCAGCCCAGCCCAGCCCAGCCCAGCCCCAGCCGCTGCTCCCCCTGCATGGAGCAGGCTCCTCCCAGCCGTGCTGGGCACAAACACCTGGGCTGGGCTGTCCCTGCTGTCCCCAGGGACACCAAGAGGGAAGCCAAGCTCTGTCAGTCCTGGGGGAGGACAGTGGCACATGCCAGGGCTGTACAAAACGTTTTGCAATGAAGAGTGTGTGTGTGGAAAGGTTAAAACAGTTCCGAGATGTCTCAAAACCCTTCTCGACTGAGCCAGGCCTGGCTGGCACCTCCCAGTGCCTCCACCACGGTCTGGGACCTGCAGGAGCACCGTGTCCATCTGCAGAACATCTCTCACAGCAGGCCAGGCCCGGGAACGGCACCGGGGCCCCACGGCCCCCTTATCTCTCAGATTTGACCTTGTACCTGAGCACCAGGTAAGCCAGGAGCCGCAGGATGACGAAGAAGATGCCCAGGATGAGGAAGTCCAGGTAGAGCTTGGCCTCCTCCACGTCCAGCTCCTGCAGGATCTTGATGGGCTTTTGGAAAGGGCAGAAGTCCTCGAGGCACTCCAGGTCCTCGCGCTCCATGGCGTAGATGGTGAGGATGACCCCCTCGAAGCCATACCTGGGGCAGAGCACACCTGAGGGTCACCAGGGGCACAGGGGAGCCCAGGACAGGGAGCTCTGGCCAGAGCTGGGGCCCCACCTGACGTAGGAGACGTAGGAGCTCCACTGCAGGTAGGTGGGGATGGTCTTGAAGCTGACGAAGAAGCCTGAGAAGAGCAGCACGGGGATGGCAGTGACAGGTCCCACAAAGGTGGCCACCTGGGGAACACAGGCCACTGGGTGTCACATCCCTGGCCACCCATGGGCAGCACTTCACCCCAAACCATCACAGGGACCCTTGCAACTCTCCACAGAAGAGGCAAAGCCTGCCAGACCTGCAGGGAAGTGGAAGCAGCTCCGATGAGCAGCCCCAGGGACTGGGCCACCAGGGCGGTGGCGGTGGCCAGGGCGGAGAAGAGCAGGAAGCGCGTGGCCTCAGGGGGCTGGCCCGTCATCCAGTACACGATGCTGCAGTAGGCGATGGGGCAGATCACCTGCAGGGGACAGACAGACAGCCCTGCTGGGCCCCACGGCCATGCCCACCCCAGAGACATCACCCTGCTGGGCCCCATGGCCATCCCCACCCCACTGACCCCAGAGACACCACCCACGGCCATCCCCACCCCACTGACCCCAAAGACACAGCCCTGCTGGGCCATCCCCACCCCACTGACCCCAAAGACACAGCCCTGCTGGGCCATCCTCACCCCACTGACCCCAGAGACACCACCCACGGCCATCCCCACCCCAGAAACATCACCCTGCTGTGCCCCATGGCCATCCCCATCCCATTGAACCCATAGACACACAGCCCTGCTGGGCCCCATGGCCATCCCCACCCCACTGACTCCATAGACATCACCCACAGCCATCTCCACCCCACCAACCCCACAGACACACAGCCCTGCTGGGCCATCCTCACCCCACTGACCCCACAGACACAGCCTGGGGCACTGGGCAGGGCCTGGCCGTGCCAAGGGTGGCACAGGGTGGTACCAAAGGCACCAAAGCTCACCTGGAAGGGCACGTCTGCCATGGTCTTTGCCAGGTAATAGGCTTTGAGGCTGTACCAGTAGTTGAGGTGCTCCCTCAGGAACACGGTCATCTCCTGGGGGACTGCAGGGACACAGGGGGTGAGCAGCCAGAAATTCCCTGCCTGCCCTGGGGGGCTCCAGCCCCTCTGACACCCGCCCTGCAGGTGGGGTGCACCAGGTAACCCCCACTTGCATCATGAGAGGGTGCCCAAACCTTCCTTGGGCGAAAAAAAAATCAGTGGCTGATATGGGGAACTTCCACGTGGAAAAGTCAGCTTGGGTGGGGCTTTTTACAGATTTACACACATTTTCAAAGATTAAAAAAATAAAATATTAAAATTCCAGCACTATGCTTTGAGCCACCAGGGGTCAAATAACCAGATTATAGCTAAATAAAGGGCAAAACTTCAATACAGGCAAACAGAAGGCTTTCCCTTGTTTAAATTTTTCTCTCCTCTCTTATTTTCAATCCCTTTGGAATTTGGCCAATCCCTCTGGCTCCCCACACCCTGCCCAGCACACCCACAGCGCCACACAGCTGGAGCACCCCTGGGAGCAGGGGGGGTTTGGGGGCAGGGAGCTCCTTACAGGTGAGGATGGTGGGCATGAGGGCAGCGAACATGAGGAAGAGCATGGAGAAGAAGAGGAAGCCGGTGTTGTTGAAGACCTTGCCCGCGTCGTTGCCGATGTGCAGGTAGAGCAGCCCGATGAGCACCCCGATGCAGATGTGGGACATGAACCGCAGGTGGGTCAGCACCTGTGGGCACAGGGGGGCTCAGCACCCCAAAAACACCCCAAGGGAGCAGAGGACAGCCCGTGGAGCTCCCTGGTGCTGCCAGCCCTCAAAGAGCCCAGCCCTGAGCCCTCACCGTGTCCCGCAGGATGCAGATGAAGGTTCTCTTGAAGAGGATGCAGAACTGAGTTGTGGCGCTGGTGGCGAACGTGTGGCTCTCGATGTGATCCACATCCTGCAGGAGCACAGGGACGCGGGTCAGCTTCTCACCACTGCTGGCACAGGAGGCTCCTCTGACCCCACTCACCGTCCCACACGTGGGGCATGAATCTGCCTTGTCAGGGCTGCTCTTCTTCTCGGCCATGGTGCACATCCCGTTCTGGACAGCGCGGAACAGGACGGGGTTGAGGTCCCCGTACTCCCCTGAGGCCACCTCGATAACTGTGGAGGGGGACAGGACCCCTGAGAGGTGCTGAGCCCCCAGCACCCAGCAGGAAGGGCACGGGCAGCCCTGGGAGGTTTGGGCACAGGGTTTGGAGCTGGGGTGGGGGCACTCACTGAAGTCAGCGGGGTTGTGGTACGTGGGGCAGTGGAGGCCGAGGCCCTTCAGGTAGGGGATGAGGTTGGTCACGACACCCTTGAAGATGCACTGGCCCTGGCTCAGGATGTAGAGCTGCAAGAGAAAGCCAGGATGTGGCAGGTGCAGGGCAGCCAGGGCACTGCCACCCCTCCTGACACAGGCCAGCCTTGCCACACAAACTCAGCACAAATGGCCACAGCCCACCCCTCCCGTGGCCTCTGTCCTTGGGGCCAGAGGGAGCCTGTGCCGGGCCAGACCTTGTCGAACATCTCGAAGAGCTTGGCGCTGGGCTGGTGGATGGTGCAGATGATGGTGCGCCCGCCCTGAGCCAGGGAGCGCATCAGGGACACCACCTGGAAGCAGGAGGCACTGTCCAGCCCGCTGTGGCCACGCAGGAGGGGTGGAGAGGAGAGAGAGACAGCAGAGAGAGAAGGGGAGAGTTGAGAGAGGGACAAGAACATCCTAAAGATGCCCCACTTGTGGGCACCCTCCCCTCAGATCCATGCAGAGCAGCACCAGCCCCAGGGGCACAGTCCCACCCCGAGCTCAGGTGGGCACCAGAGGGCACTGGCCAGGCCAGCAGGGGCAGCCCAGCCGGGCAGGCAGGGCTGGGAGCCCCTGTGGGCTCACCTGGTGGGCTCATCGAAGAACATGACGGGCGGGTTGTTGACCAGCTCCAGGGCGATGGCCAGGCGCTTGCGCTGCCCCCCGGACAGGGAGCTGGTGCGGGTGTAGGAGCACTCCAGCAGCCCCAGGGCCGTCAGGATCTCGTTCACCTGTCACACAGCCAAGGGTTTGCACGGGCTTTCCTCCCCCTCCCTTCACCCCTGCCATCCCCTGCTCCCCTTGTCCCCATCCTGGGGAGAGCTGAGGGGGTCTGGGCCCACCCTCCCCAGCCCTTACCAGCTCCTTCTTCACCTCCTGCTTCTCACTCAGCTTCAGGTTGGCAGAGACCTGCAGGGAGAGCATGGCCAGGGAGACAGGACTGTCAGATGTAGAGAACACAGCTGGCTGCACCATGATCCCACCCCTGACTCTCAGCATGAAGGGAGCACAGACAGCAGGATTTTGTTCCTGCATCCCAGAACCTTGGAAACGCCCAGTGCTGGGGTGGGGTCAGTGCCCACAAGGAGCCAGCCCACAGGATGTCCCCAGAGGATGTCCCTCAGCCCACAGGATGTCCCCAGAGGATGTCCCTCACCTCAGGATGTCCCCAGAGCTCACCATCATGGCCTCGAGCACGGTGAGGTGTGGCAGCAGCATGTCATCCTGCATGATGTAGCAGGACATCTTGCGGAAGGTGCGCAGGTCCCGCGGCCGCCCGTTCACCAGGATCTGCCCCTTCATGCCAGTCTCCCTGCAGGAGGGAGGGCAGGGGAGGGGGATGCAGCACAGCCCTGCACCCCCAGCCCCTCTGGGACCCCCCAGACCCACCTGTAGCCAGCCAGGATGTTCATGAGTGTGGATTTCCCAGCTCCCGACGGGCCCATGATCCCAATGAGCTCCCGCTGGCAGAATTTCCCCGACAGGCATTTCAGGAGAGTCTTGTACCCTGCAGGGGGAGAGCAGCAGGGGTTTGGCACTGCCACCCCAGCTCCTGGGGCACCTCAGGACCCTCGTGTGCCACGGAGGAGCTGTGTGTGCCCCATCAGCACCCCCAGGGCTTTGGCCACTGCAGCTGCCACCTCCGGCACGATCCCTGCCCCTGGTCCTTGGCTGATCCCGCTGATTCCCGGCGCTGAAGAAGCTCCTGACCTGGATCACAGCAAAGAGCAGGGAAATCCCCGGGTCAGGGCACTGAGCTGCTGAGGGAGATTACCAGGCTGCTCCTGGGTTTGTCTTCAGACGCTGATCCCCAAGGCCAGGGGCAGGGCCAGGCGGAGCAGGGCAGCGGGGGGCAGGCGGAATTCCCGATCCGGCTGCTGCCTTCATTGGCATTCACGCTGTGGCACCCGGCAGCAGCCGCTGCTAATCAGACCTGGAATTATCTCTGCTTTAAACGCAGCTGATTAGCATTTTCTGGCAGAAGGAACACGATGTGTCGGGAGCAAGGAACAAGCACAGCCTCGGGCTCTCAGGAGCCGCCCCTGAAATGGAGCCCTGGCTGGACAGGAATTGGTTTTGGGGGGTGATAACCCCATGGACCGAGCCCGAGCATCCCTCTAGCGGAACTGTGTCCCCTCTGTGCCCCACGGGGACAGCGCTGTGGGGCAAGGGCAGCAAACCCAAGCTGGGATAAGCCCAGGGACAGAGCAGTGACAGCCCCACCTCTCTGGGGAGCCCTGCGGTTTGTCCATCCCCAGGGAAGCGCATCCACCCCGTTCCTCCTTTGAGCCCCTCGGGGTCAGGACCCCCGAGCAGGAGGGGGTCCCGCGGGCAGGGGAGGGCAGGGGAGGGCAGGGGGGCTGCGCAGGGTGGGCAGGGGCGAGCAGAGCCAGCAGCCCCCCCCCGGCAGCGCGCACGGCTCCGCACCGCGCATGCTGCTCACGTCGGCGCCACTGCAGCTTGCGCAGCGGTTACTCACGTTCATTGACTGCCAGTAACCTCCTGCTCGGCACAGCGGGCCAGCGGGGCTGGGGGATGTGGGCAAAGCCACCGAGACCCCCCGAGAGCCCCGCCAGCCTCGTCTGAACGGGGGGAACGCGGGGGAGAAAAGCCCCCCACGCACCGCCACCCCAGGGACCCCCGGACCCCCGGGCTGGCTCCCACCTGGCCCAGCTGCCCGAGCCTTCCCCCCCTCCCTCCCTCCCCGCAGGCCCTGGCCCGCTGGCAAGGAGCCGCTTCCTCCTGGGCGCTAGAGCACAACCCGCCCTGGCTGTGCCATGGATCCTTCTGGGGTGCTTCCTCAGCACCCCGGGCAAACAGGGAGGCACCATCCCGGCAGATGTCAGGGATGCTCCCAGGGTGGTTCAGCGCCTCGGATTCCTGAGCTTTGCACAGCCTAGGGATGGGGCAGAGCCCCACCGGGCACTCCTGGCTGCCAGAGCCCCTCACCGAGCCCTGTGACCTCCCTGCTCGTCCCCTCCTGCCTTCAGCTCCTGCAGATCAGCTCACCCTCCATCTTATCGGGCTGTCTGATTGGCATCCCATTAACTGAAAGCGCTAATTAAAGCAGACTGCCACCCACCAGCCGCCATCTGCCTCCCCTCTCCCCTCCCTGAGCTCCCGGCCAGAGTCACACAGGGAAGGGGCCCCGGCTCACAGGGAGAGGAAATTCCCCACAAACCACAGCCCACACCTTCTCCTGGCCAGGCTGGGAGCTGGGGTGTCCTGCTGCATCCCACACAGACACCGTGCCCCAAACAGCAGTGCTGGGAAACCCATCCCATCCATTACACCCCAAACAACAATGCTGGGAAACCCCATCATACCCCAAACAGCAGTGCTGGGGTAACCCCATCCTATCCATCACACCCCAAAACAAGAGTGTTGGGGAACCCCATCCTATCCATCATACCCCAAACAGCAGTGCTGGGGAACCTATCCCATCCATTATATCCCAAAACAGCAGTGCTGGGGTGTCTCATCCCATCCCATCCAACCCCATCCAATCCCATCCATCATACCCTAAAACAACAGTGCTGGGGAGCTCTATCCCACTCATCATACCCCAAACAGCAGTGCTGGGGTCTCTCACCCCATCCCATCCCACCCCATCCCACCCCATCCCATCCCATCCCAGGGTGTCTGCCCAGGCCAGAGGTTTCCCTGGAATTCTTTCTGCCTTCCCCTGGCATTGCCCAGCACAGATTTCCCCCCCCCTCCCAAAGCACCCAGAACAAACACCCGGGCACAGAGAGCCCCTGGCACGGGGAGCAGGGTGAGGTCATGGCGTGCACAACAAGAACGGGCTGGGAGAGCCCCGCGGGTCCCCTTCCCTCCCTGTCCTTCCCCAGCCGCCAGCTCCTACCTCTCTTCCTCCACCAGGACCCCTCCCGCACGGAGTAGGACAGGTCGATGAACTCGATGTTGACAGCCGAGCGCTTGGGGAGGTGGGAGAACCTCTGCGCCTCCGTGATGTGGTTCTCCACCTTCTTCAGGTGCGTGGTGAGCAGCGGCGCGTCGGGAGGGCCGGCGTGGCACACCGTGTCCTCCAGGGCGATGGAGACGCAGGCGGGATCCATGCCCTTCTCCGCCATCCTGCCGCTCTGTGGGGAGCGCACGGGGCTCGGCTGCTCTGCCAGGCACTGCAGGGACCGGCCCACAGCGAGTCCTGTCCCCGCTGCTCCTGCTGCCTCCGCCGTCCCCTCCGCCCAGCTGGGGCCGGCACCCACATCTGGCGGCGAGGATGGAGCGGCCGAGCCTGCGCCCAGGGCTCGGAGCAGCGGGGTTTGGTTCAGCTCCACAGTCAATAACTGATGCACCTCCTGCAGCTCGGTCCGGCTCTGCTGCGGGGGCTGCTCAGCTCCCCCAGCCCTGGGGGCCCTGCCCCGGTGCCGTTTGTCCGGTGGGTGCAGGATGGGAGGGGGGGAGCTGATGTCCTGCCCTGTGCCTGGGGTCCCCAAGGACTCGCCGGGACCCAGCCCTGCCCTGGCCTTGGGGAACACAGGTACGAAACCCTAAACAAGCTGATGATTCCAGCTGGTTTCCTGGACAAAGCACGCCGTGCTCCTGGGGCAGAACTGTCCTGGGTGCATCAGACCCTCAGACACTGCCTGGGGTCCCCCTGGGTTTGCTGGGAGAGCCTAAACACAACAGGGAGGGGGCTCTGCTGGTGCCATTCCTTCTCTGCCTTCCTCGACTCATCGTTTCACCTTCCGGGCTCGTTCAGCACAGCCTCAGCTGCCAGGCCAGCACCGAGCCGGGGCCATGACGCTGATCCAGCTGCCCCAGCGCTGCCGTGCCCGCAGTGCTCCACAGCCGGCTGCAGCACGGCCGGGCCCCGCTGGGCTCGGGGCTCTGCGGTGCCGGGGATGCTGAGCGGGCAGGGCGGGGAGCGCGGCTCTGCGAGGCTGCCGGGAGCTCGGGGATCCCCCCAGGAGCAGCAAAAGGAGCTCGGGCTGTGCCGGAGGGGCCGTGCCCTGCACCCAGCTCGCCTCCCAGCCTGGGATCCCACCGCCGCCTCGCTAACCTACATTGGGCTGCGGGATGCGGGCAGCGCTCGCTGCGGCTGCAGCGCTCACAGCGGCCCCTGCGAGGGGCGCCGGCAGCTGCGGGAGATCCCCCAGCCCAGCCCAGCCCAGCCCAGCCCTGCTGCAGGCAGACCCCGCTCAGGGCTGCAATGAAGCCAGCCCAGCCCCGGGAAGGAGCGGTGGGGGTTCCCATCCCGAGGGTCCCCTCCCGGCCTCGGCGGGGTGCAGGAACGGGGGGTTCGGGGGTGCTGCTGGGGGGCAGCGGGCTCGGAGCGCCCTCGGGCTCACCTTGACTCCTCCGGCTGGACGTTCGCGGAGCGCTAAATCCCGCAAGCGGCTCTCGGCGGCTTAGCCCAGCCCCGAGGCGCGGGGTGGGGACGGGAAGGCTTTGCCCGAGGATGCTCTTCCTTCATCCGCTCTCCCCGCCGGCCCCCTCCATCCCCATCCCCAGCCCCAGCCCCAGCCCCCCCGGGCCCGGCTCCGCTGCCGGCTCTCCCGCAGGCTCACCTGGCAGGGTGCGGGGCGGCGGCTCCGCTCCCGCAGCGCCCCCGCCTCGCCTCCTCCGCAGACAAAGGGGCGCTGCCCGGGGGGCCCGGCCGGGCTCGGTTCCACCCGGTTCCGCTCGGTTCGGTTCGGTTGCGGCGCTCAGCGGCGGGAGCCGGGCTGGGCGCTGCCCCCGCGGGTGCCCGGCCCGGGTCTCCTCCCCATCCCTCCGCGGGGCTGGGTGGGCAGGGCGGGAGGGGGGCGCTCCGGCCCCGCAGTGTCCAGCAGGAGCCCCGCAGTGTCCAGCGGCCCCCGGGCCGGGCTGCTCGGGGCTCCCCTCTCTCCCAGCCCAGTGGCCGCTGCTGCCGGGCGGGGAGCAGGATGGATGGATGGATGGATGGATGGGCTCTGCCCGGGCGGGCAGCGCTGCCAGGCAGCGAAAAAATCCTCTTAAAGGGACTGGCCCTATTTCCTCTCGCCGCCTGCCAGCAGGCCCTGAGCATCCCTGAGCACACGGGCGGGTTTGGCAGCGCTGCCTCTGCACCCTCCAGCACCCCAGGGCCCGTATCTGGGCACTGCCCCCGCAGCCCAAACCCCCCCGAGGGAGCCCCACACACCCCAAAGCTGCTCCTGCCCCCCAGACCCCTGTGCAGACCCCCCAGCATGGGCACAGTGGGCAGTCAGGGCTGCCATGGCTTGGGACAGCCGGGGGGTGACAATTGGTCACAAAGGGGGTGGCAGGGGTTGTCCCTCCGGGGTTTTACCCCCAACACCCCCTCCCTGGTGCAGCTCGTCCTGCAGGATCCCCCTGCACCTCCCCAGCACCACGCCTGGCTCCCTCCTCGCTGTTACTCACACCTCGCACCCACCACAGCACTTAAACACCAGAGACATATGGAAATGAGTGGCACCAGCAAGAGTATTAATTAAAAAACCATCTGTTGAGCCAAGGAGAGCTTTCCCCACCCCCTGCCAGCTTAGGGCTGGGCCAGAGCTCAGGGCAGGATCCAGGCAGAGACTGGGGAGGGCACGAGGAGCAATCCATGGAGCCGAGCTCCTCGTGGAGATCTTAAGTCATCTTGTTCTGGAGCAAAAGGCACGTGGGGCCCACCCGGTTCTCTCTGTACCCAGCTGCCTCCCAGCCCTGGGGCACTCCCTGTGTGCAGGTGCCAGCTCAGGCCTGCTCTGAGCAGTGCCACAGCCTTTCCTCCCTTCAGGGAATGGCCTGGGAATGAAATCCCTAAATCCCTAGCCCCTAAACCCCTTTCTGCTCAGCTGGGGCCAAGCTGGTGGCCATGAAGCACCCAGCAGCTGTAGGGAGTCATTTCAAGGTGGGAGGAAGCAGGGATGGAGCCCAGTGCCATGGGGACCTTCACATCCCTCTAATCCCCAGCTGGGACCTTCCTAAAGTGGCCTTGTCTGCAGCTGTGTCCCCACCCAGGACAGTGGCAGGGGGAGCCTGTCCTGGTTCTGTCATCTGTGTGCAGGGCTGCAGGGACAGAGCGGGCAGCAGAACCTCTTTGCATGACAGGAAAACCTGTGGGATTCCCTGTAAATATATTTTTAATGACCCGTGGCTGGTCCTCCAGCACCCTCAGCAGTGCCATCACTTGTGCTCCAGACCACCCTCTCCTTCCCTGGGGAATAAAACTGCTTCCATCCAGGAGCCAGAGATGTCCCCAAGGGGCACAGAGCTGCTCCTGGCTGCAGCCACATCTCCCCCTTTGTGGCCCCAAGCTGCTGCGAGGAGAAGCCCCTGCAGGGAGGGGCTCTCAGGGCAGGACCACAGAGCCCCTGGCAGGAGCAGCAGCAGCAGCCATGCAGCAGCCTGTAGGGAAGGTTTTGCACCTGGGAGATGAGACCTTTGCCCTCTCTGCACCCCCAGGGAGGCTGCAGGGCAGCTTGGTTCCTCAGCAGTGGGTGCTGCAGCCCTGGCCAGGCTGCTCTGTCCCTGCCGTGGGGACAGGAGGCAGATGCCACACTGGCCAGGCTGCTCTGTCCCTGCCATGGGGACAGGAGGCAGATGCCACACTGGAGAGGCTGCTCTGTCCCCACCATGGGGACAGGAGGCAGATGCCACACTGGCCAGGCTGCTCTGTCCCTGCCGTGGGGACAGGAGGCAGATGCCACACTGGCCAGGCTGCTCTGTCCCTGCCATGGGGACAGGAGGCAGATGCCACACTGGCCAGGCTGCTCTGTCCCCGCCATGGGGACAGGAGGCAGATGCCACACTGGCCAGGCTGCTCTGTCCCTGCCGTGGGGACAGGAGGCAGATGCCACACTGGCCAGGCTGCTCTGTCCCCGCCATGGGGACAGGAGGCAGATGCCACACTGGAGAGGCTGCTCTGTCCCCGCCGTGGGGACAGGAGGCAGATGCCACACTCCTGCTGGCTCCAGCAAGCTCAGAGGGCAGCTCCAGCTCCCAGTTTAGGGCCTGGAATCTCCTGACACAGAGAAATCCCAACCTGCAGCACTGAAGGACAGGTATTTTGCACCAGGCACAGGTCCAGGCATTGCCTCACCCCTAAGAGGGGCTTTGAGCCCCCTCTGGGAAGCAGCCAGGGAAATGGGTGATGGCACCCCCAGATCCCAGCACCTGCTGCTCCCAGAGCATCCCCTGGCCAGTCTGGCATGAGCCATCCTGCGAGAGTGAGTCCAGAACATCTCAGATGACATCCTCAGGACAGACAGAGCTTGTGGAAGGAGCACAGTGGAGACACTGGTGAAAGGGAAGGAGAACCCAGGGTTGAAGCCTCCCTCAGCACAGCGGTGACAGCCCCGGCTGGCCCAGCTCTACCTGGAAGAACCTGAGGAGAGCAAAGACAGGATTTTGAGCTGTTTGCAGCTCCCATGTCCCAGTGCCAGCCTTCCCCTCGCACCGGGCAGTGCCACCCAGGGCTCACCGCAGGGCACGTGGCAGTCGCACTCGCAGATGTCGCAGCGCTGGAACCAGCGGGGCCAGCCCGACAGCTTGGTGACACAGCCCGAGATTTTGATGCAGCCGCGGCTGGGGGAGGCTCCCAGGTGCTCCTGGCTGCCGCACGACGAGGAGCACCGGCCCGTGAGGTCCCGCTCGCTGATCTGGATGCGGCCCCGCAGGCAGATCCCTGGGGGGCAGAGCCCATCACGGGGGGCTCACCTGGGGCGGGGAGGGTTCGGGGCCGGGCCTGCAGTCCCTGGTACCCCCGGGATACTCACGCAGGCAGGAGGGCTTGGGGCTCCATCGCCCGTCGGACTGGCAGGCGCTGGCGGGGTCCCCCAGCAGCACGAAGCCGGGCCGGCAGCTGTAGCGCACCACGGAGCCCACCCACCAATCATTGCCGTGAACCACCGAGTTAAAATCCGCCTCGGGCCGCCCGCAGTTCACTGAGGACAGGGATGGAGCCAGGGTGGCAGCCTGGGCAGGGGCCTAGGGGTCCCCAGGGCTGGGAGGGGACAGGGGCTGTGCCCTGCTGGCCACGGGACAGCCCCAGGGCTGAGCGTGCCCCAGGCTGTGTCCCCGCGCTACCCAGGCTGCTGGAGGCGCTCACACTTTGTGTAAGTGTGGCACAAAGCCCTGCAGCATCCCCAGGGATCCCCTGGCTTTACCTCTGCAGAAGGATTTGTAGCCCAGCCAGCAGCAGCTGCCGTTCCCACACTGGCTCCTCTTCAGCTCCTTGTGCCGCCCCTTGCAGCCCCCCAGGCAGATGGGGGCCGTGCCAGACCAGTACGTGTCCAGGTCTCCTGGGGCCACCAGGGCAAGGACACCGCTGCCAGCCCTGCCCAGCCCTCCTGGGGCCATTGGGGCAAGGACACCGCTGCCAGCCCTGCCCAGCCCTCCTGGGGCCATTGGGGCAAGGACACCACTGCCAGCCCTGCCCAGCCCTCCTGGGGCCACCGGGGCAAGGACACCGCTGCCAGCCCTGCCCAGCCCTCAGAGCCCCACAGGGCGGTGCTGGAGCCCACAACAGCCACCCCAGCCCTGCTGTGAGTGCAGCCACTCAGCTCCCACGTCCCTGTGCCAAGGCCTGCTCTTGCTCCTTACTGGCACCCCATAAACCTTTCCCTCATGCCCCAAGCCCCCCGTTACCTTCTGGCTCCTGGCAGGAGGTGAGCGTGGCCAGCACGGCGAGGAAGAGGAGGCCCAGTGCCATCATCTGCCTCCTCCCCTCGCCCCTCCAAGCCCAGAGCCCTCTGTGCTCGCCCAGGAGAAAGTGAACTTGGTTTGCACGCACCCCCCAGGCCCGGGGATGCTGTAGGACAGGGGGAGGGAGGAGACATTGCCTTTAATGCCAATCCTCTCCCCAGCAGATAATCCCTGGCAGCTGAGCCTGCCCGAGGTGGTGTTTAAAGGGACACTCCAGCAGCAGCCCCAAGGCAGCAGCAGCAGCAGAGCCCAGCCTGGGGAGCTGCAAACAGGGCCAGGCTGGAGTGCTGCGAGTGCAAACCTGGCACGGGGCCCGTCTGTCCTTCCCTCGAGGGCAGCTGAGCCCAGCTCTGCCAAGGCAGGGACGGGAAGGCTGGGCAAGGCAAGTGCCCAGGGCAGGGATGCTGTGCCCCCAGCAGTGTATGCTCCCAGGGACAGCTCCTGCCTCTCCCCAGAGGGGCTGGGATCCAGGGGTTTCCCCCAAAATCCAGAAATTCCAGCAGCTTTTGCTCAGCTGCTTGAGAAAGGAGCAATGGGGGAAAGTCAGTGCCCAGCCAAGAGCAGCACTGTGTCCCCCTGGGCACATCACCTCCACACACAGGGCAGGGAGGGCACTCCAGGGACCCCGAATTCACACTGTCCTGGTCCAGCCATTCAACAAAGGACGAGCTGGCTCTGCCCCCAGGCCCAGGATACTCCCTGTATTCAAACAAACCCTGGGGAGGCACCAAAACTCAGCCCCACAGCAGGAACAGAGTGCCAGAGCTAAACCCAGCCCTGCAGTGCCACCTCTGGGGAGCAGCACACTGCAGTGCCAGCTGCACAGTGCCAGGAGAGCCTGGCAGCTCCTCAGTGCCCACCTCCCACCCTGCACCACCCCACAGCACGGCTGCCAGGGCTGGGGCTGAGCAGAGAAACACCAGACACAGCTGGGCCTGGCAGCCTGATGTTTATTTGCCTTGCCAAAGCACACCCTGCCCAAGCAGGAGCCCAAACCCCAATGTGGGGAGGACACCCAGGGGATGCCAAAAGCAGCAAGAAGCTCCCAATGTCCCAGTGCTGCCCTGGCCTCCTCCCAGAGCCAAGTGCTGGTTCTGGGATCAGGGAGGCAAACACCAGCAGCAGCAGCAGGTGAGACAGGAAATGTGTGCAGGAAGTGCTGATGAAGGCATGAAACCCCTGGAGAAGGCATGGATGGGGCAGGACAGGCCTGCCAAGGGCCACACATGTTCCCAGGGAAGAGGCTTCAGCACCAGAGCGTGCTCCACACACCATCCTGCCCGGGGAACAGGCTCAGAAGGGCACAGCTGGTGAGCACTCCACCCTGCCAAACCTCCCAGAAGGGTGGGAGAACCCTGACAGGCTGCAATCCCCAAAAGGAGGACAGACAGCTCCTTCCAGCTCAGATCACTTGGTTCACACCTGGGGGATGTGTCCCTCCCCTCTCCCCATGCTGACCAGAACCAGCAGCACATCCTAGGAGGCTGAAACTGTGCTGCAGAGGGGCAGCCCCTCACAGGATCTGGATGATGCCCTGCAGCCCCTCACAGCATCTGGATGATGCCCAGCAGCCCCTCCAGGATCTGGATGCCCAGCAGCCCCTCACAGCATCTGGATGATGCCCAGCAGCCCCTCAGAGGATGTGGATGCCCAGCTCCTCAGCTGTTTTCTGCAGTCTGTCCATGACGTTCTCCTCCAGCTCCAGGGCTGCTGGGCCCTGCTGCTCCGAGGCTGTGCTGGCCAGCACGTAATAGACAGTCTCACTCTGGCCCTGCTCGTTGGTCCTGCTCACCACACGGATGATGGGGCTGCTGCTGCTGCTGCTGGCTCCTTGCTCTGAGGAGGAGGAGGAGGAGGAGGAGGCAGCTGCTGGGAAGGGGCTGGGCCGTGCTGGCTCAGGGCTGGGAGCAGAGCACAGGGCAGGGGGCACAGGCAGCTCTGATGTGCTGTTCTCTGCCGGGGCAGGGTTTGCTGGAGGCTCCAGAAGGATGCCCTGCAGGCTGCCCTCGCCCTCAGGCAGCACCACGCACTCGCTGGAGCCATCCAGAGCCTCCCCACGCTTCTCCCTGTCCTTGAGCAGCTGCTCTGTGAGCTCCACGCTCTCGTAGCGCACCAGCTGCAGCCTCATGTAGCCGTCCTCGTGCTCCCTGTACCTGGGCACAGACAGGAGGGGTCAGCCTGGCACATTCCCCTTCCCAGGAGATGGGCAACAGCCAGGGAAAGGGCACAACAGCCAAGGTTCAATCCCTGTGCTACACAGATGGCGTTTCAGCCTCTAGTCCCAAAGGCAAACCCATGTAGCAGCTTCTGAGCTCTGGGCCAGGCTCAACGCCCTCCCCAGCCCCCCTCCTTCCACCACTCTGCTTCACTGGGACCATTTCAAGTCCATCCTCTTCCCCTCCCAGCTTTCAGGCTCTGGAAACCCTCTGGAGTTTCCTACAGGGGGTGCAGCAGAGGTTTCTGTCCCAGGACTGATCTCTCTAGAGGGGAACACCCTGCCAAGCTCAGAAATGTCCCAGCAGAGGGAGCAGTGACGGCAGCACTGCCCTGGAGCTGCCAGCCAGCACTGCTCAGATCCCACTCAACATTTCCTGCCCTCCCAGCCACTGGGAAAGGGTCCTGAACAATTTACAGAGCCCAGGCACTGCCAGCACCACGCAGGATGCACTGAGGAGCTGAAGGTGAGCAGTACCTGAAGCGAGGATGTCCTGAGGGCCATTTGAACTGGTGCTTCTTCCTGAGGTGCACAGTGAGGTTGTTCCCCCGTGTGAAGCACTTGTCACACACGTGGCACTTGTACCTGGGCTCGGAGTCACCCTGAGGGACACAGAGCCACGTCAGCACCCGCAGGTGCAGGGAAGGAGACAGAAAGCTCCCAGAGAAGACTGACAGGGGCATCACAAGCAATGCAAGCTCTGCTGCCTTCCCACCTCGTGGACCTTCCTGTAGTGCAGTTTGATGGAGCAGAGGGAGCGAGCAGAGAAGCTGCAGGCCTCGAACTCGCAGCGATACGCCGGCTCCTTGCTGTGCGTGTCCAGGTGCTTCCGCAGGTCAATGAGGTTCTTGCAGCTGGAAGCACAAGGTGAGGGAACAGAGCTGCAGCACACACACACACACAGAGGCCTCAGGGGGGTCTGGGGAGGGGGCCAGCCCTGGCCCTCACCTGTAGTCACAGTAGTCACACTTGAAGGGGCGCTCCTCGCTGTGGCGGAAGCGGATGTGGTTGCGCAGCGAGGAGGGCAGCGGGCAGGTCATGTCACACAGGGGGCACTTGTAGTGGTTCACTGGGCCAAAACCGGGGAGAAATGTCAGCCCAGAGCAGGGCAGGGCAGAGCACACAGCCCAGGGGCTGAGCTGGGAGCAGGGCCCCTCACTCACTCACTCACTCACTCACTCACTCACTCACTCACTCACTCACCGTGGTTCCTCATGTGGTCGCGGAGCAGCCTCTCGGTGGCGAATCTCTTGGAGCAGTGGGAGCACTGAAACCTCTGCTCTGCACCAGAGGGCACAGGGGGCATCAGGGCAGGGAGAACAGCACAGGGAGCAGTGAGGAGAGGGGTTCCCGAGGGCTGCAATCCCTGGTGGGCAGCCCTGGGTCCCCACAGGAGGAACAGCCTCAATCCTGCCTCTGCCAGGAGACACTTCCCAGGGGACACAGACTAAAGGTGGGCCGGGGGAGGTTCAGGTGGCATTTCAGGAGGAATTTCTTCAGGGAAAGGATGGTCAGATGCTGGAGGGGAGTGCCAGGCCCCACCCCTCCACTTTGAGGCCCTGCCCACTCACTGCTGCTGCCCAGGGGGGTGGGAGAGTCCCTCCCCTCACGGCTGGCTCACACAGTGAGGATCAATCCCAGAGGTCTCTTCCCATCCCAGCGATTCTGGGGCTGCCATCACTCAGCAGCCAAGCACACCCTGCCCTCGGCTCCCAGGGTTTAGGCACCTCCAGCAAGCCCACCAGCCCAGGGCAGCCCTCCCCAGCCCCTCCCTGCCCCAGGGCTTACGCTCCAGGGCGGTCTGGCGGCGGATGTGGTCGAAGAACTTGGTGTTGTTGGCAAACATGCCCCCGCAGGTGGGACAGGCCACCACCTTCTCCTGCGTGTGGCTGCGCAGGTGCTCCCGCAGCTTGCAGCGGCCCTTGAAGCTGCACTTGCAGTCTGGGGAGGGACAGCACAGCTGAGAGCCCTCCCAAGGGACACAGCCTCGCTCAACAGCAGCCTCCCCATCCTGTTTGGGCCAGCAAGGCTCCAAAATCCCCACAGAGCAGGGTGAGATCAGCACAGTGAGATCACAAGTGGTTCTACCCCAGTACAACCAGTGTGGCCCCTCCAAGCAGTTCGGGCAATTGCAAATAGAAGAAATTAATGAAAAAAGTCAAAGTAAAAGAAATCAGCTGTAGCCTTTTCTCCAAGGTACTGATTACACATAAATAGGAAGTTCTGAGCACTCAACTGGATTCCCTGAGGGAACTTCTGCAGGAATCTTTCATGGTCAAAACCATGGAATTTGAAAATCTATTTTTGAAGGCCAAGGGGCTTTTTGAAACCCTGTTTGCCACCCAGCCCAAAGCTCTCTCACCAGTGTAGTACTGGTTCTACCACAGTACAACCAGTGTGGCCCCCCAAGCAGTTAAAGCAATTGCTCAAACATGGGAGAAATTAAGGAAAAAAAAAATCAAAATCAAAATAAATCAGCTGAAGCCTTTTCTCCAAGGTAGTGATTACACATGAATAGGAAGTTCTGTACTGAACACTCAACTGAGGGAAATATTTCTGCAGGAATATTTCACGGAATTTGAAAACCTATTTTTGAAGGCCAAGGAGCTCTCTGAAACCTGTTCCCATGTTTGCCACCCAGCCCAAAGCTGTGAGGAGAGGCCCTGGGGGCTCCCACCAACCTTTCCAGCCACAGAGCAGCACGTGGTTCTCCTTCCCCGCTGCCTTGTACTCGGAGCAGAAGCTGTGATCCTCCACGTGCCGGTAGAACCACTCGGGGTTGTCAAACGACCTCTGAGGGGACAAGGCCACACAGGACAGGGTGAGAGAGACCAGAACAAACCCAGATGCTCCCACAGAGCTCCAGACAGAGCCTGCAGCTGAGCAGCAGAGCAGCAGAGATGATATTTTTGCTGTGACAAGGGGAGAGAATGATGCATCTGACTCCACCTTATCAGAAGGCTAATTAATGACTTTATTATACTGCCTTATTCTATATTGTATTGCACTATGTTACATTACAGCTAAACTGCACTGAATCTCGTGAGTGTCAGCCCACAGTCCTGACACACACACACCCTGACAGGCCAAGGAACCAAAACACCATCACTGTGGGTAAATAATCTCCATATTGCATTCTGCTTTGGCACAAACACAGGCACAGCAAATGAGATAAGAATGGTTTTGATCATTCTCTGAGGTTCAGAGAATGTGAAACCCAGGAATATTCTTGGGAAGAACTGTGCCTTGCTTTTCTCTGTGAAGAGAAATGTGGTAACATGTCACGGTCACATTTTCTGAAAAATCCCTTTGCCAGGCTTTCTTCTCCAGGGAAGCTGAGAAGCCTCAGAGAAAAACGAAAACAATAATTATCTGACTGCTCCTCCTGTGTTTGGCTGCTTTAGAATGTGGTCTGGAGATTTTTTTATCCAACTGGTCATTGATTGGCCATTAAGTAAAAATAATTAACATGAAACCAATCACGGCCAGTTGTGTCAGACTCTGAGGAGTCAGTCATGAATTTTTTTTATTCATTCTTATTAAGGCTTCTGTCTGTATCCTTTACCTTTCTTTAGTATAGTTTTAGTATAGCATAATATAATGTAATATATAGCATAATATAATGTAATGCAATGTAATATAATGTAACATAATGTAATGTAATATAATACCATGTAATATACAATGTAATGTAATACAATACAATGTAATGTAATGCAATACAATGTAATGTAATGTAATATAATACAATATATCAGCCTTCTGAGAACACGGAGTCAATCACGAATTTTTATTATTCATTCTTGTTAAGCCTTCTGTCTGTATCCTTTCTCTTTCTTTAGTATAGTTTTAGTATAGCATAATATAATGTAATGCAGTGTAATATAATGTAACATAATGTAATATAATGTAATGTAAGGTAATTAACATAATATAGTGTAATATAATGTAATGTAATAATGTATAATCATGTATATATAATAATGTATACATACACATTAATACATATATTAATGCATATATAAATATATAAAATGTGTATTATATAAAAATTAATGTAGATTATCAATATATAAATACATATTGATATATAATTAATATATAATATTAATTATAGATTATATAATCATATGTTAATTTTATGTTAATTTTATGTTAATTATATGTTAATTATATGTTAATTATATGTTAATTATATGTTAATTATATGTTAATTATATGTTAATTATATATTAGTATATTATGGATATATAATGTATAACGTGATATTATATATTATAATATATAATAATGTATAATATAATGTAATGTAATATAATGCAATGTAATGTAATATAATGTAATATAATTAATATAATGCAATGTAATGTAATATAATATAAGAGAATACCATGAGTATAATACAATAACACATCAGCCTGACTCCCTCCTGTCCCAGCCCCTCCTGGGCTCCCCCACAGCGCCCCCATCCCCCGGCCCTCACCTCGCAGTACTCCCAGAGGCACAGGAAGCTCTCCTGGATCTCGGGGATGATGTTGTGGCTCTGGAAGTCCAGCTGGCAGTGGCTGAGCTCAGCCTGGCCCTGCAGGGCCCTCAGCCCCCACTGCTTCAGCTTGGTGTGGTAGCAGTGGAAGTAAACGTGGCGCACCAGCTCGGCCGAGCTCGCCGGGGAGCAGAAACCACAGTCCTGCCACAGGCACGTGTACTCCTCTGCAACAGACAGACAGACAGACAGACAGCTCCAGAGAGCAGCAACCACAGTCCTGCCACAGGCACGTGCACTCCTCTGCAAGGGACAGACAGCTGCTCTGGAACAAACAGACAGACAGACAGACTGCTGCTCTGCGACACACACAGTTCCTCTGGAACAGACAGACAGACAGACAGCTGCTCTGGAACTCAGGCAAACAACTGCTCCGGAACACAGACAGACAGCTCCTGAGCAACTCAAACTGCTCCTGGGGAACACAGACCGACAGACAGGTCTTCTAGAACAGACAGACGGCTGCTCTGGAACACAGACCGCTCCTCTGGAACACAGACAGACAGACAGACAGCTGCTCTGGAACACAGACCGCTCCTCTGCCCCACACAAGCACAGCCCGAAGGTCTCTCTAAGCAAACCTGCTCCTCAAGTCCCTTCACTGTCCCAGTCTCGTCCTGCTGTTCCCTGCGAGCACAGCCCGACCTCCCTGGCTGTCCCCTCCCGTCAGGGGCTCCTGCAGAGCCACAAGGGCCCCCCTGAGCCTCCCTTTCCCCAGGGCCTCACCCAGCGGGTCCATGTCGGCGCTGGGCCCGCCGGAGCCGGGCAGGTGCTGCTGCAGGTGCTGCGCCACATGCGCGCAGAACTCCTCCATGCCCGAGGCCACGAAGGAGCACTGCTGCCACTCGCACTGCAGCACCACGGCCGCCTTACCGCCCGCACGGCCGGGCGCCATGGCCGGGCTGCTGCGGGGCCGTCCGGGGCCGCCGACCCCGCCCGGAACCGGCGCCGAGCCCGGCGGGAGCCGCGGGCTGCGCGGAGAGCGGCGCCGCCACCCCGGCCCGCCTCGGCCCCGCGGGGGGCCCTGCAACGCGACGCACCGCGCGCGCCCCCCCGCCAATCAGCGCGCAGGAACCCGCTGACTGTGAGCGGTGGCCGAAAGGCCCCGCCGGGAAGCAGCGCTGTGGCACAAAGGTTCCGAGGCTGTTTACCGCCGTGGGTAATGGCAGTGTGGAAACGCCAATCGCTTGTTTTTAAAATTTAAAAACTTTAATACTAACAAAATAGCTATAAAAATAATAATATAATTAGAGTAATAAAAATTTGGACAATTTGGATTAGGACAATATGAGACAATAAGAACAAAGAGTTACAGAGAGTTCAGGTACCTTTTCTGGGCAAAATAAGCCTGAAAAAGGCCCCACATGAACAGAGGATTAACCCTTAAAAGCAACAGCCTGTTGCATATTCATACAGCTCATCCATGCTGCATAAATTCCATTCAAACACAGGATTCTGTCTGGGCAGTGTCAGCTTCTTCCTCTGAATCCTGACGGCGTCACTAAGCCTGAGCGAGGCAGGAAGTTCGTTTCTTTTGATAAGGGAGCAATAAATTTGCTCCCTTATCAGAATAAGTTAATAATAAATTAATTTATTAATAAATTAATAAATTAATACATTAATAAATTAATATAAGAATTCCCTTTTTCTCTGAAAGATTCAGGTGTCCTGTGGCTGCTATCTCACAGTAAGTCCTTCTTTAAAAAGGGTATCTTACCTAGCATCGTTTCTATTTTAACATTTTGTTATAACCTAAAACTATATTTAACACACTACTTAAGAGAATTAATTCAGCATCACTTTCTAACACAACACATATAATACTCATTTTTATATTTGCGCAAAGCCAATCCTAAAATGCCCATTTTTTATTGTTTACATTTCGTTTCTGAGGCTTCTCAGCTTCTCAGGAGAAAAGATTCGCAAAAGGATTTTTCATGAAATATGCCTGTGACACCCAGAGTGTGTTGTGCCAACACACAACAGCTCTGCCCTGATGTGGATGGCAAACACGTGCCCAACTCCACCAAAGTAACCAGAAAATATGGGTGTGATGATCTTTGAATAGAAAACACCAGGCAGGAGGTTTTCATCTCAAAGAAGCCTGGCTGAGCTTTTGTTCTCTCTCTGTTTTCAATGGAATTGTTTTGCAGCCAGCACAGCAAACACCTGCACTGAGCAGCCACAGGATGGGGATTTGACCTTGTGAAAAACGCCAATCATTGTTTTTAAAAGTTTAAAAGTAATAAAAAGGTAATAAAATTGCCCCTTTCCTTTCCTTTCCTTTCCTTTCCTTTCCTTTCCTTTCCTTTCCTTTCCTTTCCTTTCCTTTCCTTTCCTTTCCTTTCCTTTCCTTTCCTTTCCTTTCCTGAAATTTCCTTTCCTTTCCTGAAATTTCCTTTCCTTTCCTTTCCTTTCCTTTCCTTTCCTTTCCTGAAATTTCCTTTCCTGAAATTTCCTTTCCTTTCCTTTCCTTTCCTTTCCTGAAATTTCCTTTCCTTTCCTTTCCTTTCCTGAAATTTCCTTTCCTTTCCTTTCCTTTCCTGAAATTTCCTTTCCTTTCCTGAAATTTCCTTTCCTTTCCTGAAATTTCCTTTCCTTTCCTGAAATTTCCTTTCCTGAAATTTCCTTTCCTGAAATTTCCTTTCCTTTCCTGAAATTTCCTTTCCTGAAATTTCCTGAAATTTCCTTTCCTTTCCTTTCCTGAAATTTCCTTTCCTGAAATTTCCTGATATTTCCTGATATTTCCATGGAATGTCAGCTCAGGCAGGAAGGAGCTCCTGCAGAAGGACCCACACTGACCATGCAAAGTGGAGCCAAACACAGATCCAGGGATTTGCATTTAAGCAAATCCCAAACGAGGCATGATGCTGGAGACATCCCTAAATTCGAAAAACCCATTTCCGCCAGGCTCAGCTGGAACTTCCCCAGGGAATTATGAGCACAGGCTTCACTCTGCTCTGGGGAGCTGATGAGGGACAGATCTGCCCCAAATTCCTGCAGGATCTGGGAGCTGGGACTCGTCAGCAGCACCAACAATGGAAGCAGGTGAGTTCCAGCAGCTCAGATCTTCCCAAGCTGAGGAATCTTCATGGCAATATCAGGGAAGGAACAAACTGTGCTGTCCTTGGGCTCCCATTGAAAAAAAAAAAAAAAAAAAAAAACCAAAAAATTTGTCTAGAATAGATATGTGACATCTTAAATGTCCCAATAATTTAATAGTATCAATTAATATTCTGCCTTTTCCAGGCTGAATTTATATTCCTTCACAGAGCAATGCTTTATTCTTATTTTTGCTTTTTTTTCAAAAGGCAGTTAGATCAAAGTGATGTGAAATTGGATTCAGTTTGCTTGGAAATGATTTAAACTCAGGCCTGAAACAGCATTTTCTTCCCCAGTGCTGCCAGTGGCAGAGTTATCTGAAGATTTTTGGATAATCCACTGGCACCAACAGGTCCAGCTGTGTGACAGCTTCAGCCCAGGGTTAGAGGGCTGAGTGAGGCTGAATTAAAACAATTTGGGCAGAGGAATAAGTGAGGATGTGAGAACAGAACAGCAGAGAGATGTGGAAATGATTTTCTAATGCCTTCAGGGCACAGCAAAGGGGTCAGGAAACCTGCGGAGCACCAGGCCCGCTGGAATTCCTCCACCTGGGAGAGCTGATGTCCATTTCTGGCCACTTTTGTTGCTGTTTTTATTTTGGTACTCTCCTCTCCACCTCATTTTTGGGAATCTCTCCCTTGCTTTGTGTTTGCTTTGTGCCTGGCCTTGGCTGAAACTCTCTGGTCAGCACTCAAACACCAACATAAAATTCCTCTTGCCCAAATTTGCAGCTGCTATGACCTCAAAAATAATTAAAAAAAAACCTATTTGGGGCAAGGCCAAGACAGCAGCGTGTTGTTTAAACCCTCCCACCTCTCCTGGTATGTGTGTGTGCGCACCTGGAGCCACAATGGCACCAGAAACGGAGCCAAGGGACACATCCTGAGGGGCAGAAGAGCCAAATGATAAATCCTGGAGATCAAACACATCAGCTGTGCCCTGGCAGTTTGCTCTGCCTCGGGAGAGCGTGCCTGTGTGTTTTCCAAGGGATTAGCTTCAAAGGCAGGCAGGTTTTTTCCGGGATAATTCAATGAAAGCCCCATGGAAGCTCCTCCCTGGCTCCACAGGTGCGAGCTGGGTTCTGGCAGGATAAAAAACCGTCCCTGCATTGTTCCCCAGCTCTCACCTGTGCCACAAACTCTGTGCAAAGCCCAAAATCCAGCCCAGGCTCAGCAGGAGGGCAGATCCCTCGTGCCAAAGCCACCCAGAGCTGGTTTGGGCTGTGCTGGGCTCCAGGGCAAAAAACAGAGCCAGACCCTGCAGGTGCCAGGGCAGGGAGCCTTTGTGCCTTCCCAACAAAATATTCTATTAATAACAACACACAATATTTAATTAATATCAATATTATCTATATATTTATATATATTAAATAGATTTTCTACATTTTCTCTCTATATATTTCTATATATGGGAATATATAATATATTAGATACAGTATGTATATTCCCATTATATATACATATAAGTATACCTAACATTAATATGTTAGATATATTATGTATTATATATAATATATACTTATCTATTATCTATAAAATATATAATGTATATAATATACAATATATAAGGTATATAATATATAAGGTATATAATATATTACATATTACATATTATATATTACATGTACATTATATATTATATATTATATATTATATATTATATGTTATATATTATATATTATATAGAACATAGAAAATAGAAAATAGAAAATATATATATTATATAATTATACATATAATATATAATAGATAATTTATATACCTAGAAATATATATATATATATATATATATATATATATATTTAGATTACAAATACTGCCATATTTCTAGATCTCAGAATTGCAGGTTTGTATTTTCCCCTCCCAACCCGCCGCACAGAGGCGCTGAATTTGCCTCTCCCGGCTGCTCTGTGCTCTCGCTGAACCCTGGCCTCGCTCAGTCCCTGCAGATTTCGGCAAACGCGTGTACCAAGGGGTGCGAGTGAAGCACACGGTCAAGGATCTCCTGGCTGAAAAGCGATCCCGGCAGAGCAGCGGCTCCCGCTTCAGCGTGAGTCCCGTCCCGTCCCCCACTGCTTTTTTAACCCCATAAATTCCCTCATCCCACCCTCTGCTTCAAAAACACTCTGGGACACTGCCAATATTGATAGAATTAATATAATTAGTATAATTGCATGCCCCAAAACATGATGGTTCCTCGACTTTCATATCTCTCAACCTTAAATGCCTCAAAGCCCTTTTTTTTTATCTTTTTCAAGCATGGCAGTGATGTTAAATTCCCTTTTCCTTTCACATCCCACGTGTGACACCTTCCCAAGCCAAGTTCCTTTTCCAGCAGCTACACTTGGACAAGTCAGTGCCCTGAAAATATCTGTCCTTCCCCGAATGCTGAGCTCCTTCCAGCTCCTCTCAGGGTGCCAGGGATGGGATGGGCTGGAAAGAGGCCAAGCATCAGCTTGGAAGAGATGATTTCCTCTCAAAGTGCTTCTATGGCAACAGCAAACCCAAGTCCTGCTGCACTACATTGGATTTATGTCTCTATTCCCAGCCAGAAAAGTGAGGCTGTCCCACAAGGGGACATGATATTGTGGTGGCAGGATGTGGTGGCATCCAGAAAGGGACACAGTATTGTGATGGCAGGGTGTGGTGGCATCCAGAAGGGGACACAATATTGTGGTGGCAGGATCTGGTGGCACCTAGAAGGGGACACAATATTGTGGTGGCATCCACAAGGGGACACGATATTGTGATGGCAGGATGTGGTGGCAGCCAGAAGGGGACACAGTATTGTGGTGGCATCCAGAAGGGGACACAATATTGTGATGGCAGGATGTGGTGGCATCCAGAAAGGGACACAGTATTGTGGTGGCAGGGTGTGGTGGCATCCAGAAGGGGACACAGTATTGTGGTGGCATCCAGAAAGGGACATAATATTGTGATGGCAGGGTGTGGTGGCATCCAGAAAGGGACACAATATTGTGATGGCAGGGTGTGGTGGCATCCAGAAGGGGACACAATATTGTGATGGCAGGGTGTGGTGGCATCCAGTGGCACGAGGAACGTTCCCTGGGTGCTCCTGGCACTCACCTGTGCTGGGCAAAGCTCCTCACCTCCATCTGGGATAGTGGCAGAGGAGGGGGAGCGGGAGCTGTGTCCTGCAGGGAGAGAGAGGGAGCAGAGCCTGGGATCACTGTTTTTTTCCCCCAAAACCATTCACCTCTGCCTTCTTTTTTATACTGAAGGAGCCTCATGGTGACTTACTTGCTGTGACTTTCAGGCCCATTAACTCTGCAACAAAATAGGCAGAAAAAAAACCCCAAAACAGGATTGAGCATCACCAAACAGCAAAATCCAGCCACTCATCCATCCCACAGGCTCAGCTGCTGCAGGGAGGCAGAAGCCCCCTGAGGGAAGAGTCACTGGGCAGGGCACACTCCCAGCTGGCAGATATTTAGCAGGAGTTCTGTTGGAATCTCTAGCTTGTCAGAGTGACCCCAAGAAGAGTTTGAAATTCTCTTTTCCCAGCCCAGAACTTGAAGAAGGAGTCAGGGCTCTTCATTTCTCAGTCTCAAGGTTGTTTATTGTATCTTATCTATAAAAAATTTTCTCCTGCCCTGCCGAGGTCCATCCAGCAGGACAGTCCAAGGCACTCTGCCTGCCCTCAGGGTGGTGTTATGTCTTTATACTAAAAATTCATGTACATTATTTATAATTACTTCCCAATACCCATCACCTATGTCAGACAGTGAGCTTCTACTCTAAACCAATCCAAAATTGCCAACATCACAGCAGAAGATGGAGGCCAAGAAGAAGAAGAATGAGAAAGGCCGGATACACCCAGTTCTCTCCACCTTGCCTCCTGAACCCCCATGCCAAAAACCCCAAAATCTACTTTTCCACCCTGTGATAACCTCACTATTATTCTACCTAAACTGTTGTGGCTTGCTGATCCTCATAGAAGGTTGGTAGTTTGCTCCACAGGTCACAATCAAACCCACAGGGGCATTTTGGGCTCTGTGCCAGGGCCTCTGAGCCCCCTGGCAGGGATCCTGGCCATCCTGGACAGCCAGAGGGATGTTCTGGGTTCTGACAGAGTTCTTGGGAAGCAGCTGAGAAAACATCTCCTGTTGGTGCTATCACCAGTGACCCGCTCCCTGTGTGGAGGCGGCAGCTTCAAGAGCCACAGAGGAAACGCCCTGGGACTGTAAAACCCTCCTGGATTTATTGCCCTGGGCTTTGTGCTCCGAGCCCAGCATTGCGTGTGTGCCTACCTGATGCAAAACCAGCCCTGCTGCTCATTCCCTGCGAGAGACAAAAAATGATTGTGCAGGGCAAACATCCGTATTTGCTCGGACGTATCATGAAAAGAGCAGCTGGGAGTGCAGCTCTGTTTGTCTGGCAGAATACAACCCAGAAAACAAGCCCGGGGCAGATAACTGAACACCCCTGTGGCTGTTGGTGATGCAGGGTCATTTAGCTGCATCTTTTGTTTGAGGGTGATCTTTGCTCCAGAATGAAACCAGCCCTGGGCAGTTGTTGGTGCCAGGCCTTACCACCACCCTAGCCTGAACCTCCTCACTCATCCTCCTCCTTACCCTGGGAGTAGTCTATGAATGAATTCAAGGTGGATTAGAATGAGCAGAATAACAGAAAGTTAGTCTAACTTTGAGTTCAAGGCAGATTAGAATGAGCAGAATAACAGAAAGTTAGTCTAATTAAGACAGTTGATTTCGACTAAACAAATGTTAGCTCCCACCCTATCACTTCCTTTACATCCTACCTCCATCTAAGCTTCTCCTCAGCCTTCACCCTCAGCAGAGCAGAGTTTTAGGATGAGGTTTCAACAATTTCCTGGCAGCCAGGCCCTGCACACATGGAGAGATGGAAATCAGGGGGTGCTGTGAGGAAACCCACCCAAAATCAGGGCTCAGGGCTGGGATTTAGGGAGGCTGTGAGTTTTCCTTTGCATAGGTGTGAGCCTGCAGGTGTTCTCTGCAGGGTGAAAGATTTCCTGTGGAAGGATTCCTGCCTTCTCTGAGGTGCCTGCACAGGGGAAGCAGTGCAGTGCTACGGTTTAAAGAGGATTCATTGCTCAGCACTCCCAGGGCAGGGACACTCAGCCAGCACTGCCCTGCCCAGGCCCAGCTTTGCTTTTATGGAGGATTTCTGTCCCTTCAGCTGCTCCACTCCCCCAGAGAGGGGATGCCCTGATGCCAAAGCGCTGCCACAGGGCAGGGCCAGGTCATCATTTGGAGCTGGATCCTTAAATTCAGGCAGGTTTATAGGGGAGTTAGGAGGCAGTGAAGCAGCAGAGCAATCCCAGGCAGGATCTGTGGCTGGCCATGGGCAGGGCAGGCTGAGCCCAGCTTATCAGCAGCTGGACACACTCTGGGCCCCAGGGAGGCTGAGCAGAAGTGCAGGAGATCCAGGCTCCCATTGCCATGGCAGGCAAAGGAAGCACTGCAGGGAGGAAATGAACTAATGGGTCTCAATTAAGGCAGATAAGGAGCAAGAGGGGAATGAAATGCAGAGCTCTGCTCTGATGAGGCCGAGGTTGGGCTGCAGCAGAGGCTCCTGCACTGAATCCAGGCAGGCAAAGCCCTGGTGGCTCCTGTCACCTTGGGTACTCCTCAGCACAGGTGTGTACACACAGCCAGGCAGGGCCAGGGGCTGTTGAACAGACAGGATCAAAGATTAAATGCTCTGGTAACTGGAAATGATCCCTGCTGGAGGCTGCCAGCTGTGCCCAGGGAGCTGGCAGAGCATCCCAGCTGCCATCCCTGCAGCCCCATGTGCTCTGGGCAGCATCTGAACCTCCCAGCTTGGCTTTTTCCTCTAAAAGTGACCTGGATTTGCATGGGATGGCTTCAGGTGGGGACAGGTGCAAGCCCTGCCTGTGTGACAAGGACACTCCTCTGTCCACAAGCCCAGGGGCTCCTTCCTGTCACCTCCTGTCACCTCTGCAGGCCATGTGGCCCGGGCAGGCTCAGGGCTCATTTCCATGGTGGAGCAGGGAGCAGCTGCAAACCTTCCCTTGCAGCAGAAGGAAGTCCTCAGAGCTGGCAAATTTAATTCAAATCTAAACCTCGAAATTTGGTTGCCTGCTGTGGCAGGAACCTCCTGTTTGCACTATGCAAACTGGACAGAGCGTGCCACCAGCGTGGCAGGGGACAGCAGAGTGACAGCAGAGTGACAGCAGGGCAGCTGGGGGCTCTCTGTTCCTCTCTGGAGCTCCCCAAAGCAGAGCTCAGCAGGATTCCAGAGGAGCAGATGCCTTTGCTCAGTGCTTTGTAAGGAATTAGGCACTGGGAGCTCCACTCCAGGGGTAATTCTCCTTCACCTGGGACCAAGAGGAGAGGATGATGATTAAAATAATAATAATAATAAAAAATAATACCACCATTGCTGTAAGATCCAAACAGTATTTAGGAGCTGTCTTTCCACCCACCCTGCCAGGAAGGGCCAGGTAAAGCAGCCCTGGGGCAGCAGAGCCAGCCCAGCTGAGTTGGAATCTGCCCCTTTTGGCCACTCAAGGGATCAGATCTCACCTTGCCTGGTTTGTGCCAACAGCCAAGGACTCCTCAGTGTTCTGCCTGCCTTGAGGGACCCTGTGGGACAGGAGGAAGAAGCCAGTTATCTTGATACTCCTCCTCTTAGCAGCTCTGCTCAAGACCTTCACAATCTCTGCTTAGCCTACATCTGTTAATTCCTGTGAGGAAATCATGGAGTTAAACCCTTCCCAGCAGCCAGGCTGAAATAATGTGTGTGAATCCCACTCAGAGAGCTGCCTTGCTTTGGAAAGTCATCCTTTCAAACATCTCTTTATCTTTTGCAGGGCAGCACCAGCACAGCACAGTCACCCTTTGGCCAAATGCCAGGTGAGGTTTGCCCTCCATGCTAAACACCTTCCCTGCAGGTGGGAGGGTTGGCACAGCCCTTCTGTTCTCCCCCAGAGGATGTGGAACAAGCCCCAGAGCAGGGCCACCCCTCAGAGGGAGCCCAGGAGGAAAGGAATTAAAAGAATCAGGAAAAAGAACAGCAATAATTTGTATAAAATCCTCAAAGTGAGTAATTAAAGCAGTTCCCACCTCCTTTAGCAGAGGAGCTGTGCAGAACCCCTCCTTTTCCTCCTGTGTTTTCCCATTTTCCCTGGAGCTGCAGAGAGAAAGCACAAAAGCAGGAGCTGCCCTGTTTCATGCCTTGGCTCTCGGGCAGGGAGAGCAGAGTGAGGCCGGAACCTCCTCCCCAGGGCTGTGGCAGAGCGAGGAGGAAGCGCAGGCTGAGCTGACCTCCATCCCCCTGCCCTCCTGTTTAAAGCTCCCCCAACACTTTGGGTTTGCTGCAGATGGAGTCACCAGGTGGAACCAAAAGCACCTCTGTGCTCACACACCTGTGTCAGGGCAGGGATGTCACCCTGATTTTTTAAGTTTTTCTAAGCCTTCTGTTGTTTACATTCTTGTAGCAAACTTGCTCACACACTTTCTGTAAATAACTCATTGTTTTGCATTCCTCCATGGAGGAGGAGAAATTTGATGGGCTGTTGGTTTGTCCAGTGTCATTGGAGAGCTGGCACTGTCACCCTCCAATCCACTGTCACTTTTGGAAATCTATAAGTGTTGGAGTCAGAAATTAAACTTCCCTTTTTACCTTGAGAGCAGCAGTGTGTGCTCATGTTGTTTGGTGTCCTACAGTGCCACAGGGTGGGTTCCTGGGTGATGCTGGAGAGAAAACAGCTCTGCTTTGCACCCATAGGGGTGTCCATCATTCTGTGGCAGCTGTTAGAATTTTCTTTACACTTTTCTTTTCACTTTCCCACCCCATTTTCTGTCCCCAGGCTCTCCCACCACCGCTGGTTACTACGGCGTGCGCAGACCCTTCCCATCCGAGCTGGATTTCCACGGCACCAAGCAGTTTGGCAGCGATGCCTACCCCTCCCCTCTGGCCTCCAAGCCCTTCTCCTGCGACCCCTCTGCCCCCCAGGGCTGCCCAGCCCTGCTGGAGCCCTATCTCAGCGAGCAGTTCGGGGATCACCGTGCTGCTCCTCCTCCTCTCCCGGCTGCCACCAGTTCCTTCTTCAGCGCTCCGGCCGTGCCCCCTCTGCTGCCATCCTTCCCCGGTGACACGGGACACTTCCTGCTCGTGAGTGCCTCCATGGCTCTGTCCCCAGGGCAGGGTCACCCCCTCTAATGTGGGGTTCAGTCAGGGGGGCTGGTGGGGGAAGGATGTGGCTGTCACAGGAGCAGCCATGGCAGGTGGGGCAGGGCTCTGCAGGGAGCGTTTTCTCTTTGGTTCCATCTAAATGTGGTTTTTCTCCTTGGTTCCATCTAAATGTCCCCTGTTCCTCTTGGAGACATCCCTGGAGACTCCCGTTCTGCCCTGAACAGGACACTGCCCCCAGGCTCAGGGTGGGATTGTGCAGGGCCAGGAGCAGGATTTGATGGTCTTGTGGGTCCCTTCCAGCTCAGGATAACTCTGTGATTCTATGGTTTTATGAATCCCTCCCTCCCTGAGGTTCTAGAAACATCCCTTGGTGACTCCAGGCTCCCTATCCCAGCTCCACTCACAGCCCCACCACAGAGCTCCTGGATCCTGTGGGATCAGGGCTGGTCAGTCCTACTGGGACCCTGCCCCAGGCCCTGCTGACGAGATGGAAGTTCCCTTTCACACTTGAAAACCCAAACACTGCTGATAGGATGGACATTCCCCTTAAAACTTAAAACACCAAACACTGCTGCCAGGATGGAAGTTCCCTTTCATACTTAATACCCCAATCACTGCTGATAGGATGGATGTTCCCTTGCACACTTAAAACCTCAAACATCACTGATAGGATGGATGTTCCCTTGCACAGCTCAAACCTCAAACACTGCTGATAGGAGGGATGTTCTCTTTCATATTTTAAACACCAGACACTACTCCAGAGCCACAGAAACCCTTTGGGCATTCCCAGGGATAGAAATTCCATTCCCTCCAGGACAGGCTTTTGTTCCTAAGCGTTCTCCTTGCCTTCTCTCCCTGTTTCCCTGCAGAGAGAGCCCTGGGAGCAGCCCTCACCCGAGAGCCTTGGCCAGCCTGACAGTGCCTGCTCGGAGCCCCTGCAGGCGCTCCCTGCCACCTCCAGCTGCCTCTCCCTGCCCGAACCCGGAGCTGCTTCCCCGTTCCGAGGCTCAGGCTGGAGCCCAGCCCTCCCTGGAGCCCAGCCCTACCCTCTGCACCCCCTTGAAGACACCCACTACTCCCCCAGCTATGCTGCCACCTCGCCCTACAGCCTGTCCCCGTTCATGGCCGTGGCCAGCGAGCCCTCCAGGATGAGCCACCTGTGCCCAGAGCCACCCTCGGAGCCACCACACCTTCCCGAGCACTCTGCCTGGGCCAAAGAGGATGGAGGTGCCCTCTGGGGGACTTATGAAGGCAGGAGAACTTATTGAGGAGAGAAGAGCTGGAGGAAAGAGAACCAGACCGTTATAAAGCAAATTTTACCCTCCTTCCTATGGTGGTGTTCGCAGGGGTCCCAGGATGAGGGAAGAGATGAGAATCTTGACTCCATCTTTCAGAAGGCTGATTTATTATTTCATGATACATATTATATTAAAAGAAAATGATATCTTAAAACTGTACTAAAAGAATAGAAGAAAAGATTTCATCAGAAACCTAGAAAAGAATAAAATGATAATAAAATCTTGTGACTGCTCACAGCCTCGACACAGGTGGCTGTCATTGGTCATCAAGTGAAAACAATTTCACATGTTAAGTAAACAATTCTCCAAATCACATTCCAAAGCAGCAAAATGTGGAGAAGATGAAGCTTCCCAGCTTCTCCGAATAAAAGATCCTAATGAAAAGATTTTTCAGAAAATATGCCTGTAACACCTTCCTAAAACTGCTCCTTCAAGCGTGATGCTTTGTGCTCTGGTCAGAAACTCGATCACTGGACACAGCACACTGAGCCTTCTGGTGCCTCCAGAAAGGGATTTCTCCAAGCCCCACAAGTAAAATACTCAGCCTGAAAAACCACAGTAAAATATCAAGTTAAAACCCTCTGTGCTCTGCAGTTTTTTTCTGCAACAAGGATCCCTCCTCAGAGGGCTTTGCCAGCCTAAATGGTCTGGGGGCTCTGGAGGGTGTGGGCACTGCCCTGCCTGCTGCCCTGTGCCCGACGAAGCCTCACCATCCCTGAAGGGCACCAAATACTCCATCCCTGACACTCCTTTTACCCTGAACGAGCTCACAGCACATCCACATCCACCTGGTGTGCTGGCAGTGCCAACGGGACCAGAACCCAGCCCCAGGGGCATCCAGGTGGCCTGGCAGTGGAAGGGGGAGCGATAGCCAGCCCTGGGGACATCCAAGTGGGCTGGTAGTGCCAATAGGACCAGCCCCGGGGGCATCCAGGGGTGCAGGCAGTGCCAATGGCACCAGTCACCAGCCCCGGGGGCACCCAGGTGGGCTAACAATGCCAATGGCACTGGTAACCAGCCCTGGGGACATCCAGGCGGGCTGGCAGTGCCAATGTGAGCAGCATCCAGCCCCAGGGGCATCCAGGTGGGCTGGCAATGCCAATGGCACTGGTAACCAGCCCCAGGGGCATCCAGGTGGGCTGGCAGTGCCAATGTGAGCAGTATCCAGCCCCAGGGGCATCCAGGTGGGCTGGCAATGCCAATGGCACTGGTAACCAGCCCCAGGGGCATCCAGGTGGGCTGGCAGTGCCAACGGGAGCAGTATCTAGCCCTGGGGACACCCAGGTGTGCTGGCACTGCCAATGTCACCGGTCGCCAGCCCCGTGGCCACTAGAGGTAGCTCTGCACACACGAACACCGCCATGGAGCCCTCCCAGAGCTGCACACCCTGCACTGTCCCCAAAGGGGTCACTCCCTTCGGCCCAGCTCACCCCTAAACCTGGCACCGCCAGCAGCAGCAGCAGGAGGAGGCTCTGGAACATTCCAGCCCCAGGGAATGTGTGGGGATGAGGAGCTTTCAATGGATGAGGCGCTGCAATCCCTCCTTGCCTTTCCTCCTTAAATCCTGGGGAATTTGAAGCTTTCCCAGCCCCTTCCACTCTGAGTGGCAGCTGTGGAGCCTCCAGGGCTGGCTCTGCCCAGCCAGAGCTGTTCCCCCATCCATCCCTTCAGGGTGTGCAGCTCTCCTGGCCCCACATACAGCCCTGTCCCCCCAAACCTGAGCCCAGTTTGAGCCTTTTCCACCCCACAGCTGTCAGCATTGCTGGGCTGAGCCCCAGGGTCCATCTGATCTGCTCCTTGTGCCAGGTGAGCAGGGCCACCAGGCCATGGTGGCTGTGCTGCCCTCAGGCCCTGGGCAGAAGCAGGGACAGGGTTTGGAGCTGTCTTTGAGGTGTTTGACCCACTCAGGCATTCACTCCTAACCCAGGCAGGGATTTCCTAGGGGTTTGAGCAGCAGGGACAGGGTTTGGAGCTGTATTTAAGGGGTTTGACTCCAGCATCCAGCAGGGATTTCCTCAGCCTGGAAATGCTCTGCAGCCCAGTAACAGCCAGAGCTGCCCTTCCATTCTGCTTCAGCTCTCAGCTTGTGGCTGGAAAATGTTCAATTTGGCACCTGTGGAGGTGTCACTGCTGGGCTGAGCCCCGGGGACCATCCAGTGACTCCCCCAGGGCCTGAGCTGTTCCTTCTGCCAGGGGCTGAAGGTCAGGCCCTGAACCAGGCCATGGTGGCTGTGCTGCCCTCAGGCTCTGGGCAGAAGCAGGGACAGGGTTTGGAGCTGTCTTTGAGGTGTTTGACCCACTCAGGCACTCACTCCTAACCCAGGCAGGGTTTTCCTCATCCTGGAAAGGCTCTGAGGCCCAGGAACAGCCAGAACTCTGCTGCCTCCTGAGGGCACCCAGCTCCCCCAGGGCTGGAGCTGGCAGCCTGCAGGCTCTGCTCTCTGCTTTCAGGGGTAAACAATCACCACCCCAGCTCCCTGCAGCCTGCACACACCCACTGCTGCTCCATCCCCACTAAGGGAAGGCTTTCAGATCCCAAATTCCTCAGTGAGACCCCCTCCCCTCCCTGCACAGCACATTCCTTAGGTGGGCTCCTCTCCTGGTGGGCTGTGTCCCTATAAAGCTGTCCCAGGCAAGGCTGGGCCTACCAGGAGCTGCAGGGGCACATTTCAGAGGCAGGAATGGCCTCACTCCCCACAGAAATCAAGTGTTATTTGTTCAACTTAAAAGAAAAAAAGAAAAAAAAAAGATTCTGCTGTGACGACAGCCAGCCTGAGCTGCTGGTAGATGATTAACAGCCTGGCCTGCTCTCTGCCTCACTCCTGCCCCTGCCTCAGGTTGTGGTCCCCAGGGAAAAGCTTAAAAGCAGCCTAAAAACCCCAATTCCAGCAGTGCTGGGAGGGGATGTTCATCCCAAAACTCTGAGCCACACGCTGAGCCCCACAGCTGCAGCTCCCAGGGCAGGCCAGCACTGGGCTTTGTGAGGAAAAGGCCGATTTGTGCAGCACAAACAGCCTGAACAGGGGGAAAGCTCAAATAAACTCCAGGGTGAGCCCAGCATCCAGGCAGAGGGAGGGAATGCTGTGGGGACAAGTGGGCCCAGCTAACTTCAGCCACCCAGGTGCCCAGGGCAGCCTCTTTGTTAGGCCACTCCTGCCCGCTGTCATGTGGGCCCCAAAATCTCAGAATTTAGCCCTAAAAAGTGAAAAAATGTGCAAAAAGCAAGTCAGTCCGTTGCAGAGTGCTCAGTGCAGGTAGCAAATGAAATCTGAGAGGGCTGGAGCCCAGCCTGTGCATCTGAGGGGAAAACACTGAGCTGCTTTGGAGGCATCTGCTTCATTCAGGGAAAGATGGATAAAACCCTGCAAATGTCCCAAAAGCAAAGGGTGGGGAGGGTGACCCCACCAAATCCTATTCCCCCAGACCCTCTGCTAGATGGGGATGTGCTCGGTTTCACAAAAAGATAGCCCATTTTGTGGAGCCTTTGAATATTCAAATTGAAAGTATCGCGCAATCATTGATTGTCAAATCATTGGTTTCTAGAGGTTTTAAATACTTGGCATTAGGAGAGAAAAACTCAAACTTATACCTGTAGGGATAAAACAATAATATTGTCGGGATCCACCTGCCATTGCCACCGGGCAGGCAGCTCCCCTCACCCCCAAATTTCGAGGCTGACTCCTCTTGCCCCCTTGGCCAGCTTGTGGGGCCGGGGCCACCTCTGCTGCTGCACCGGGCACCTGGCGAGGCGCTGCCCGCTCCGGCTCGGCATGTCCGGTAAGCCCCGCTCTGTCTGCACCCCCGCCGCCCCCGCACCCCGCTTTGGGGCCGTTTCGGGGTTCGCCGGGGTCACTCCGGCAGCGAGGCGATGCCGCCTGCCAAGGCAGGAGGGAGCGGGGAGGGCGGGGAGGAGGGAGGGAGGAGGCACGGCACGATCGGCTGCTGCCCGCCGGGTGCCAGCGCCGGGTGCCGGCTCGGCACGGGGCTCCGCGGGCACCGAGCGGGGCTGCTGCCGGGCTGCCACACCCGGCCGGGGGACCACAGGGGACCCCGCACATCTGGGTGTCCACCCCGCGCCTCTGTGCCCACCCCACATCCCTTTGTGACCACCCCGCACCTCTGGGCGCCTTCTCTACATCTGTGCCCACCCCGCACCTCTGGGTATCTTTGCATCCGCGCCCTCCCTGCATCCCTGTGTGCCAGCCCCACACCTCTAGGTGTCTTCTCTGCATCTGTGCCCTCTCTGCACCTCTGTGCCCACCCTGCACCTCTGGGTACCCTCTCTGCATCTGTGCCCTCCCCACATTCCTGTGTGCCCACCTCGCACCTCTGGGTGCTCTCTGCATCTGTGCCCTCCCTGCATCTCTGGGTGCCCACCCCACACACTCCGCCCCAGCCACACTGGCCCTGAATCCCAGCCCCACTGTCTGACCCCGAGTCCACCCCCTGTCCTTGTCACCCACCCTCCCAGCCTTTCCCTCGATGCCCAGCACCATCACTGTGCCCCTGGACCCCCAGCCCCGTCACCCTGCTCTCTGTGCCCCAGAATCATCACTCTGTTCCCTGGCCCCCGACCCACCCTGCCCACCCTCCTCCCTGACCCCCCGTCCATCACCTTGCCCCTGAGTCCCAAATCCATCGCCCTGCCCTTGACCCCCAGCCCACCCTGCCCACCCTGCTCCTTGACCCCAACCCCACCCCAGCCTGTCCTTGTCACCCTGCTCCTGATTCCCCACCTGCCCTGCCCACTCTGTGCCCACCCTCACCATCCCACCCTCGGCCCTGCCGCCTCAGAGCCCTCCCTGCCTGCAGGGAGCTCTGGTAATGCCATGTTCTCCTTAAATCCCACCCTTCCCTGTCTCATTATCCCCTAGCTTGTTGAACAGAAACAAAGCACCAAAACACGAGCTGAATAATCCCCGGCTGAGCCCAGCTCAGCAAACCGCCCCGAGGGCAGCCCTGTCACTCTCCGAGGGCCCGGGGTGCCTGTCCCAGCTTGTCCTCCCCCAGATCACCCCGGGCACTGACAGCAGAGGTTCCAGCACAAGAGAACAGTGCCTGCAGTGCAGGATTCCCTGGCTGTGCGGGCAGATCTGCAAACCCAGCGTTGTTTCTGTGCCAGGGTCTCCTGGCACCATGCAGCTCCCTTGGAGAAGGTGTTCTGTGCCCAGAGGTGGCACTGGAAGGCCGCGTTTAGCTCTGGCACTGCTGCTGTCCTGCTGGGAGTTTATTTTTGGTGCCTCTTTCAGGGCTGTCTGCTCCCTGCTCTGGTGTTTTTTGAGTGTAGAGACCAGTCTGGGTGTGTTTCTTTTTATTGTGTGATTTCAATTAAAACACCAGCAGAAAGGACAGGAACAGCTGCCAGAGGAGCTGAGTGTTTTACCATGAGTGCAACAAGTGAAAGTGGTTTTTCAGAAGAAATAAATTCTTTATCATTTCCTGTCCTAAAAATCCCTCATTAGGTAGTGACTGGTGATTGCTGGCTCGTTTTGGCTGGATTAAACACACCCTAAATTCTTGTTTGAAATAAATAGGGGCTGTACATGAGCAGAATAAAGAGATAATCTAGGCTTTGTAAGAAAACAGTAATTTTATTCGTGTTTTGTTGAGCTCTCTGAATAACCACCCACATATTTCCATTGTTTTATTCCTGGGCTTCATCTGCCAGATGAAACACTTCCCACATTTATTTTCAGGTCCTGAGAGAGGCAAATATGTCAGGAATTTAAATGAGTCCAACAGCAGCACCAGATGGAGCTGGGTATTGGGAAAGCTGGAAGGGGGGCAGGGGAAGAAGGAGATAGAGAAGAATAAACATGTGGTTTTAAAATATTATCAACAGCAAGATTTTCATGAGTGTCTGCTTGTCCCAGGCTGGAATAGCAGGTGTTGAAGAGGGCTGTGAGTGTGACTGGAAACAGAGACTAAAAATTAGTCATGTTAAGTCTAAAACTGTTCTCCAAATAGAGCGCACTGAAAAGCTGCTGAATTTGCTGTTTGCTCTGAGATTCTCCCTCCTTGCAAAGTGTTTTTCCACAAATTCTTCCAGGAAAGCCCAAGGTGTACCAAGGTGTGAGGGTGAAGATCACAGTCAAGGAGTTGCTGCAGCAGAGGAGAGCACGACAAGCAGCCACTGGTTCAGCAGTGAGTAAAATATTGTGGTGTTGGCTTTGTACCTTCTCTTTTAATGGTTTTTTTTTTTTGTTTTTTTTTTTTTTTTTTTTTTTTTTTTTTTCCAAGACTGTAATTTCTGGGCCAAAATCTGAGTGGCACAGGCTGGTGAGGATGGGGGAAAGGAACATTTAGTCAGGGCAGCTGCAGCAGTGACCTAAAGGAGTGAGAATGTGAGGAATACAGGGAGAAAGCAGAGCTGCTGCTCCAGAAAAGTCACTCCCTCCGGGACAGAAGCACACCTGGGCAGCCCCATCCCTTCTGGAGGAGGGGCTGGAGCTCTGTGTGCACACACACCTGCACATTCCCTCTCATTCCCTCTCCCAGCCTTTGTAGGATTCCTCCAGCTCCAGCCACTCAGGGGATTTGCATAAAGAGCTTGGCAAACCATTATTTCTTCCTGGTTCATGACATTGCAGCTCTTGGAGCCTTTCAGATTTCAGCTTCTGCACTTTGTTGCGGCCGATTGCACAAAAATCAGCCTGAGATCCAGGGGCAGAGAGGTCTGGGTGAGGAGAATTGTCAGGTTTTGGAAACCCTGGGTCACTCACTGCTCCCCTGCAGCCCCAAGAGCAGCAGCCTCTCCATCACAGCCAGGTGTCCCAGGGCTGCGTGGAACCGGTTTTCACTTCCCACCAGCACTTCACACAACCCCTGTGGTGCCCACACAGGAAAAAGTGAAAAGTGGCGGTGAGGGAAGTCACCTCGGTGACCTGCTCAAGGTATGGCCCGCCCCAAAAGCCCCGGGGCTTTGGGCTGGCAGGATGTGCGCTGAGAAAAGCTCAGCCTGGGGACTCCATCGCTGCCCTGTCACGTCTGCAGCAGGGACAAAAGGCACCCCCGGCCCAGAGGAGTCACTGTTTCAGCAATTAAATGCACGGGATGTGCCAGGAAGTTGTTGCCAGGGAAATGAGCTGCTCGCTCGAGAGCATCTTGAATAAAGGAAATGAAGTGGAGGGCTGGATGAATTAAATCTGAGAGGGAAATCCCACCAGTGTTTGTACTTGCAGAGTAAAATCCTGGTCCCCAAGCAGAAAACTCCCGTTGCTTTTGGGGTGGGTTTCTTCCTTCCAGCAGGTCAGGTTCTTAGAAGTGGTTGATCTGTCTTGCTTCAGCTTCCAGCAATCCTTAAAAACGAAGCTGTGCCTTTTCAGGGAGCACTGCCAGAGCTGCTTCTCAAACATCAATCCAGTCTGCTGGGACACCTGCAGTGGTCAGTAGTTAATGGCTTATTCCCAGTAATATCCATCCCTAGGAATTCCTTGGGATTCCCTCCACGGTGGAATTCACGCTCCTGGAAATTAACACACATTAATTTCAGAGGCAGCTCTGTAGAATGGGGAATGCAGCAAAAAGAGCAAAAAAACCCTTAGCTCGGAGCTGATTCAGGGGCTTCACCCCAGGTGGGTGCTGTGCCCAGCAAAAATCCTGTTATGCACATTCATCTAATGATCTGTCAGTGCCAGGGAGGTTTTCCCAGGCACAGCCAGGAGGGCAATAAGGTTTATTTCAAGAGTTCTCTCTGAAATCCAGACTCACCTCGCTCTGTGCCGCAGCTCCTCTCCTCCCTTCTCTTTGCTCAGGTTCCTTGGGACAGCAGCAGCAGCAGCAGCAGCAGCAGCAGCATCCAGTTTGCAGAGCCTGTGTCTCCGCCTCACCCAGGTCGGTACAAAGCCCATCCACACGGCCCTTCCCGCCCCATTCCCAATTTTTCCCACCGCCCCGAGCCTTCCCAGCCCTGTTTGAGGCCGGGGGTGCGGCCAATCAGCACCGGCAGGGAGCCCGCGGGTTGCAGATGAGGAGCTCCGAGCTCCTTTCCGACCTTATCCTTCCCCCAGCAGGGAATTCCATCCCTTCGGGAAGGGATGCTCATCCCGAGGGAATAACATCGCCCTCCCCAGGCTCTGGGGCCACTGAGGGTCAGAGTGCCCCGGAGCCCCTGGCTGGGCTCTGTTCTCTCCTGCCAGCATCCCCAGGAGTGAGAGAAATACCAGATTTTCAACACCACCAAGAGTTTCCTCCTCCTGCCCGCGAATATCCAAGGAAAAGGGGGACGGGGTGAGGGGAGGGGCACTTTGGGCTCGCAGATCCTTCAGTTGTCCCCAGCCAAAGCACAGAGGAGAGGCTGGGCAGGCGTGAGGGCACGCATTGCATGGACAAGGAAATTGTTAAATCATCGATAGCTGGGAATCCATTTGCTTATGTTAATAAAGAAACGTGAGACATGCCAAAGCTGACATGCCAAAGCCTTTTCAGGCTGGAAGGTGTCCATCAGTTTATGTATTTTGGGTGTTCCTCACTCCCCACAGCCAGCTAAGCACTGCCACCTTTGACCCTGCAATGTGCACTTCAGACCTGTGCCCTTCACGTGGACAGGGCTTAAACCATGTTTGAGCTTGGTGTGAAAAGATAATAATTCTGAAAAGCCAGATCTGCTGTCAGCTTTCCAGGAACTCAGCCTTTGGCCAGCAGCACTTCGTGGTCACCATGCCACATCAGCCCTGCCTTGCTCCGTTTGTTCTGCTCCTGTTTGGCTCTTTGGAGGATAAAAAAGCAAATTATCCTCCTGTTATCCCCTTTTTCCTGCAGGTGTAGCTGCCCCAGGTCTGGAGATGAGGCAGAGGCACATCTGCCAGGCTGGAAATCACTGCCTGGCACCTCCTGGGGCTGCAAACAGGGCACAGAAGGGAGGCCAGAGGGTCAAGAGTCTGAGGGAGTTTCCAGCTGGATCCCTGTCCAAAATGCCTGGGGCCAGGAGAGTTTCCAGTGTTTAAAGAGGTTTATAGCTGAGAGGGCTGCCTTCCCTGAGTTATTCACATGTTTTGGAGCATCTCCCTCGTGGTTTCTGCTTTCCTACAAACCCACCTTGCACTTGAGAGGCGTGTTTAATGTCTGAATTCACAGGGTTACTGAGCATAGGAGAGCACTGAAACCTGCCCTTTGTGAAGACAGACACTGATTCATTTGCTGCTGTCTGCTCTCCTTTCTCTCCTAGAGCCTTTAGAAGCAGAACCCATCCCTCCTGTGCCCAGCTGCTGCCCACCCTGGCAGTTTTCCAGCTGCCTGTCCTGTGAGGAAAGCCCTGGATACCTGGAGCAGCTGATAGATTCCTGCCTGCAGTCAGATGCAGCCTCTGAGGCAGCCTTCAGTGCCTTCCAGCCATCCCCACACTACACCCCAGACACCTTCCAGCCAGTCCAGCTCTGCTTCAACCAGGGCCTGGTGAGCTTTGGGAGCCAGGGGAGCAGCCACAGGTGTCTCCAGGGGGAGAGGGAGTCACCTCGTGGGGCAGAGCAGCAGCAGTGTGGGAATTTGGGGCTGCTTTTGGGAGCTTGGGATGCTCATGGGCTCTGAACGCTTTCCCATGGGGAGCACCAAATAAACTGGGAGAGGCTGCAGGATGGGAATGTCCCTTCTTTTCCCATGGGGAGCACAAAATAAACTGGGAGAGGCTGCAGGATGGGGAATGTCCCTTCTAGAGGTCCTGCAGATTTTGTGTGAACAGCAGCACAGCTCCTGCAAGGGGTTGTCTCTATAACAGAAACTGCCTTTGGGTTTGGACCTCCAGGATCTCCCTGGGCAGGGATTGTCCCTGCTAACATTGGGTTTTCACCTCCAGGATCTCTCTGGGCAGGGATTGTCCCTACTAACATTGGGTTTGGACCTCCAGGATCAACCTGGGCAGGGATTGTCCCTATAACAGAAACTGCCTTTGGGTTTTCACCTCCAGGATCTCTCTGGGCAGGGATTGTCCCCACTAACATTGGGTTTGGACCTCCAGGATCAACCTGGGCAGGGATTGTCCCCACTAACATTGGGTTTTCACCTCCAGGATCTCCCTGGGCAGGGATTGTCCCCACTAACATTGGGTTTGGACCTCCAGGATCTCCCTGGGCAGGGATTGTCCCTATAACAGAAACTGCCTTTGGGTTTTCACCTCCAGGATCTCTCTGGGCAGGGATTGTCCCCACTAACATTGGGTTTAGACCTCCAGGATTTCCCTGGGCAGCCAGATGAGAAAGGCAGCAGCACAGCAATTCTGGCTGCTGGCCACATTCCCCTGAAATCTCTTTTTTCCCTTTTTCTCTCCCCATCTCCAGGCTGCCGGCTCTCCCAGCTCAGCAGACCTGCCCAGCCCGTGGAGCTCCAGCTGCTCTCCCCCTCAGCTGTCTCCCCTCACCCCGCTGACCCCCAGCCCGCCCTACAGCTGCCCCATGGAGGAGTGGCCCTGCCACCCCCCGTGTCCCCTGGGCAGCCCTGCGTGCTGCTGCCCAGCCTGTGGGGCGCAGGGCAGGGACAGCAGGGCCCCGCAGTGCTGCCCCTGCCCCAGCTCGGACTGCCTGGAGCTGCTGCCACCCCTGGCCGTGGCCGAGGACTTCTTCAGGAGGGACAGGAGCTGGGACATCTGCTACAGCTAATGGGGGCTGTGGTTTCACACATCCACTCTATCCAAATCAGATTAAATTGCCCATGAACTATGCAAAGTTGTGCTGCCTAACACAGCCCAGTTTATCCTTCACTACTCACACTTTTTTACACGATGCTGTCACTACATTGATCTACGGTCAGAGGGGGTTGTTGGTGGTTTGGTGGGGTTTTTCCCTGTTTTTTTTTCATTGTTGCTCTTTTTTAAAATAAATCTGAAGCTGCCTTATCAAACATTTGTTATTAAACCAGCTCTTTTTGATACAAATAAATCATTTGGTGAAATGCTGAAGCCTGCTCATTTTTCATGTGCTAAAGGTCAGTGCTTTTCTCTTCTGCTGCTGACCCTGCTCTCACAGAGGTGAGGATGAGGTTTTGAGCAGCCTATTCAGTGACACAAAAGCTCTCACTCACCTTTTCCCGCATATTTAATTCCATATTTAATCCAGCTTTCCCCAGAGAACTCTGTGCATCACCCAGCTCTGAGCTGGATCTGCAGCTCCTCACCTCTGCTGCAGCTCAGGCTGCCCTGGTGGCATTTCCCAGGGCTTCTGGCAGAAAAGGAAAGTTGTTTGCCACACCAGGGTTTAGCCCTGGCTCCTCAGAGGTAAAAGGTTTTCAGCATAATCAGCTGAACAGGAGCTAAATTATTCAATTTTTTAAAAGTAGATAATAGGAAAGTTTTAATACCTGAGGATTTCCTGCTTCTTGCATAAACCCAGAGCTTCCTAACATTTTGCCTTGCCTCCTCTTGGTGAGGCAAACTGGAAAGAAATAAAGAAGCATCTCTCCATATTAAATTCCACCAGAAAAGAGAAAATAACTGCACCTGTGGAGAGAAATATGAATGCTATCCATTTGTTTGCTCACCTCATCCAGACACTTGCACGCTGAACTGAAAACCTTTCCAGTTCCTTTACATTTTGCAAAGTACCAGGGCTTTTTTTACCAAAAGATGCTTTAAAAACGTTCAGATAATATCTCCCCTTCTCCCCTGATTAATCTCAGCATTGGCCCAAGTGATAAATTCATGAGGTCACAGCAATATATATGTATATTATTATTCTATAAATTGTAAAGAGCTGTAACTTTGCAGCAGTTAAAGGTGTGATCACCCCTGTGCAGGGACACCCCACCAAGTGCCATTTCAGTAGTGCTGGCAGCTGCTCCAGCCCCTGAGGGATCTTTTGGGGCACTGAAGGGCTGAAATTCTGCCCCAGAGCTCACCCAGCGCCAGCTGCTCCTGCCTGCTGCCTCAGGAGCGGGCACAGCTCGAGCCACACATCACAATCTCTTATCAGCAGCAAGAAAAAGCCAGAAAATGAGGCTGAAACAAGAAACTGGAGGCTTCTAGAGGAAATGGGGTGCCCACATCCTCCCCATGGCTTGGCAATGCTGGCCTGAGCTTAGCAGAGCCAGGGAGACGCTCCCAGGGATGAAAGGGCACCATGAAATGATAAATAAGGGTTTAAGAACAGCCCATAGCACATCTTAGAGCAGCAGCCTGTAGTGCTGGAGTCTGACAAGATATCTCTGACCTGCAGCTGAGGTGGATGTTTAATTCTGATAGGTTTTTAGTAGATTGCACACTTATCAATATCTGGTGGTGTGGATCCTCCCCAAGACTGCTCTGTGCAAGGGCTGTGCCCACCCTGATCCCACTGCTGGCAACACCAGCACCAAAACCACCCTAAATCCCATCCTGATCCTTGGATGACGCCTGATCCAGGCCAAAAAACTCCTCCTCAGTGGAGGAGACCAAGATATTTCCAGCAGAATATTCCTACACACCAAAACCTGCGGGCTGCCCCAGCTTCCACCCCATCAGCAGCACCATTTCCATCCCTTGCAGCCTCTTCCTCCTTCCCTGCTGCTCCTTCTGCAGTGGTTTTGCAATCCCACCTGTGCCAGACTGGAAACTGGTTTGAGATGCTGTCAACAGCCCTAGGGACACACTCAGGACAAGTAGAAGCTTGCTGGCTGTTGACACAAGGCCTTGTTGACACAAGAAAGGGATAAAAAACACAACAGAGGAGCCATTCAAAGGTGGATGGTGCGTTTTCTGGCTGTGAGAAATGTATTATTTCCCTCTTTCGTCCCTCCCAAAAGTAAAAAGGAGTTAAAGGAAACACTTAAACCAGAGCTGGCTCTGCTGCAAGGCTGGCATTTCATCAGTCCCTGCCAGGTGAAGCCATGACTGCCTCTATAAACACAAACCCGGGGATCATGTTGTGCTTACAAAGCCATGAATAACTCCAGAAGTCACTCACAGTTACAGAGAAAAGAAAAAGTTCTTATTTTCAGCTTCTCTGCCCGAGAATTTGATCTAAAAGGTTCCCTTGCCAACCGAGTGACAGCTTTTCTATGGAGCCACTTCAGAGCGTTTGTTTGGTGATAACGAGCCTTTGTTATTAACAACTTATCCAAAGCCACAGGTAGGAAGAGATAAACTGTACAAATAAAGGGATATCACACACTGCCAGCAAGGCTGAGCTTTGAGAAATTACATTTCCCCTGAAAGAGCAATAAAAATTGGAGAGGTGAGCTCTGAACTGCTCAAATCAGTGAGACAAGTAGAGAAGACACTCAGGTTTGAGATTTAAAAGGGATTTTCTTCACAGCCAGGCCAGGAATTGGGAAAGAAAGAGGGAAAATTGTTTTACACCCAGGGGGAAGCAGCAGCTTCCAACAGCCTGGTGGCTCCAGTCCAAAGCCAACAGGAGCAGCTTGGGGATTGTGGCTGCTTTCAGAGGAGGCCTCTGCAGGCTGGGCTGGGGGAGCTGAGCACAGAGAGGAGGAATCCTGGGCTGCCATGGCTGCAAACCCACTGCAAACCTCACCCACCAGCTGCCAGGGGGATGCTTTAATTCCTGCCCCAAAAGGACATTTTCCCTGATATTCTGGGGATGGGGATGGTTCCAGACTCCCATTGACACTGCTTTGTATAAAACTCCCAAGAGATGACACAATAATAAAGAGAAAAGCCACTCGAGGAAAGAAAGCTCCTGTATTTTCTCACTGCCAAAGGACTTCAGTCACCTCACAGACATTTCAAGGTGGTAAAAAGCTTTTTACATTTTCACATTGCTCACAGTTTGACAGTTCTGCTGGTTCCAGAAATTGATATTTTATCCATCATTGCCTTGACACACAGTACTACGTCCCTGATACTCCTCTCATTCCATTCAGGGCTCATTGTGACATCCTTCCAAGTGAGACAGCGCTGGCTTCTGCTGGCCTGTGCTCAGATACATGAAAATTTATGCAAACACATGCAAATACACGTCTGCTTCTCTGTCAGCAGGACTGTAGGTACCTGTGGTGAGAGGCAATGGCCCAAGAGCAGAGAGGAGGGCTGGAAAATCGAGATCTCTGCATTTCTTAAAAGCTTTTGTTCTTGTCAGTTGTTCAAACACTCCAGGCCTGCCAGTGCCTCAGGAAATCCCAGTGAGGCAGCAGCCAGTGGGTGCTCAAGGAAGTGGCTGCAGTGATTTAAGAGCTCTGCCCTTCATCTCCCTGCTCACCCTGCTGGGGAACAGCCTGAGCACACAGAGGAGCCAGCAAAATCCAAATTACAGCCCAGAGTGAGCCCCAGCCTCTGCCAAAACACGGCCTTGCAGAGCCACTGATTGCACAGCAATCCACAAATCATTTCACAGAAACGCTAAAAAGAATCTGCCAAACCCCCTGCACACACCCACACGGGTCTGCTGCCCTAAGGGCTCTGGGAGACCCAGGGAATCTCTGGCTCCACACAGGCGAGGTCAGCTCCCACCTGAGCTGAGGGGCTTCCAGAGCTGGAGACTGGGATGGGGTGGGATGGGATGGGATGGGATGGGGTGGGATGGGATGGGATGGGATGGGATGGGATGGGATGGGATGGGATGGGATGGGATGGGGTGGGATGGGATGGGATGGGATGGGATGGGATGGGATTGGACTGGATGGGATTGCATTGTTTTGCATTGCAATGAATGGGATTGGATTGGATGGGGTGGGATTGCATTGGATTGGACTGGATTTCATTGGATTGGATTGGAGTGGATGGGGTGGGATTGCATTGCATTGCATTGCATTGCATTGCATTGGATGGGATTGCATTGGATTGGATGGGATTGGATTGGAAGGGATTGCATTGGATTGGATGGGATGGGATGGGATTGGAGTAGATGGGATTGCATTGGATTGGATGGGATTGCATTGGATTGGATTGCATTGGATTGCATTGGATTGGATGGGATGGGATTGGATTGGATGGGATTGCATTGGATTGGATGGGATGGGATTGGAGTGGATGGGATTGCATTGGATTGGATGGGATTGCATTGGATTGGATTGCATTGGATTGCATTGGATTGGATGGGATGGGATTGGATTGGATGGGATTGCATTGGATTGGATGGGATGGGATTGGAGTGGATGGGATTGCATTGGAAGTCTCCCCTCAGGAGAGGGTCTCTCCCTCAGCAGCCACACACAATGTTCCTGTTCTCACAGCAGCTGTTTCTTTCCCCAGGCTGACCCTGAGGAGCTGCTCCAGAGCCCTCCCCGAGCGCTGGGAATGGCAGTTCCAGCCTGCAGGACCCTCCCTGGGGCTCGTGCCTTTGGATGTCCATCCTGGGGGTGAAATGCAGCCAGGGCTGGCTCAGCTTCTCCATCCAGGCTCTCCTCCCTCAGGATCCTGCATTCCCAGGGGAGCAGGGGCAGTGGGAGCTGCACACCCCAGAGGCTGCAGCATTTCCAGCAGTCCCTGTGCACAGCCCCAGCCAGAGCACAGTTTGGGTGTCTCAGAGCAGCATTTCTCAACCTTTTATACCCAAACTGTCACCATGTGCTCTGTCACCTCCAAGGGTTTCAAAGCTTGGCTGTGCTTTGAACTTATTTGGAATATTTCTGTAGCAGCTCCTTGATTTGCTCACCTCCTTGCTGGAGGTTTATTCACATTTTCTGTTACCAAAATTGAGTTTTCAACCATTTGAAAGCTCATCTTCTGCTGTCTGACGTGCTGCTCGTGGCCACAGGTTGAGAAAATTCCCAGCCCAGCCTGGCTGAAGCCTGCAGGAGCAGGGGTGTGCTGCAGAACCACCCTCACAGTTTTTATAGGAGGCAGAAGCTGGAGCTGAAGCTGTTCCATAAATTGCAGATAAATCAGGATCTGGCATTTCTGTGGCAGGAGTTGAATGCAGGTGTGACTTTCCCTTTCTTCAGCAAATTCCTGACCTGCCAAAAAATGTGGAATTTCAGGAAGCACCATCTGAGCCCCCAAAACCACTCACACACACAATTATTTACATGTACATGTGGACCTCAATAAACACCCAAATACATCAGGAATATTTTTATATCCACAAGCACAAAACCCAGCCACCCCTGGAGCGTGCAGGTGTGATAGGGAAGAGCAGCAGTGTGGATCCCATACCTGATCCCCAGCTTTTCCAGCAGGGGCCATGTGGATGGGCTGGTCATTGTCCAAATTCCTGATGCTGGGGTCTGCCCCGTGCTCCAGGAGCAGCTGGATCATTTCCTTCTGGTTCTTGTCCCCAGGCAAAGCAGCTGCCATGTGCAGGGCTGTGTTGCCATGGGCCTAAAGCAGGGAGAAGGGAAAAAAAAAGAAGTAAAAAACCCAGATAAACTCCCAGGTGAGCTGTGCCATCTCCCCAGAATCATCCTAGAAAGGGAGAGGTGAAATGAGAAAAGAATCCTCATGGGATTTGTCATCAGGAGCTGAGGGAGGATCTCTGCTCTGCTTCTCCCAGGCAGGAGCTTTGTGGATTCATATTATTTTCTTTGCTAGAGCACCACAAATTGGGGGCATTGATGTTTTGGGTGTAGGTGATGAATAGCCCTGAAGCGGGAACATTCCCTGTCTACATAAATTCCCCTAAATCATAACCTGGTTGTTCTGAAATCCCCCTTAAAACTGCTCTGAAATCATCCCCTAAATCACAGCCTCATGTATGATTGCACTGAAATCCTAAAATTTCTCTGAAATCACCCCTTAAATCACAGCCTCATGTATGATTGCCCTGAATTTTCCCTAAAACTACTCTAAAATAATTCCCTAAATCACAGCCTCGTGTATGATTGCACTGAATTTTCCCTAAAACTACTCTAAAATAATTCCCTAAATCACAACCTCATGTATGATTGCACTGAAATCCTAAAATTTTTCTGAAATCACCCTAAAACTTTTCTGAAATCACCCCTTAAATCACAGCCTCATGTATGATTGCCCTGAATTTTCCCTAAAACTACTCTAAAATAATTCCCTAAATCACAGCCTCATGTATGATTGCTCTGAATTTTCTCTAAAACTACTCTAAAATCATTCCCTAAATCACAGCCTCGTGTATGATTGCACTGAAATCTGCCATTAAGAAATCACTCCCTAAATCACAGCCTCATATATGATTGCTCTGAAATTTTCCCCCTAAAACTGCTCTGAAGTCACCCCTTAAATCACAGCATCATGTATGATTGCTCTGAATTTTCTCTAAAACTGCTCTGAAATCATTCCCTAAATCACAGCCTCATGTGTGATTGCACTGAAATCTGCCATTAAAAAATCACTCTCTAAATCACACCTTCATGGAAGCAGAGACCTGGGGAGTTACTGGAAAAAGAGAAGGCTGTAACAGGCATGGAAATATTTCTCTGGGAAGCATTAAATGACAGCAATATAATATATCACACTGGATTATAGACACCAAACTGATCACACTGCTGCCCATCACACAAAGCTCCACAGCACCACTCCCGTTTGTGCTCCACACATTCCCCCTTTCCCAAAACTTCCAAGTGCCAGGAAGATTCCAATTCCCAGGGCCAGGATTGGCACAGCAGGGACAGAGCTGGCTGTGGAGCCAGGCAGGGATGGAGGGGCTGCAGAAGCTCTGGTGCCACCAGACCATGAAGAAATCTGTGCCCTGTCTGGTCAGGTATGACTGGTAACGGTTGGAAATGAGAAAAAGCCGATAAACAAAAGCACAAGGTGAGATATTTTTAGTCTGCAAGAGTCTCATTGAGGCAGCTGTTTGGTTTTTTACTCTCAGAAACAATCATGGGTTTGTCGTGGCTTTGGAATGGTTGGGCACAAACTGCAGCCTGTGTTAATATTCCAGTTGTTCAAATGGGAAATGAAAAATGTGATTTTCAGCTCCTGTTAACCGCTGAGACATCAGGGAGAACTGAAGCAGAAAATAAAATTGCAGAAAATAAAATTGCAGAAAATGAACAGTTTTTCTCAGACAAGGCATGTTTTACAAGCAGATCCTTGTCAAGTTTATTATCCCAGAAAGTCAAGGGATGGTTACAAGCTCTTTACAGGATTTCTTGTTAAAATGGGAAGATCTGCACTTAAGAGATTCCAAATCCAGGCATGGGCTAAGATAAATCTGACAAGGCCTGACCTTGAAGCCTCAGGCAGACTTTAACAGGTCTCATTTGAGACAAAGTGGGCTCCAGGAATCCTCCAGATGGAAAACACCTCCAAGGCTCCAATATTTTTCTCATTGTGAAAATGCCGTGGAGACAGATTTGGAGTGAGACAAGCACAAGCAGTGGGTGAGCCAAGGAAACCTAAACATGGCTGGTTCCTTGGCTTCTTCATGCTCTGAAGAGCTAAAATTCCAGGATATCTCCCTGCCCCAGACAGCTCAGCCATGAGGCTGAAGGCTCTGAGCGATCCTATCACTGGAGGAAGCTCTCCCAGGATTGTGATCAAGAGACAACAGAGACTCCCCTGGACAGGCTCTCACCTGCCTGAGGGTCTCTAAAGATACACAAGGAATGCAGTGAAAAGCCTTTCACTGGCCAGAACAGCCCCAGCTTGGCGCCATTACCCACAAACACAACCCAAAATAGGTTTTCTCCAGCCCAACAGAAATCGGGGGGAGGTTAAAAAAAAGTGGAGCCGCCTTTTGTCTGCCTTGGTGAGCAATGGATTGACAGAGGAATTCAGTTCCCTCCTGAGGGACACAAACTCTGGGGAGCAAGGCTGAGACTGCAGGTGCTGCAATGAAACAGGGACCCCCAGGTTTGTCCCGTTCCTCAAAGGAGAGGGACAGAGGGTGAAGCAGCCAGAATCTCCCCTTAGCCCTGCTATGTCCCAAATTGAAACAAAAACCCCCAGGTTTGTCCCCTTCCCCAAAGGAGAGGGACAGAGAGGGAAGCAGCCAGAATCACCTCTTAGCCCTGCTGTGTCCCAAAATGAAACAGGGACCCCCAGGTTTGTCCCCTTCCTCAAAGGAGAAGGACAGAGGGTGAAGCAGCTAGAATCTCCCCTTATCCTGTTGAGAGGGGCAGCCTATCCCAAAATGAAACAGGAACCCCCAACCTTGTCCCCTTTCCCAAAGGAAAGAGAGGGGGAAGCAGCCAGAATCACCCCCTTATAGCCCTGCTGAGAGGGGCAGCCTATCCCAAAATGAAACTGGGACCCCCAGGTTTGTCCCCTTCCTCAAAGGAGAGGGACAGAGAGGGAAGCAGCCAGAATCACCTCTTAGCCCTGCTGTGTCCCAAAATGAAACAGGGACCCCCAGGTTTGTCCCCTTCCCCAAAGGAGAAGGACAAGGAGGAATCTCAGGATCTGCTCCCAGGGGCAGCTCTGGGGAGGTTTCCCCCTTGCTTTACCCAGCCTGGGGATGGCTGTGCCAGAAAATCTGCAAATAATGTTTAAGGCAGAAAGAATCCCCGTGTCCCTTGACAGAAGCAGGGACTTTGTCCTTCCTGTGGTGCCACATCTGACAGCAGAGATGAGCTGATTGATACCTGGCTGCCCTGAGTGCCACCTCTCAGTGTCACGCTGCTGTCACACCTTGCATCACTGCAGGGCTGTTTGCTCAATCCTCAGCCTGATCTAAAGTTCATGTTCCTCCTCAAGCAACCATTTCCCCTGTTCTTCCTCCTCCCCGCTTATCTCCTCCTCATTCTCTCCTCTCTCTTTTCATGACAGAGTTCAAGCCAGGTGCTGTTTTTCTGTGAGCTGTCTGTTTACTGGAAAATGCAGTTTGGGGTTGAACAGAAGTTCAGATTAGCAACTTTTGCCCTTTCCCTCTGTAAAAAAAAACCCTTTTGTTGATAAAAATTACCTTGTTGTTGACAAAATCCTTGCACTTGAAAGCGTTCAGCTCCAGGAAGTACCTGAGCAGGGAGACATTCCCATCCTGCACTGTGTAATGAAGAACTGTCTTGTTGCTTTTCACATCCTATTTCAAAACACAGAAAAAGAATATTAAATAAACAAGCCAAATAAGAAATGTTCAGCAGGACAAGCTGGAGAGATCCATAAATATAACAGAGGAAACCCAGGCCAGCTGTGCAGCTGATGGGGAGCATCTCCCTCCCTCCAGGGACCCTCTGAGTGTTGTGTCTGCTTCAGGAACTCCAAAAGGCAGCACCTGTTGGATAATATTTTTTTCTTGACTTAGAGATGGGGTAATTGAGAGGTGTTTTAAAAAACTTCAATTTGATTTTTAGTCTTATGAGAAGGCTGAGGCAGCCCAGATGCTATCATTTATGTTATTGCAATTGGAAGCTTTTTTTAAATTATAATAGTTATAATAATCATATAACAAGCACCTAACCCTGCCAGCAGTCCCTTGGAAGGAGAAAAGGCTTGGCCCTCATGCCAGCAGCTCATTCCTTCTCCAATCCTGTGTTTTGGGCAGGAGAACTGGGGGGAGAATTCCCAGACAAACCCAGGGATTACCCAGGGATTACCCAGCCCCTCCTCACCCGGCTGTAGATGGAGGCTCCAGTCTGCACCAGGAGATGGATGCAGGATTCCAGCTCCCTGCTCTGCTGCTGCAGCTCCCTGTGCTGCTCCTCTGCCCCTGCCTGCCTGCCCTGCTCCCTCAGCAGGGCGTTGTGGGCCAGCACAGCGCAGTGGAGCGGGGTATGGCCTGGGAAAGAAACAGGGCATGGAAAATACTGCCAGGAAAACACTGATGTGCAGGGAGGAGCAGGGCTGGCACAGAGAGCCTTCATCCAATCATTCATTCCACCATTCATTCCACCATTCATCCAATCATTCATTCCATCATTCATTCCATCGTTCATTCCATCATTCATCCAATCATTCATCCAATCATTCATTCCACCACTCATCCAGTCATTCATTCTACCATTCATCCAATAATTCATTCCATCATTTATTCCATTTATTCAATCATTTATTCCACCATTCATCCAATCATTCATTCCACCATTCATCCCACCATTCATCCAATCATTCCTTCCATCATTTATTCCACCATTCATCCAATCTGTGCAGGTGTTGTTGAGGCTCAAGCCCTTCTCAGGGTTTTTCTCTGTCTCTCTGGGCACTTTTTGGGGCATTCCAGCACGTTTTTAGCTCCAATTTAATCCCCCCTGAGCCATCAGCACCTTTGGATTTCGTGGCATTTGGGTGCACAGACACAACTCTCTCTCCCCCAGGAATTTTCTGAGCCTGCTCTGGTCTCCCAGCACACCCCCAAAACCCAACGAGCATCAGGCAATGAAAAATCCAAGACAGGTTTCCACACCACTTGTGCAAAGGTTTTTACCTTCAAAATCCTTCATTTCCAAATCTAGAGGGAAACCCAGTGACAGGATAACCTGGAGGCAACAGAATTTTTGTTCAGCAGAACACTGTGCAAGCCAAAACCAACAGAATGTAAAACCAAACAACATCAGATAGTGATATTTTAATTACAAACCATTTTTTGACACCAGATTCCAGTGCTGTGAAGGCTCCCAACAGGGACATTCAAGCTGACCACATTCCCTGGTTTCTTAATTATCTAATTATCCTTTCAGGTTCTCAGTTCACAAGAGTAAATTCAGTCTCTGCCCCAGGTCAGGAGTGCCAGACTCCTCACTTTCACCCTGGCTTAGGCAAAGCCACCAGTGACACCAGGACATGTTTATTCTGAGTGATCCTTGACAAGCACAAATGAAAATCCCTCCTTGACAGGTGTAGCCAAAGTTTATGGCCTAAGAGTTTGCCAGCATTGACAATTCTCAGGCCGGATTTATTTACTTTTTGTGCAGCAGTGTGTGAAGTTAAAGCCTCAGCTTGTGGCAATGAGGCTACAGAAACACCAGGAGTTGTGATCTGCAGGTGAGAATTTCTCGGATTTAGCAGAGAATCAAAACTTTAAAACATTCTCTTTAATATAAGAAAATTACAGATTTAACGTGATGGAGTTAAGTATCTCCTTGTCTATATTATTACAGAGAATTTATTTCTTTCTTTTGATTGAATAAAGCAAGTTGTTCACATTAAAGGCTGAGAATTTTTGCAGTGACTCATCAGTGTGAAGCCAGACAAGGCTCAGGTCAGAATCCTCCCACTGAAAGATCACCCAGAACGGTTAGGGCTTGACTTATCACCTTCTAACAAAAATAAAATATGTCCAGATCAAATATTGACACCTAGCTCTGAGGTGCTTATTAGAGATTAGATAGTTAATCCATTAGGAAAAAAAAAACCCAATAAAATAAACAAACAAACCATAAAACCTTTCATGGCTCTGACCACATCGAGGAGCGAGTCTCTGCCCGTTGTCCCTTTTTATGTCAAGGCGAAAAAAAAACCAACAAAGAAACCCACAAAAGAAAAACCAAACAAAGGAACCTTGCAATCCAAACCACCACGAGGCACTCTGAGAGGCTTTGTTGGCATCATCTGGATTAAACCCCCTTTTCCTACTTAAGGAAACACCTGTTTTCCAGAGAACTGGCTGTGTTACACATTAACTGCCCTCCCAGGGCCCAGCCTGGGCACAGCTAACGAATGCTGGACGTGGTGCCAGCACCACGGGCACCCCCGGGCACCTCAGCCCTGTCCCCTGGCACCTCAGCCCTGTCCCTGCCCTCAGGGAGCTCAGCAGAGCCCCAAACTCTGCCTGTGCTCAGCCCTGACACAAATCAAGGCAGGTTTTTTAATTCATTCCATTTTCTGGACACCCTGGCACCTCAGCCCTGTCCCTGCCCTCAGGGAGCTCAGCAGAGCCCCAAACTCTGCCTGTGCTCAGCCCTCAAGGCAGGATTTTTAATTAATTTCATTTTCTGAGCACCCTGGCATCTCAACCCTGCCTTCAGAGAGCTCAGCAGAGCCACCAAACTGCTTGTGCTCAGCCCTGACACAGATCAAAACAGATTTTTTAATTAATTCCATTTTCTGGACACCCTGGCACCTCAGCCCTGTCCCTGCCCTCAGGGAGCTCAGCAGAGCCACCAAACTCTGCCTGTGCTCAGCCCTCAAGGCAGGTTTTTTAATTAATTCCATTTTCTGGACACCCTAGCGTCTCACCCCTGTTCCCTGCCCTCAGGGAACTCAGCAGAGCCACCAAACTCTGCCTGTGCTCAGCCCTGGCATGGCTATATTGTGTATATATATACATATACAATATATACACAAAATATGTATGTACAATATACTGTCTATATGTAAAATATATAGATATACATTTATATGTAAAATATATCTAATTTACATTTATATATACAATACATTATGTAAATATATATTGATACACAAATATATCATTTTATATGTGTATATTTATACATTATATATAAATAAATGTGTCTTATATATACATATATAAATAATACAGATATATACATATAAGTATATGTATATATAAGATATATATATGTATATGTATATATAAGATATATATATACATGTATATGTATATATGTATATATACATGTATATGTATATATATAATATATATACATATACATGTATATGTATATTTACTTATATACATATAAGTAAATATATAATATATACATATAAATAAATATATATTATAGATAATATATTTATTTATATATAAATAGATAATGCATATATAAAAATATATATATTTTAATATTCATATATACAATATATACATTTTATTTTACTAATCAGCATCCACGTTCCTACCTGGAGGACCTGGGTGTAGCCATACGTTGCAGCAAGGTGCAAAGCTGACTGGCCCTTGTTGTCCACAGCGTTGACATCTGCTCCTGCCTGGATGAGGTCGTGGACGATGGCTGCCTGCCTGGCAGTGACAGCCACCAGCAGGGGAGTCTGCAAGGGCAGCACAGACAGCTGTGAGAGCTCAGCCTGCCAGGGATGCCTTGGAGGGGCTGCCTGAAACACGGGCTAGGCAAGAGTCACAGAATAAAAGTGGGGTTTTATTGAAGCTCTTCAATAGGTTCCGCTTGGGCAGTCAAAGTGTCCCTGAGGCTGCAGCCAAACGCTTATGGGCTTTTCAGACAAGTATAAGTTTGGTCATACCAGGGGTTAATCCTACAATTACTTCAAGTAATGAAGTAATCAGGGGTTAATCCTCCAATTGCTTCAACTTTAGGTAATGAAGTCATTTACCCCAATTTACTCCTCCGCAACCTCACTTTCCTTTATACTTTTTAGGGCTGAGACAGTGAGGTGTTGAGTTCCAGGCCTACAAAAGAACTATTTTGTCTGAATAAAATGTGAGAACAGTAGCTGACAGGCTATGGAGCTTTAGAGTTACACACTAAAGAATTGCAGGATTATAAATATATGAAAAATATAAAAGCTAAAATCCTAAGGTGGCACCAGCAGCTGCTGGTGTAAAACAAGGAGCGGGGAAAGTTCTGGCTGAAATCCCAAGGACTGTGGTGCCAGGAATGAGCACAGCTCACAGGATGGTTTGGAATCCCACAAGAGATGGGGATTTCCAGCTCTTGCCGGACTCCTCCTGCTGCTCTTCAGCCCATAATCTGATGGCAACACAAACCCAGCATTTTTTCAACCCCAATTGCATCAGGTCCAGCACAAGTCAGTTGGCTGTAAACCCTTCAGCCTCAGAGACTGATGCCAACACACAAATATTTTACTGGATTGGTGTTTTCACACATCACTCATGGGCTGAAAAAAGAATGGGCTTATTCTCATCCCACCTGATTTATGACCATGCCACTGAATTTTACAGTCCTGCCACTGAATTTTACAGTCCTGCCCCCGAGTGAGGCCCATCAGTGCCGAGCTTTCCTTGCAGGGGCAGAGCTGGATTTTGAGGGTACCTTGCTGTCTGTCATGCCAAGCCTGTTCCCATCCCAAACCTTGCTGTCTGCAGGAGAAAGTGGCCCCCTTTTTACCCTTTTTACCTTTCCTCTGTGCTCCTTGGCATCGAGTCTCCTCAGGGCTCTCATGCGCTCTGCGGCTGCCAGCGTGTGGGCCCGCAGGCCTTTAGCTGCATAAATATGCAGAATTCTAAGACAGCAAATAAATAAAGACACCCATCACTGATGGACCATGGACCACGCTGGGAGCAAACAGTTTTACAGGGTAGCCCTGCCACTTTTTGGGGTTTTACAGCCAGGGTTGCACAAATCCATGCCATGAGCTCCAAAAATTCCCATTTTCATGGGAAGGGCTTTGCACCTCCAGCAGCTGCAGAGTCCAAGAGCCCTCAGATCTCCTGAGCTTTGCCTGCTGCCTCCTTCCCACCTCAGCACCTTCCTGCAGCTGAGATTCACCACTGGGAGGTGTCAAAGTGCTCCACCATTCCCAGTTTGGGGAATTGGATGTATAAATCCCTTTTTGGGGTGATACAGCTCTGGGTGTGTGGGTGAAACCTCACCATCAGGGCTAACAACCTCTCCCTAATTGATGTATCTGTAATATTCAACCTGTTAAACTCTCTATTGATGTATTTGTAATATATCAAACTCCTAAATTCCCTAATTGATGCATTTGTAATATATAAACCCATTGAACTCTCTATTGATATATTTGTAATACATCAACTTGTAAATCTCTCTATTGATGTATTTGTAATATATCAACCTGTTAAACTCTCTATTGATATATTTCTAAACTCTCTAGTTATATATTTCTAGTATATCAACCTGTTACACTCTAATTTCTATCAAAGCTCCTGGTTAGAGGGGTTTTATTTATTTATTTTTTATTTATTTACTGTCCTTATATTTTGCACCAGACAAAGAGTTGGCATGCCCCAGGGAGTGGCTGGTGGCCCTTAGTGACGGGGAGAACATTTCTCTGCTTCACTTTGCTCATCTGGCTCTGGCTGGAGCCACTTCTGTTCCCCCAGCTCCTACTCGAAGGAAATTCCAACCCTCTGAAACAGGAGGAGCCCATCCCACACTCAGTCACACCAACCCCTGGCTGATTCTGCTGCAGACAGAAATATTGGATGCTTTTCAGGCAGAAGGTGGTGGGAGTTGTTTCTCTCCTTGGGTAGTTTCTCTCCAGAGCCACCCCTTGCAATCTCAGGAAGTGGAAATACAATTTTCTGGCTAATCTGATTTTCAGTCAAGCTCGGCATTAGCTGTGGCTGCACACCCACACATCCCCAAGGGTGCCAGGAGAGGATAAAAGTGATTGAAGCTGAACTGCAGGAGCAAGGACTGCTGCAGGAAATGCCTCCAGGCCACAGCTGGATCAAGGAATTCCTGCTTAGTCTGCTTCGTGTGTAAAATGAGCACAGAAGTCTGACAGCTAACCTCTGCTTCTAGCCTGTACATATATTATTGAACTAATTGATTGCTAAACCAATGCTTGTGGGTAGGAAATAAAACACTCTAGGCATAGCAAAGTTACTGTAGATCTTTATTGAAAAAAAAATTGTCTTTTTTTTCTAACCAGAACAACCCAGAAAGAAATGATGAAACAGTTTCATCTTTGTTTTATGTTCACACACAGAATTTACATACATTGGAGTGAAAGGAATTGAAAAGCAATCAAAGCAACCACGAGCTTGATTCACAACTGCTTTATCCCAGTTTGACCTAGGGAATATCTCTGAATTTCATAAAACTGGAGGAAGCAGTGGTGAATTAAGCTCCTTGGAATTAATTTCTTTGCTGGGTTTTTCTGCAAATATAAGCCACTAATTTCAATGCCAACCTCAACTGCTGCTCTTTTCCAACAACTTTATGATCACTTACATGATCTAGTGCTTGTGTCTTCCACATTTGTCAATATTCAATTAAAAATACTCTTGGAAAGTCTTTAAGACTTTCAGCCTGGGTTTTCAAACCTCACCCAGGAATGAACTCTAAGACCAGCTGAAATATTGCCTGGGTGGCAGCTGGACTCCAGGTAATAAAGAGTACAAGAAATTATTTTTTCAGTTAGTCTTGTAAATAATAAACCATCTAACAATCCTGGGCTTTAGAAAGCAGAAAAACCCAGAGAAATTGTGTTCACCAGCCAAGAGCCTCTCGTTTGTCAAGAAAGCAATAAACAGGGTTCAAAGGGGATGCATCTCCTGAAATATATCAATTTATTTGCCTGTGCCACGGCACTCCTGAGCCTCAACCAAAATATTGACACTCTCATCAGAGGGAAAAGTGAAGCTACTCATTCTCCAGGACAGGAAATCAGAAAGCCATAAAGGAATCGTGTGCACCTCTGGGCCTGGGGAGCTTTCCAAGGAGAGGTCACTGAGGTTCCCTGGCTCAGCACATCACACTCAAACACTACAGAAAAGCAAAAATTCTGCCAGATAACAGCAATGCCATGGAGTCCTTGTTGGGCTGCAGTCCAGGGTCTGGAAAATTCCTGCTTTCTCAATGATCTCCTGATCTAGGGCCATGAATTCAGTCCTGACTCAGACAAACCTCCCAGAGGCTTCAGTGGGACAGGATCTGTCACTGGCAGCGTTACCAGCCAGCCACCACATCAGCCCCACATCTCAAATTTGGATATTTCAGAGCCCCAAACCCCTCTGCAGCTGAAATAACATAGATTTACCCTCTGCTCCACACCTGCAGGGCTGGGCTCAGGGGCAAAGAGCTTCCAGGTACGCCTTGGTGTGAATTCCTGCTCTGCAAACAGGGATCTCTGACTGCTCTGGCATTTAGCTCAGCTTTATTTTCACACCACTGCACCTGCCTGCACCAGCAGAACAAAGCTACTCTTTATGTTTTCCTGATTTCCAAAGGAATTGTAAAATTTAGGAGAGAAAAATGCCAATTTAGGCTCACCCAAATGTTTTCTAGTGGCCTAAATCTGGTGAGTTCCTCCCTGGACAGCTCAAAGACACACAAACAATGCATTTACAAGAAAACAACTCTATTGGGGGTTTGGCAGTATTTAGGAACAATTGTACCCTCACCAAATGCTACAGCTGGCTGTGGCTACACTGGAATCTGTCATTTTGAGGCCATGAGGGTGAAAATCACTTTGTGCTGGTGCTGAGCACAAGTGTGCAGCATCCAAACCTGCCTGGGAGAGGCAGCAGGAGCTGGGACAGCGCAGGAACCTTGTGCTGGGCTCCAGGACAAAGCAAATTTCCCTCACCACACAAATCACAGCGTGCCAAAACCCCCAGCCCACCCTGATCCCAAACCCACTGAGCTGCCGGGTGGGGCTCCAGATGTGCAACCTAAATCCCTTCCACAGAGAGAGCATGGCTCAACACGTACGTATCATTGTCCTCATCTTCCAGCAGCAGCTTCTCGATGGGCAGGGCGCCGATGGCTCTCCGGGCATCCTCCAGCTCCTGCGGGGCTGGCTCGGGGATGGAGATGGGCACGGGCACCAGCTGGGGCCCGGGGAAGGAGGAGGAGGCTGCGGGGTACTGCAGGCCGGAGGCTGGCAGGGCGGGCAGGGGCTGTGCCCACGGGAAGTAGGGCAGGGGCGGCTGCGGCTCCGTCACCTCCAGCGGGGGCACCACGGCCGGGGCGCTGCTGCGGGGCTGGGGAGGGCACAGAGACACAGCAAAGTGAGACAGGCAGGGTGGCACTCACTGCTGGGGGAGGTGGAACAGGAAAGCCTTATCAATAGGATTGCCTGGTAAAAGATTTGGAGAATATAGAAACTAGAATTGAAATGAAAGCAAGCTTTGAGATGCCTCAGTTACTGAACAGCTGGAAAACAATGGTGTGGCTGCTGAAGGTGATCCCCTTTTGATGGAACAACACCCTCTGCCTGCAGACAGGCCCAAGGGTCAGAGCAGGCCCAAGGGTCAGAGCAGACCCTACAGCTTGGCAGAAGGGGCCCAAAGAGGAGTTTTTAGGGTTTAAAATGTAACACAGGATGGTAATGTAATGATTCTTATAGGCTGCATGGAAATGCTGTAGGATTTGTAACTTGTACTAGATTGGTTAGTGAGAATGGGAATATTCAACACAGAAGATTTATTGAATTGTCATGGGAACCTCACTCTCTTACCCTCTTACTCTCTTATCCTCTCTCTCTCCCTCTCTTCTCTCATTCCTGCTCTGAGCTGTGGCTGGCAGCTCCCAGCAGGGCCCTGCACTTGGCCCTTTGCAATAAACCCCAAATTCCACAACCAGAAGATGATTTATTTTATTGTAACGGGAACCTCACCCTCTGATCCTCTCTTTTACCCTCTCATTCTCTCTTTACCTCTCTCTCCCTCTTTGGGCCTGCTCTGAGCTGTGCCTGGCAGCTCCCAGCAGGGTCCTGCACTTGGCCCTTTGCAATAAACCCCAATTCCAAGCCCTGGCTGCAGAGATCTCTCGTTTCCATCCACCCCAACTGTCCTACCCCCCGACAACTCACGTATTTCTCTGAGCAGAGAGAGACATCATTCTCTCTCCCAGCATTTCTCCTGGGGAAGGCAGTGAGAAAGCTCAGAGAAAGGAGACAAAACAATTCTTATCTCTACTTGCTACCCCTGTTGTTTGGCACATGTGGAATGTGTTATGGAGATTGTTCACCGAAAAGGGATTTGTTAATTGGACTCTGGTTGTTTTGGGTTGATTGACCAGTTAGATCGAAGCTGTGTTGTCACTGTCTGAAAGGGTCATGGGTTTTTCTTTAGTATAGTTTTAATATAGTGTAGTTTCATTACAACACAACTTTTTGCCCTGCTCAAACCATATTCCTGTCCTGGGAACTACATGGCAATGGATGCAAGAACACACAGCATTACCGTAATAAATAAATTAGTCTAACTCCACCCACCCCACAGCTCTTAGAAGGTGAGAAATAATGTAATTTCCAGCTTGGTGCTTTTGACTTACTGCAAAATTGGTGATGAGAGGCTGGGAGGCATAGGTGAGGACAGAGGAGGGTCCCACCAGGGTGTAGCTGGGGCACACGGGCTGCACGTACATATCTGCTGAGTAGGGGCAGCTGGCAGCCTCGTGGGACACGTACTCAGGGTAAGGGCTCCACTGAGCCAGGGGCTGCAGGGGGGTGCCAGGGGCCGGCGGGAGCCAGCCAGAGGCCACAGCTCCTTCCTCTGGGCCCGGCAGAGCAGGGCCAGCAGCGTCCATGTCAATGCAAGGCTGGCCTGGAAAACAGGACAGGATCAAAGCCCAGCTCAGCACAGTCTGCCCTGGAGAGCCCCAGAGGGTCAGGGATACTTTACCCATGGGTGAGTAGGAAGGGACTGGCTGGTGGGGCAGAACAACCTGGAAGAGAGAAGAAAAAATCAAAATCAGAGGTGAATCCCATCGGCATTAAAGTCAATCCCTTAGAGAAGCACAGAGCAGGGCAGGCGCACAGAAGAGCTGAACCTGGCAGCCAGAACACAGCACCCCAAACACCCCCAAACACCTCAGCTCGGGGGGACCTTAAAGTGTGTTTAGATTTTGTACGGCAGAGAGAAAAAAAATAAAAATCAGAGGTGAAACCCATCAGAATTAAAGTCAATCCCACAGAACAGACCAGGGATTATCAGCTGGTTACCAATGCCAGGTCTGAACTCTCCCACCCCACACAAGAGCCAGAAGAGCTGAACCTGGCAGCCAGGACACAGCACCCCAAACACCCACAAACACCTCAGCTCAAGGGGACCCTAAAGTGTGTTTAAATCTCGTGTAGGAGAGAAAAAAATTAAAAATCAGAGGGGAAACCCATCAGAATTAAAGTCAATCCCACAGAGCAGACCAGGCATTATCAGCTGGTTATCAATGCCAGGGTCTGAACTCCCCCACCCCACACCAGAGCCAGAAAAGCTGAACCAGGACACACCACCCCAAACACCCACAAACACCTCAGCTCAAGGGGACCCTAAAGTGTGTTTAAATCTTGTGTAGCAGAGAGAAAGAATAAAAATCAGAGATGAAGCCCTTCAGCATTAAATTCAATCCCTTAGAGAAGCACAGAGCAGACCAGGCATTATCAGCTGGTTATCAATGCCAAGGTCTGACCTTAAAGCGTGTTTAGATTTTGTGTGGCAGAGAGAATTTACACAAAAGCAACCCTTTTGGGGTTGCTGCCTGCTGGGAGGACAAATCCCGGCTGAAAAGAAGCAGCAAAGAGCCAGGGATGGCTGGGGATGGTTTCTTGCTGCTCCCCTCCCAAACCGCTTTCAGTCGCCAGCAATCAGGGCCTGCCAAGTGCAAAGCACTTCCCCTTTCCATTAAGTGGTGGAAAATGCTCAGCACATAAAAGCACCTCAGCTAAAGAGATGGTAATGGCATAACAGGTAACAGCAGCGCCTTCAAAACGCTTCAGAGATGCAAAGGTTTCTTTCATTGGCTCAGCAGTGCTGGGGCTGGGCAAGCACGGAGCTCCTGAGGGAGAATTTTCCTCCTGTTCGCTTTTCCCTACCGTTGTGGCTGCAGCTGCACTGGAGTTCTGGGCATTCCCCCTTTTCCTCTTCAGCAGCTCCTTCACTGGCTCCTTCACTCGGACTCCTTGGTAGGGGCGAGGCTGTGGCTGCTGCTCCGGGGCAGAAGCTGAGGAAAAGAAAATAAATTCAATATTTATGCAACGTTTATTTTCCTCTCAGGGACCCCAAATCCCCATGGCAGCCTGGGGGCTGTAGCAGAACACATTTATTTTATTCTTCCTTAAATTTATCTTCTTCTTCCTTTCCTTTGTGTCCCTCAGTGCCACTGACCTGCAGAGCAGCTTCACACACTCCCAGCAGGAAAATCAGACCAAATATACCCAAAAGCGACACACCAGAATTGTTGGCCAGGCAGGGACATAAAAAAGCAGAGATTAAATATTTAAAAGAAATTGATTCACTGTTTAGGTAGAAGGTATAAAACCAACCCAAATCAGGAAAACAGCCTCACTTGAAAAACCATTTAAACACCATTAATTTGACTTAAATATCTCATTGTGAGGTCAGGCAGGAGCTGAACTCCCAACTAGACCAGAGTGGAATTTCAGTTCTGAACAAATTTTGCTCATAGCTGGGCCAGGAGGTTGATGAACAGGAGACAACACATCACAGATCTTCCACCCAAAACCTCCCAGCTCCCACCCAAAAATTCTGCTCCATTTTGAATAATGAAGTTTACAGCCAGAATTAAGCTTTAATTTAATTTAAAATTAATTTGAACAATTAAGTTCACAGCTCCAAAAGCCTCTCCCAAAGCCATGTGAGCAGTGAAAGCAGGGGAAGCACATTTCCGCCAGAGCCAGAATTAACAGCTCATATTTTACTGGAGTGTTTGAGGGATTGATAGCAGAATTAAAGCAGGGGATATCAAAGCCTCTGTTTGTAAAGGCGCCGGTAGCAGAGGTGGCTGCCTGCCCCTTCCACTGCACTTTGGTGTGTAAATACAGAAATTGATAAGTTTGCCATTTTTAACGATTGGAACTGGCCTTTGGTTTTGAGGTACAGCTGGTGTCCAGCTCCAATCTGGATTTTAAACTGTTATTGCACCCCAGGAGCATTTATTTAGATTCACATCCTCTAAAAATGAATCCTTTCACCTCAGATATCTCTCCAGCTGCATTTAATTCTGAGCACACTGAGATGTTTCTGCTGCACCTTCCAGGGAGGAGGAAAATGGAGTTCTAAATACAGAGATCATAAATCCACCACAAAAATTACTTAACAGCATAAACGTTTCTGCTCTAATTTCTTTTCAAAAATACTTTTTTCCCTTCAGCTTGGCTCTTCTACTAACTCATTACACATAATTTAATTATGAAATCTTGATTAGCCACTATAAATCCTTTTAGGATCAGACAGAACTCCATTTATGCACTGAATGTTGCCTTTGTTATGCACATTAAGGAAATATTTTACTTATAATCAGTTGTTGAAGCAAAGATGATTTTCCAGCCTTTGCCTGATCTACCTTTGCTTTTTGTGGACATCCTTTGTGGCTCTTTAAATCAGATTTCTTTCATTCCCATGAATCCTATGGCTTTCAAAATGGAATTTTTAAAAGAGAATAAATGTTCTTTAAGCTCCATACAAACATCCACAAGGGCTTTTAATACAATTCACGCTTTGCTTTTTCAATTTAACTGGTATTAATTTATTTGAGTGCAAATAATAAAGAGTTCTGGTGCTCTTGGTGCCACGTGAAAACATCAACTCCACAAATGTGGAGTGGGCAGAAATGAACATTCTGGGGAGTTTCTCATCCCCAGCTCATAAAGGGCCTCCCTGCAGAATTAGGGTGGGGAAGGATGGTGGTTTCTGGCTCCAGGTTTGGGGGATGGGAAAGAAGAAATTTACTGTAAAAGCTGACAAATATACCTATTCAGAGTTTCCGGTGTAAGTAAGCAGAGTAACCAAAAAAGAAAAAAAAAATAAAGAGAAAAAAAAATTTTTAAAAACCAAAGTCTGCAGATCATATTTCGGTTCCCCCAAGCTGACCTCCAGAAATAAAAATAATGTGAGCACAGCTGCTTTTCCACTGCTCAGGGGCCTGTGGGGTCTGAGCATCACAGACAGACCACAGCAAAATGGCTTTGGGGCTTCAGGGTGCAATTCCTCATTGAGCTGAAGGCACATGGCCAGTTACAAAAGTCAGCATTTGGAGGGATAATGATAATTAAAATATCATTGTAAATGAAGAACCTGGATTTAGTCATCCTTATGTGAAGGTTTTAACAAACTACAAAGCTGTCTTGGACCAAGATTCCATTTTATTTAATTTTAGTCATGAAATCCCGAGTTCTATTTAATATATATAAAGGTTTTAACAAGCTATGAAGCTGTCTTGGTCCAAGATTCCATTTTGTTTTAATTTTAGTCATGAGAGCCCAAGTTCCATTCAATAAAATGGAATTAAAGGAGATAAAGGAATACCAACACTGCAACCTCCTGCAATTCCAGGACCTCAGGACACCCACATGCTGCAGGCACATTTTGATTTTCACCTGCTCTGAGGAGCTGGGGCAGTTTGAGACATCTCCAGTCGAGGAAGAAGAGAAGGAACCCAAACCCAACCCCTCTGCAATGGTTTCCACATTTCACTGGGGCCCATTTCAAAGCTTTGGCCAGGCTGCCCCAGGCTCCCTCCATCAATGTTATCACCTGATGTATTTGCTGAAAGTCCACAAAAGCCTTGAAGGCTTGTGGGCAATCTTTAAAAGCTGCTGCTGAACACCAGAGCTGCTGGAAAGGCACCAAATGGCTCCAAACATCAAATGAGAGCAGCAGGGAGATGCTGGATTCCAGACCAGGCTGCAGCTCAGCCTGGAAGCACCCAAAAATGTTCCAAGGGATCTGCCACTCTCAATTTATGCAGATACAGACTGCATAAATAGCTCAAAAATATTGATCTGTATCACTGAACCGGTGTCAGGGACAGCCAAAGGTGATGCAGAGACTCCATCAGCAGAAGGCACAAAAAGCACTTTAGAAATCTACAGTTCCTACAGAAATGGTGGTGGATCTAAGACCTGATTGTCCTGTGGGAATCTTCTCTCACACTATTGGTGAGCTCTGAATAGCGCACTCTGGAGAACCATGTCTATAAACAGCAGTTACAGAAAGAGAGATAATAATTGTTTTAATTCTTTCTCTGAGCTTTCTCGCAGCTTCCCAGGAAAACCCTGGGAGAACCATGTCTGTGTCTGTGCAGAGGATATGTGGTTACCACAGGAGGGAAAGCACACCAAGACACCACCAAAACTGAGGCTCTGTCCTGCCCTGCATTTTGGTTGAACCATTGCAGAAACGGGAGGGAGGAGAGGCCGAGCAGCTGCTGGAAGGGTGCGGGCAGCGAAGCGCGGAGAGTTCCAGATCACTGAGCTTCCCCCAGCAGGGCTGTCCCTCGCACACTCACACTCACACACACACACAGAGGAGCTGCAGCTCGCTCTCGGCCTCCCAGCCCAGGCACTGCAATTTCCCAGCAGGCAGATTCACTTTGAACCACCCTGCAGGTCCTGCCCTGCCTGCAGCATCCCACTGTACCAGTGTTGAGGTGCCCCATGTCTGTGCAGAACTCTGTGATTTCAGAAGGCTAATTAATGACTTTATTATACTATATTAAACTATATTACACTAACAAGAACTATCAATAACCAACTAACTAGCAAACCCCTGACTCCTGCCCCAGAGTCCTGACACACACACGTGGATCCAATTTTGGCCAATGAATCCAAAACAGCATCACCAAATCCAAAACAGCATCACCAAATCCAAAGCAGCATCTCCAAATCCAATCGATCACCTCAGATAAACCATCTCCAGAACACATTCCACAAATGGGCACGAACACAGCAGCAGCAAATAAGAATTGTTTTGATCATTCTCTTCTCCTCTGACAGCCTTTCTCAGGATTCTCCTGAGAAAACTAAATCTGTTCACAGGGCATGTGGCCACACCACTGCTGCCTCTCACAGATTTCTGTGCTCACAACCACGGGATAAAATAATCAATTGATCGGTGTTAGCACTGCAAACAGTCTTCCCTTTTTATTTCTCCTCTCACCCTCTAGTGTAATAAATAATTGAAAAGAAGCCCAACAGTTTCTCTTGTTTGCAGTAACACTGAAAAGCAATCGCTGACTGCAAATAACAAGAAAAGTTTAGATTTCAATTAGCAAAGCCCCGAGTTAATGGCTTGGACATTGGAGACCAAATCGCATTTTTATCAGACACAGTGAACTTTGGCTAAGAAAAAGAAGAAAGAGGCTTCGTTTCACAGGCTTGTATGCTTCGAGTCAAATCAAAACCTTTTTACCTCCAAGCCCGTGGCAAGGGAATCAACACTGGTCATGATCCTGTCCTTATTTCCTGGCTAATTAAAATTTCCCTCAAAAAAACCCAGGGTGATCTTTATCTCTGCTTTGTGGTCAGTCCATTCTTCATTTGACAGAAGAATACTTTAGATATTAATCTCTAATATCTTCATCATCAGGTGTTGGAAGATTTTTCAGGAATCAAAGTAGCCTTGGATTCAGGCAAATCCATGCCCCTTGCTGCTCTTGAGGAATGCTTCTAATAACTTTAAAAAGTTATCAAAAAGTTATAACTTTTAGAAGTCCTTTAAAAATATTTCCTTCACACCTAAAGGGATCTAAATGAGTGCAGAGCCTATATTTTGTTCCTACACACAGAAGGGATTGCAGATGCACAAATACAGAGTGGATTTTACATTTTTCCACTTGGACAGATATCAAAATCAAGGGGAGACACAAAATGCTGGCTAATCCCTGCTGCTCTGATTATTCTAATTAAAAAAACCTAAAAACATTCAGGTGCCAAATGAGAGCTGGATGCTTTGGCCATGTAGCGGTGAGGGCCACTAAAAATTCTCTGTTTCAGAATAAGAGGAGCCCTGGCGCAAAGGGGAAGCTGAGATAGACAGAAAGTGCCTTTAACCTTAAATCTCACCCTCAGGTCCTAATTCCTCCCAGCCCATAATACTCTTTCCATTTTAGTAATGCAAGCTTTCCATTTAATTGTGCTGTGGTCATTCGTAGAGTTTGACACCTGCTCTGCAAGGCATGGACGGGCTCAACTTTTGTGCTATCCCTCTTTCCTGGTGGGGTTTGACCAAAATTAGCGCTCACAAGGTGCAGAATGCTGCAGTTTCACCTCTCAGTCTCATTAGCTGATACTTTCAGGGTTGCTCTGTACAGCCCCACATCTGTTGTGGGCAGAAAAGGTTTTTTATTCACTTTAAAAGCGTTTGGGAAGGGATTTGCAGAGGTGTGAATTCACATCTCTCGGTGGTGAAGGGAATCAGAGCAGCTCAATCTCTGCCGGTGACTACAATGGGAGCTGAGCACACAAAAAACTTGGACACAGGCAAAACCAGCACCTAAACAGGAGATTCCTGCAGAATTAGAATTAATTAGGCTGGAAAAGACCTTTGAGATCATCAAGCCCAAGCTGGTTCCACACTTTGCAGAACACAAACCATTTGTACGGAAGGAAGGCGCGGGTGAATTTAAAAAATTCACTACGGAGGTCACAACAAAAGCAAATCAAGAGGACAAAGCTGGTGCTGCCCATGAATTCCCCATCCCTGAGGGGCTGCTGGGGCTGCTCCTGTTCAGCAGAATCCTGGGGAGCCCCGACCAGTCACTTCTCCTGGGCCGTGGGAGGGGAGGCTTTCGGGCTGAGCCACCCTTGGGTGCTGAGCGGAACCAGGGCCCCCGTCCTGCAGGGAGTCACTGTGCCTGGAACATTCCCAGCCTGGCCAGGCTCCCTGCCCTGTAGCAGATAGGGCCTGGCGTTCGGAAGATCTCGTGATGTTACGGGAAGACAGGGCCCCTGCCCCCTTAGATAAGAAAATTAACATAGGAATGCAGCCCCCTAAACCGGATTCCGGTAACTTTCCACTTGCCCAGGTAACTTTCCATCCCCTACTAACCATAGATGGTAAAGACAGACCCCCACCTGACGTAGAAGCCCCTTAGACTATAAAACCCCACGGGAAGAGAGAATAAAGGCCTTTGATCCTCCACCATATTGGTGTCCGCGTGTTTCTTAGGCCCGAGTGACCCTGGGGAAATGGGTCGCTGTGCTGTTTCCTGAAACCAGGCCGCCTGCCTTGTATCAGAAGGCAACACTGCCCAGCAAAGGGACACAGCTTGCCCTGTGCTCCTGCAGGAATGGCCCTGAGGGAGCAGGAAACCGCCCTGAGGTGGCCTCAGGTGAGGTCACACCTGCTGCTGGAGGGAGCTCCTGTGTCCCTTCTGGGTTTGCAGAGATTCACAGGATGTTCTCAGCTGGGAAGGACCCTCCAGCATCACCTGTCATGGACACATTTTATGAAAAATCCTTTTGCTGGGATCTTTTGTCCTGAGAAGCTGAGAGGCCTCAGAAATGAAATGTAAATATTGATTATCCGCTGCTGTGGAATACAACAGGTGGATCAGTGATTGGTCTCATGTGGTTGTTTCTAATTAATGGCCAATCACAGTCCAGCTGTTTTGCACTCTCTTGAGTGCAAGAGAGTCTTTGCAGTCACAAGATTTTATTTTCATTCCTTTCTATTCCTTGCAAGCCTTCTGATGAAATCCTTCTATTCTTTTAGTATAGTTTTAGCATATCATTTTCTTTTAATATAATATATAGCATCAAATAATAAATCAGCCTTCTGAAACATGGAGTCAAGGTTCCCATCTCTCCCCTCGTCCTGAGAACGCCACCACATTTGGTGGCCCCGAGTGAGGAACATTCCCACCATCACCCACTCTGACCGTGCAGGGATTGAACCCAAAACCTTGGTGGTGTCAGCAGCAGATGACTCAAACCTCAGGGTTTCAGTTTGGAAAGTTCCCAGGTCACCTGAGCTGCCTCTGCCTCCATTTCTGCCCCAGAGCAAGGCCATGGGGTGGGGACATCCCTGGGGTCACGGGTGGTGCAGGACACGTGAGGGGTCACAGGGACAGGAAACAGGGGGGACACCAAGGGGGCTCTCAGAGCTGCTGGGAACTGCAGCTCCCTCTGAAACCTGAGGGTACCTGGGTACCTGTCCTGGGCTGGGGGCTCACCCAGGGCTCCCCAGGGGTCTCCAGGATTCCCCTCCTGCCTGCCTTCAAAGCCAGCACGCTGAAATGGCTTGGAAAAGCACAGCATCAAGCAGATTTTCAGCAGTTCCGGGTAAGAACAGGGAATTCTGACAGAACTACAAAAGGAGGGAGATCCAAGCAAGATTCCAAGCAGAATCATCAATCACATTTCCAGCAGTTCCATTTTAGAACAGGGGATTCTGACAGAACTACAAGAGGAGGGAGATCCAAGCAAGATTCCAAGATTGGAAAAGCAGCTGCATCAATCAGATTTCCAACAGTTCGATAATAGAACGGGGGATTCAGAGATTCTGACAAAACTACAAAAACAGGGAGATCCAAGCAAGATTCCAAGCAGAATCATCAATCAGATTTCCAGCAGTTCCATCCTGGAAAAGGGAATTCTGACAAAACTACAAAAGGAGGGAGATCCAAGGATGAGCAAGCTCAAGGGACGCTGGCCAGGAGTTCTCTACAAATCATCATCAGGGAATGACTGACAGAATCTGACTTGTAATTCCTGCAAGTGCCAAAGGTAAAAAAGCAAAATAAAACCATCAATTCAGTTCCCAATTTCCTCCTACCCAAAGCATTGTTGTTAGCGTTGCTTTGTCACTGCAGGAATTAAAAAAACAACTCAAATAAACCATTCAGGGTTTATCCATCTGAGATGGAAGATTAGAATCAGGACTTGGATGTGATCATCTTGCAGATTTTACATATCTTGTCCTGAAAACTGCTCAAGGTGAAGGGGGAAATACAAACAAAACTTCCCAAATACACATTTGAGCTTCCAAAATTCAGCTGAAAAGAAAGAAGGCATGAAAAAACCAGAGGAAACAGATTTCAAAGCTCACAAAGGCACATGGTTGCTTTACTACACGCAGTAGAACAACCTACAAGCTGAGATAAAAGATGAGTAATGTCAGATAAGTCACTGGCAAGGGTTTAAGAAATTAATTTTTCCACTCAGGTGTGCTGTAGCATTCTATGCTAATGGAACAGCAGGGTGAGAGGCAAAGGGTGGCAGCACAGGGGCCAAAATGAGCATCCCCTACTGATGACAAGTGAGATATGGTGGTGATAAGAGTGAGAATGAAAACCTTGCAAGAAGCAAACACCTACCTGGAGCAGGATCAGTAAACTACTCCAGCAAAGGTGGGCCCAGAGGAGTGAAATTATCTTGAAAACAAGAAAACTGATTTCCTGTAAAGTCATATCTGTATTGCCCTCAACTGCTCTGTTCCTTATCTTTTTTAATTAGCTGAAAGAAGTACATATCAAAAAAAAAAAAGGCACAGAAATAAGATTTCTCACAGGTTTCACTTTTCAAAAGGAAAATTTTCTGCTACGTAACCACCGTAGCCTTTGATACGATACCTGCATCCTGTTATTGTTTTTATGAATCATAGTCTTCCACTTGATTCATAGTGATGAAAGCCAACAAAGCAGCCCTGAGCTCAGATCCCTGCTGGAAAATGAGCATCACCCCTGAGCCCTGGCCTCCCTGGAGCCATCCCTGAGCATCCCCTCCCCTGCCACCCTCTGCTGATTTATCCCTCAGCACCCAGAGGTAGGAGAAGCAAAACCAGAGCTCACTTACATTTTTGCCAGTGCATTCTGTGGTGGGATGGAGCTTTTCCCCCCTTTTCTTGGCTGAGGATAACTGGGCTGTGAGTGTGTGTGTGTGGCTGCTGGGTGGGGATGTGACAAGTGAGGGTCAGGATGTTTCTTTCAGCTTTTTAAAAGCTCAGTGTTCCCGCTGAGCCCGGTGACATCACCGCCCCTCCAACCACAGCCACTTCTACATTTTCCCTTCGCTCTCTGCTGCTTCTTCTCCTTCTCCTTCTCCTTCTCCTTCTCCTTCTCCTTCTCCTTCTCCTTCCCCACGCTCAACAGCTCCTCTCAGGAGATGCTCTGCATTGAAAAGGTGGCACCAAGATGGGTTTGAACGGCCAGAGGTGGAACCTGCCTCTCCTGGGATTTTCACCACAAATTTGCAAAATCTGGCCAAAATGTTGGGCAGCAGCAGCAAAGGGTCTTTCAGGAAGGTTTTGACCTCTTGGGGCACTAAGGATGATTTTTTTTCTCGCGTCCTGCTGCTCTGGATGGCACAAAGTCTTGTTTTCACACAGCCCCCAGGCCACGCCAGCCTGGCCCTTTAAATGTGCAACCCTTGTAAAACCCAGAATTGGGGAGTTTGCTCCTGCCTTATGAGAATCTCAACTCCCCAGGGCCACTAAATTTGAACTTGTGAGGAAACACCTGTAAACACTTCAAGCCCCATTAAGCCAGGGCGTCCTTCATTTAAAAAAGAAACCCCCTTTTTTTTCTGTTTTGCTTTTATCAAAATACAACACTTCCTACCCAGGGAGACGCAGCCCTTCCAAAAGAGCCTGCAAAGCTGGAGGAAGGCCACAAAATCCTGGAAAACTTCTTATTTATTATTATGACACCATGAACACAACCCCCTTTCCTCTAAAAATCAGACTTGAGGGATCAATTTTCAATTAACACTGATTTAGGAGCTTCATTCCCAGAGAAATGTTTGTTGGAGTTGCACAGTGAGGTCAGGATCTTGTGGTTCCCATGTTGCTGTTTAGTTTTTAATCATTCCCCAAAAATTTGCTCTCCCAAATTTCTCTTCCCGTAAAAAGAGCAAGAGAGGGTCTGGTGGGGTTTTTGGCCAGGATTCTGCTGAAGGAATTTTGTGTTTTCCAGGTGTTTCAGGCAGCTCTTGGGATCAGATCCATTCTGTGAACCATCCCATGACACACCAAACTGCGTTTAGTGGGGAAACACAGATTAATCAGATGAATATTTAATTACACTCACTCTACTTCAAAGACTTGTCCACAACCCAAACAAGAAGCAAACCCCAGAGCAAGCGGAGTGGAAAGAATGAAGGGATGTGCCTGTCTGCCCTCCAGAGCAGCTCTCAGGCACCAGGGCATTGTTCAGCCACATTTTGCATATCTGAATTATTGCTGAGCACCAGCCCCACGCTGGGACATCCTCCCTGCTGCTGAAGTGCTTAGTAACAGCTGATAGTGCAAAACCAGGCAGCCAGCCTGGGCCTGAGCTCCCAGCCAGGCCAGCCAAAGCTGGAGATTGGTTTTTCTGCAATTTCAGCCACTCCAGGGCACAAAGGAGCCGTGGGCTCTCCTGTCTGTGAGAAATCCACGTTGTGTTTCTCCCTAACCCAATGAAACGCCGTTTTAGAAAGCTCCCACATGTGTAGAATTGAGAGAATGCAGCAGCACAATCTGTTCCTGGCAAATTCAAGCTGAAAGGCAGGGCCCTGAAGGAACCCTGAAGGACAGGGCAGTGCCAGGGGGCAGCTCTGGAGTTTGGCTGCAGCAAAATTTAGGGGGGTTTGAAGTGTTCTCTGCTGGAATTTTCCCATGGAAACCTCTGGATTGTGACAGCACTGGGGCAGAGCAAAGCCCAGGATGGAAAGCTGACCACAGATGCAAGAATATCTTTGTCCCCGTTTCCTTTTGCTTTTCGTGTTTCCTAGTAGTACAATTTTCAGTGAAATCCTTTGTGCTTCACTTGGTTGGAGGGGTTGTGTGGGGAGAAGAATCTCATTGACAATGTCTGTCAGTGCTGAGCTTTCTGTTCCTGGAATATTCCCTGCCAGGCAGAACAATGAAAAAATCAATTAGCAGGATCTGACCAAACAGAATTGTTCACTCTCAGATTGGTGCATTTATTGCTTTTGCTATTTCCCAGATCCCTTTATTCCCCTCCTAGCTGGCCAGAGCCTGAATTCAAGGGCTCAGGCAGGGCTCTGGGCTGGTTTTTCACCCTGAGATTTCCCTCTGTGCACACCTGGGTGCGACGGCGTTCACATGGTCTGAGGATGAGGGAGGAGAAGAGGATCTGACTCCGTGTTTCAGAAGACTTGATTTATTATTTCATGATATATATTATACTAAAACTATACTAAAAGAATACAAGAAAGGATTTCATCAGAAGGCTGGCTAAGAATAGAAAAAGAAAGAATGATAACAAAGGTTTGTGGCTTGGCTCTCTGTCCGAGCCAGCCGACTGTGATTGGCCATTAATTAGAAACAACCACATGAGACCAATCCCAGATGCACCTGTTGCATTCCACAGCAGCAGATAACCATTGTTTGCATTTTGCTCCTGAGGCCTCCCAGCTTCTCAGGAGGAAAAATCCCAAGGAAAGGATTTTCCATCAAAGATTCTGTGCTCACCTGGGCCCTGCAGAGCAGCAGCAGAGTTTGTGCACAGCTGGTCTGAGAGCTGAAGGCAGATTGCTTCAGAGCCCAAAGCAAATATACACACTCATAGGAAAAGAATCTGTATGTGCTTATCATCCTGCCCTTAACTGGGCTTTAACTGAGCTTAGAAAAGCTGTGGGTAACATTAAATAACTCAGGATTAAACTGGTTTTCAGGGCTTTACATCGATAATTTAAAAATACAGAGCCAGGCAGATAAAGTCTTATTGTAATAAACATCTCAAATGAGGAAGTTGCAGAAAAGGGGCATGTTTTCCTCAGATAAAACTGTTTTGGTGGCTGATAATCATCCATTTCCATATTTTACACATGGTTTCTAGATTAACTTTTGAAGTGCTTAACAAAGAATCGCTCTCCAAAAAGTAACTTCAATTGTACATTAAGATATGAAGGGCCACATCACCCCACACCAAGCAAAGTAAAAATATGGATTTTTCCTCCTTTAATGCATTTTAGAAATGCAATTCAGTTAAGCACCATTTATTTATGAGGTGCAAAGGAAGAAATAAAAGTAGAGAGAAAGATCAAAAGCATCGTATTTGCCTTTTCCTCTGAAAACTGCAATTCATGATTCAGGTTTATAAATGTGAATGTAATGATTATAAACTATCAACTTTAGGTCTATAAATAAGTCTGGAGCCTCAAAACTGTTGCAGACCATCCATCCTTCCCTTTTTTCCATGGCAAACCCTCCCTCCAGCCCCCATCCCTCCTGCCACTGCCTCTCCTCAGCACAGCAGTGCAGATGGAGGCTGTAGTCATGGAGAGAAAACAGATTTTTGGTGATTTTTGCATCTAAGCTCTCTGCAAAGAAACGTGTTTATCCTCTGAGCTGATGCTGCTCTTAAGGGGAACTAAAACCAAGAGCTGGCCCTGCTCAGTCTGGTCTGGCCCTGCAAGAATCTTGAGTGACAAACAGAAATGTCCCAATGATTTTCTGCCAATCTGAACCTGAGCTTTAATTCACTCCCTCATCTCTCTGATGTTGTCTCACCAGCCCAGCTCCAGGGAATCAGTGATTTTCTCCCCAAGGTGGATTAATGCTGTTGACAGAAGCGTTGGGTTTTGTTGTTGTTGTGGGGCGTGGGGTTTATTCCCCTTTGTTTTTACACAAGTCAATATTAACATTTCAATCCTTAGGAGAGGTAGGAGTATACGAGGAGCAGTTTGATATTTCAGAAAGCTTTGTGGTCTGCAAGCACAAACATTTACCTTTGAGAACAAAACCTAAATTAATAAATGGATCTTTGGATGGGTTTAGAGGACAGCCATGCCTAGAACAGGTTCTCATGCTCCTTTCCTAAACAAGAGACAGAATGGAGGAAATGGAAACCTGAGCCACATTTAAGGCAACAAAATCTGACATAAGGCTGGGAAGGATTTGTTATTTCAGATCACAGATTCTACAATCTGTGTCTTTACTTTGTAGCTTGATATTGAAAGGGAAAATACTGCAGGGGAGCGCCCAGAGGCAGAGCCCAGAGAGGCTGGATGGGAATCCATGCCCTGATTTAGGAACACCACTGTGCCCTGGTGGGTGAATTCCCAACCTGAGCAAAACCCAAATCCCACCCCTCAGCTCTCCTGACCCACTCTGGGATCTTTGAGGTGGCCAAACAGCAAAATTGCTTTGCTCAAAGTTACCCAAGACATCTGAACTAGGGCCAGGAACCGAGGCTGAATTCTGAGGGAGCCCTGTGAGCAAGGTCCTGCTGATCCTGAGCTTCCCAAGAAGTGCATCACCCCTTTTTCAGTCCCATAATTAACACTGAAACGAGCGTGGTGCAACAAACTCAATTTTGTTGGGCTTTTTTCTTCTTCTTCTTCTTCTTCTTCTTCTTCTTCTTCTTCTTTCGTTTTGTAATATCGATCTCAGCCTCACACCTCCCACTGCGCCCTCTGAAACGAGTTCTGATTCATCCCTCAGCCCTGATAAGGAACAAATGATGCAGCCCTGGGGTGTGCTCAGCACTGGAGATGAAATCCTGGGGCAGAATAAAGCACCAGAGCCCTCTCAGACAGCCAGGAGCTGCTCCAGGTCCCCTCCAGGGTCATTACATGGATCTTTTCACACAATTAATTATCCCTCACATCAGGCAAAAAGGGAATAATATGAATTTTTAAGGGGGAAACCCTTCAGAACTCTTCCTGAGTGAAGATATTTTTAAACATCCTCAAGAAAATTCAGAGTAAAAATTCTGGAGTGAAAAGTTCTGGAGAAAAGAGAAAATTAAAAAATTTCAACTCAACCATGTTTGTCTGCACTCAGAGAGCTGAAAATTTCCCATCAGCGAGTACCTGTGGGGTTTTTAACACACACCAAGTACTAAAAGAGATTTTCCCAGGATTTTTTATCCTTAGGAAATGATCTGGTCCATCCCTGAGCTCCAAGGTGCCACCAGTTCACATCCTCCAAAAAAGCCCAGATGGACACAGAGCCACCCCAGCACTTCTTAAGGATTTAAGAACATACAAATACTTAAGAACATTTAAATATTTAAGGGGGTGACTGCTTCAACCCCTCCAAAAAAGCCCAGATGGACACAGAACCACCCCAGCACTTGTTAAAGATTCAAGAACACACAAATACTTAAGAACACAGAAATATTAAGAACGTAGAAGTGAAGGGCAGGGAAGGTGTAACACGAGCTCAGGGCTGCTTCTCACGCCCTACATTCACCGTTCGCAGAAGAGGCTTTCATTCCCAATTCCTGTTACTGCTGACACCGATTTACCTTCTGAGAACGGCACCTTGGGCTGGAGCACACCAAGGCAAGGCCTGGGAGGTGTTTTAGAGCTCACACCCTGCGTGCTCAGCTCACAAACCCATCCCAAAGCCTTCCAGAAAAGCCACACTCAGCCCAGCCCTGTGCCCAGCTCAGCACGGCAACCCCGGGGCTCCAGCACCTCCTTCCACACTCAGATATTGGCCCAGGCTCGCCAAAACGGGCCCAGGCTTGCCAAAATCAGGGCAAAAGCAAAATCAGGGCAAAAGCAAAATCAGGGTGAAAGGCTGGGCAGCAGCAAAGGGTCTTTCAGGAAGGTTTTGACCTCTTGTGGCACTAAGGATGATTTTT